>NC_091983.1:214955588-215616015 GCF_044704955.1 Pristiophorus japonicus | reverse complement strand
CCTCTAAACCTGCCCCACCCCCAATTATTTTAATTCTATGCCCCCTGGTTGTTGATGCCTCTGCTGAGGGAAACAGGTCCTTCCTATACACTATCTAGGTCCCTCATAGTTTTACACACCTTAATCAGGTCTCCCTCAGCCTCCTCTATTCCAAGAAAACAGACCCAGCATCTTCAATCTTTCCTTATATCCAAAATTCTCCAGTGCAGGCAACATTCTTGTAAATCTCCTCTGCACCCTTTCCAGTGCAATCACATCTTTCCTGTAATGTGGTGACCAGAACAGCACACACTGCTCCAGCTGCGGCCTAACTAATGTTTTATACATTTCAAGCATAACTTCCTTGCTCTTATATTCCATGACTCGACTAATAAAGGCAAGTATTCCATATGACTTCTTAACCACCTTATCTACCCTGGCCTGCTACCTTCAGGGATCTGTGGACTTGTGTGCTAAGGTCCCTTTGTTCCTCTACACTTCTCATATCCTACCATTTAATGTGTATTTCCTTGCCTTGTTAGCCCACTGTTCAGCTCACCTGATCAGTTCATTGATATTTTCCTGCAGTATGCAGCTTTCTTCTTCTTCTTCATTATCAATCACAGAGAATCATACAGCACAGAAGACCACACTAAAAAGTATTCAATTTCTCAAAAATATTCCTGAAGGGTACAGCAACAGTGGTTATGTTACTGGTCTAGTAATCCAGTGGCCTGGACTAATGATCCGGAGGCATATGCTCATCTGGAATAAAAAGCTAGTACCTGTATCAGTAATGGTGACCATGAAACGACCGGATTGTTGTAAAAACCCATCGAGTTCGCAACTGTTCTTTAGGGAAGGAAATCTGCCATCCTTACCTGGTCCGGCCCGTGACTGCAGACCCACATCAATGTGGTTGCATCTTAACTGCCCTCCGAAATGGCCTAGCAAGTCACTCAGTTGTATCAAACCACCAAGAAAGACAATAGGCATGGACTGCAGTGCTTCAAGAACACGGCGCACCACCACCTTGTCAAGGGCAATTATGAATGGCCAATAAATGCTGGCCTTGTCAGCAACGTCCACATCCCTTGAATGAACAACAAAAATATGTTGAAACCTGTCACGACATACAATTGACCTGTTATTCCATGATTAAGTGGTGTATCTTTGAGCCGCAGACCAAGATGGTCCACAAATGTCTCATGGCCAAATGATTCCAGATATGTGTTCAGGCATGGCAACAACTGGCCTCAGTGTCCTATGCTGGGAAGGAAAAACAGTCAGACACAAATTCTGCTCCCATCCCCAGTGATCTTTACTGGAAGCATCTATAGGGGCAGGTGAGAATATGGTAGGTACTTAATACCAAGACACAAGAATTGGTATTTATATAGAAATTACAATACGGAAGCACGTAATTTGACACAACCAGTCCATAATGGTATTTATCCTTCACACGACGACTTTTATTTATATTGTGCCTTTAACATAATAAAATGTCCCAAGGTGCTTCACAAGAGCATTAGCAAACAAAATTTGACACCGAGCCACAAGGAGATATTGGGGCAGAACCTTGGTCAAAGAGATAGGTTTTAAAGAGCGTCTTAAAGGGAGCAAAGAGCGGTGGAGAGGTGGAGAGGTAGAGAGGCTTAGGGAGGGAGTTCCAGAGCTTAGGGCCTAGGCTGCTGAATAAGTAATAATCCTAATTCCATGTGCATGCTCATATCTTTTTATTCCGCTTTCCTTCAACCGCCTATCCAACTTATTCTTGCATGTTGACGAGGTCTCTGCTTCGTTATTAACATTACACAGCCTCACAACCACTTGCTCTCTGCGTCATCATCATAGGCGGTCCCTCGTATCGAGGATGATTTGCTTCCATGCCAAAAAAGGATGAGTTCACAGGTATTTCAATGAAGGACCTAATATTCCAGGTCCCAAACTACATGTTGGAGGGTGGAAGATGCCTGTGGTGGATTTAAAAAAAAACGAGTGACGGTCGTTGCACACCAGCCACCACACGGGCTTGACAGAGCTAGGTCTTGGTCCAGTGGCAAGGATTAACCAAGACGACTGGAGACCAGCTCTGCTGCACAGACCTAGTGCGCACACATATTGCAGTGTGGGCTGGTCCATGTTGTCCCTGGGCCCCAAACTCACGACTCACCTGCGCCCCGATCACGTCGCTCCACAATCACTCGCCGCTCCTGCGCCCCAACCTCACACGGCTGCCCCGACCTGCAAGGACCATCAGCAAGTCAGGACCTACAAAAGGAGCAGCGTGCGGCCCAGCATTCGGAGCAGTGGCCCCAACCTGCAAGGACCATCACCGGGTCGGGGCCTACGGGGAGCGACGGCTGTGAAGAGGGCGACTGGATTAGACGTCACCAAGGTCCAGGTTGCTGATTGGAGCATGGGCAGGTACAGCAGGAGCGGCGAGGTTGGGGCGCTTTCTGGGTAAGGTATGAGAGAATCACTGCTCAGGAAACCTCCTCAGTCACAGCATTTAGGAGAGAAGCAAGAAAGAAAATAGGGGGAGAGAGGGGGAATACATACACAGAAACCACATTCTCTGATAATAAGAGTGACAATGGAGTTCTACAATTAGGCAAAGGAAAGCCAATATGGAGAAAATACACCTTAATCCAGTCTAGCAGTTTAGCAACTCTTTATAAAAAAAAAAGAGCAAAATACTTTGAGATCTAAAATCTTGGTACACCGCTAATAATACCTGTAATGCAATACAAGCAACCTTCAAGCAGCAGATTCAAACAAGCCATTCAGGCACCCAAAATATATCAATACCTGAGTTTAATCAGTCAGTAGTTACTGAATGTTACATGGAGAGGCAAGATTACCTGTCTTGAAATACAGGAATGGAGTAAACACATTCACAAATCAATTCGAATTATGCCTTCCCAACAGAATAAGAACCAAGCAAAAATTCACAAAAAAAGTCTTGCTCCAGTTGCAGAAGGATACACAGATTGTGCTTAAATTGGATAAGGGAAGTATTTTTAGGAAGTGGGGAAAAAAAAAAATCAATCTATTTCTACAACTCATTCTGATCTCTTCAGCCACCCTTCAATTTGTAGATAGCACAACGCAATATTTATACTAGCTGCCAATTTTTAAAATACAGCTGCATGCATGGACACGCAACCACTGACAAAATCAAAATTTCAATAGTTTCAAAAATTCCACAACAGCTTCAGCAGCATGGAATTCAGGAAAAGTTGCAACTTTGAATGACCATGCCCAAGATATGCTTGCACGTTAATGTTGCAAGATTGCAGTAACTATAACCCGCAAGAGCAAGACTTTAAAATGTATGAAAAGCACAAGTTCTCTCAAAAGCCTACTCTCATTTAGACATTTTAAACTCAGGAAATAAATGTTGGGATTCAGCAATTTCATACTATATGCATTAGGAAATGTCCAAAAATACACAGAACAAAATATAATCTTGAACTGCACTTTACATACTCAAACTACAAACCAATTTGTGCCCTAAATATTGTCACTCAAAAATGGTGACATTCAGTAAAATTAAATTTCCTTTGGAGGGGAAGGATGCAAAAGATTGAATTTAATCAACTGAAAGTTATTTCACCATTAGCAGTTTCTAATTTTCTAACTTCCACTTAGCAAAATATAATATATGTTAATCTTGAATAACTAACTAGTCTCTCTCAATTCACTTCAATGAAACTAGCTTAAGATCAAGATATGTTGCTGTAAGCATATTTTCTTCAGTTCCAATGCACACCGTTAATGCAAGAAAACTCAGATCAGAGCAATGTGCTAATCTGCAGTATTCAGAAAGTTATTCCATCTTCAAATGCTTCTCTACTTAAAAAGAGATCTTCCTAAGAGAAGGAAACACTGCCCTGCATTAGGATCATCAGGGAAAAAAAAACTGCATCTAAACAAAATACAAGAACATGTTCGAACAATAAGCTTCCATTCGGGGAGAATTATCACTTCAATGTAATTGTAAATATACAACTGACATCTACAACAGCAGAGCAGATCTATATTTGATCAACTGCACTGGGACTTTGACCAGTAAAATGATATGCAAAATATTGCGCAGTAAACATGGTGACTAAAGTCAACACTTATTTCCATCCATTGAAATAGTTTTCATACACACACACACACTATGTAGTATTTAACAAAACCACACCTCAATTGGTCTCTTTTTGGTGCAATAAGAGAGAGCATGGCTACCCGCTAGCTGTTATTACCACTTGAACCTCACAGTTACTATGCGAAAAATACAGCTTGTTCTATTCCCTACACCGTTTTGTAACGTTTCAACTATACAGGGAACTGCATGATAATTAAAACAAGGTGACCTGAGGCGGAGGGAGGGGGGGGGGGGGGTTGGAAAGAGAAGATTTTTCTTTTTTAATAAAAGATCTGCACAATTCCCTCCTTCCCCCGCCGGATACAGCTCGTTTCGACGATTTCTCCCTCCTGAACCGTTAGTTTAAAAACAGGAATCAAATCATCAGAGCACGGCTCTGACAACATGAAATCCCCCACGACATCAGCAGAGCAGTGTACCACCAATACACCAGTGTACGCCACTGCGGGTGGCCACGCACATTTTAAATATATCTATAAATATAATTATATGTACACACACACACGCTATATATACACACACACACACACAACCCTTCTTGATTCATGACTGCCTGTGTTTTACAGCGAGGGCTTCACAAAATGGCAAGCGCTCAAGCCGAAAGACCACAGACACCCCTTTGCAACCTCAGCAGGGAGCTACTGCAGTGCAACATCTTCACAACAGTTCAGACCTACCTGCAGCAGTTGGCCCAAAGATGCGAACCACGGGCACCCGGGTCACCTCATTCCCTCGGAATTCGGAAAAGCAGACATCTAGACCCTTGAGCGGGCTGGACATGTAGTAATCGGCAGTGACAATCCTCACTGCAAACATACTGACCCGATCCAAAAATGTTGTGCGTGAAATAAAAAGGGGGCGGGGGGGGGGGGGGAAATGGAGAGTTGGGGTGGGCGAGAGGAAAAAACACCCAAATACGGTTAACCACCCACTCCACAAGAAAACAATGTAAATGCTAACTGTCTCGGTGGCGGGCTCGCCTTTGTCGGTCAGGCGGTGTTATTTGCAGAAAATGAGGAGGAGGAGGATGCGGGCCTGGGCAATGCCTGTATCCATGACACTCTCTCCCCGGCCACTCATCCTCCGGCCACTGCCTGCAGCCGCCTCTCCCGCACCCACATTGCGGCAAGTCACTGTGCGCCAATCACCGCCTCGCCACCAACTGTCGCTCTCAACACGGTTGTTGTGGTTTTATATCTATATATAAATATATATACACAGAGAGAGACTCTGGTCCTTCTCCCGGCTCTCACTCGGAGCCACACACACACACCCCCTTCTCTGTCTCTCCCTTTAACCTCTGCGCAACTGTCAACCGCCACAGCTGCACTGCAGCAGCGCGCTCCCGTGCCCCGCTGTATGAAACCGGGAGAGGGCGGAGCCAGCCAGCCCCGTCGGAAGTCCCGCCTCCCCGCCCCTCTCATTGGCTCTCCGCCTCACCCCGCTCCGGCCGCCGATTGGCCTTCAAGAAGGAGGAGGAGCCAGCCCGCCCGTCAGTCAGTGCTCGCGCCCCTGCCACTCTCGACACCTCCTCCTCCCCCCCCGCCCCCCCATTGGCTGAAGGTGCATAATTGAGCGGCAGCCCTTCTGCCCGCTCTGATTGGCTGTCCCCGCCCCCCCACATACTCACCTTCCCCATTACCTTTTTTTTCCTCTCGCCTCCAAATAGGGGGTGGAGCGAGCTGCGTGATTGACAGGCGGATTGGCGCTGCAACTGCGGTTTGGTCTGCATTGACATTGACATTGCATTGTGTGGGGTGGGATAGGATAGGGCAGCAAGGTAGGAGAGAGCAACTGCAAGCAAAGCGGGGGTGGTTGCCCAGAGATCTAGTTTTAGATGAATGAGATAAACGGGAATGGGATAAATATAGCATGGGGAGACAGAACAATTTAAATACCGAAGCACCATCCACTGAAAAGAGCAAGCTGCAAAACTAGTGCCTGTCTGTATTGAAGCAGAGGGGTCAACAACCAGGGGGCATAGATTTAAAGTAAATGGGGGGGAGGTTTAGAGGGGATTTGAGGCTAAATGTCTTCACCCAGAGGGTGGTGGGGGTTTGGAACTCACTGCCTGAAAGGCAGAAACCCTCACCGCATTTTGGAAGTACTTGGATGTGTCATCGTCATAGGCAGTCCCTCGAAATCGAGGAAAACTTGCTTTCACTCTAAAAGTGAGTTCTCAGGTGACTGAACGGGAATTACAGTCTGTCACAGGTGGCGGACGTCAGCTCCCGAGGGAGTTCTCCCCGAACAAACCTTCCTCTGCTGCCATCCTTCACCTCTCTCTCCCTCAACCTCGCCCCCCCCCCCCCCCCTCCACTGTCGAAGCCTCTCTGGCCCTAACTTCGACCCCCCAAAGTATTTTTCCTACCCTAAAACCCATGCTGCAAGGGCCCACTGCCCATCCTCCAATCTCGACTTACTTGGATGTGTATTTAAAATGCCATAACCTAAGGACCAAGAGCTGGAAAGTGGGATTAGGCTGGATAGCTCTTTGTCGGCATGGACGCGATGTGCCAAATGCCCTCCTTCCGTGCTATAAATTTCTATGATTCTATGAAGGCTGTGTAAAGTCCTTACTCTACAGTATGAAACCACATGAGGCACATTCTGGGGACAAGGTCACTCTGTGACCTGCTCTCTTTATTCACAGGACTCCAAAGACAATGACCCTGCGTGGGACCTCCCTTTTTATACCTGTGTAATCAGGTAAGGAGTGTCTCCCACAAGTTCACCCCTTGTGGTCAAGGTGTGCATCTAGGTTGAGTGTATACAGTAATACAGTGGTGTTACATTGTGGTTACATACATGACAGGTTGTGTAATTGGTCAGGGAGCAATTTTAACCGAATCCATCCATTGAAAAACCAACAGGATCGGGTACAACACCCCGTCTGATTTTACTCTCCATTTACTTCAATATTTAATATTGGCAGGTGTGTAGAACCAGCATTCCACCTGACCCGAAATGTTAACTCTGATTTCTCTCCACAGATGCTGCCTGACCCGCTGAGATTTCCAGCATTTTCTGTTTTTATTCCAGATTCCAGCATCCGCGGTATTTTGCTTTTGTGTTTCACCTGATCCCGTGGGTTTCCCACCCAGCAAGTTTGGTTAAAGTTGCCGTGTCATGTGTCTGTTAGTAATTCAAACCCTGTTGCTTGCCTTTGCTTTAATTTGTATGTCGTATGCAACTCTATGGGTTGGATTTTGCAGTTTGCTGGTTGCACTCGCAATTGCCCATAGACTTTCTACAGGGATGTGCACTGGAACATACTGTAAATTACAGAGCTAAAAAGCGCAGCATCCTCCACAGAGCATCTGGGACCTGTATTAACAGGGCAAGCAATCAGATTGAAAAATCGTGAATGAAGAGCACAGAGTCTGCACCAGGAAGTCTAAGTTAAAATAGTGAATTCAATGTCAAAGCAGACACAGAAAACAAAATAAAGAAATAAATATGGGGCCAAAAATTGCGATCCGAAGCTTCTGAACAAATTTTTTTTTACGGAAGTACCTGGTAGTCCCAAAGGAACGAACACTTGTGCTCCGAGGCCAAGATGCTTAGCCCAGCACAGAGGCCCACGTACTCAGGAGCGTATACACATCCTGGGATCAGGTGGGTCTGGACGAGCAATCACAATGTAGTATTCTCATTCGTAATGGAAACTCTGAGCTCCCATTACGATCATTGAGAATACCCCTAACATCAAATAAAACTCGAATATAATTTTTTTTAATTAATAGAAATTGCATTATATTAAATGTTTTAGAGAAAAAAAATTAAATTAAAAAAAAATGTTTTAATAGTGTTAAAAATAAACTTACTTTCATAGACAGGGTTTTTAATATAAAAATAAGTAATAACATTTATTTTTTCTATCTATTAAAACTCTTACACTGGTAAAAGCAGGCCTTACCTGCTTTTACCAGGCATAAGAGTTTGAAAGACATTCGCTGTGCAGGAGTTGGGAAAATAGCCCAAATCTCTGCCCACAATGGTCCTTCCCCCGGGGATGCATGCGTCTTGGATCCCCTTGCCACTGGACCAAGACCTTGCTCTGTCAAGCTTGTGTGGTAGCGATGTACAAAGGCCATTTTGACAGATCGCATGCTTCGCGTGCCTAAACCCGGAATTTGCGGGGCCTCTTCGGGTGCATGCACACATCGTACACACCCGGAGAGGCTGCAATTTCAGAGATTAAGAGAGATAAAAGAGATAGAATGAGAAAGTTAA
Source organism: Pristiophorus japonicus (assembly GCF_044704955.1). Taxonomy (NCBI): domain Eukaryota; kingdom Metazoa; phylum Chordata; class Chondrichthyes; family Pristiophoridae; genus Pristiophorus; species Pristiophorus japonicus. The sequence goes on along the minus strand of NC_091983.1, from coordinate 215,607,641 downwards.
AATACTTTTATTTAAATAGATATATTTTTTTAAATCTCCAACAATAATTAAAATTTGAAGGAATGAGACTCCACACTTGTGCCAGACTGGTTGCATGGCAGAAATTAAGACTTAAAAAAAATTAATTCACAAGATGTGGGCATCGCCAACAAGGCTGGCATTTATTGCCCATCCTAATTGCCTTGAGCCGCTTTCTTGAACCTTAGAGGGCAGTTAAGAATCAACTACATTACCATGGGTTGGGAGTCACATATAGGCCAGACTTGGTAAAGGTGGCAGATTTTGTTCCCTAAAGGACATTAGTGAACTAGATGGGGTTTTACAACAATCCAGTAGTTTCTTGGGCATCATTACTGATTCTAGATTTATTTAATTAACTGATTTTAAATGTCACAGCTGCCATGGTAGGATTTGAATTTAATTACAACTTTGAATCATTAGTCCAGACCCCTAGATTACTAGTCCAGTAACATAACCACTATGCTACCATACCCCATACTTATTTGCTGTTAAAAGGGTACTTACACTGGAAGAGGACAGTAGGAGTATGTTTATGAGTATGTACTAGACCCAAACAGCAGAGCCTGGTCTCCAGTCGTCTTGGATCCCCTTGCCACTGGACCAAGACCTTGCTCTGTCAAGCTTGTGTGGTAGCTGGTGTACAAGGCCACCCCACATTTATGCACAGGCATCTTCCACTGTTTAAAATGAAGTTCGGGCCCTGGAACGGCAGGACCTTCATGGACAACATCAGCAGCAACAGACCGGAACACCGTACTGCTATTGTTGCCCGGGAACTCAGATGTTTCGACGTAGATATCGGCGCCCTAAGCGAGAACCAGCAGGAAGGGGAAGAGCTTAAGGAACAAGGTGGTGGTTACACCTTCTTCTGGAAAGGTAAACAGAAGAAGAACGCCGCCTCTATGGAGTGGGCTTTGTCATAAAAAATGAGCTAGTTGGTTGTCTCAGAGACTCCCCTTGCAGGATAAACGAACGCTTCATGACCCTTCGGCTCACCCTAGCCCGGAAACAGTGCGCTACGGTTATCAGTGTGTACACTCCAACACTGGAAGCTACAGATGAGACCAAAGAGGAATTCTACTCCAGCCTTGAAGAATCCCTGTCCCAAGTCCCAATGGGCGACAAGCTGATCCTCCTTGTCGACTTTAACGCCAGAGTTGGAAAGGACACAGACCTCTAGGGAGGTGTGATCGGCAAATACTTAGAACATGGCCTTGTCATAACCAACACCTTGTTCCATCAGAGAAACAAGTACAAGTCTTCAAGGCAACACCCTCGATCCGAGCACTGGCATCTGCTAGACTGCGCCATCATCCGAGCGAGGGACCGCAAGGACGTACGCATCACCCGTGCCATGACAGGAGCTAACGACTGTTGGATGGACCGCTTAATCCGATTGGTGATGTCCATCAATGTAGCCCCAAAACAACGGAGGCAACAGAAACAATGCCACAGGAAAATCAACGCTGGAGCTCTCAAAGACCCTGCTATGAAAGTGCTATTAACTGACAACTCCTAGTGACCCAGAGATGCAGAATGTCCACATCACCTGGTCTGCTCTCAAGGCCTCCATAATTAGCACCTGTGAAGAGACGCTCGGTCACTCGACCAGGAAACACCAAGACTGGTTTGACAAGATGACCAGGAGATCCAGGAGTTACTAAGCCACAAGCGCAAGGCATTCTTGAACTGGAAACAGCAAGACAACTCAAGAGCAAGAAAGCAGCTCTACAGATGTCTGAAGGCCGAGGTCCAACATAAAACTTGCGACCTGCATGGATTGTTTAGCGCAGTCAAGAGCACCCACGGTCCAAGCACCCAAGGCCCTACCTTACTGCTGGCCAAGAACGGTGAGGTACTCATTAACGACAGAGAGACAGTCAATGCCCGCTGGAAGGAGCACTTCAAAGATCTCCTTAACCGAGACTCTGTCTTTGACGTGAGTGTACTCAACTCCATCCCGCACCTCAGTACAATCCCAGCCCAGCATGAGATTGAAAAGGCCATCCAACAACTGAAGAACAACAAGGCCTCAGGAGCAAATGAAATCCTCGCCGAAGCACTAAAACATGGCGGAGAAGCAGTATTGGCATGAACACATAAACTAATTTCTCTTATTTGGAAGGAGGAGAGCATGCCACGGGATATCAGAGACGCCATAATCATGACCATTTTCAAGAAAGGAGACAAATCCGATTGCGGTAATTACAGAGGAGTTTCACTGCTGTCTACCACAAGGAAAGTCATCGCAAGAATCCTCCTCAATTGCCTTCTCCCTGTGGCTGAAGAGCTCCTCCCAGAATCGCAATGTGGATTCCGCCCACATGATCTTCACCGCACGTCAAATTGAAGCAAAAGGCGCCGAACACCTCGAGTCTTTTCGCCAGGAGCAAGCGGAGACCAAGCTTAAACAGCAGAAGGAGTGCACGACAACCCAAGCACCCCAACCAACCGGCCCTTCAACCACCATCTGCCCCACCCGTGACAGAGACTGTCGGTCCCATATCGGACTCATCAGTCACCCGAGAACTTATTTTTTAGTGTGGAAGCAAGTCATTGTCAACTCCACAGAAAGTTGTTGAGGCCAATTCACTAAATATATTCAAAAAGGAGTTAGATGAGGTCCTTACTGCTAGGGGGATCAAGGGGTATGGCGAGAAAGCAGGAATGGGGTACTGAAGTTGAATGTTCAGCCATGAACTCATTGAATGGCGGTGCAGGCTAGAAGGGCCGAATGGCCTACTCCTGCACCTATTTTCTATGTTTCTATGTTTCTAACTCCGAGGGACTGCCGAAGAAGAAGAACTTACACTGGAATGGAAATGACCTAATTTTTCTGCCGAGTTTCAGATCTATGAGACAAATTCAGCAACTTCTCGCTCTTCCATGTATTTGAAGCAAGAGTCAGGCGGTGAGATGCCGTTATCATACAGCTTCTGGAGCGGCAGGGCATCTCGTTCAGCTGATTTCCGCATTTATCTGCGCCTGTGCGGTTGCTGGAAGTTGCTGTCCCATTTCCACGTAAATAATGGTGAACGCTCTAAGCCTCACAGTTATTTCGACTGCAAAATCCGTCCCTTTATTATAGCAAGTGATTTCCTTGCTCAGTGGTAGCACTCTCATCCCTGAGTCAGAAGGTCATTGGTTCCACCCTCATTTCTGAGATTTGAGCACCTAATCTAAGGTGGGACTTCAGTGCTGCCTTTCAGTTGAGATGCCAAACCAGGTAGGTGTAAACGATATCATGGCATTTTTCGAAGGAGAGCAGGGGAGATATCTTGTTATTCTCGTATCCTTTTGAATAGGATGGACATAAAGAAGACCAGTTAACCTATCAAGCCTGTTGCATACAGTCATGGTGCAACTTATGTACACTATGATTGTCATCCACCAACCCCAACCCCCACCAGCCAACTATGCAATCTTCTGGGAGAGACAGAAACCCCACAAGGTTACAGTTCGGAACTCGTCCAGCTTCCTTTCCAACATTTGCAGTCAACCTGCACTCGTGAGCCGGCAACTTGATCCATAGCTTGATGATGCTCTGTGAACAGATAAATCTCATGAAATCTAACCTAGGTTTACGTTTATGTAAATTATTCTCATGTTTGTTTATCCTCGCTATTTTTTTCTTTATCCTTGATCGTACTGGAAATATATTCCAGCAGTAGCCTCATGGCACTGGTTGTGAACCTTCAGAGATTCATGTACTATGATGCCTAGGGCTTTAACCCGTTCAACAGCTTTAGGTTCACAACCCTACATGGTGTACATATGCTTGGTATTGGCTCTACCATCGTGCATAACACTACATTTATCTATATTGGCTGTAAAGCGCTTTGAAACGTACGGTGGTCGTGAAAGGCGCTATATAAATGCAAGTTTTTCTTTATTTTTATATCAAATCACATCTGCCAGACACGGCCCATTCCCCCATCGCATCAGAACTGCTGGTAATCGATTTTTCTCATTTAAGGTTCTAACATGTACACAAATATTTGTATCATCCACAAACTTGTGGACAGTTATCCTGATGTCTTTATCCAGATCATTGATAAAGATGGTAAAGAGCAATGCCCCCTAACACCAATTCCTGCAACATTCCACTCGTAACCAATCCCCACACATATCAACTGCCATTAATAGCAATTTTCTGCCTATGATAATGCAACCAATTCCTTATCCAACACAAAATCCCTGTCAGTTCCACATAGAAACATAGAAAATAAGTGCAGGAGTAGGCCATTCGGCCCTTCGAGCCTGCACCACCATTCAATATGATCATGGCTGATCATGCAATTTCAGTAACCCATTCCTGTTTTCTCTCCATACCCCTTAATCCCTTTAGCCGTAACGGCCACATCTAACTCCCTTTTGAATAAATCTAACGAACTGGCCTCAACAACTTTACGTGGTAGAGAATTCCACAGGTTCACAATTCTCTGAGTGAAGAAGTTTCTCCTCATCTCGGTCCTAAATGGCTTACTCCTTATCCTTAGACTGTGTCACCTGGTTCTGGACTTCCCCGACATCGGGAACATTCTTCCTGCATCTAATATAGAAACATAGAAACATCGAAAATAGGTGCAGGATTAGGCCATTCGGCCCTTCGAGCCTGCACCACCATTCAATAAGATCATGGCTGATCATGCAACTTTAGTACCCCATTCCTGCTTTCTCTCCATACCCCTTGATCCCTTTAGCTGTAAGGGCCACATCTAATTCCCTTTTGAATATATCTAACAAACTGGCCTCAACAACTTTCTGTGGAATTCCACAGGTTAACAACTCTCTGAGTGAAGAAGATTCTCCTCATCTCAGCTCTAAATGGCTTACCCCTTATCCTTAGACTATGCCTCCTGGTTCTGGACTTCCCCAACATCGGGAACATTCTTCCTGCATCTAACCTGTCCAATCCTGTCAGAATTTTATATGTTTCTATGAGATCCCCTCTCATTCTTCTGAATTCCAATGAATATAAGCCTAGTCAATCCAGTCTTTCTTCATATGTCAGTCCTGCCATCCCGGGAATCAGTCTGGTGAACCTTCGCTGCACTCCCTCAATAGCAAGAAAGTCCTTCCTCAGATTAGGAGACCAAAACTGTACACAATATTCAAGGTGAGGCCTCACCAAGGCCCTGTACAACTGCAGTAGGACCCCGCTGCTCCTATACTCAAATCCTCTCGCAATGAAGGCCAACATGCCATTTGCCTTCTTCACTGCCTGCTGTACCTGCATGCCAACTTTCAATGACTGATGTACCATGACACCCAGGTCTCATTGCACCTCCCCTTTTCCTAATCTGTCACAATTCAGATAATATTCTGCCTCCCTGTTTTTGCCATCAAAGTGGATAACCTCACATTTATCTACATTTGCCCACTCACCTAACCTGTCCAAGTCACCCTGCAGCCTGTTAGCATCCTCCTCACAGCTCACACTGCCACCCAGCTTAGTGTCATCTGCAAACTTGGAGATATTACATTCAATTCCTCCGTCTAAATCATTAATGTATATTGTAAATAGCTGGGGTCCCAGCACTGAACCTTGCGGTTCCCCACTAGTCACTGCCTGCCATTCTGAAAAGGATCCGTTTATTCCTATTCTTTGCTTCCAGTCTCCAACCTGTTCTCTATCCACGTCAATACTGTTGTATGTGTAAGTACTCTAGTAATGACTCCACGAGGTAAGGTATGGGACTTGAACTGTGTGACCTTAATCCATTTATTGCAGCTCCTGAGTGAGGATACAGTGAGGTATACTCCCTTTTATACTTGGTTACCTGCAGTGTGCAGGTGACCCTTAGGTCTCCACCAGTAGCACCCTCTGGTGGTACAGGTACAGTGTATACAGTGTGAAGATACATTCAGTGGTCTAATGTAACTGTGCATACATTATACATACACAACAAATACATTACCCCCAATACCATGTGCTTTAATTTTGCACACTAATCTCTTGTGTGGGACCTTGTCAAAAACCTTTTGAAAGTCCAAATACACCACATCCACTGGTTCTCCCTTGTCCACTCTACTAGTTACATCCTCAAAAAATTCTAGAAGATTTGTCAAGCATGATTTCCCTTTCATAAATCCATGCTGACTTGGACCGATCCTGTCACGCTGCTATTACATCTTTAATAATTGATTCCAACATTTTCCCCACTACCCATGTCAGGCTAACCGGTCTATAATTCCCTGTTTTCTCTCTCCTTTTTTAAAAGTGGGGTTACATTAGCTACCCTCCAATCCATAGAAACTGATCCAGAGTCTATAGAATGTTGCAAAATGATCATCAATGCATTCACTAATTCTAGGGCCACTTCCTTAAGTACTCTGGGATGCAGACTATCAAGCCCTGGGGATTTATCGGCCTTCAATCCCATCAATTTTCCTGACACAATTTCCTAATAATAAGGATTTTCTTCAGTTCCTCCTTCTCGCTAGATCCTCGGTCTCCTATTATTTTTGGAAGGTTATTTGTGACGACAGAACCAAAGTATTTGTTCAATTGGTCTGCCATTTCTTTGTACCCTATTATAAATTCACCTGATTCTGACTGCAAGGGACCTACATTTGTCTTTTTTTCTTCACACATCTATAGAAGCTTTTGCAGTCTGTTTTTATGTTCCCTGTAAGCTTACTCTCATATTCTATTTTCCCCCTCCTAATTAAACACTTTGTCCTCCTCTGCTGAATTTTAAATTTCTCCCAGTCCTCAGGTTTGCTGCTTTTTCTGGCCAATTTATATGCTTCTTCCTTGGATTTAACACTATCCCTAATTTCCCTTGTTAGCCACGGTTGAGCCACCTTCCCTGTTTTATTTTTACACCAGACAGGGATGTACAATTGTTGTAGTTCATCCATGTGATCTTTAAATGTCTGCCATTGCCTATCCACTGTCAACCCTTTAAGTATCATTCGCCAGTCTATCCTAGCCAATTCACGTCTCTTACCATCGAAGTTACCTTTCTTTAAGTTCAGGACTCTAGCCTCTGAATTAACTGTGTCACTCTCCATCTTAATAAGGAATTCTTCCATATTATGGTCACTCTTCCCCAAGGGAAGATTGCTAATGAATTCTCTCTCATTACACATCACCCAGTCTAGGATGGCCTGCTCTCTAGTTGGTCCCTCGACATATTGGTCTGGAAAACCATTCCTTATACACTCCATGAAATCCTCCTCCACCATATTGCTACCAGTTTGGTTAGCCCAATCTATATGTAGATTAAAGTCGCCCATGATAACTGCTGTACCTTTAGTGCATGCATCCCTAATTTCCTGTGTGATGCCATGCCCAACCTCACTACTACTGTTTGGTGGTCTGTACACAACTCCCACTAGCGTTTCTTATTCTCATGTTTAAATCTCTTCACAGCCTTTCCCCTCTCTATCTCAATAACCTCCCAGCCCTATAACAACCCACCACACCAACTCTCTGCCCCTCTGACTGCAACCTCTTGTGCATTCCCCCCTCATTTTGCTTTGCTAATGGTGGTCATGTTCTAGAATTCCCGCATGCAACCCCGTTGTCGCTCCACCTGCCTCCACTCCTTAAAGGTCCTCCTTAAAACCCATCTTTTAGGCCAAGCTTTGGGTCACTCCTCCTAATTTCCCCTTCTTTGGCTCAGAATCTATCGTTTTGATTATGCTGCTGTGAAGCTTCCTGGGACGTTTTATTACATTAAAGGAGCTCTATAGGTGCAAGTTGATGTGACGAGGCAATTGCAGAACTTACAGTCCAGACAGCTGAAGACACATTAATACAACGGTGGGATGAAGGGAGTTGAGAATTGGAAGAACGCAGAGTTCTCGGAGTGTTGTAGGGCTAGAGGAGTTTACAGAGATAGGGAAGGGCAAGGCCATGAGGGGTTTGAACACAAGTGTGCGAATTTTACATTTTAATTGTGTTTCAGCGAGCACTGGGGTGATGGGTGAAAGTGACTTGTTGCGAGTTAAAGAAAAGGAAAGAAAGATTTTCATTTGTATAGCGTCTTTTATGACCTCAGGACATCCGAAAGCACTTCGCAGCCAATTAAGTTATTTTCAAGTGCAGTCACTGATGTAATATGGGAGCCAATTTGCAGACAACAAGCTCTCACAAACAGCAATGTGATAATGACCATATAATTTTTTAGTGATGTTGATTGAAGGATAATTATTTGCAAGGATTTACGATCAACAGAGTTGTGGATGAGCTCAAGTTTATTGAGGGTGGAAGATGAGAGGCCAGCCAGGAGGCCCATTAGAATAGTCAAGTCCAGAGCTAACAAAAGCATGGATGAGAGTTTCAGCAGCAGATGGGCTGAAGCAGGGGCGGAGATGGGCGATATTATTGAGGTGTAATCTATCTTTGAAACGGATACTCAGTTCATCATAGGCAGTCCTTCGGAATCGAGGAAGACTTGATTCCACTCCTGAAGTGAGTTCTTTGGTGGCTGAACAGTCCAATACGAGAGTCACAGACTCTGTCACAGGTGGGACAGATAGTCGTTGAAGGAAGGGGTGGGTGGGACTGGTTTACCACACGCACTTTCCGCTGTCTGCGCTTGATTTCTGCATGCTCTTGGCGATGAGACTCGAGGTGCTCAGTGCTCTCTCGGATGCACTTCCTCTACTTAGGGCGGTCTTGGGCCAGGGACAACCAGGCGTCAGTGGGGATGTTGCACTTTATCAGGGAGGCTTTGAGGGTGTCCTTGTAGCGTTTCCGCTGCCCACCTTTGGCTCGTTTGCCATGAAGGAGCTCCGAGTAGAGCACTTGCTTTGGGAGTCTCGTGTCTGGCATGCGGACTATGTGGCCTGCCCAGTGGAGCTGATCGAGTGTGGTCAGTGCTTCAATGCTGGGGATGTTAGCCTGAGTGAGGACGCTGATGTTGGTGTGCCTGTCCTCCCAGGAGATTTGTAGGATCTTGCGGAGACATCGTTGAGATATTTCTCCAGCAATTTGAGGTATCTACTGCACATGGTCCATGTCTCTGAGCCATACAGGAGGGCAGGTATTACTACAGCCCTGTAGATCATGAGCTTGGTGGCAGTTTGGAAGGCCTGGTCTTCAAACACTCTTTTCCTCAGGCGACCAAAGGCTGCACTGGCGCACTGGAGGCGGTGTTGGATCTCGTCGTCGATGCCTGCTCTTGTTGATAGGAGGGTCCCGAATATGGGAAGTGGTCCACGGTGTCCAGGGCCGTGCCGTGGATCTTGATGACTGGAGGGCAGTGTTGTGCGGTGACGACAGGCTGGTGGAGGACCTTTGTCTTATGGATGTTTAGCGTAAGGCCCATGCTTTTGTACGCCTCAGTAAATATGTCGACTATGTCCACGAGCGCGGCTTCTGTATGTGCGCAGATGCAGGCGTCGTCCGCGTACTGTAGCTCGACGACAGAGGTTGGGGTGGTCTTGGATCTGGCCTGGAGATGGTGCAGGTTGAACAGGTTCCCACTGATTCTGTAGTTTAGTTCCACTCCAGCGGGGAGCTTGTTGCATACATATGGCAGGCAACCTGGTCCAAACCACAAGATATGGAAAAGTAAGCAAGATGACAATGTAGTCACATGACTGTTACCCGGAATAAATTTATATGTGGTATAAACACATATTCAGATGGTTTAAGATGTAGTCTCCAGTTTTCTGGCATGTGTATAAAATATTGATGCTTAGATCTGATGTATCTTTATTGTCTAGCATACAATTTACAAATACATATGTAAAGTTAATGGTAAGTTGGTTGACAGGAGCAACTGCATCGTTCTGATCAGTTTATAAGCTGAATAAGTCAAAATCATGGAAGCAATTTTGGCTCAAATTTACATTTTTATTTGCCCGGCACTAAATAGATCATAGTTGAATTTGTCCCAAGTCCACAGAATAAGTTAGTGCTGCCAAGCTCCTGCTCAGCCTGAGGATTGTGTCAGTCTCCCTAACACCTGTTCCATTTTGTGTAAGCCAAAGGAGCAAAGATGGAAGGCTTATGATTGATCGTGCAATTCACGTTCAATAGAAAATAACATTCAGAATGAAGAGCCCAGAAGGATCACCAATCTCACACCAAAAGAAGAGATTTTGACTACCAGAGATTATTACTTCATAGCAGGGCAGGAAAGGACAAGCAGTAGATATAAACATAAATAATGGCGAGGTCATTTTAAAAGAGATATTTGCTCATAGAATGATAAATTATGAAATGATCTACCAAGCAGAAACATACAGTTGTATGCTGAGAGAGTTCTTGAGGAATTGGACTGAATAGTCTTTTCTCATCCCTGACTTTTCTTATGTTATTAGGTTGCTCTGTCTTGCAGCTATCAAGATTTCTTTCATTAATAATTACTACAATAATCATGCAAAACTCTTCAAGTTATTTTTCCAGTCTCAAATGGTATACGCCAAAGAAGCACTTACAGATAATAATTCTGCTTTACCATACTGGGATATATAGTTTTCATCAGAAGAGGAAATTATGTGAACTTAATAGAAGTGTTTAAAATTGTCAATGGATGTGACAGAGTAGATAGGAATATACTGCTTTCAGTGGTTGTGGGGACTAGAACAAGGGTCATAGATACAAGATAAAACACAAGAGATATATTGGCTAAAGAAAGAAAGAAGAACAAAAGGCTTGCATTTATATAGCACCTTTCACGACCACCGGATATCTCAAAGCGCTTTACAGCCAATGAAGTACTTTTGGAGTGTGGTCACTGTTGTAATGTGGGAAATGCGGCAGCCAATTTGCACACAACAAACTTCCACAAACAGCAATGTGCTGATGACCAGATTATCTGGTTTTTTGTTATGTTGATTGAGGGATAAATACTGACCAAGACACCAGGGATAACTCCCCTGCTCTTCGAAATAATGCCATGGGATCTTTTACGTCCACCTGAGAATGAAGACGGGGCCTTGGTTTAACGTCTCATCCGAAAGAAGGCATGTCCGACAGTGCAGCACTCCCTCAGCACTGCACTGGAGTGTCAGCCTAGATTTATGCGCTCTAGTGGAGTTGGTCATTGAAGCAGAGATCATGTCAACATTTAAGATTAAGTTAGATATATGGTTGAAGGAAACAGGCATAAAGGAATATGGGAACCGAGGAGACACATCGAAGTAAGACTACTGATTGACTGAAGGATAAATACCAACACAGATTGGGTTGGACCAAATGATCACTTTCCATGTTAGAATTTCTATGTAAAGCAAAGATGACTATGATATAAAACCAAATGAAAAGTGTTTCATGAGTAGCTCAATCATTATATATGTGATCATAGATTTTTTTAAATTGTTAGATAACTTCCTAAGTCATCTACAAACTTCAGGCAACAGAGGGTCCAGACAGAAGGATTCAAATAGAGTAGATTGAGAGAAACTGTTCCTGTTATATATGTGGACTTGTATTTACTCTGTACAGCCACCAGAGAGCTCATCCCCTGGAGTCCCAAGGGATCCCATAATCCCTTGGGAGCACAGGTATTTAAGGAGGCCTCACAGGTTGGAGAGGCGCTCTGGAGACCTGCAATAAAATACTAAGGTCACACTTTACTTTGAGCTCACAGTGTTCAGTCTGACTCTTTCTCCATACATAACAACTGGTGATGAGATACAGATAGCAAACCCAAAGATGCAGAGAACAGTGGGCATCCTGGAGAAATTCTCGGAGGGAGATGATTGGGAAACTTTTGTGGAGCGATTCAACCAATACTTCGTGGCCAATGAGCTAGATGGGGAAGAGAGCGCTGCCAAAGGAAGGACCTCACCTTCTGTGGGGCACCAACAGTAAAGTGTAGTCTCATGAAGAATCTGCTCACTCCAGCGAAACCCACAGAAAAATCATACGACGATTTGTGCACACTGGTCCGAGAGCATTTGAACCCGAAGGAAAGTGTTCTAATGGCGAGGTACCGGTTCTACACCTACAAAAGGTCTGAAGGCCATGAAGTGGCGAGTTATGTCGCCAAGTTAAGATGCCTTGCAGGACATTGTGAATTTGAAGGACATTTGGAGCACATGCTCAGAGACATTTTCGTACTTGGCATTGGCCACAAAACAATACTTTGCAAACTTTTGACTGTAGAGACCCCAACCTTGAGTAAGGCCATAGCGATAGCCCAGGTGTTCGTTGCCACCAATGACAATATGAAGCAAATCTCTCAGCACACAAGTGCTGCTACAAGTACTGTGAACAAAGTGATGTTGTTTTCGAATCGTAACGTACAGGGCAGGTCACACATACCTGCAGCTGCACGTCTGTAGATGTCTCAGAGTCCACCATCAAGGGTGATGAATCCAAGGCCATTAACACCTTGTTGGCGGTGCAGGGGTGATCATCGTTTCTATTCATGCCGATTCAAAGGGTACATTTGCAAGGGCTGTGGAACAATGGGACATCTGCAACAAGTGTGCAGGCGAGCTGCAAATCCTGTTAAACCTGCAAACCACCATGTTGCAGAGTGTAAAGTCCTTACTGTACAGCATGAAACCACATGAGGCACATTCTGGGGACAAGGTCACTCTGTGACCTGCTCTCTTTATTTACAGGACTCCAAAGACAATGACCCTATATGGGACCTCCCTTTTTATACCTGTGTGATCAGGTAAGGAGTGTCTCCCACAAGTTCACCCCTTGTGGTCAAGGTGTGCATCTACGTTGAGTGAATATAGTAATACAGTGGTGTTACATTGTGGTTGCATACATGACATCACCTTCCACCCCCTCCCCCCACCCCCCGAAGTCTTATTGGGATCATAGGTTTAGTCTTTCAGGTGGTCTACGCTCCCTCGTGGAGCGCTGCAGTTGGGACTCTGGTTGTTGGACACTGACGTGAGTGTCTGTCACCTGTGGTGATTCCGGCCTATCCCTGACTGCAGGGACTGTGCATTCCTCTGATTACTCCTGTTGCTCGTTCACTGGCGGTGTTGTGAAATCCATCTCATGGTCTTCTTCAAGTTCCTCCGTGTCGGTGCTTGTGATATATTCACAGAGCACAAACACACACAGTTCCTAACATGGAGGCAGCTCTCTCGGAAGTCTCCGGAAGCTGCCTAGTTCTGTTTAATGATTAACTAGGCACTTGCAGTACACAATACATCCACATCCACAGTGTGGAGCTATAAACATTACAAGCTTACAGACATGACACTTTTCCCCCCTTAATGAAGAAGCCATCGTGACAAACATCATACATAACTTTTATGTTTCTACATAACACAGGATATGAACTTATTTTTTTTCCATATTAACAAATTTAACTTCACCACTTGTTTTCTGTTTTGAAGAGGATACCTTCGCTCTCGAACAGAACCTTCCAAACATGGTGTTGAATCTAAACTCATTCGAGGCTCATCCTGAGGAACGTTTACCTCCACAGAATTTCCTTGATTTTCATTTGAACTCACTCTAACTTCAGGCTCTTTGTTTTCCTGACTCGGACTCAGACTTTCATTCTGATTCTCTCCTGGATTTGTTTCCAGTACATTGAATTTAGGATTTGCTACTGGTGTATCAAAACTATCTGATGAGTCAGAAATAATTGAATCATTCCCACCTTCAACTCCTTCCATGTCTGTAGGTAAAATATGATCAATATGAACAACCCTAACCTGTCCATTATCAAACATCTTTACCAAATATGTGCAAGGACCACATATCGTCACCACTCTTCCTGGTAACCACGTCAACCATTTATGGCAATGGCTCTTCACTCTCACCTTCTGGTTTAATTTCACACTTCTCTCTTTTACTCTACCTTTATCATGATTCTCTTTCTGTCTTAATTGTGTCTCTTCTACGGACTGTGCCAAATTTGGCTTTAAAAACGAGAATCTGGTTCGTGGCTGTCGTTTGAGAAACAACTCTGTTGGTGTTCTACCAGTAGTTGCATGAGGAGTATTTCAATATGTAATCAAAAAATTAGCCAATTTGTGATCCAATGGCAACTGTCGTTTCCTTGGATTAGGATCTAACATTTGTTTTATGAGGGCACGTTTTATAATTTGTACAGTGCGCTCTGCTGCACCATTCGAAGCAGGATGGTATGGTGGAACCTTGGTATGTTTCACACCATTTTTGCTCGTGAATTGTGCAAATTCTTCTGAACGAAATTGTGGTCCATTATCCGAAACAATTTCTTCAGGGAGGCCAAAGGCAGAAAATAATTTTCGCAAAATGTCTAATGTTTTACTTAGAAACATAGAAACATAGAAAATAGATGCAGGAGTAGGCCATTCGACCCTTCGAGCCTGCACCGCCATTCAATAAGATCATGGCTGATCATTCCTTCAGTACCCCTTTCCTGCTTGGTCCCCTTAACCGTAAGGGCCATATCTAACTCCCTCTTGAATATATCCAATGAACTGGCATCAACAACACTCTGCGGCAGGGAATTCCACAGGTTAACAACTCTCTGATTGAAGAAGTTTCTCCTCATTTCAGTCCTAAACGACCTGCCCCTTATCCTAAGACTGTGTCCCCTGGTTCAGGACTTCCCCAACATCAGGAACATTCTTCCTGCATCTAGCCTGTCTAGTCCAGTCAGAATCTTATATGTTTCTATGAGATCGCCTCTCATCCTTCTAAACTCCAGTGAATAAAGACCCAGTTGATCCAGTCTCTCCTCATATGACAGCCCAGCCATCCCTGGAATCAGTCTGGTGAACCTTTGCTGCACTCCCTCAATAGCCAGAACGTCCTTCCTCAGATTAGGAGACCAAAACTGAACACAATATTCCAGGTGGGGCCTCACCAAGGCCCTGTACAATGGCAGCAAGACTTCCCTGCTCCCATACTCAAATCCCCTAGCTATGAAGGCCAACATACCATTTGCCTTCTTCACCGCCTGCTGCACCTGCATGCCAACTTTCAAAGACTGATGAACCATGACACCCAGGTCTCGCTGCACCTCCCCTTTTCCTAATCTTCCGCCATTTAGATAATATTCTGCCTTCGTGTTTTTGCCCCCAAAGTGGATAACCTCACATTTATCCACATTATACTGCATCTGCCATGTATTTTCCCACTCGCCTAACCTGTCCAAGTCACCCTGCAGCCTCTTAGTGTCCTCCTCACAGAACACACCATCACCAAGTTTAGTGTCATCTGCAAACTTGGAGATATTACACTCAATTCCATCATCTAAATTATTAATATATATTGTAAAGAGCTGGGGTCCCAGCACTGAGCCCTGCGACACCCCACTAGTCACTGCCTGCCATTCTGAAAAGGACCTGTTAATCCCGACTCTCTGCTTCCTGTCTGCCAACCAGTTCTCTATCCACGTCAGTACATTGCCCTCAATACCATGTGCTTTGATTTTGCACACCAATCTCTTGTGTGGGACCTTGTCAAAAGCCTTTTGTAAGTCCAAATACACCACATCCACTGGTTCTCCTTTGTCCACCCTACTAGTTACATCCTCAAAAAATTCCAGAAGATTTGTCAAGCATGATTTCCCTTTCATAAATCCATGCTGACTTGGACCAATCCTATCACTGCTCTCCAAATGCGCTGCTATTTCATCCTTAATGATCGATTCTAACATTTTCCCCACCACCGATGTCAAGCTAACTGGTCTATAATTACCCGTTTTCTCTCCCTCCTTTTTTAAAAAGTGGTGTTACATTAGCAACCCTCCAGTCCATAGGAACTGATCCAGAGTCGATAGACTGTTGGAAAATTATTACCAATGCATCCACTATTTCTAGGTCCACTTCCTTAAGTACTCTGGGATGTAGACTATCAGGCCCATGGGATTTATCGGCCTTCAACAGCGTCAATTTCCCTAATACAATTTCCCGCCTAATAAGGATATCCTTCAGTTCCTCCTTCTCACTAGTCCTTCGGACCCCTAGTACTTCGGGAAGCTTATTTGTGTCTTGCTTTTTGAAGACAGAACCAAAGTACTTCTTCAATTGGTCTGCCATTTCTTTGTTCCCCATTATAAATTCACCCGAATCCGACTGCAAGGGACCAACGCTGGTCTTCACTAATTTTTTTCTCTTCCCTTACCTATACTAGCATTTGCAGTCATTTTTTATGTTTCCGGCAAGCTTCCTCTCGTACTCTATTTTCCCCCTCTTCATTAAACCCTTTGTCCTCCTCTGCTGTGTTCTAAATTTCTCCCAGTCCTCCGGCTTGCTACTTTTTCTGGCTAATTTATATGCCTCTTCCTTGAATTTAACACTATCCTTAATTTCCCTTGTTAGCCACGGTTGAGCCACCTTCCCCATTTTATTTTTACTCCAGACAGGGATGTACAATTGTTGAAGTTCGTCCATATGATCTTTAAAGGTTTGCCATTGCCTATCCACCATCAACCCTTTAAGTATCATTTGCCAGTCTAATCTAGCCAATTCGCGCCTCATACCATCAAAGTTACCTTTCCTTAAGTTCAGGACTCTAGTTTCTGAATTAACTTTGTCACTCTCCATCTTAATAAAGAATTCTACCATATTATGGTCACTCTTCCCCAAGGGGGCTCGCACAACAAGATTAGTCCCTTCTCGTTACACATCACCCAGACTAGGATGGCCAGCTCTCTAGTTGGTTCCTCAACATATTGGTCCAGAAACCCATCCCTAATACACTCCAGGAAATCCTCCTCCACCGCATTGCTACCAGTTAGGTTAGCCCAATCAATATGTAGATTAAAGTCACCCATGGTTACTGCTGTACCTTATTTGCACACATCCCTTATTTGTTGTTTGATGCTGTCCCCAACCTCACTACTACTATGTGGTGGGCTGTACACAACTCCCATTAGTGTTTTCTGCCCTTTGGTATTTTGTAGCTCCACCCATACTGATTCCACATCATCCAAGCTAATGTCCTTCCTTACAATTGCATTAATTTCTTCTTTAATCAGCAACACCACCCTGCCTCCTTTTCCTTTCTGTCTATCCTTCCTAAATGCTGAATACCCCTGGATGTTAAGTTCCCAGCCTTGGTCACCCTGGAGCCATGTCTCTGTGATGCCAATTACATCATACCCGTTAACTGCTATCTGCGCAGTTAATTCATCCACCTTATTCCGAATACTCCTAGCATTGAGGGACAGAGCCTTCAGACTTGTCTTTTTAACACACTTTGACCCTTTAGAATTCTGCTGTAAAGTGGCTCTTTTTGTTTTTTGCCTTGGGTTTCTCTGCCCTCCACTTTTACTATTCTCCTTTCTATCTTTTGCTTCTGTCTCCATTTTATTCCCCTCTGTCTCCCTGCATTGGTTCCCATCCCCCTGCCATATTAGTTTAACTCCTCCCAAATAGCACGAGCAAACACTCCCCCTAGGATATTAGTTCTGGTCCTGCCCAGGCGCAGACCGTCCGGTTTGTACTGGTCCCACCTCCTCCAGAACCGGTTCCAATGTCCCAGGAATTTGAATCCCTCCCCTCTGCACCACTGCTCAAGCCACGTATTCATCTGAGCTATCCTGCGATTCCTACTCTGACTTGCATGTGGCACTGGTAGCAATCCTGAGATTACTACTTTTGAGGTCCTATTTTTTAATTTAACTCCTAGCTCCCTAAATTCGTCTCGTAGGACTTCATCCCGTTTTTTACCTATATCGTTGCTACCTATATGCACCACGACAACTGGCTGTTCACCCTCCCTTTTCAGAATGTCCTGCACCCGCTCCGAGACATCCTTGACCCTTGCACCAGGGAGGCAACATACCATCCTGGAGTCTCGGTTGCGGCCGCAGAAACGCCTATCTATTCCCCTTACAATTGAATCCCCTATCACTATTGCTCTCCCACTCTTTTTCCTGCCCTCCTGTGATGCAGAGCCCGCCATGGCGCCATGAACCTGGCTGCTGCTGCCCTCCCCTGATGAGTCATCCCCCTCAACAGTACGCAAAGCGGTGTATCTGTTTTGCAGGGGGCTGACCGCAGGGGACCCCTGCACTACCTTCCTTGCACTGCTCTTCCTGTTGGTCTTCCATTCCCTATCTGGCTGTGTACCCTTTACCTGCGGTAAGACCAACTCACTAAATGTGCTCTTCACATCATTCTCAGCATTGGGCATGGTCCAGAGTGAATCCACCCGCAGCTCCAGTTCCGCAAAGCGGTTGGTCAGGAGCTGGAGGTGGGTACACTTCCCGCACACAGTCATCAGGGACACCGGAAGCGTCCCTGATTTCCCACATAGTGCAGGCGGAGCATAACACGTGTCCAAGCTCTCCTGCCATGACTTAACCCCTAGATTGACTTAATTTGGCAACAACAATGCTAAAGGTTACTTACTGAAATAGAAAAGAAAATGAAAAGCTACTTACCAATCACCAGCCAATCACTTACCCCCTTGGCTGTGACGTCACCTTTCAATTTCTTTCTACTTCTTTTTTGTCTCCCCGCTGCAGCTGCACAAGCTCAGCTCACCAATGAACTCCCGACTCTGCTCGCACTCTGGGCCTTTTGTAGGCCTGCCGACGCTCCGACCCCGGAACTCCCACCTCACCAATTCCACACCGGGAACACCTCGACCCACTTTGAATGGCTATCAATCACAATGAACAATTGTTGTCCTTCTAACTCAGCAAAATCAATATGTAGCCTTTGTCACACCCTGGGAGGCCATTTCCATGGCTGTAATGGTACTGGTGGTGGTTGCTTGCTTACCGATTGACATGTCGTGCACTGACTCACAATGTACTCTATCTCTTTATCAAGACCTGGCCACCATAAATAACTGCGTGCAAAACTCTTGGTCAAGCACATTCCCAGATGCTGGTCATGGAGGTCTCCTAATAATTTGGACCTGAATTTATTTGGTATAACCACTCTTGCACCCCACATGATACAATCTTTATCGACTGATAATTCATTCCTACGAATGAAGAATGGATGTGTATCTTTGTCTGTTACCTGGTTTGGCCATCCATTTGCAATATACTCATACACCTTTGACATCACTGGGTCACGTTTGGTTGTTCTACCAATTTCTTCAGCTGTGACTGGCAGTTAATCAATGTATGAAAAATAAAACACTTCTTCCCTATCGGGTGTAACTTGTGATGGGGAAGACAATCTAGACATTGCATCAGCATTACTGTGATCAGTTGATCATCTGTATTCAATATCATATGTATATGCTGACAAAGTCAAAGCCCATCTCTGCATTCGGGCTGCAGCTAAGGTTGGAACTGGGGACTTTGGATGGAGGATTACTGTTAGGGGCTTATGGTCCGTAACGATGGTAAACTTATGACCATACAAGTATTTGTGAAATTTCTTCACCCCAAAAATTAATGCCAAAGCTTCCCTTTCAATTTGCGCATAATTACTGTCACTGGCACTGAGAGTGCGTGAAGCAAAAGCAATTGGTCTCTCCTCCCCACTACTTAATACATGAGAGATTACTGCCCCAACTCCATACGGAGAGGCATCACATGCTAGCTTAATCTCCTTAGATATGTCATAGTGAACTAACATGGTGCTTTCTACCAATTTGCTTTTACACTCCTTGAATGCTGTATCGCATTCTTTTGACCACTTCCAATAGGCCTGTTTTTTCAAAAGTTCATTCAGTGGATGTAATACTGTAGCCAAATTTGGTAGGAACTTCCTATAATAGTTCAAAAGACCCAAGAATGAACGAAGTTCAGTGACATTCCTGGGAGTGGGTGCATTTCTAATTGCATCCAATTTTTCCATGGTTGGATGTAAACCATCTTTGTCTACTCTGTACCCTAAGTACTCCACTGAGTTTTTAAATAACTCACACTTATGAGCAGACACTCGTACTCTGTCCTTCTCTAGCCGTTTGAGGACTTCATTCAAAATGTTATTATGAATTTGCCTATTTGGTGCTGAAATTAGTATGTCATCCAAATAACATACTACCCCTTCAATACCTTGCAAAATCTGGTTCATCACCCCTTGAAATATGGCAGGGGCGGAAGATACTCCAAATGGTAGTCTATTAAATTGATATAGGCCGAGATGAGTATTTATAGTGAAACATGACTTGGACTCCTCATCAAGTTCAAGCTGTAAGTAGGCATTCGTAAAATCCAGTTTTGAGAAGATCTGACCACCTGTCAGTGTTGTGAACAAATCTTCTATATTCGGCAATGTATTGGGGAGATTACTCTCTAGAACCTGGTTTACGGTTACTTTATAATCACCACACAATCTTACCTTACCATCAGAGTTAGGTACAACAACAATGAGTGTAGCCCAATTACATCTATCTATCTTACATATAATGTTCTCAGTCTGTAGTCTTTTGAGTTCTTACTCAACTTTCTCCTTGAGTGCATATGGTATGGAACGTGGCTTGTAGTAAACCGATCTAGCGTCCTTCTGTACCTTGACACTCGCCTTGAAGCCTTGGATCGGACTGCCCGTTTCGCAGAACACCTTCGGATACTGCTTGATAACCTCATCCGTTGATGAAAATCTCGCTTCCACACAGAAAATCTTACTCCAATCCAGCTTCAGTGAGCTCAACCAATTTCTTCCTAGTACGGCAGACTTGTCTCCTTTCACTACTATTAGAGGCAAGCTCTGAAATTGATCTTTATATTTCACCGGTATGGTGATACGACCTACCACAGGAATTTTCTCTCCCGAGTAGCCTTGCAGCTCTATCTTGGATTTCTCCAGTTGGAAATCACGCAATTTGTCGCGGTATAATGACTCCGGTACTACACTCACGGATGCACCCTTGTCAATTTCCATTGGTATCTTGAATCCCGCAACATCTATGTGGATTTTGATGCTTCCCGAATCGCTGTCCATTAACCTCGTGCTCCTGATGATGTGTAACTCTAACATCTCCTCGTCCTGTTGTTGTTCTTCCATGCTATGTAGTCTCTTTGGATTTCTACTCATAGCTTTGAACGCTGGACTCATAGCTTTAAAAGCTGGTTTACCCTTCAGTCGGCGTGCATTCGCAAGATGCCCAGTCTTCCTGCAGAAGAAACACTCTGCCTTCATGTATGGGCAACTTTGAGCAATGTGTTGTCCCAAGCACCTATCGCACGACTTCGACGCTCTGGTAGAATTTCCAGTTTCTGAGACTTTCGGCCATGCCCGTCTTTTACTTTGAACTTGAAGGTGATTTACCTCAGTTGACTGACAACCGTAATCATTATTTAATTCTCGGGAATATTGTTCGGCCATGCCCATCGACCTCGCTGTCTGACAAGCAATCTCAAAAGTCAAGTCATCCATCGTCAATAACTTCCTTCTGATCGCATCATTTTTCACCCCACAAACAAAACGATCCCGTAATGCTCGGTTTTGAAAGTTTCCAAAATTACAGTGCACCGATAGCTTTTTTAATGCTATGATGTAATCACCGATTCTTTCATCAGCTTTTGATTCCGAATCCCGAAACGATAGATTTCAGCAATTTCTAACGGTTTGGGATTATAGTGCTGCTCCAGCTTTGTTAAAATCTCTTTAAGCGATGTGTCCTTTGGCGCGTCAGGCACAAGCAGATTTACAAGGGTTTCGTATAATGCCGGACCTGCTCCCGATAAGAAGATCACTCTCTTACGTTCCAACTGGTTCTAAACTGAATTGTCTGGAACTTCGATTATGTTATTTGTAGTGAAATACATTTCTAGCCGATCCAGATATGCTTGAAACGTTCCCGGTCATGTCTATATTCCCCCAAATGTCCCAATAAACCTGCCATTTTAATCTCTAGCTGTTCACACCATGTGCTGTATTTTACCTCGGATTTTGTAGCTTTTTTCCAAAGACAGAAACTTCCAAAGTCTCTCTGTCGGCTGGCTGAATCCTTCACTAAAAAGATTTTAGCTTTAAATCATCCGAAAAATCCCATCTCAGTCGCCAACTGTGATATATTCACAGAACACAAACACACACAGTCCTAACATGAGGGTAGCTCTCTCGGAAGTTTCCGGAAACTGCCTGGTTCTGTTTAATGATTAACTGTGCATTATCATTAATGCAATACACAATACGTCCACATCCACAGTGTGGAGCTACAAACATTACAAGCTTACAGACATTACAGTGCTGAACCTTTTTTTTACTTGGTCCAGATGCTTACGGCATATCTGACCATTGTTGAGTTTTACCACGATGACCCTATTCCCCTCTTTGTCAATTACAGTACCCTCAAGCCATTTGGGTCCCATGGTGTGATTGAGGACGAACACAGGATCATTTATTTCTATACATCTCCCCCTCGTATTACGGTCATGGTACTCGTTTTGTGACTTGCGCTTGACCTCAACTATGTCGGTCAGGACTGGGTGAATGAGGGAAAACCGAGTTTTGAGTGTCCGTTTCATTAGTAGCTCTGCGGGCGGTACCCCTGTGAGCGAGTGCGGTCGGGATCTATAGGCCAGCAGGAGGCGCGATAGGCGGCATTGTAGGGAGGGTCCTTGAATCCTGAGCAAACCTTGCTTAATGACTTGGACCGCACGTTCCGCCTGGCCATTGGAGGCCGGCTTGAACGGCGCAGTCCTGACTTGGTTGATGCCATTGCCCGACATAAACTCTCGGAATTCGTAGCTTGTGAAACATGGGCCGTTATCGCTAACCAGGATGTCCGACAAGCCATGGGTTGCAAAGATCGCATGGAGGCTTTCCACAGTGGTGGATGACATGCATGAATTCAGAATGATGCACTCAATCCATTTCGAGTACGCATCTACCACAATAAGGAACATCTTACCCATGAACGGGCCCGTGTCGTAAACATGAATGCGTGACCATGGCCTGGTGGGCCAGGGCCACGGGCTGAGCGGGGCTCCCCTGGAGGCATTGCCCAGCTGGGCACATGTCGTGCACCTGCGAACACAGTGCTCCAGATCTGAATCAATCCCAGGCCACCAAACATGTGACCGGGCAATGGCCTTCATCAGCACAATGCCTGGGTGCTCGCTGTGGAGTTCCCTGATGAATGCCTCCCTGCCCTTCGGGGGCATAACTACCCGGCTGCCCCATAGTAGGAAGTCGGCTTGGATGGAGAGCTCATTCATCCATCTGTGGAATTGTCTGACCTCCTCAGGGCATGCTCTGTGTGCGGGCGCCCAATCCCCAGTCAGGACACATTTCTTAATCAAGGATAAGAGGGGATCTCTGTTCGTCCAGATTTTGATCTGGCGGGCTGTGATAGAGGAGCCTGCGCTGTCAAAGGCATCGACAGCCATATCCATCTCGGCATTTTGCTCCGCTGCCCCCTCAGTGGTGGCCAGTGGAAGCCTGCTGAGCGCGTCAGCGCAATTTTCAGTGCCGGGCCGGTGCCGGATGGAGTAGTCATAAGCAGCTAGTGTGAGGGCCCATCGCTGTATGCGAGCTGATGCGTTGGCATTGATGGCCTTGCTGTCTGACAACAGGGATGTTAATGGCTTGTGGTCCATCTCTAATTCAAACTTCCTACCAAAGAGGTACTGATGCATCTTTTTTACACCATAGACACATGCAAGCGCTTCCTTCTCGACCATCCCATATCCTCGTTCTGCGTGAGAGAGCGACCTGGAGGCATAAGCCACAGGTTGTAGTTGACCCTCAGCATTGCCCTGCTGCAACACGCACCCAACCCCATAGGACGATGCATCACATGTCAGAACCAATTTTTTTACAGGGGTCGTACAGGGTCAACAATTTGTTTGAACAAAGTAGGTTTCGCGCCCGATCAAAAGCCCGTTCCTGACAGTCCCCCCAAAACCAATCGCAACCCTTACGCAGGAACACGTGCAGCGGCTCCAATAACGTGCTCAAGTTCGGCAGAAAGTTCCAGAAATAGTTCAACAGTCCCAGGAATGAACGCAACTCTGATGTGTTGCAGTGCCTGGGTGCTCGTCGAATCGCCTCTGTATTGGATTCGGTGGGCCGAATCCCATCTGCGGCAACCCTCCTGCCCAGAATCTCAACCTCAGGAGCTAAGAACACACATTTAGACTTCTTAAGTCGCAGGCCTACCCGGTCCAGTCAGCGTAGCACCTCCTCCAGATTGTGGAGGTGTTCCTCGGTGTCTCGACCCGTGATGAGGATGTCGTCCTGGAATACGATCATTCCAGGAATAGATTTAAGCAGGCTTTCCATGTTTCGTTGAAAAATCGCGGCCGCTGATCAATTGCCAAACGGGCACCTGTTATAAACGAACAGTCGCTTGTGCGTGGTGATGGTGGTCAGTAGTTTAGATTCGTCGGCCAGTTCCTGGGTCATATAGGCTGAAGTGAGGTCCAACTTGGTGAACAGCTTGCCGCCTGCCAGCGTGGCGAAGAGGTCCTCCGCTCTCGGGAGCGGGTATTGATCTTGTAGCGACACCCGATTGATGGTGGCCTTGTAGTCGCCACAGATCCTGACAGAGCCATCCTCTTTTAGGACGGGAACGATGGGGCTCGCCCAGTCGCTAAATTCAACAGGCGAGATGATAACCTCTCTCAACAGCCGGTTCAATTCGCTCTCGATCTTTTCCCGCATCACATATGGCACCGCTCTGGCTTTGTGGTGCACTGGCCTGGCGTCCGGGGTGATGTGTATCACTACCTTAGTGCCTTTGAAAGCCCCGACGCCCGGTTGGAATAGTGAATTGAATTGTTGTAGGACTTGTGAGCATGAACTTCGTTCCACAGGTGACATTGCGTGAACATCCCCCCATTTCCAGTTCATCTCGGCTAACCAGCTCCTCCCCAACAGTGTGGGACCATTGCCTGGGACAATCCAGAGCAGCAGCCGATTCACTAACCCATTGTGTGTGAGAGCCAACATTGCACTGCCTAGCACCGGAATGATTTATTTGGTGTAAGTCCGTAATTGTGTCTCAATACATGCTAATTTGGGTCTACTGGCTTTAAGTGGCCATAGCTTCTCAAATTGCTGAACTCCCATGAGTGACTGGCTGGCCCCAGTGTCCAGCTCCATGTGTACAGGGTTTAATAAAACCCTCATCATCATTGGTGGCGTTCTGGTATATGAACTGTGAATATTCGCCACATGGACCCGCTGAACCTCGGCGACCATCGATTTGCCCCAAAAGTCATCCTGCCTCAAAGAACCCTCTTCTGGTCCATCCGCCTCATATATTAGTCTGGTTGCAGGCTTCCTGCACATTCGAGCTAAGTAGCCACTGAGATTGCAGTTCCTGCAGACAAACTGCTGAAATCTGCAAGATCTAGCTGAGTGTTTTCCCCCACACCTCCAGCATGAGTTAAAGTTTCCATGGTTGGGAACAAAGGGACTATGGCCAGGCATTCCACGCTGGCTGTCCCTTTGACTGCTCTTAAGTACCCTATTAGTGGGTGTCAATGGCCCCATCCCAGGCCGCATTATCCTCTGTGATGGCGTGAATGTCCGTTCAGCCTGCCATTGTCTCTGTTGCAGTCCTACTCTGGGGTCTATTGCTGCCTGGGGAATGTCGGACTGCCCCTGCCAGCCTGCGGGGCTCTGAGTCGCATTGATGATGTTGACTCCCTGATCCATCGCCGCGTTAGAGGCAGAATTGTGCGCGTATATTATTTTCGTCTCTTCCTCCCCCGCCATGAAAGTTTGAGCCATCAACACTGCCGCTTCCAAGGTCAAATTCTTGGTCTCAATTAATTTGCGGAAAATTCCCGCATGACCGATGCCCTCGAAAAAGAAGTCCCTTAGCATCTCCCCCCTGCAGGCGTCTGTGAACTTACAGAGGCTGGCCAAACGCCGGAGGTCCGCTACGAAGTCTGGTATGCTCTGTCCTTCACGACATCGGCAGGTGTAGAATCTGTGTTGGGCCATATGTATGCTACTCACCGGTTTGAGGTGCTCCCCGATCAATTTGGTAAGTTCTTCAAAGGTTTTGTCCGCCAGTTTTTCGGGTGCTAGTAAGTCCTTCATGAGTGCATAAGTCTTTGGTCCGCAGCTGGTCAAAAGGTGAGCCCTTTGCTTGTCAGCCGCTGCATCCCCCAGCCATTCTTTCGTAACAAAGCTTTGCTGAAGCCTCTCAACAAAATTGTCCCAGTCTTCCCCAGCACAGTACCGTTCCTCTGTGCTACCGGTGGCCATTCTCGTGGGCCGTGAATTCCCGTTTCTCGTCGCCAATGTAAAGTCCTTACTCTACAGCATGAAACCACATGAGGCACATTCTGGGTACAAGGTCACTCTGTGACCTGCTCTCTTTATTTACAGGACTCCAACGACAATGACCCTGTGTGGGACCTCCCTTTTTATACCTGTGTGATCAGGTAAGGAGTCTCTCCCACAAGTTCACCCCTTGTGGTCAAGGTGTGCATCTAGGTTGAGTGTATACAGTAATACAGTGGTGTTACATTGTGGTTGCATACATGACACAGAGGAGGACAGATCCACGGAGGATCACGATGAACCAAAGCCTCAGATCGAGGAGGCAGAGGTACATGGGCTGCACACATTCACCATGAATTGTCCCCCGATAATGCTAAATGTTGAACTAAATAGACTCCCGTTGTCAATGGAGCTGGACGTGGGCGCGAGCCAGTCCATCATGTGCAAAAAGACTTTCGAAAGATTGTGGTACAACAAGGCCTCAAGGCCAGTCTTAACTCCAATTCGCACGAAAAAAAGAACTTACATGAAAGAACTGACTCCTGTAATCGGCAGTGCTACCGTAAAGGTCTTGTACGATGGAGCGGTGCACAAGCTACCACTCTGGGTGGTACCGGGCAATGGTCCCACGCTGCTCGTCAGGAGTTGGCTGGGAAAGATACACTGGAACTGGAACGACGTCCGAGCGCTATCGCCCACTGACAACACTTCGTGTGCCCAGAGAGGGCATCATTTCACCGATCGAGTTCAACGAGTGGGCCAGTCCAATCGTTCTTGTCCTCAAGGGAGGCGGCATCGTCGGAATCTGTGGCGATTACAATGTAACTATCAATCGTTTCTCCCTGCAGGACCAATACCCACTACCAAAGGCCGACGATCCCTTTGCAACGCTGGTGGGAGGAAAGACGTTTACGAAGCTGGATCTGACTTCAGCCTACATGACGCAGGGATTGGAGGAATCATCGAAGGCCCTCACCTGCATCAACACGCACAAAGGTCTTTTTGTTTATAACAAATGCCTGTTTGGAATCCGATCAGCAGCAGCGATATTCCAGAGAAACATGGAAAGCTTACTGAAGTCAGTCCTGCACACCGTGGTCTTCCAAGACGACATCTTGGTTACAGGTCGGAACACAGTTGAGCATCTGCAGCACCTGGAGGAGATGCTTAGTCGACTCAACCGCGTGGGGCTCAGGTTAAAATGCTCAAAGTGTGTTTTCCTGGCGCCTGAAGTGGAGT
This sequence comes from Pristiophorus japonicus, assembly GCF_044704955.1. NCBI lineage: Eukaryota > Metazoa > Chordata > Chondrichthyes > Pristiophoridae > Pristiophorus > Pristiophorus japonicus. Next base: position 215,580,401 of record NC_091983.1, on the reverse strand, counting down.
TTTTGGGAAAGAGGATTGTGGCGGACAGCATCAGGCCCACCAACGCGAAGACTGAGGCAATCGAGAACGCACCGAGGCCACAGAACATGACGGAGCTGCGGTCATTTCTGGGACTCCTGAACTACTTTGGTAACTTCTTACCGGGTCTTAGCACACTGCTAGAACCACTGCATGTCTTACTATTAAAGGGGGATGAATGCGTTTGGGGCAAAAGCCAAGAAAATGCCTTTGTAAAAATGAGAAAATTGTTATGCTCAAATAAATTGCTTGTGTTGTATGATCCATGTAAGCGTTTGGTACTAGCATGTGATACGTTGTCATATGGCGTCGGGTGTGTATTGCAACAAGCTAATGATTCTGGGAAACTGCAACCGGTTGCTTATGCATCCAGGAGTCTGTCTAAGGCTGAGAGAGCCTACAGCAGGATTGAGAAAGAAGCGTTAGCTGTGCCTATGGGGTAAAGAAAATGCATCAATACCTGTTTGGGCTAAAATTCGAATTGGAAACTGACCATAAGCCATTTATAATCCCTGTTTTCCAAGAGTAAAGCGATAAATACCAGAGATGGGCGCTCACATTGTCCGCTTACAACTATGCCATCCGCCACAGGCCAGGCACAGAAAACTGCGCCAATGCTCTCAGTAGGCTGCCATTGCCCACCACGGGGGTGGAAATGGCGCAGCCCGCAGATCCAGCCATGGTTATGGAAGCATTTGAGAGTGAGCAACCACCCATCAAAACCTGGACAAGCCAGGACCCCTTATTATCTCGAGTCAAAAGCTGTGTGCTTCACGGGAGCTGGTCCAGTGCCCCAGTGGAAATGCAGGAAGAGATTAAGCCGTTCCAGTGGCACAAAGATGAAATGTCTATATAAGCAGACTGCCTTCTGTGGGGCAATCGAGTAGTGGTCCCCAAGAAGAGCAGAGACACTTTCATCAGTAACCTCCACAGTACCCACCAAGGCATCATAACGATGAAAGCGATAGCCAGATCCCACGTGTGGTGGCCCGGTATCGATGCGGACTTAGAGTCCTACATTCACAGATGTAATACATGCTCGCAGTTAAGCAATGTACCCAGGGAGGCGCCACTAAGTTTATGGTCTTGGCCCTCCAAACCGTGGTTGAGGGTACACGTCGACTATGCAGGCCCGTTCTTGGGTAAAATGTTTCTTGTGGTTGTAGACGCGTATTCCAAGTGGATTGAATGTGAGATAATGTCGGCTAGCATGTCCGCTGCCAGTATTGAAAGCCTGCCACTCATGGCTTACCCGATGTCGTGGTGAGAGACAATGGGCCATGTTTTACCAGTGCTGAGTTCAAAGAATTCATGACCTGTAATGGGATCAAACATGTCCCATCTGCCCCATTTAAACCAACGTCCAATGGTCAGGCAGAGAGAGCAGTGCAAACCATCAAGCAAGGCTTGAAGAGGGTAACTGAAGGCTCGCTGCAGACTCGCCTATCCCGAGTCCTGCTTAGCTACCGCACGAGACCCCACTCGCTCACTGGGATCCCACCTGCTGAACTGCTCATGAAAAGAGCACTTAAGACTAGGCTCTCATAAGTTCATCCTGATCTACATGAACAGGTAGAGAGCTGGCGGCTTCAACAAAGTACATACCATGATAGCGCAAATGTGTCACACGAGATTGAAATCAATGATCCTGTATTTGTATTGAATTATGGACAAGGTCCCAAGTGGCTTCCTGACACTGTCGTGGCCAAAGAGGGGAGCAGGGTATTTTGGGTCAAACTTTCAAATGGACTCATTCACCGGAAACACTTGGACCAAATCAAATTCAGATTTACGGACTATCCTGAGCAACCCAGTTTGGACCCTACCTTTTTTGATCCCCCAACATACACACCAGTGGCAACCAACACCACGGTTGACCACGAAGCAGAACCCATCATCCACAGCAGCCCAGCAGGACCCAACACACCAGATAGCCCAGCAAGGCCAGCTGCACAGCAGCCCAGCGAGGCCCCAGATTGACTCACAATGTAAATAGTTACACTATTAACTTTGGATGGGAGTGTAATTATATATGTGAACTTGTATTTACTCTGTACAGCCACCAGAGGGCTTATCCCCTGGAGTCCCAAGGGATCCCATAATCCCTTGGGAGCACAGGTATTTAAGGAGGCCTCACAGGTTGGAGAGGCACTCTGGAGACCTACAATAAAAGACGAAGGTCACACTTTACTTTGAGTTCACATTGTTCAGTCTGACTCTTTCTCTATACATAACAGTTCCCATTAGTGGAAGGGTCGAGAACCAGATGACACTAATTTAAGGTGATTGCCAGAAGATCCAAAGGCGACATGAGGAAAAACTTTTTTACGCAGCGAGGATCTCGAATGCACTTCCTGAAAGAGTGGAGAAGGCAGATTTAATCGCGGCTTTCAAAAGGGAATTAGATAAGTACCTGAAGAAAAAAAATTTGCATGGCTACTGAGAAAGGGGATTTGTACAAGCTGAAGCGCTCTTGCAGAGGGCCGATATGGGCTCGAAGGGCTCAATGGCCTCCTACTGTGCTGTGCTGAGGGAGTATGAGCAGCTAGAGGCTAAATTAAAAAGCAGAAGCACAAAGGTAATAATCTTCGGATTACTACTTGAGTCACAAGCAAATTGGCATATTGTCAATAAGATCAGAGAGCTAAATGCGTGGCTCAAAGATTGGTGTTTGAGAGTGGAGGGGGGGGGAGGGGGGGTGGGAGAGTGGGGGGAGGGAGGGGAGTGGAGGCGGGTTGGAAGAGAGGGGGGGAGAGAGGAGGGAGAGAGGGGGGATAGAGAGGGGGAGGGGAGAGGGGAAGAGAGGGGGATGGGGAGAGGGGGAGGGGGGAGGGGGGAGAGGGGGAGAAGGGAGGGAGGGGGAGGAGGGGGAGAAGGGAGGGAGGGAGAAAAGGGAGGGAGGGATTGGAGAGAGGGGAGGAGGGAGGGGAGGAGGGAGGGGAGAAAGTAGAGGGAGGCTGAACGGGCCGGGCCCGGCCGGGCCCAAGACTTCGGGCGGGGCCCGCCCCCAGCACCGGATTTACAGGTTGGTGGCGTCGGGTCGGGTCCGGGGTCCGGGGTCCGGTCCGGGGGGGTGGTCCGGTCCTAGGGGGTGGGGGTCGGGTCGGGTCCAGGGGTGAGTCGGGTCGGGTCGGGTCTGGTCTGGTCTGGGGGCGGGGGGGGGGGGGAGGAGCGCGAGTCAGGTCGGGTCGGATCCGGTCCGGGGGTGCGGGGAGCGGTTGGGTCCGGGGTCGGGTCGGGTCCGGGGGCTGGGGGGGGAAGAGCGAGTCAGGTCGGGTCGGATCCGGTCCGGGGGTGGGGGTGGGGTTGGGTCCGGGGGCGGGGAGAAGAGCGCGAGTCGGGTCGGGTCGGATATGGTCCGGGGGCGGGGGGCGGTCGGGTCCGGGGTCGGGTCGGGTCCGGGGGCTGGGGGGTCGAAGCGCGAGTCGGGTCGGGTCTGGTCCGGGGACGGGGATCGGGTCGGGAGGAAGCAGGAGCTGGGCGTGGGAGGCAGCCTGATCGATGCAGCCCCAGTGAGGCCATTCGGCCAGGGCTAGGGGCTGCGTGCTTCGGGCCCCTCCCACACAGTTTTGGGTGCCTGGAGCTACTGCACATGCGCGCCTACTGTAGCATTTGCAGAGGTCCCGGCACTGTTTTCAGCGCAGGGACCTGGTTCCGCCCCCCACAGCTCGTGCTACGCCATGCCCAACTCCAGAGGACCTGCAGGAAGCCGGAGAATTGGTAAGTATTTTTTAGGCGCACTTTATGGCGAGAAAAACGGGCATCCAGGTCGGGGCTGCGCTGTTCTAAGCGCGGCCCGAAACTTGGGCCCAATAATGGGAAACAGGGAAATGGCAGAGACTTTGAACAAATATTTTGTATTGGTCTTCACTGTAGAGGACATTAAAAACATCTCAATAATTGATAATCAAGGAGCTATTGCAGGGGAGGAGGGCGGGGGGTACTTAAAACAATCACTATCACTAGAGATAAAGTACTAGGCAAACTATTGGGATTAAAGGTGGACAAGTCCCCTGGACCTGATGGCATGCATCCTAGGGTCTTAAAAGAAGTGGCTGCAGAGATAGTGGATACATTGGTTGTAATCTACCAAAATTCCCTGAATTCTCGAGAGGTCCCAGCAGACTGGAAAATCGTAAATGTAACACCTCTATTTAAGAAAGGAGGGAGACAGAAAGCAGGAACCAAAGACCAGTTAGCTTAACATCTATCATTGGAAAAATACTGGAGCCCATCATTAAGGAAGTAATAGCAGAACATTTAGAAAATCATAATGCAGTCAAGGAGAGTCAGCATGGTTTTATGAACAGAAAATCATGTTAGACAAATCTGCTGGAGTTCTTTGAGGATGTAACGAGCAGAGTGGATAAAGGAGAACCAGTTGATGCTGTATATTTGGATTTCCAGAAAGCATTCGATAAGGTGCCACATAAAAGATTACTGCACAAGATAAGATCTCACGGGGTTGGGGGTAATATATTTGCATGGATAGAGGATTGGCTAGCTAACAGAAAACAGAAAGTCAGGATAAATGGGTCATTTTCAGACTGGCAAACTGTAACTAGTGAGGTGCCACAGGGATCAGTGCTGGGGCCTCAACTATTTGCAATTTATGTTAATGACTTGGATGAAGGGACTGAGTGTAACATAGCCAAATTTGTTGGTGATACAAAGGTAGGTGGAAAAGCAAGGTGTGAGGATGATGCAAATAATCTACAAAGGGATATAGATAGGTTCAGTGAGTGGGCAAAAATTTGGCAGATGGGTTATAATGTGGGGAGATGTGAAGTTATCCATTTTGGTAGAAAAAATCAAAAGTAAAATTATTATTTAAATGGGGAGAGATTAAAAAATGCAGTGGTACAGAGGGATCTGGGGGTTCTTGTGCATGAAACGCAAAAGGTTAGCATGCAGGTACAGCAAATAATCAGGAAAGCAAATGGAATGCTGGCCTTTATTGCAAAGGGGATGGAGTATAAAAGTAGGGAAGTCCTGCTCCAACTGTACAGGGCGTTGGTAAGCCCACACCTAGAGTACTGCATACAGTTTTGGTCTCCTTATTTAAGGAAGAATGCACTTGCATTGGAGGCAGTTCAGAGAAGGTTCACGAGGTTGATTCCTGAGATGAAGGGGTTGTCATATGAAGAAAGGTTGAGCAGGTTGGGCCTATATTCCTTGGTGTTTAGATGAATGAGAGGTGATCTTATTGAAACATATAAGATTCTGAGGGGGCTTGACAGGGTAGATGCAGAGAGGATGTTTTCCCCCATGGGGGAATCTAGAACTAGGGGGCATAGTTTCAGAATAAGGGGTCGCCCATTTAAATCAGAAATGAGGAGGAATTTCTTCTCTCAGAAGATCATAAATCTTTAGAATTCTGTGCCGCAGGTAGCTGATGAGGCTGGGTCTTTGAATATATTTGAGGTGGAGATGGACAGATTTTTGAATGATAAGGTTTATGTGGAGCGGACGGGGAAGTGGATTTGAGGCCAGGATCAGATCAGCCATGATCTTATTGAATGGCCTCCTCCTGCTCCTATTTCTTATGTTCTTATGTCCTTATTAACATGGATAGAGGATTGGCTAACTAACAGAAAACAGAGAGTCAGGATAAATGGGTCATTTTCAGGTTGGCAAACTGTAACTAGTGGCATGCCACATGGATCTGTGCTGCGTCCTCAACTATTTACATCTACATTAATGACTTGGTTGGAAGGACCAAGTGTATTGTAGCCAAATTTGCTGACAATACACAGATAGGTGGGAAAGATAGGTGCAAGTTATGAGGACACAAAGGGGTAGAAATTGTTGCCCACCCGAGATGGGGGGCACACACCCCGTTTCAATGGTTTTACCGCAGCTGTGGTTGAGGTCGCCTTTTGAGCGAAATTCCACTCTATGTCGTTTTATTTACTTGGATCCGGAAGTTGCTCTTAATGGGGGCGGTGACTGCACGATTGGGGTGGATCTGCGGCAGTGGCAACACCTGAGGGGCGGAAGTTGGGGGCGTTGTGGAGTGACCGCCGTGATGACATCATCACGGCGCTGCGTCACCCCGTCACTTAAAAGGGAGAGCCTTTGCGATTTTTAAACTTCGACCCACATGGGAGGGTTTCAGCTGGGCCAGCGGCCTGGCACCCAAGAGGGGGTGCCAGGCCGCCTGTTAGTGGCCCGGCTGAACCCGTGGGCATAATTGTCACGGCAGTCGGCCGACAATTAAACAAAACATGGCAGCAGCGGCAGTGCATCCTCCCCTTTAAGGGAAGCTGCATCGCTGTTGCAGAAGGCCACAGCCTCACTCAACCACTCAGGGAAAAAAACAGGCATTGCACTGCCGGATGGGCCGAAGATTTTCAGAGGGGAATGTCGCGCAAGGTGATGACACACTTAACATGGACCGGCAGCAGCAGAGCGGTAGTGGGGTGGGGGATCGGAACACTGCTGGAAAACCTTGGAAGGGCAACTGGACTATCCACTCCGCAGTGTGGCCGCCGATTTGCGGTGGTAACAGGCCTTAAGAAGAGTGACAATTTCGGCCCCAAAGAGTCTGCAAAGGGATATATAGAGGTTAAGTGAGGGGAAAGATTTGACAGATGGAGTATAATGTGGGAAAATGTGAGGCTATCCGCTTTGGTAGGAAGAACAGAGAAGTAAAATATCATTTAAATGGAGAGAGACTACAGAATGCTGCGGTACAGAGGGATCTGGGTGTCCTCGTACATGAAACACAAAAAGTGAGTATGCAGGTACAGCAAGTAATTAGGAAGGTAAATGGAATGTTGGCCTTTATTGCAAGGGGTTTAGAGTATAAAAGTCTTGCTACAACTGCACAGGGCGATGGTGAGACCAGACCTAGAGTACTGCATACAGTTTGGTCTCCTTATTTAAGGAGGGATATACTTGCATTAAAGGCAGTTCAGAGAAGGTTCACGAGGTTCATTCCTGGGATGAAGGGGTTGTTTTATGAGCAAAGGTTGAGCAGGTTGGGTCTGTAATCATTGGAGTTTAGAAGAATGACAGGTGATCTTATTGAAGCACCTAAGATTCTGCGGGGGCTCGACACGGTAGATGCTGAGAGGATTTTTACCCACATGGGGGAATCTAGAACTAGGGGGCATAGTTTCAGAATAAGGGGTCGCCCATTTAAAACAGAAATTTGCAGGAATTTCTTCTCTCAGAAGGTCGTAAATCTTTGAAATTCTCTACCCCAGAGAGCTGATGAGGCTGGGTCTTTGAATATATTTAAGGTGGAGATAGATAGATCTTTGAATGATAAGGGAGTCAAGGGTTATGGGGTGCGCACGGGGAAGTGGATCTGTGTTGAGGCCTCAACTATTTACAATCTATATTAATGACTGGGTTGAGGGGACTAAGTGTATTGTAGCCAAATTTGTTGACAATACAAAGATAGGTGGGAATGCAAGTTGTGAGGACACAAAGGGGTAGGAATTGATGCCCACTCGAGACGGGGCGTTTCAATGGTTTTTACCGCAGCTGTGGTTGAGGTCGCCTCTTGAACGAAATTCCATTCTATGTTGTTTTATTTACTTGGATCCGGAAGTTGCTTTTAATGGGGGCGGTGACTGCAGGAGAGGGGTAGATAAGCGGCGGCGGCAACACCTGAGGGGCGGATGTTGGGGGCGTTGCGGACTGACCGCCGCAATGGCATCATCACGGCGCTGTGTCACCCCTTCACTTAAAAGGGAGACCGTCGCAATTTTTAAACTTCGGCCCACTGGGGAGGGTTTCGGCTGGGCCAGGGGCCTGGCACCCAAGAGGGGGTGCCAGGCTGCCTGTTAGCGGCCCGGCTGAACCCGGGGGCATAATTGTCGGGCCAGCGTGGCAGTCGGCCGACAATTAACCAAAACATGGCAGCAGCGGCAGTGCATCCTCCCCTTTAAAGGAAGCTGCATCGCTGCTGCAGAAGGCCACAGCCTCACTCAACCACCGGGAAAGGACAGGTATGGCACCGCCGGGCGTGCCGAGGGTTTTCAGAGGGGAATGTCACCGTTGCGGGGGTAGATTGGCAGCGCGCATGACGATGACGCACTCAACACGGATCGGCAGCAGCGCAGCGGTAGTGGGGTATCGGGGCATTGCTGGAAAATCTCGGAAGGGCAATTGGGCTATCGGCAGCCATTCCACAAAAAAAAGTCGCCGGCCACTCCTCTCCGCAGTGTGGCCGCTGATTTGTGGTGGTAACAGGCCTGAAGGAGTGTGACAATTTCGGCCCCAAAGAGTCTGCAAAGGGATATAGGCAGGTTCAGTGAGAGGGCAAAGATTTGGCAGATGGAGTATAATGTGGGAAAATGTGAGGTTATCCACTTTGGAAGGAAGAATAGAAAAGCAAAATATCATTTAAATGGAGAGAGAGACTACAGAATGCTACGGTACAGAGGGAAATACATGAAATACAAAGTTTGTATGCAGGTACAGCAAGTAATTCATAAGGCAAATGGAATGTGGGCCTTTATTGTAAGGGGGATGGAGTATAAAAGCAGGGAAGTCCTGCTACAACTGCACAGGGAGTTGGTGAGATCATACCTGGAGTACTGTGTACAATTTGGTCTTTTTATTTAAGGAGGGATATACTTGTATTGGAGGCAGTTCAGAGAAGGTTCACAAGGTTGATTCCTGGGATGAAGGGGTTGTCTTATGAGCAAAGGTTGAGCAGGTTGGGTCTGTAATCATTGGAGTTTAGTAGAATGAGAGCTGATCTCATTGAAACATGTAAGATTCTGAGGGGGCTTGACAGGGTAGATGCAGAGAGGATGTTTCCACTCGTGGAGGGAAATCTAGAACTAGGGGGCATAGTTTCAGAATAAGGGGGCGCTCATTTAAAAGGGAGATAAGGAGGAATTTCCTCTCTCAGAGGGTCATGAATCTTTGGAATTCTCAACCTCAGAGAGCTGTGGAGGCTGAGTCATTGAATATATTCAAGGCTGAAATAGATAGATTCTTGAACTATAGGGGTGTCAAGGGTTATGGGGAACAGGCAGGAGAGTGGAGTTGAGGATCAGCCATGATGTTATTAAATGGCGGAGCAGGCTCGAGGGGCCTTATGGCCTATTCCTGCTCTTATTTCTTATGTTCTTATGCAATGATTCTGTAATTCTATGAACATCTTAAACCACTTTAACCATAGAGATGTGCTGTATATTTATTCTATACTAGTCAAAATACTGTAATATTTGCACTTGGGGAATGAAGACCAAAATAATCTTCAAATGAAGCTGAGTGAGAGGGTGTAGGATAATTGAACCAGAGCACATGGACATCATTTATTCCTCATTTTTAATTCATATATTCGGTCCTTATATTTGAATTTTTTATTATAAATTTTTTTTTTTTTTTTTTTAAATTCGTAGCCAATCGTTCCAATTCTTTGTCAAATCACAAACACCAGAGGTCACCTTGCACATGCCAAGGATCACTCTGCGCCAATGCTCTTAGCCAAAAGGCCTAGAGCCACTGCACCATTCCTGGAAGTACTGCAATACCAGGTTCGTGCCATGGAGGTGGATGGGTCAGGTCCCCCACACACCTCCATGGAGGTGGATGGGTCAAACCTCCCCACCCACCTCCTGTTTCCAAAAATGCAAGCATATACCTTCCTGACCAGGGAGAAACCACCCGGAGGTCATGGTGGCTGGTCAGAAACGGTACTACACTTGATCTTAGCCAAAAGGCCGAGAAGCGATTTTTTATTATAAATTCCTATGGCCATGTTCATAATGGAAAAAAGCCTTTGTAATTGTAATTACACTATGGTGCCAGCAGTGGTGATGCAGCACCTCCACAGGGTGGGGGAAGGGGGCTGTTTTCAGCAAATTGCACGCTGCCTGGCCAGTTTGCATCATAACCCTGCTTTCTAAGCCACTACCAAACTGATTTGACTTGATTTAAATTAATTGTCACTCTGTGCTTCTGTCTTAGTCTCACACGCTACACCATGGTCAGAATCTAGATACAAGGGACTGTGTGAGCACTCTCTGTGCCTGTATAGACGCAAAGAGGTTGAAAATCTGCTGATTGCTATTTTAGCATATTGATTAACACCTTGTGTAAAATTTTAGTACACTGATTAACACACTTGTGTAAAATTTCTATCTGCATAATATAATTAGTCATTAACCTATTTAAGATACAGGATGGTAACTTGTCAAAATAACTCCGATGTTAATTTTACATGAGTGCACTAACCAGTGAGCTAACAATTTTAACACCATATAGATTTATAATGAGACCAGTGCTGACTGGAAGTGGAAAATGTTTAAATTCTTTAGATATCGTAGAATCTTACAGCAAAAAAGGAGGCCATTTGGCCCATCGTGCTTGTGCCGGCTCTTTGAAAAAAACTATCCAATTAGTTCCACTCCCTGCTCTTTCCCCATAGTTCTGCAACTGGAAACATAGAAACATAGTAGGCCATTCGGCCCTTCGAGCCTGCACCACCATTCAATAAGATCATGGCTGATCATACAACTTCAGTACCCCATTCCTGTTTTCTCTCCATACCCCTTGACCCCTTTAGCCATAAGAGCCACATCTAACTCTCTTTTGAATATATTTAGTGAATTGGCCTCAACAACTTTCTGAGGTAGAGAATTCCACAGGTTCACAATTCTCTGAGTGAAGAAGTTTCTCCTCATCTCGGTCTTAAATGGCTTACCCTTTATCCTTAGACTGTGACCCCTGGTTCTGGACATCCCCAACATCGGGAACATTCTTCCTGCATTTAACCTGTCCAATCCCGTCAGAATTTTATATGTTTCTATGAGATCCCCTCTCATTCTTCTAAATTCAAGTCAATATAAGCCTAGTCAATCCAGTCTTTCTTCATGTGTCAATCCTGCCATCCTGGAAATCAGTCTGGTGAACCTTCGCTCACTCCCTCAATAGCAAAAATGTCCTTCCTCAGACTAGAAGATCAAAACTGTACACAATATTCAAAGTGTGGTCTCACCAAGGCCCTGTACAACTGCAGTAAGACCTCCCCTGCTCCTATACTCCAATCCTCTCGCTATGAAGGCTGACATGCCATTTGCCTTCTTCACCGCCTGCTGTACCTGCATGCCAGCTTTCAATGACTGATGTACCATGACACCCAGGTCTCATTGCACCTCCCCTTTTCCAAATCTGTCACCATTCAGATAATATTCTGCCTTCCTGTTTTTGCCACCAAAGTGGATAACCTCACATTTATCTACATTATTCTGCATCTGCCATGCATTTGTCCACTCACCTAACCTGTCCAAGTCATACCAGCACAAAAGAAGATGGTTGTGGTTGTTGGAGGTCAATCATCCCAGCCCCAGGACATCGCTGCAGGAGTTCCTCGGGGCAGTGTCCTAGGCCAAACCATCTTCAACTGCTTCATCAATGACCTTCCTTCCATCATAAGGTCAGAAGTGGGGATGTTCACTGATGACTGCACAGTGTTCAGTTCCATTTGCAACTCCTCAGAAAATGAAGCAGTCCATGCCCACATGCAGCAAGAACTGGATGACATTCAGGCTTGGGCTGATAACTGGCAAGTAACATTCGCGCCACACAAGTGCCAGGCAATGACCATCTCCAACAAACGAGAGTCTAATCACCTCCCCTTGATATTCAATGGCATTACCATCGCCGAATCCCCCACCATCAACATCCTGGGGGTCATCATTGGCCAGAAACTTAATTGGACCAGCCACATAAATACTGTGGCAACAATCGCGGGTCAGAAGCTGGGTATTCTGTGGCTATTTCCCCACTCCTCACCCTCTGCTGCCGAACTCCCAGAGCCAGGCTGAATATAGCTGGAAACTTGCACACATCATGTAAATGAAGCTGACTTTGCAAAATCAGGCCTATTCAGCACACTAATAATCAGGCAGGTACTAATAATATATTATCCAATTGATGAGAAATTCAAGGCCTGATTGGAAATTCTCAATTCATGCGTTAGTGGATGGGTGGGTGGAGAACATCATAGCTGGGCATAACTGCGTCCTCCCAGCCTGACAGCAACACATGCATTTTCAACTCAGGGCTATTGGATAATGATCAAGAGTTGGAACCCTCACTGATTTTTTTCTTCCTTAGCCCGGGGGCAATTCTAATACCTCCACTGCTACCCCAACTGAGACCACCTATTTCAGTGCAAGGGGCTGGAGTATAACGGTAGGGAAAGCAGGCTAAGTGAATTGGCAAACATTTGGCAGATGGAGTATAATGTTGGAAAGTGTGAGCTTATCCACTTTGGCAGGAAAAATTAAAAAGCAAATTTTATTTAAATGGAGATTACAAAATGCTGCGGTACATGAAAAACAAAAAGTTAGTATGCAGGTACAGCAAGTAATCAGGAAGGCAAATGGAATGTTGGCCTTTAATGCAAGGGGGATGGAGTTTAAAAGTAGGGAAGTCCTGCTACAACTGTACAGGGCATTGGTGAGACCACACCTAGAGTACTGCGTACAGTTTTGGTCTCCTTATTTAAGGAAGGATATACTTGCATTGGAGGCTGTTCAGAGAAGGTTCACGAGGTTGATTCCTGAGATGAAGGAGTCGTCTTACGAAGAAAGGTTGAGCAGGTTGGGCTTGTACTCATTGGAGTTTAGAAGAATGAGAGGTGATCTTGTTGAAACGTATAAGATTCTGAAGGGGCTTGACAGGGTAGATGCAGAGAGAATGTTTTTTCCTCGTGGGGGAATCTAGAACTACGGGACATAGTTTCAGAATAAGGGGTCACCCATTTAAAATGGAGATGAGGAGGAATTTCTTCTCTTTGAGGGTCGTGAATCTATAGAATTTTCTACCCCAGAGAGCTGTGGAGGCTAGGTCATTAAATATATCTAAGTTGGAGATAGACAGATTTTTGAATGATAAGGGAGTCAAGGGTTATGGAAGTGGACAGGGAAGTGGAGTTGAGACCAAGATCAGAACAGTCATGATCTTATTGAATTGCGGAGCAGGTTCTCGAGGAGTCAAATGGCCTACTCCTGCTCCTATTTCTTATGTTCTTACGTTCTTTCTGCAGCTTAGGGGGTCAGCCCTGGAATTTTCCTGGTCTGTTCGGCTCAGTGGCGACAAATGGTGAATTTGGCCACTACAACATTTTAGTGCCAGTTTTCGGGTCTGTGCATGGTCCATGAAAAAGGCAGCCACCGTAAGATTTATGCTCGCCCGATTGGATGAGTGCTGACCCAGAAGAGACTCTTAGGATCAGCATAGTGGTAATAATTTAAGCTAGCTCGAGGCCATAAAGCACCTGATGTTCAAAGTTCACTAAGGTTGGGGGGAGAGGTGGTGCGGGAAAGGGTACCTGACAAAGAATAACAAGAACATTTAAATGGAAATGCCATCTAAAAGGTAAGTGGTTGCACCTGGGGGCAGCCATTGAGTTAGCTTTTATAAAGGCGAATATTTTTGAGGTTCAAATATTCCTAGAAATGGAGACTGTGAGCTGGCGATGGAGTGGCACAGCACCCAAATTCTCTGTTGTTGGCTGGTGCCGTGGAGGTGATGCTGCAGTAAGAGGGTGGTTAATCTGTTGATCTCAGTCTTGAATATACTCAACGACTGAGGGGTCAATTTTCCCCAAAGCTGTTTTTTGGCGTACTTGAAGAGTTATGCCCATTTTTTGGGGATCAAGTACGCCAAAAAAAATCTTCCAAGTTTCCCCGTTTGATTTCTTCATTTTGGCGCCGCCTAGCCTGTCGTTTAGTTTTGGGGGTGGAGCCTTGATCTGCGCCAAAAAGATCGGGTTGCCATGGTAATCAGGGACACAATGCGGCTGAGGCTGGAAAGTGACCCTTACAGCCAGCTCACAGCAACCAAGCACAAACACCTTACGGCAACTTACCAAGCACAAGCATAGGCACATTAAACATTGCAGCATCTTACCTCCATTAAATTATTAAAAGTCCCCCTCCACCCCACCCCCCAATGCCAATGCTGGTCCCCGGTCCTATCCCAGGCCGGAGGGCCTTCCAGTTGCAGTGCCGATCCCCGCACCTATCCCAGGCCGAATGGCCTCCTAACCTATGGTCTACTCACCTATCCCTGGCCGAATGGTCTCCGGATGCCGGTCCCCACATCTATCCCAGGCCGAATGGCCTCCCAGTCCCGGTCCCCGCACTTATCCCAGGCTGAACGGCCTCCTCCCTCTCGGTCCCCACACATAACTATACCCGAAAGGCTTTCCCCCCTCTCTCCCACTCTCTCTTACCTCTCCTGCTGCTGCTGTCCCGGCATCTGCTGCGCTGATTTCCTTACCTGCGCGGATTTTCTTAACTCACCAGAAGGTTTTTCCAGAGGTCACATACACCGGCCTAAGAAGAACTGGAGTAACTCTGAGCTGGCCAAACTTGCCTAACCAGCCAGAGTTGGCGCGGGTGGCAGGTTACGCCTCCTTTGACTCAAAAAAAAACGAACCTAAAAAAATCGTAACGAACTGAGTTACGCTGGTGAAAATTGATTGGGGAAACTTGTAATTTTTAACTTCGGCCAAAAAAACAGCGCAAATCACTGGGGAAAATTGAGCCCTGAGTATTACAGCCATCATTGTATCCTAGGGATCCATCACAGAGCCCCAAGGAGTCATCAGCCTACCCTCGAGAGCAATCATATCACATAACCCCAGAGAGTCATCATTAAACCCTTGTGAGCCATCGCACCTCATAACCCTAGTAAGCCTACCCACTATCCGAGGGAGCTATCACACCACATTATCCTGGAGTATGGAGATCCACCACCTCAGCTGTGCAGTCAAGCTAACTTTTGTTAGACACAGGTCTGATATGATTATAAAACTATTCGTATATTTTTTTTACAGAAATGAAGACGTTGAAAGATTTAACAGCAAAATTAAGAAAATAAACCAATAACTTCTGAGATTGTACATTTACAAAAAAGCTCAGTTTTGAAAGCCAGTAGAATTAATTTTAGTCTCAATTGATTTTGAGCTGGCTTAAAGATAAAGCTGATTCCTAACCCAGCAGCAATTCTACAGTTCTCTGGGGTAATAAATCAACTGGCCACAAAAAAACGACATACCTACTGCCACAGATAAGGTTGCACAATAGGAATTCTGTGTGCCAGCTCAGGGGTAACCAAGCTCAGGTTTGGATTGGGACCCATTGTAATTTTTTGAATGCGATGGTTTATGCTTCATTGTTTTCGTAGAATGTCGAAATGTTCTCAATTTATAGGTCAACTTCAATTACAGTGAATTCCAGGAATCTTTCCTCACAGCGTAGCTTTATCTGTAGGGCTCGCAGCTACTTGTGCTTGTGAAAATGGGGAGTGTCAGTGCTGCAGAATGGAACACTTTTACATTCTTGCCACTATGGAGAGAAAAATTTCTTCCACTCGCTATGTGTTAGCAAGATCATAAACACATCAAGAAGATTTTGCAAACTTGTTTTTCTGGCAAAATCATAAAACCCTTTGTTTAGATTGCAGTTAACAAATTGCACTCAAAAGAAATCTCCCCACTATGGGCTGAATTTTTACTTTGAAGAGTTTGCCAACCGTGGCTAACAAGGGAAATTAAGGATAGTGTTAAATCCAAGGAAGAGGCATACAAATTAGCCAGAAAAAGCAGCAAACCAGAGGACTGGGAAAAATTTTGAATACAACAGAGGAGGACAAAGGGTTTAATTAAGAGGGGAAAAATAGAGTACGAGAGGAAGCTTGCCGGAAACATAAAAAATGACTGCAAAAGCTTCTATAGATAATTGATGTGAAAAAGATTATTAAAGACAAACGTAGGTCCCTGGCAGTCGGATTAGGGTGAATTTATAATGGGGAACAAAGAAATGGCAGACCAATTGAACAAGTACTTTGGTTCTGTCTTCACAAAGGAAGACACAAATAACCTTCCTGGATGTACTAGGGGACCGAAGGTCTAGTGAGAAGGAGAAACTGAAGGATATCCTTATTAGGCGGGAAATTGTGTTAGAGAAATTGACAGGATTGAAGACCGATAAATCCCCAGGGCCTGATAGTCTACATCCCAGAGTACTTAAGGATGTGGCCCCAGAACTAATGGATGCATTAGTGAAAATTTTCCAACAGTCTATCGTATCTAGATCAGTTCCATTGGACTGGAGAGTTGCTAATGTAACATCACTTTTTTAAAAAGGAGGAAGAGAGAAAACGTGTAGCCTGACATCAGTCATGGGGAAAATGTTGGAATCAATCATTAAGGATGAAATAGCAGCGCATTTGGAAAGCAGTAATCCAAGTCAGCATGGATTTATGAAGGGGAAATCATGCTTGACAAATCTTCTGGAATTTTTTAAGGATGTAACTAGTAGAGTGGACAGGGGAGAACCAGTGGATGTGGTGTATTTGGACTTTCAAAAGGCTTTTGACAAGGTTCCACACAAGAGATTGGTGTGCAAAATCAAAGCACATGGTATTGGGGGTAATGTACTGACGTGGATAGAGAACTGGTTGGCAGACAGGAAGCAGAGAGTCGGGATTAACGGATCCTTTTCAGAATGGCAGGCAGTGACTAGTGGAGTGCCGCAGGGTTCAGAGCTGGGACCTCAGCTCTTTACAATATATATATTAATTTTTAGATAGAATTGAGTGTAATATCTCCAAGTTTTCAGATGACACTAAATTGGGTGGCGGCGTGAGCTGTGAGGAGGACGTTAAGAGGTTGCAGGTTGATTTGGACGGTTAGGTGAGTGGGCAAATACATGGCAGATGCAGTATAATGTGGATAAATGTGAGGTTATCTACTTTGGGGGTAAAAACACGAAGGCAGAATATTATCTGAATGGTGGCAGATTAGGAAAAGGGGAGGTGCAGCGAAACCTGGTGTCATGGTTCATCAGTCATTGAAAGTTGGAATACAGGTACAGCAGGCGGTGAAGAAGGCAAATGGTATGTTGGCCTTCATAGCTAGGGGATTTGAGTATAGGAGCTGGGAGGTCTTACTGCAGTTGTACAGGGCCTTCGTGAGGCCCCACCTGGAATATTGTGTTCAGTTTTGGCCTCCTAATCTGAGGAAGGACGTTCTTGCTATTGAGGGAGTGCAGCGAAGGTTCACCAGACTGATTCCAGGGATGGATGGACTGACATATGAGGAAAGAGACTGGATCAACTGGGCCTTTATACACTGGAGTTTAGAAGGATGAGAGGGGACCGCATAGATAAAGAACATCAGAGCATAATAATTAGGAACAGGAGTAGGCCATCTAGCCCCTCGAGCCTGCTCCGCCTTTCAAAAAGATCATGGCTGATCTGGCCGTGGACTCAGCTCCACTTACCCGCCCGCTCCCCATACCCCTTAATTCCCTTATTGGTTAAAAATCTATCAATCTGTGACTTGAATACATTCAATGAGCTAGCCTCAACTGCTTCCCTGGGCAGAGAATTCCACAGATTCACAACCCTCTGGGAGAAGAAATTCCTTCTCAACTCGGTTTTAAATTGGCTCCCCCGTATTTTGAGGCTGTGCCCCTAGTTCTAGTCTCCCCGACTAGTGGAAACAACCTCTCTGCCTTTATCTTGTCTATCCCTTTCATTATTTTAAATGTTTCTATAAGATCACCCCTTATCCTTCTGAACTCCAACGAGTAAAGACCCAGTCTACTCAATCTATCATCATAATGTAACCCCCTCATCTCTGGAATCAGCCTAGTGAATCGTCTCTGTACCCCCTCCAAAGCTAGTATATCCTTCCTTAAATAAGGTGACCAAACCTGCACGCAGTACTCCAGGTGCGGCCTCACCAATACTCTGTACAGTTGCAGCAGGACTTCCCTGCTTTTGTACTCCATCCCTCTCGCAATGAAGGCCAACATTCCATTCGCCTTCCTGATTACCTGCTGTACCTGCAAACTAACTTTTTGGGATTCATGCACAAAGACCCCCAGGTCCCTCTGCACCACAGCATGTTGTAATTTCTCCCCATTCAAATAATATTCCCTTTTACTGTTTTTTTTTCCAAGGTGGATGACCTCACATTTTCCGACATTGTATTCCATCTGCCAAACCTTAGCCCATTCGCTTAGCCTATCTAAATCTCTTTGCAGCCTCTCTGTGTCCTCTACACAACCCGCTTTCCCACTAATCTTAGTGTCATATAAGATTCTGACTGGACTGGACAGGTTAGATGCGGGTAGATTGTTTCCGATGTTGGTGAAGTTCAGAACCAGGGGACACAGTCTTAGGATAAGGGGCAGGCCATTTAGGACTGAGATGAGGAGAAACTTCTTCACTCAGAGAGTTGTTAACGTGTGGAATTCCCTGCCGCAGAGAGTTGTTGATGCCAGTTCATTGGATATATTCAAGAGGGAGTTAGATATGGTCCTTGCGGCTAAAGGGATCAAGGGGTATGGAGAGAAAGCAGGAAAGGGGTACTGAAGGAATGATCAGCCATGATCTTATTGAATGGTGCTGCAGGCTCGAAGAGCCGGATGGCCTACTCCTGCACCTATTTTCTATGTTTCTATATTTCTATGAGTCATCCCCCCCCAATAGTACCCAAAGCAGTGTATCTGTTTTGGAGGGGGATGACCGCAGGGGATCCCGGCACTACCTTCCTTCCACTGCTGTTCCTGTTGGTCACCCATCCCCTATCTGTCTGTGTAATCTTTACCTGCGGTATGACCAACTCACTAAACATGCTATCCAGTGCCGCAATATGGTCTGTCAGGAGCTGCAGCAGGATACACTTCCCGCACATGTAGTCATCAGGGACACTGGAAGCGTCCCTGAGTTCCCACATAGCACAGGAGGAGCATGACAAGTGTCCGAGCTCTCCTGCCATGACTTAACCCCTAGATTAACTTAATTTGCCAACAATAATGATAAAGGTTACCTACTGATAAAGATAAGAAAAATAAAAAATACTCACCAATCACCAACCAACTGTGACGTCACCCTTTGATTTCTTCCTACTTCTTTTTTATCTTATCACCCTGCTGTAGCTGCACCAGCTGGCCTCCTCGACGTCCCACTCCGCTTCTCCGACTCCCCGCTGGCTGCTCTCGCCTGTTGGGCCTTTTGTAGGCCTCCTCGACATCCCACTCCGCTTCTCCGACTCCCCGCTGGCTACTCTCGCCTGTTGGGCCTATTGTAGGGCTCCTCGACATCCCACTCCACTTCTCCGACTCCCCGCTGGCTGCTCTCGCCTGTTGGGCCTTTTGTAGGCCTCCTCGACATCCCACTCCGCTTCTCCGACTCCCCGCTGGCTACTCTCGCCTGTTGGGCCTATTGTAGGGCTCCTCGACATCCCACTCCACTTCTCCGACTCCCCGCTGGCTGCTCTCGCCTGTTGGGCCTTTTGTAGGCCTCCTTGACGTCCTGCTCCGCTTCTCCGACTCCCCGCTGGCTGCTCTCGCCTGTTGGGCCTTTTGTAGGCCTCCTTGACGTCCTGCTTCGCTTCTCCGACTCCCCGCTGGCTGCTCGCGCCTGTTGGGCCTTTTGTAGGCCTCCTACCAAAGATGCGCTTCAAATGCCTGGTCAGATATGGAGGAGCCCTTCAATACGTACCAGCCAGGGTCTCCAGAATGATTGTGGCAGAAGTGAGGATTGGAGCTGCAAGATGAGCAAGGTGCAGAGTGCACAGCCTCTTTGGAGGAGGAAGAACCCGAGGATGAGGAGGGGGAGGAACCTGAAGTGGACATGGTACCAGCAGCGGTGCACATTGCTGCCGCGAGGCACGGGATGGCCTCATAGAATCATAGAAATTTACAGCACGGAAGGAGGCCATTTCAGCCCATCGTGTCCGCGCCGGCCGACCAAGAGCTATCCAGCCGAATCCTACTTTCCAGCTCTTGGTCAGTAGTCCTGTAGGTTACGGCACTTTAAGTGCACATCCAAGTATTTTTTAAATTCTGCCTCTACCACCCTTTCAGGCAGTGAGTTCCAGATCCCACCACTCTCTGGGTGAAGAAATTTCCCCTCATATCTCCTCTATACCTTCCCCCAATTACTTTAAATCTATGCCCCCTGGTTGTTGCCAAGGGAAACAGGTCCTTCCTATCCACTCTATCCAGGTCCCTCATAATTTTATACACCTCAAACAGGTCTCCCCTCAGCCTCCTCTGTTCCAAAGAAAACAGACCCAGCATCTCCAATTTTTCCTCATAGCCAAAATTCTCCAGTCCAGGCAACATTCTTGTAAATCTCTGCACCCTTTCCAGTGCAATCACATCTTTCCTTAATGTGGTGACCAGAACTGCGCACAGTACTCCAGCTGCGGCCTAACCAATGTTTTATACAGTTCAAGCATAACCTCCTTTTTTTAAATTATTATTATTTTTTTTTAATGTTTTATTCGTTGCCAATCTTTCCAATTCTTTGTCAGATCAACTTGTCAGATTACAAACGCCAAAGGTCACCTTGGGCCCATTCAAGGATCACTCTGCGCCAATGCTCTTAGCCAAAAGGCCTAGAGCCAAAGCACCGTTCCTGGAAGTACTGCAATATCAGGTTTGTGCCATGGAGGTGGATGTGTGCCCCCCACCCACCTCCTATTTCCAAAAAGCATAGGAGAACCACCTTCCTGATCCAGGGAGAACCACTTTCTGGTCATGGTTACTCCCCTGTCAGGTCAGTTACAAGCATAACCTCCTTGCTCTTGTATTCCATGCCTTGACTAATAAAGGCAAGTATTCCATATGCCTTCTTAACCACCTTATCTACCTGGCCTGCTACCTTCAGGGATATGTGGACCTGCACTCCAAGGTCCCTCTGTTCCTCTACACTCTTCAGTGTTGTACCATTTAATGTGTATTCCCTTGCCTTGTTAGACCGCCCCAAATGCATTACCTCACACTTATCTGGATTGAATTCCATTTGCCATTGTTCTGCCCATCTGACCAGTATATTGATATCTTCCTGCAGTCCGCAGCTTTCTTCTTCATTATCAACCACACAGCCGATTTTCGTGCCATCTTCTTAATCAGACACCCAACATTCAAGTCCAAGTCATTGATATATACCACAAAAAGCAAGGCCCCCAGCACTGAGCCCTGCGGAACAACCTTCCAGTCACAAAAACACCCATCAACCATTACCCTTTGCTTCCTGCCTCTGAGCCAATTTTGGATCCAACTTGCTACTTTGCCCTGGATCCCATGGGCTATTACTTTCGTGACCTGTCTGCCATGTGGGACCTTATCAAATCATATACACTACATCATACGCACTGCCCTCATTGAACCTCCTGGTTACCTCCTCGAAAAATTCAATCTAGTTAGTCAGACATGACCTTCCCATAACAAATCCACTGACTGTCCTTGATTAATCCATGTATTTCCAAATTAAGATTTATCCTGTCCCTCAGGATTTTTTTCCAATAATTTTCCCACCATTGTGGTGCTAAAACTCCCTTGTTGTCTATTTTCCAGCCCTTGTTTCCTTTGTCTTCCAAATTCACTTTCTACTTTTCGGCTGCTCAATTCCAGCTTTACTTCTCTCCCCACTGAATCTATTCTCTGGTTCCCATCCTCCTGCCAAGCTAGTTTAATTCCCCACTCCCAACAGCACTAGCAAACCTTCCTGCGAGCATACTGGTTCCAGTTCTGTTGAAATGCAACCCGTCCTGCTTGTACAGGCCCGATCTCCCCCTGAAACGGTCCCAATGTCTCAGGAATCTAAGGCCCTCCCACCTGCAACATCTCTCCAGCCAGTATTCATCTTCTCTATTCTCCTATTTCTGAACTCAGTAGCACGTGGCACCAGCTGTAACCCGGAGATTGCTAGCTTTGAGGTCCTGCTTTTTAATCTCTCTCCTAACTAAACTCAGCCTGCAGGACCCCATCCTTCTTTCTACCTATGTCATTGGTACCGCTATGGATCACGACCTCTAGTTGGTCACCCTCTCCCCCCAAAATGCCCTGCAGCAGCTCAGTGACATCCTTGACCCTGGAACCAGGGAGGCAACATACCATCCTAGAGTCACGTCTGCGGCCACAGAAACGCCTGTCTGCTCCCCTGACTATCGAATCCCCTAACACTATAGCTCTTCCACTCCTCTTCCCCCACCCCCGTGCAGCTGAGCCACCCATGGTGCCATGGACTTGGCTCTAGCTGCACACCCCAGAGCCACCATCACCCCCACAGTACTTAGAACAGAATACTGGTTGGAGAGCGATATGCACTCAGGGGATTCCTGTACTACCTGCCTTGGCCTCCTCTTCCGTCTGGTGGTCACCATTTCCTCTCTGCCTGCCCACTCTTAAACTGTGGGCTGACCACCTCTAGAAACGTTCTATCCACGAAATTCTCAGTCTCGTGGATGCACCGCAGTGACTCCAGCCGCTGCTCAATCTCCGAAAAGCGGTGCTCGAGTTTCTGTAGCTGGTCACACTTCCTACACATGTGGTCGTCCAGGCTACGCAAAGCGTCCAGGACTTCCCACATGGCCCAGGATGTGCATTCCATGGGACTGAGGCTGCCCTGCCATGCCTCTATTTAATAGATTAAGAACTAAGCCAGCAAAAATAAACTTAAAACTTAACAAAAAACACTCACCAGCTACTCACCAATCAGCTCCTTCCCTTGTTCCGACGTCACTTTTTCTACTCTGACGTCACTCTTTCGAAATCTGCCTCTGTTGAGTTGTTCCAGCTCTCGCTCGGCTCCCAGTTTGCTCCCGCTCTCCTTCCACTCAGGTCCGCTGCCTCCTCCGGTCTCGGGTCTGCACTCCGCGCTCCTTTTATCGCTGCGGCCGCTCTCGCTCTGCTCCCACTCAGGTCCACCGCCTCCTCTGGTCCCGAGCCTGATGGCATGATTTAGTTAAGTTGCACTCGTGCACCCATAAGGCACCCAGATGCTGAACCAACTGCCCCCTCCCCTCTCCCCCACCCCTGCCACCACCACCACCACAAAGCAGTCCTAAAATCACCAAACCATTCCTTACAAACTCATTATTCTTACCATTCACTCCAAGTGACAAGTCCACTTACCAGGCAGCAGGCAAAAATGGATGAGTTGGGAAAGTGGTGCAAAGAAATAATTTTATGTGGCTCAAAAATTCAACAGAAGCTTAACCAACTACCATTTTATAACATACCCATGAGCATCCCCTTGTGCATCTACAATTGTTTCATCTTTCTCGCCCTAATACTCCTCCATCGTGCAACTCCTGTGGCTTCAGCAGAGGTAGAGGCAGGCTGCACACTTCCCTGTTTTGACTAATTTGATACTTTTGGTAACGACCTCTAGGTTTTGGAGACTGTGAGGGTCGAAGCAAAGACTGCTCCTCCTGCAGCTGCCCGTGACTTCTCCTAATGATTTTTAACTTGGTATTACTAAAAGTGAATCAACAAGTGTATAGTTGCTATCCTGTTAAAGTAGACACAGGACCTAAGCCTACTGCAACAAAATGTGTGAAGTCCAAACACGTTCAGCTTTCAGGTTTCAACAAAAGGTGGTTACAAAAGACATTATTCATTCACGGAGGTCAGATAGCACTCAGCAGATATATTCTAAGGCTTGATTTTAATGTCTGTCTAAAGTTAACAGATATCATTAAAGCTAAAATACACAGACTAAAGGCCAATGATTAGCAGGGGCGTTGGATTCAAAGACTATTGTATGACTTTATAATGTGTGTCAAGAGAGTTCTCTAGGTTTTGGACTTTAGAACTGTCTGATGTTGACAGATGTTATGACTTTTTTTTAATCATTTGTGGCTTTTTATAAGATGGGGAACTCCCTTCTTCCCCAGCCCAGTGATTCAAAAATGTAAAACATAAGTCCCAACCAGGTTAAAATAATCACTGAAATGATTTTAATCTGCAGGTGCCGACAGGGTTTGCCAGGATGCTAAGCAACAATCAGTTCATTTATTGATGTCGCAGATTTGGATTCTGATTTCAGTGATCAGGGACCCGCGTATTGCACCACGAGCTACTGCCTCTGATCAGGTGCGATGCCGTAAAGGATTTTGATGGGGCTGCCTCAAACCGATCCGTGGGTAAATGTACCACATGGAGTGGTCCTTAGCCATGGAAATGAGAAATCCCCAGTCTGTGTGGAGTTAGTTGTCCACAAGAGATGATGATGATGATGACCATTGCCTCAGTGTCTTTGGGTTGTGTGCATGCGGCTGGGGTGGGAGAGGATTATCAGCCAAGTTTTGTGTTTTACTAACCTCTGCTGTGATTCACATTTGTTATGGGCACTGGATGAGGAGAGAGAGGTTTGAGCTCACTTGTGGTGTTGTGGCCTGGTGTCACTCATTACCCAGGTTTTCCCATAATGCAGCACTCACCCAAGTGGGTACTTTTGACTTCCTGGGCCCACAGAGCTGTATCCTACCATGAATCACCATCTTCAAGCGGAGATGAACAAAGGATGGAAATGACTGAAGTCATATCTGAATAGATCTGAATTACAATTCAGGTGTTTGCAAGGTTAAAATAGGTGGTTTCAGTAAGTTCTGTCAGATATTAAGCTGAACTGGTGTGGTGCAGCATATTGGAGTGAATGCCTGTACACAGGGCAAGTGATTTTCACCACTGATGGGGATTTTTAATGTAAAATTATTGGGCAAGTAATCTTGCAACACAGGTAAGTGTCACGATGAATGGAATAATTTGCCCGACTTATAGTCAACAAATATTTCACAAAAGTCATGATTCTGCACTCAGCTGTCTGACCCACCCAGTAATGCCAACTCTCACGAATTAATCGCGAGACATGTGTTTTTTAATTTAAATTTACTCCAACTCGTGATCTCGTGAGTCAATGCTGAAAACTCACAATATTTTCCTACTCTATTAATCTTCGCCACGCTGCCAATGATTGGCTGCTGGAACCCGTGGGTTAGGTCAAGGGTTATTTTCAACTATGGGTCCTGGGAGTGTTGGAGTGTATCCAGAGGACAATTGAGTACAAGTCGAGGCATACTGTTTTGTCCTTGAACAAGATCTTAGTCAGGCCATACTTGGGATACTGTGTCTAGTTTTGGTCTCCTCACATGGTGGGTGACATTGAGGCTTTGGAAAGGTTGCAGACTAATTCCCAGTTTAAATCATCTTAGTTATCAAAGAATTGGAACTGTACACTTTAGAGCAGCAAAGAGATGATCTGATTGAGGGATAATGAAGGGAATAGATAGTATTCCAGCTGACAGTTTGTTTCAATTAAATAGGTTAGGGAGGCCCAGGGATCACAATTTTAAGTTGTATAATGCCAGATCTAGGTTAGATGTCAGGAGGTGGTTCTTTTCCCACAGAATAGTGGATCTCTAGAACAGGCTGCCATCTCCTGCGGTGGATGCTGATTTGCAGAATTCCTTCAAGCTTGACTTGTTTCTGTCTGGGGCAGGTACGTATTGCAGGGAATTCAGGGCCAGAGTGATCTCCTGGACTAGTTTCGATTGCCGAGATGGGTCAGCAAGGAATTTGCCATATTTTTTTCCCCAAATTGGCCTGGGTTTTTTAGCTATTTTGATTGCCTCTCCCAGGAGTTCACATGGTTCTGGTAGGGTAGAGTGTATATATTGTGATGCACAGAGTATCGCAATTGTGTGGGACTGGCACGATGGACCAGAAGGTCTTCACCAGTCTGTCCTTGCTCTTATATTTGTTCCATTAATAGTCCCCCATGAGTTGGTTTGCCATCAGTAGTCTCCCCTGCATATTGAGATGATTGCAATCATAGAAACATAGAAACATAGAAAATAGGTGCAGGAGTAGGCCATTCGGCCCTTCTAGCCTGCACCGCCATTCAATGAGTTCATGGCTAAACATGCAACTTCAGTACCCCATTCCTGATTTCTCACCATACCCCTTGATTCCCCTAATCATTTTAGATACAAAGATTGGGCATCATTGGTAGCGTGGTTGGGAGAGTTGAACCTCTCTTGTACTGCAGCCTGTAATCTACCAGTTTTATCTCGGTAAGTTTTGTTTTTGATTGCTTCAGTGGCCCACTCACCGCTTTTAATAGAATAGAGGGAGTTTAGTTAGAACCCGAGGATGGGGAAATGAGTCCGCTGTTGCGTGGGCCGAGGGCGAGTCTGCCTTTTCCCGCCCTCCTGCCCGTCGCCTGGTGCGGAGCCGCTCGGGGCCCTGCCCTCCCCTCCCGCGGCCTTGCCCTCCCATGGCCCTGCCCCTGGCCTCCCGCGGCCCTGCCCTCCTGCGGCCCTGCCCCCCTGCGGCCCTGCCCCTGCCCTCCCACTGCCCTGCCCTCCCGCGGCCCTGCCCTCCCACTGCCCTGCCCTCCCGCGGCCCTGCCCTCCCGCGGCCCTGCCCTGCCCTCCCGTGGCCCTGCCCTCCCGCGGTCCTGCCCTCCTGCGGCCCTGCCTTCCCATGGTCCTGCTCTCCCGCGACCCTGCCCTCCCACTGCCCTGCCCTCCCGCGGCCCTGCCCTCCCGCGACCCTGCACTGCCCTCCTGCGGCCCTGACCCTGCCCTCCCGCGGCCCTGCCACTGCCCTCCCACTGCCGTGCCCTCCCACTGCCCTGCCCTCCCGTGGCCCTGCCCTCCCACGGCCCTGCCCTGCCCCGCCCTGCTCTCCCGCGGCCCTGCCCTGCCCTCCCGCGGCCCTGCCCTCCCGCGGACCTGCCCTGCCCTCCCGCGGCCCTGTCCCTGCCCTGCCCTCCCGCGGCCCTGCCCCTGCCCTGCCCTCCCGCGGCCCTGCACTGCGTGTGCCGTGCGGGTTGTCAAGAGCCTGGACGGCAGTGTTTCCTCAGTGAACGGGGCAGCAGTGGCATTGGGGAGGGGGCCGCCATCCCCATCAGTGGGGAGTGTGCACCGCGACACGCGGCCCTTGGAGGGCAGAAAGAGCGAGCCAGGCCAATGTCTGGGCCTGATTCAGGCCGCAACCCGTGTGGGATCGAGATAAGACACAGGGCGGGAGGGCTTCGGGGCTATCTGCCGCATGGCTACTGCCACCCGAGCTCAGGTCTGGTAACTCGGGCCAGGCTAGGGCCTGAACCCAGGCTCTTCCCCGCTCTTACATTAAGTAAGTACAATAAAAATGATGGTAAAAATATATGCTTATTTGTATAAAGTATTGTTGTACTGAAAAAAATATTCATTGTGTTGCAGGGGTTCCCCAATTATTTTTATAACATGGGGTGTGGAATCAAGAGGCCCGAGGATCGATAGAAATCGTTCCTAGTCCATATCTACATACTCGGGGTGAGCTGCCCACACTGGTAGTCCCTCCACGGGCGAAGACATCAATGCCAGCATCAGCCCTCAGGCAAGTCCCAGGAGGGGCTTGGCACGGCCTAGGGGGGTGGGTGGGTAGGGGGTGATCGTAACTCCTGCTTCCGTGGGAAGGTGTTTTTGATTTTTTTTCCCCCTCAAAACTTAGCTTTGGTTGGCAGCCGCAGGGACTGCATTGCATGGTGGTTATGTTGGGCACCAGGTGAAGGGTGCTGATAATTAAAAAAAAAATTGAAAAGCATTTTCAGGATGCAGTAATAGTTTTTGTAAAAGAGCTGAGATCTGTTTGAGATTAAATAAAGTCACTAATGAGGTTTATCTACAAACTGTCCATCTGTATTGGTTTATGTTTGAAAAAAATAGCAACTCATGATGTCTCACCGAAGTCTCATGCTTTTTAAGAGTTTGTCTCATGATTTATGAGACAGTGAGGTTGGCATTACTGTGGCCTACCTAAATTCAGATCTTCTACAGAACGGTAAAACCCTTCATACACCCAGAGCTCATTGTGTGTGGCTTGAGATGGAGCCTCATCCTGCTCATGTGAGGTTGGCGTTACCATGGAGAAGCCAACCTTTACCTTGAATTGAATTTTGTAACAGCATTCTTCAGGTAGGAGGAAAGCTTACATTCTACAGGATTGTTTGTGTCATTGAAAGAGCCTTTTGTTTGGAGATGTGTGCTCTCCTTGAGTCACCGACACAGAATCCTGACTCTGGTCGAGATCTGATTGCTGCCTTAAAACATAATGTTGGGGAAAATAAAAATCAGCAGGCATAAAATCTCACTATTATTGCCCTTTGGTGTCAGGTAAATCCAGGGTATAATTTACATTACTAGAATATCAACCATAAAATTAAATATATATATAAACCCAACCTATTAAACAACACTGTGGAACAGGAGGGAATGTGGAATTAATTAAATAGAAAGGTAATAAGTAAAATCTGACATCTTTTGTTTGCCATTAAAATGGCTGCAACATCTGCATGAACTTCCTGTTTACATTACAAACTCTTCCTCTTAGGCTGTCCCCCAGAGTCAAGGATGACTTGCTTCCACACTAAAATGAGTTCTAAAGTGACTGATGAGAGCAATGCGGGATCTACTCTGTCACAGGAGAGGCTGATGGTGGTTGGAGGGACGGGTGGGTGGGGTGCTTGGGTTGCCGTACGCTCCTTCCACTGTCTGTACTTGGCTTCCGCTTACTCCCGGCAAAGAGACTCGAAGTGTTCAGTGCCTTCTCGGATGCTTCTCCATTTTGAGTGGTCTTGGGCCAGGGATTTCCCCAGAGTCGGTGGGGATGGTACATTTTTTCAAGGAGGTTGTGAGGGTGACCTTGAAGCGTATTTCTGCCCACCTGGGACTTGCCTGCCGTGCGGTAGCTTGGAGTAGAGTGCTTGTTTCGGGAATCTAGTGTCAGGCATCCGGACCACATGGCCCGCCCATCGGAGCTGATCGAACGTGGTCAATGCCTCGATGCTGTGGATGTTGGCCTGAGAGAGAACGTGGTCAAAGGGGTTGGTGCACCTTGCTTGCCAATGAATTTGCAGGATTTTGCGGAGGCAGTGCTGGTGATACTTCTCCAGAGCTTTGAGGTACCTACAAACTAGGGCCCTGGTGAGACCGCACCTGGAGTATTGTGTACTTTGTGTACTTGAATATTTTGGTCTCCTTACCGAAGGAAGGATATACTTGCCATAGAGGGAGTGCAACAAAGGTTCATCAGACGGATTCCTGGGATGGGGGGATTGTCCTATGAGGAAAGATTGAGTAGACTAGGCCTATATTCTCTAGAGTTTAGAAGAATGAGAGGTGATCTAATTGAAACATACACAATTCTTACAGGACTTGGACAGGGTAGATGCAGGGAGAATGTTTCCCCTGGCTGAGGAGTCTAGAACCAGGGGTCACAGTCTCAGAATAAGGGGTCGGCCATTTAGGACGGAGATGTGGAGAAACTTCTTCACTCAGAGGGTGGTGAATATTGGAATTCTCTACCCCGGAGGGCTGCGGAGGCTCAGTCTTTGAGTATATTCAAGACAGAGATCGATAGATTTTTGGATATTAAGGGAATCAAGGGATATGGGGGTAGTGCAGGAAAGTGGAGTTCAGGTAGAAGATCAGCCATGATCCCATTGAATGGCGGAGCAGGCTCGAGGGGCCGAATGGCCTACTCCTGCTCCTAATTCTTATGTACAAAGCGGGAACATTTTCAATTACTTTTTAATATAAGATAGTCAATTTGCACAAATAAATGATAAGAGATTGTACAGCAAATAAAATTCCACCAGTTTTGCAAGTAGCACCCCTCTCAACACTACAGCACTGCGGTGACTAGAAGTTTCTGACGATGTCATCAACTTTTGCTCTGCATGAGCTGTCTCCCCTTTAAAAGCATGGTCACCACAATTTTTTTTTAATTTAAAGAGAGATTATGTCATGCATGTGATTTGCATCATCATGACAGCTGTAAACAAATTTTCTAAGTTTGCCAACTGCTTGTTCATGACAACAGTGTCCCATCAATCACTAAATCTGTCAATCTGTTGACACTGTTTGCGCATTGCCATGGCTGGGTTTTAGTCAGCGAATATGGGCATCAGGGATGAAATGTTCATTCCCATTCGTACCTGGTGGAGGAACCACCCAACCACCCATCTCAAAAGTCTTGGAAAACACAAATGTATATTTTGAGATAGTCTGTTAATTCTGTTTCACTTTTTTGATCATTTTCCCTCCTCTTCCTGAAGTTTGCCAGGGGCATACAGTTTCCTTGGCATTAGAGTGTCATCAGAGTTATCTCATCTCTCCTCATCTCCTCTATAGTTGATTATAGTAAATAATCTACAATCTGTATCAATGACTTAGATGAGGGAACCGAGTGCAATGTATCCAAATTAGCGGATGATATAAAGCTAGCTGGGAAAGTAAGCTGTGAGGAGGATGCAAAGGGATATAGACAGGTTATGTGAGTAGGCAAGGAGGTGGCCGATGGAGTATTTTGTGGGGAAATGTGAAATTATCCACTTTGGTTGGAAGAATAGTAAAGCAGATTTTTTTTAAAAGGTGAGAGACGAGTAAATGTTGGTATGCAGAGGGATTTGGGGGTCCTTGTACACGAATCACAGAAAATTAACATGCAGATACAGCAAGCAATTAGGAAAGCAAATTCCTAATGTCAGCCTTTATTGCTAGGGAGTTGGAATATAAGAGTAAGGAAGTCTTGTTGCAATTATATAGGGCTTTGATGAGACCATATCGGGAGTACTACGTACAGTTTTGGTCTCCTTACCTAAACAATGATATACTTGCCTTAAAGGGGGTGCAACAAAGGTTCACTAGATTGATTCCGATGAGGAGAGACTAAGTAAAATGGGCCTATATTCTCTGGAGTTTAGAAGAATGAAAGGTGATCTCAGCTGAAATGTATAAAATTCTCAGAGAGCTTGACAAGGCAGATGCTGAGAAGTTGTTTCCCCTGCTGGAGAGTCTCGAACTACAGGTCATAGTCTAAGAATAAGGGGTCGATCATTTAGGACTGAGATGAGGAGACATTTCTTCACTCAGAGGGTGGTGAATCTTTGGAATTCTCTACCCCAGAGGGCTGTGGATGCTCAGTCGTTGCGTATATTCAAGGCAGAGATTGATAGATTTTTGGGCACTATTGGAATCAAGGGATAGGGCGTGAAAGTGGAGTTGAGGTAGAAGATCAGCCATGATCTTCTGCAGGGAATCGAATACAGCCAGGGTGATCTCCTGGACTAGTTTCGATCGCCTGCATGGGTCGGAGAGGAATTTTCCCAGATTTCTTTTCCCCAATCGGCCTGGGTTATTATCTGGTTTTTGCCTCTCCCAGGAAATCACACGGCTCTGGTTGGGGTGGAGTGTAGAATGTTTCGGTGTAAGGGGTGTCGCAGTTGTGTGGGGCGGACTGGTTGGGCTGGGTGCTCTTTACCTTTCCGCCATTGTTCATTGTTCATAGGTGTATATGTAACCTTCAGGGCTGCTGACCGAGGGCTGAGTGGCTCTTTGTCGGCCGGTGCAGACACAATGGGCTGAAATGGCCTCCTTCTGCGCTGTAAATTTCTATGTTTCTATGACTTATTGAATAGCGCAGCAGGCTCGAGGGGTGTTATTACCTACTCCTGCTCCCATTTCTTGTGTTCTTACAGTGAGGTCAATGTAATAATGAAATTATCCAAAACCTACATAGCCGCACTTTTCAAAGATCGGAGAAATATGTGAAATGTTACTGAGCTGATTATTTTTTTTTTGCCTTTGAAGTTTTCTTCCCTCCCTCTTGAAGGTGCTGATCCTCACTGGTGTACCGTTCCACATGCACTGGCACCACCTCAGCCCAGTGGACAACCTTCAACTGTGAACTTAAAATGCCAGTGGAGCTAGTCAATAAAGGTAAGCCTGATCCAGTTCTCCGACATTCAGACATTTTTGCCAGCTGGGGGTTGCCGGGGGTTGTAGGAGGTCTGGATGCTCTTTCCCCTTTCCTTCACCTCAGAGTCACTGTAGTCCAATTGCAGCCCGTCTGAAACCAGCTAACGTGATGCGTGTCCTTCACTTTAAAAATGTATTGTTAGTATTTGTGGGGGAGTCCTAAACTAGGGGCCAGAAATAGAAGACAGTCACTAATAAATCCAATAAGAAATTCAGGAGAATCTTTGCCTAGAGAGTGATGCGAATGTGGAGCTCCCTACCACATGGAGTGATTGAGGTGAATACTATAGATACATTTAAGAGAAAGCTAGTTCAGTACATGAGGGAGAAAGGAATAGAAGGATATGCTGATGGGGGTTAGATGAAATAAGGTGGGAGGTAGCTCGAGTGGAGCATAAATGACGGTAAGGACCTATTGGGCCGAATGGTCTGTTTCTGTGCTGTAAAATTCGCTGTAACAAACAGCCCTGCGAGACTCTCCATCCAATTTTATTTCTCCGATCTTTGAAGGATATGTAGGTTTTGGATAATGACAGGTTTGGGGCCCAACTTTGGCACGCCCATGGTTGAAAGCCTTCTGACTCAAGAAATTGGATGGAGAAAAGGAAAGTAGCGGGCTGCACTTTGTTGATGATAGTAACTGTGACATTTTCACCAACTTTAAACTTGGTGATAGTGGTTAACAGAGCCGGCTATCAACTTTGTGATTGTTATCCTTCCTCGAGGGCTGGTGGCAGAGAGCTTGCCCTGGGGCTTGTGGCCAATCTGAAAATAGACAGCTAGGAAGAGGCAGCAAGCCCTCGGCTGATGTTCCTGATTCCGCTGTGAATGTACCACTGAGACCAATAAAGCTAGCTGAGTCTGCTCTGATCATTACCTTGGGCATCGTTCATCTGCTGTTTTTTTAAAAATCATGCGAGAGAAGTTTCCTGACTACTGGAAATACATCACATGAAGGCCATTGGCCAGCTTATTAACAATTTCTCCAAAGCGTATATTGCAGAAGTGTGCTTGGTATTACTCAAGAATTGTACAATGGGATTGTTGTAACAACAAAACACCTCTTAGCTCACTGGTCTTCTTTGGCGCAAAATTGATATTTTGTGCGAATTTGGATTTGGATGTAGTAATTTGAAGGATTAAAATGTTGGTGTAATCACGCTGTGTTAAATTTAGAAGGGTTTTTAAAAAATATCCACTTTCATCTGTTATCCCAGTGTTGAAGACCTTGATGTAGAGAAGCTTTGAGTAGGTTAAGCAACCAATTAACAGCATTACTGCAGAGTCTGCACCATTATACACCAAGGGAGATAACATTGACCTCAGCACTGGACCAGCTTGGCCAGACTCGGATTAACTACAATAACCTCCATACAGTCCACTTTTATCAAAATGTTTCTACTGAGGCAAGAACATCTGCTGCAAGTTAATTCAAGAAAAAAAAAGGAGGGTAATTAAGGCCAAGGACTTAAACTGGGACAGTATGAATGGTGGGTAATGGTCCAATTGGAGGAGCAACATATTCCTCTTCCCTCAGCAATCGGAGAAGGATTCGCTTCTGATCTCTTGGCCAATTGTAGATGTGTGTGTTCTGCAGCCAGTTAGGCACGTGAGCCTGCAATGAAAGGGAGAACGTTACAGAATGTACAAGGCAGCATAAGCTGATGGAAAACAACAGCATTCTCACCAAGTGAACTTCATTAAAGCAATGAAAAGCTGGGGTAGCTCTACAGTAGTAATAATGGGAGAAGGTTTCCCAAAGTTAGCTAATTGTAGCAAAATCAGAAATGCATTCTTTCGGTTAGCGCTTATGATCTCACCACAAGTAATGAACAGAGGAAATATTTCTCCATGATCTGTTGTTGTTTTTTACTTCTTTGACCTCGATTGTTTCTATAGCTGGAACTCCCTCCCTAAACCTTTCTGACTCTCTATCTCTCTTTCCTCCTTCAAGACGCTCCTTAAAACATTCCTCTTTGACCAAGCTTTAGGCCACTTGCGCTCGGTGTCAAATTTTTATCTCATAATACTCCAGTGAAGCGCCTTGGGACGTTTCACTATTTTAAGACGCTATAGAAATACAAGTTGTTGTTGTTTGTATTTTTCTTCTGTATGGGATTGTGTCATGTATCAGAAAGAGTTTTGTGACATTAAATTGGGGGCTAGCTGACGGAAAGAGGCAATTTTACTGAGAAAGGGTGAGCAGATGGAATATGTTTATAATGGGCCAAAAATTGTGGTCGGAGGCTTCCCGCAGGCGGACGCGTCCGGCCAAAATTTATTTTACGAAAGTACCTGGTGGTCCCGGAGGAACGAACACTTCCGCTCCGAGGCCTAGATGCGCAGCCCAGCGTAGAGGCCAACACATCCCATGAAAGTAAGCGCATCCTGGGATCACGTGGGCCTGGACCACCAATCACAATGTAGTATTCTCATTGAGAATAATGGTGAGCTCGATGGTGAGCTCCCATTACTATCAATGAGAATACCTCCAAAAACACAGAGACACAATACAATAAAAAAAAACACCTCACATATTTAAAATTAATTGAAATTGAATTGAATTAAATGTTTTAGGAAAAAACATTTTTTTTTAAATGTTTTAAAAATATTTTAATAAAGTTAAAAATAAACTTACTTTAATGGACAGGGTTTTTAATATAAAAATTAGTGATAAAATGTAACTTTTCTATCTTTTAAAACTCTTACGTGGTAACAGAGCATGTCTAGCGCTTTTACCAGGCGTAAGATTTTTAAAGTCATTTGCTGGGCAAAAGTTGGGCAATTAGCCCAAATCTCCGCCCGCGAAGGCTCATCTCCCGGGTAGGCACGTGATCTGTCAAAAGATACTTTGACAGTTCGCAAGTGCCAGATTTCGGTGCATGCGTTTTGCACGCCTAAACTCGGAACCCGCGGGCCTCTTCGGGCATGTGTGCACATCGTACACATCCGGAGAGGCTGCAATTTATGGCCCATTATTTTATTGGCGTTTGAATGTTTTTAGTGTTGATTTGTGTCGTATAGTGTTAATACAACCTCTTCTTACGTCCCTGTTAAGTGCTGCGGATGCTTTTCTACATAAAGGGTGCTATATAAATGCAAGTCGTTGTTGATAATAGTGCATTATATCGCTGTAATACTGGGGTTCACTTCAATGCCATGGTGTGTCCACAGAATGCTACAAAATGGAGATTAGAATGTCCCTAGATCTCCCAATCTCATCTCATTGTTATCACATTTCACAAAAATACTTTTTTGTAATATCCTCACTTCCATAGTTTCCCTAGCTCAGTTGCTCAGAACATTGTGGGTTCAAGTCCCACTTCAGCGAATTGAGCACAAAAATCTACGCTGACACTCCACTGCACTGTCGGAGGCGCAGTCTTTCAGATGAGATGTTAAACCGAGGCCCTGTCTGCTCTCTCTTGTGGATGTAAAAGATCCCACAGCACTATTTTGAAGAAGAGCAGGGAGTTATTCGCGATGGCCTGGCCAATACTTATCCCTCAGTCAACATCACTTAAAAAAAAAATGCAGATTATCTGGTCATTATCATATTGCTGTTTGTGGGAGCTTGCTATGTGCAAATTGCTGCGTTTTCTACATTACAACAGTGACTGTCCTTCATTGGCTGTAAAGCAATTTGGGACCTCCTGAGGTTGTGAAAGGTGCTATATAAATGAAAGTCTTTCTTTTTTTCTTTTACATTATACAGGATATGTGCTTTCTTCCTCATAATTCTTTTAATTAGAATAAATTGGTGAGCGGTTTTGTAAAAGTTACAAGCAAACAAAACTTATACGTGCTTGTTACCAATGTCGCACATTGTAATTTTAACCTTTATGTTTAGTTCTGTTTGCAATCATTTTCCTCTGATCTTATGAAGCAACAGCTACCAGCTAATTACAATGCTGGTTTCTTCCCATTGGCTCAATTTATCGAAAATCAGCTAATCTGCTGCTGGCTAGTTTGTCTAGCGATTTAACATCTTAATACCTCTAGTTTTGTAAGATTTAACTTAATTGAATTTAAAAAAAGAACTTGTAATTATATGTCATGTCTACAGGATGTCCCAACGAGCTTCAAAACCACTTTTGAAGTGTCATCACTGCTGTTTTGTTGAGAAAAACTTCCAGAGTGGTTCGAATGTGGAACTTGCTACCGCATGGACTGGTTGAGGCGAATAGCATAGATGCATTTAAGGAGAAGCTAGATAAGCACATGAGGGAGAAAGGAATAGAAAGATATGCTGATGGGGTTAGCTGATGCAGGGTGGGAGGAGGAGCATAAACATCGGCAGTGACGAGTTGGGTTGAATGGCTGTAAATTATATATAAACAAGGCAGCCACACTGCACACAGCAAGGCCCCACAAACAGCAAATGAAAGACCAGTTAGTCTGTTTGTTGGCTGAAGGGAGGAATGTTGGCCAGGACATAGGAGGACTTCCCTATTGTTTAGTGCCACTTGGTCTTTTTCATCCAACTGGGCTGATGTACTGGGATTTCAGTTTACATCTGTAAGACGCCACCTCTGACAGAGCAGAGCTCCTTCATATTCTCCTGGTACTGAATTGCCAGCCTAGATTATACGCTGAAGTCCTGTGAGGCATAAACCCATAAAAACCCTTCAGCTCAGAGGCGACAAGGCTACCATTTGAGCCAATCTGACATGGAAAAAAAGTCAATCCAAAGCAATGGTGACACGACAAGAGGGCATAGTTTCAGGCTGTGAAGGGTAGGTTTCGGATTGATGTCGGGAAATATACTTTTACAGAGGGTGACAGCTGGTAAACCTCAGCAGGAAGATGGGTTCAGCTCATTCAGTTATGAAACAGCTATATGCTTTGCTGGAAAGATAGTAAAATTGGTATTTTGGAAGGCTGACATCAAATGAGGCCAAAACTTATCCTGTGATCTACTAGTACAATAGTTTGAGTCATATTATTAAAATTCTAATCATAAAAGAAAATCAAGACTTAGTGTCCCATTATTTTCGGTTTGTTACATATTCCTGGAAAAGGCAGCGATGTCTGCCAAAGCTTAAAATAGTGCTTGATGTTGGAAAATTTCCCAATTAGGCTCAAGAAAAGTTGGTTTGTTTCCAGACTTAATGTTGTCCAAAGTTAATCAAAGTCCATTTTTTGTCAAATAGATCACTCTGGTCATGGGGGGCTTTAGCCCTTTTGTATAACGTTGCACACTGGAATTTTTAAAATTACAGACAACATCCCCTATGTATGTATCGATGTGCAGGAATTTGTAGAGCAAAGAAAACATCTGGCTTTACTTGCCTTGGTCGCATTTGCAAAAAGTACAGGTAGAAACCTAAAGTTCATGCTTGCTTGTTGTATAAATTCAATCTGCATCTGAAACAAGAAAAAACAGGTTTACTGCTCTACTCTGAAAAGACCAGAAAACATTTCAGTGCAGTGCATCACTTGTACAACAGGTTTCAATATTAATATTTCAACATTAGCCCTTCCAGATGGCAAAGGGCCCAGGAAATCAGAGAAAGCAAAAATTGGCAACAGCAGTCATCATCACAGGCAGTCCCTTGAAATTGAGGAAAACTTGGTTCCACTCTAAAAGCGAGTTCTCAGGTGACTGAACAGTCCAATGCAGGGATTACAGTCTCTGTCACAGGTGGGACAGACAGTGGTTGAAGGAAAGGGTGGGTGGGGAGTCTGGTTTGCCTCACGCTCCTTCCTCTGTCTGCGTTTGGTCTCTGCATGCTCTCAGTGACGAGACTCGAGGTGCTCAGCGCCCTCCTGGATGCTCTTCCTCCACTTGGGCGGTCTTGCGCCAGGGATTCCCAGGTGCCGGTGGGGATGTTATACTTTATCAAGGAAGCATTGAGGGTGTTCTTGAAACATTTCATCTGCCCACCTGGGCTCGCTTACCATGTAGGAGTTCCGACTAGAGCGCTTGCTTTGGGAGTCTTGTGTCGGGCATGCAAACGATGTGGCCTGCCCAATGGAGCTGATCAAGTGTGGTCAGTGCTTCAATGCTGGGGATGTTGGCCTGGTCGAGGACGCTAACGTTGGTGCGTCTATCCTCTCAAGGGATCGGGAGCGGATGGAATCCCTGCGGGGGCACTAAAGTATGGCGGAGAGGCACTATTGATATGAATACATGACCTCATCTCTCTCATCTAGACGGAGGAGAGCATGCCGGGAGATCTCAGAGATACAGTCATCATGACCATCTTTTAAAAAAGGGACAACTCCGACTGCGGCAACTACAAAGAGATCTCCCTGTTGTCGGCCACTGGGAAAGTCATCACTAGAATCCTCCTCAACCATCTTCTCCCCATGGCTAAGGAGCTCCTCCAGGAATCACAGTACGGATTCCGTCTGTTGTGTATGGAGAAAGAGTCAGACTGAACACTGTGAGCTCAAAGTAAAGTGTGACCTTAAGTCTTTTATTGCAGGTCTCCAGAGTGCCTCTCCAACCAGTGAAGCCTCCTTAAATACCTGTGCTCCCAAGGGATTATGGGATCCCTTGGGACTCCAGGGGATGAGCTCTCTGGTAGCTGTACAGAGTAAATACAAGTTCACATATATAACACCGTCCACTAAGGGGTACAACAGATATGATCTTTAAGGTGCGACAACTGCAAGAGAAATGCAGGAACAGCACCAACCCTTGTACATGGCCGCCTTTGACCTTACAAAGGACGTTGACACTGTTAACCGCGAGGGACTATGGAGCGTCCTCCTCCGTTTCGGCTGCTCCTAAAAATTTGTCGCCGTCCTCCGCCTGCTCCAGGATAACATGCAGGCCGTGATCCTCACCAACGGATCCACCACAGACCCAATCCATGTCCAGACCTGGGTCAAGCAGGACTGCGTCATCGCGCCAACCCTCTTCTCATCTTCCTCACTGCAATGCTCCACCTCACTCTCAACAAGCTCCCCGCTGGATTGGAACTAAACTACAGAACCAGTGGGAACCTGTTCAACCTTCGTCTCCTGGCTAGATCCAAGACCATCCCATCCTTGCATTTATATAGCGCCTGTAGCGTATTAAAATATCCCAAGGTGCTTCACAGGAGGATTAACAAACAAAATTTGACACTGAGCCACATAAAGAGATATTAGGACAGGTGAAGGTGGATTTTAAGGAGCTTCTTAAAGGAGGGGAGAGTTAGAGAGCTGAAGAGATTTTGGGTGGTTTTCCAGAGCTTAGAGCCTGGGCAGCTGACTGCATGGCTGACAATGGTGAAGCAATTAAAATTGGGGATGCACAAGAGGCCAGAACTGGAGGAGATCTCGGCTCGGGTCTCGAGAGTCATTGCGACGTGCTGCATGCTGAGTAATTTTATCTTGCAGGGACAGGTCCTCACAGAGGCCGCAGAGGACAAAGACCCCTATCAGGAGCACGGTAATTAGCAAGATGAGCAGCAGCCTGAGAAGATGCAGAGGACAACCCATTGCCACCTGTAAGACACATTCGTGTCATCTCATACAGGAGTCCTTCCCTGGACACCACATCTGGCCACTGCACTAACTGTTCTATCTACATCTACCCGCACCACAAGTCAGCCATCATTTACAAACCCATTGTATGAGGACAGCCAGCCTCTTAATTCTATTTGGACAATTCTGTTTACAAGCCGAGGAAAGTATCTTGGACAATCACTCTCACAACTAGCACTATGCGTGGCCATTGTTCCCCTCAAAAGAGTAACAGTAATGCAAAATCAGGTGAAAAAACAGTCAAAATGCATGAGGGTCACGGGTATTGGGAAACATCACATCACTCGCCATTTACCTGCTTTAAGAGGGAAGCTTATGTAAAAGGGTATAGTCATGACAAAGAGTAACTGCCAACTCAGAGTGATTGATGGTATTGGGCCAAGAGTGTCAACCACAAGAAGGATACTGCTGGCCACGAAGACTGGAAGTGGACCTGTGTGACTGCAGATAGGGCAGACTCAAAGGTAGATGATGTCACCAATGGTTTCCTTGCTTTTGCTGCTGAAGTCATAAACAAACTAAAGCTAGATTCTGCGAGCTGCGCATCGACTAAGTAGCATCCTGTTAAGGTAATTGCAAAGGGAAGCAAGTTTGTTCGGCAAATGCAGAGGACCGTGAAACTGAAAGCCTGCTACAGAGGTCGATTATGACGTACAGCAAGTGTGCACAGTGGGTCACAATCATGTGCAGGCACAATGAACCCAAAATGGGTTTCAATTGTTCTTCCATAGGTTAAAATAGGATGTCACTTGTCAGTTGTGATCAAACCCCACTAGGGTATTCTTGGAGTCTAGAGAAAATACTATACTGAGTTGATGTCGAAGCCAACAAGCTCGAGCAAGGAACTATCTGCATTGAGGTTGTACTAGTGAGTGACGTTTTCTGCACCGATAATGAAGCAGTTTGGTGAGGGGGAAAGAGGGCTGATGCTGTGATCTGACAATGGGTAGGGACGTATTCATAGTCGAAGCCTTGGGGCAAAAAGGGGGGAACTCCAAAGATCTGGGAGCATGGTGTCAGGACCAGTGAATCATCTGGGAGCTGCTCTATGAGGCTGATGAACAGGATTCTGTTTAAGACACAGATACCTTCGATATTTCAGAGCACAGTTATTATTTCTAGCCACAAGGAGGGAGATCTTAATGAACCCAGAAGTACAAAGGAATCTCATTGATATCAGTGGTTCAGAGTGGTGTTCTTGCGATTTTAAGCATGTCTACTAGATGCTCTGGAGATCCCCAGAATGATCAGAAAGCGATTGGCTGGATTCTGTTCTTATTAAGGCTAGATAATGCAGGTTGTGGCTTAATTCAATATA
This sequence comes from Pristiophorus japonicus, assembly GCF_044704955.1. Lineage (NCBI taxonomy): Eukaryota > Metazoa > Chordata > Chondrichthyes > Pristiophoridae > Pristiophorus > Pristiophorus japonicus. The sequence goes on along the minus strand of NC_091983.1, from coordinate 215,539,995 downwards.
GCGTAGTGTCATAGGGGGATATTATGACATTATGGGGAATGGTAATACAGTGGTTAAGTGCAAAAGACAAGGCTAAAGTGATTGCAATTATCTTCAGCCAGAATTGCCGACTGTATGATCCATATCTGCCTCCTCCTGATGTCCCTGTGGTATATTCTTACGACATTACTAACATACACATTCTACAATGAGGAAATAATCATAACACAATAATCATCATACATAACTTGAATGGTTTACACAACAAAAGATTGGACTTATTTTGCCATATTTACAAATCAAACTTAACCACTGTTTTTCTGTTTCGAAGAGGATACCTTCGCTCTCGAACAGAACTTTCCAAACTTAGTGTCGAACTGAGACTCATTCTAGGCTGAGCCTGAGGAGAATTTTTCTCCAAGGGCAACTATTGATTTACATTTGGACCCTCTACAACTTCAGACTGTTTATCTGCCTGACTCTGACTCAGACTTAAATTCTGACTTTCTTTTGGATTTGTTTCTAGTACATCTAATGCAGGATTTTCTACTGGTACTCTACTTGTAACAAGACTATCTGACTCATCAGAAATAATCGAATCATTCCAATTTTCATCTCCTATATCTGCAGGTAAAATATGATCAACATGAAGAAACCTAACCGTTCCATGATCAAACAGCTTGACCAAATATGTGCGAGCCACCTATCTTCGCTACTCTTCCTGGTAACCACTTTATTCATTTATGGTGATGGTTCTTCACTCTAATCTTCTGATTCAATTTCACACTTCTCTCTTTTACTCTACCTCTATCATGATTTTCTTTCTGTCTTAATTGTTTTTCTTCTACTGACTGTGCCAGGTTTGGCTTTAACAACGAGAATCTGGTTCGTGGCTGTCGTTTGAGAAACAACTCTACTGGTGTTATACCAGTAGTTGTATGATGAGTATTACGATAAGTAATTAGAAAATTTGCCAATTTGTGGTCTAACGACAACTGCCGTTTCTTTGGATTTGGATCCAACATTTGCTTGATGAGGGCACGTTTTACAATTTGCACTACGTGCTCTGCTGCACCATTTGAAGCAGGGTGGTACAGTGGAACCGGTATATTTCACACCGCTTCTGCTCGTGAACTATGCAAATTCTTCGGAACAAAATTGCGGCCTCGTATCAGACATAATTTCTTCTGGGAGGCTATATGAAGAAAACAATCTTCTCAAATTATAGTGTTTTACTTGTGTTATTTTACGCATTGGAAACATCTCTACCCACTTCGAATGGCTATCAATCACAACGAAGAATTGTTGTCCTTCTAGCTCAGCAAAATCTACATGTAACCTCTGCCTGGAGGCCATTTCCATGGCTGTGATGGTACTGGTGGTGGTTGCTTGCTTACCGATTGACATGTTGTATACTGACTAATGATGTACTCTATATCTTTATCTAGACCTGGCCACCATAAGTAACTGTGTGCAAAACTCTTGGTCAAGCACATTCCCAGGTGCTGGTCATGAAGATCTCCTAACAATATGGACCTGAACTTATTTGGAAGAACTACTCTTGCACCCCACATGATACAATCTTTATCCACTGATAATTCATTCCTATGAATGAAGTATGGATGAATATCTTTCTCTGATACCTAGTTTGGTCAGCCATTTGCTATGTAATCAGATACCTTTGACATAACTGGTTTGATTGCTCTTCCAATTTCTTCAGCTGTGACTGGCATTTCATCAATTTTTAAAAAATAGAACACTTCTTCCCTAAGTGTAACTTGTCATGAGGATAACAATCTGGACATTGCATCAGCATGACCATCTGACTTAGGTACAACAATAATGAGTCGAGCCCAATTACTTAGATCTAACTTAGAGATAATGTTCTCAGTTTCTAATGTTTTGAGTTCTTGCTCAACTTATTCCTCGAATGCATATGGTACAGGATATGGCTTGCAGCAATCTGGTGCACCTTCCTTCTGTACTTCACTCGCCTTGAAGTCTTGGCTCGGACTGCCTGTTTCGCAGAGCATCTTCAGATACTGCTTGATGACATCGTCGTTCAATGCAAATCTTGTTTCAATATGAAAAATCTCATTCCAATCCAGCTTCAGTGATCCCAACCAATTTCTACCTATTAAGGCAGGTTTGTCTTCTGCCATTACTAAGAGAGATACGCACTGAAACTGTTCCTTGTATTTCACCAAATCCTACCACAGGGATTTGTTCTCCCGAGTAGCCTCGCAGCTCTATCTTCGAATTTTCCAGTACAAAATCACTCAACTTGTCGCGATATAGCGATTCCGATCCTCCGCTCAAGGATGCACCAGTGTCGATTTCCATGAGTATTCTGGTTCCTGCAACGTCTACTTGAACGAAAATACTTTGCGAATCGCTGTTTGATACCCTTGTGCTCCTGATGACGTGTATTTCCCGAACCTCCTCGTCCTGTTGCTTCTCTTCAATGCTATGTAGTCTCTGGGGATTTCTACTTATAGCCTTGAAAGTCAGTTTACTCTTCAGTCGGCATGCTTTCGCAAGATGCCCAGTTTTCTTACAGAAGAAACACTCTGCCTTCGCATATGGACAACTTTGAGCAATGTGTTGTCCCAGGCACCGATAGCACGACTTCAATGTGTTGTTACCTTGGCCAGTTGCTGAGGCTTTGGGGCCCAACTGCCTTTTACTTCTAACCTGCAGGTGATTCACCTCGGTTGGCTGACGACTGGAAATGGCACAAAATTCTCGGGAGTATTAGTCGGCCATATCCATCAACATAGCAGTTCACAAGCTAAATTAAAAGTCAAGTTAGGAGTTGTCAACAACTTTCTTCTGATTGCTTCATTTTTCACAAAGTGCTCAGTCCTGAAAGTTTCCGAAATGACAGTGAATGGATAGCTTTTTTAAAGCTACAATGTACTCACTGATACCCTTGTCAATGAATTGATCTCGTATTCCAAAACGATAACTTTCAGCAATTTCCAAGGGCTCAGGACAGTAGTGTTAGAATCTCCGTCAGTGGCCTGTCCTTCTGCATCACGGGATCAAGCACACTTTTCAGGGTTTCATGCACCTCGGGGCCTGCTTCAGTCAAGAAAATAGCTCGTTTTCTTTCTACCACCACCCGGTTACGGTTTTCATTGGGGACTTTGACGATACTATTGGTGATGAAAAACATTTTAGTCGCTCCACATATGCTCCAAACGTCTCTCGGTCGCTATGGAACTCACCCAAGTGCCCTATTATTCCCATAGGCACGGTCATCTGGACACTGCCAATGCCAACAGTGTGCTTGAAATTTACCTTGGATTTTTAGCTGTGCTGCAAAACAAAGAACCTCTCAAAGTATCTCTGTTGTTTGGCAGCAATCATCAACCGACACAAATTTCAGCGAGGGAATCCGATTATTCTATCTTCATTGCGATATATTCTTATGACATCACTAACACACACATTCTATAAGATGGCTCCAATACATCATGTGACTTTTATTGTATTTACATCAGGAGTTGCATTACCACAGTAGTCCACTAGGTGGAGCAGTAGTCCACTAGGAGGTGCTTTATATTACAGTCCCCACCATCACAAAAGCCAGTCTTCAGTCACTTCGATTTGCTCCACGTGATGCCAAGAAGCAGCTGAGCGCACTGGACACAGCAAAGGCTATGGACCCCTGACAACATCCCAGCTATCGTGCTGAAGACTTGTGCTCCAGAACTCTAGCCAAGCTGTTCCAGTGCAGCTACAACACTGGCATCTACCCGACAATGTGGAAAACTGCCCAGGTATGTTCTGTCCACAAAAAGCAGGACAAATCCAATCCGGTCAATTACCGCCCCATCAGTCTACTCTCAGTTATCAGCAAAGTGCTTGAAGGTGTCATCGACAGTGCTGTGAAGCAGCACTTACTCACCAATAACCTGCTCATTGATGCTCAGTTTGGGTTCTACCAGGACCACTCAGTTCCAGACCTCATTACAGCCTTGGTCCAAACATGGATAAAAGAGCTGAATTCCGGAGTTGAGGCGAGAGTGACTGCCCTTAACATCAAGGCAGCATTTGACTGAGTGTAGCATCAAGGAGCCCTAGTAAAACTGAAGTCAATGGGAATCAGGGGAAAAACTCTCCACTGGCTGGAGTCATACTTCACACAAAGGAGGATGGTTGTGGTTGTATCGAGGTCAATCATCCCAGCCCCAGGACATCACTGCAGGAGTTCATGAGGGCAGTGTCCTAGGCCCAACCATCTTCACTTGCTTCATCAATGAACTTGCCTCCATCATAAGGTCAGAAGTGGGGATGTTCGCTGATGACTGCACAGTGTTCAGTGTCATTTGCAACTCCTCAGAAAATGAAGCAGTCCATGCGCGCATGCAGCAAGATCTGGACGACACTCAGGCTTGTGATGATAAGTGGCAAGTAACATTCGTGCCACACAAGTGCCAGGCAATGACTATCTCCAACAAGCGAGAGTCTAACCACCGTCCCTTGACATTCAACAGCATTACCATCACTGAATCTCCCAACATCAACATCCTGGGGGGGGTCACCATTGATTAGCAACTTAACTGGACCAGCCACATAAATACTGCGGCAACAAGAGCAGGTCAGAGGCTGAATATTTTGCAGTGAGTATCTCACCTCTTGACTCCCCAAAGCCTTTCCACTATCTACAAGGCACAAGTCAGGAGTGCGATGGAATACGCTCCACTTGCCAACAACACTCAAGAAGCTCGACACCATCCAGGACAAAGCAGCCCGCCTGATTGGCACCTCATCCACCACCTGCAACATTCACTCTGCACCACCGGCGCACCGTGGCTGCATTGTGTACCATCTATAGGATGCCCTGCAGCAACTTGACACGGTTTCTTCGGCAGCACTTCCCAATCCCGCGACCTCTGCCACCTGGAAGGACAAGGGCTGCAGGCACATGGGAGCACTATCACCTGCATTTTCCCCAAGTTACACACCAACCTGACTTGGAATGCCAGCTTTGCTGGCGATGCCCACATCCCAGAACGAATTTTAAAAAAAATAAGGCTCAGGAGATATCTACTTTACAATACATTCATTTATTTGCATAAGACTTTCAGCCCAGTGTCTTGTTCAGTCCTCATGGAGAAGCTGAAAGCAACTGGAGCTCTTAGTCAAATCTTGGATTACTATCACTAGGGGGATAGTGCTGGTCAGGCTAATGGGACTCACGGTAGACAAGTCCCCTGGTCCTGATGAAATGCATCCCAGGGTATTAAAAGAGATGGCGGAAGTTATAGCAGATGCATTCGTTATAATCTACCAAAATTCTCTGGACTCTGGGGAGGTACCATCGGATTGGAAAGCAGCTAATGTAACGCCTCTGTTTAAAAAAAGGGGCAGACAAAAGGCAGGTAACTATAGGCCGGTTAGTTTAACATCTGTAGTGGGGAAAATGCTTGAAGCTATCATTAAGGAAGAAATAGTGGGACATCTAGATAGGAATAGTGCAATCAAGCAGACACAACATGGATTCATGAAGGGGAAATCATGTTTAACTAATTTACTGGAATTCTTTGAGGATATAACGAGCATGGTGGATAGAGGTGTACCGATGGATGTGGTGTATTTAGATTTCCAAAAGACATTCGATAAGGTGCCACACAATAGGTTACTGCAGAAGATAAAGGTACGTGGAATCAGAGGAAATATATTAGCATGGATAGAGAATTGGCTGGCTAACAGAAAGCAGAGAGTCAGGATAAATGGGTCCTTTTTGGGTTGGAAATCGGTGGTTAGTGGTGTGCCACAGGGATCGGTGCTGGGACCACAACTGTTTACAATATACATAGATGACCTGGAAGAGGGGACAGAGTGTAGTGTAACAAAATTTGCAGATGACACAAAGATTAGTGGGAAAGCGGGTTGTGTAGAGGACACAGAGAGGCTGCAAAGAGATTTAGATAGGTTAAGCGAATGGGCTAAGGTTTGGCAGATGGAATACAATGTCGGAAAATGTGAGGTCATCCACCTTGGAAAAAAAAACAGTAAAAGGGAATATTATTTGAATGGGGAGAAATTACAACATGCTGCGGTGCAGAGGGACCTGGGGGTTCTTGTGCATGAATCCCAAAAAGTTAGTTTGCAGGTGCAGCAAGTAATTAGGAAGGTGAATGGAATGTTGGCCTTCATTACGAGAGGGATGGAGTACAAAAGCAGGGAAGTCCTGCTGCAACTGTATAGGGTATTGGTGAGGCCGCACCTGGAGTACTGTGTGCAGTTTTGGTCACCTTACTTAAGGAAGGATATACTAGCTTTGGAGGGGGTACAGAGACGATTCACTAGGCTGATTCCGGAGATGAGGGGGTTATCTTATGATGATAGATTGAGTAGACTGGGTCTTTACTCGTTGGAGTTCAGAAGGATGAGGGGTGATCTTATAGAAACATTTAAAATAATGAAAGGGATAGACAAGATAGAGGCAGAGAGGTTGTTTCCACTGGTCGGGAAGATTAGAACTAGGGGGCACAGCCTCAAAATACGGGGGAGCCAATTTAAAACCGAGTTGAGAAGGAATTTCTTCTCCCAGAGGGTTGTGAATCTGTGGAATTCTCTGCCCAAGGAAGCAGTTGAGGCTAGCTTATTGAATGTATTCGAATCACAGATCGATAGATTTTTAACCAATAAGGGAATAAAGGGTTATGGGGAGCGGGCGGGTAAGTGGAGCTGAGTCCACGGCCAGATCAGCCATGATCTTGTTGAGTGGCGGAGCAGGCTCGAGGGGCTAGATGGCCTACTCCTGTTCCTAATTCTTATGTTCTTATGTCCAGGATGTGTTTTCGAGCTCCAAAATCAGCATAAACCTATCTCTCTCAAAAGATATGAAGCAAGGTTGTCCATCCCATTTATTGTCTTCATCAACAATCTGTTAGATGGCATCATAGGGATTGCTCTGGAGCATCTGTTCCACCACACCAGGAGATCCCTTCTTTAAATAGTGGAGCTTTGGTTTAATGTTGCATCCAAAATACAGCACTGAAGTATCAGGCTATGCTATGTGCTCAATTCCCAGAATGGGGATTACATAGACATAGAAAATAGGTGCAGAAGCAGTACATTCAGCCCTTCTAGCCTGCACCGCCATTCAATGAGTTCATGTCTGAACATGAAACTTCAGTACCCACTTCCTGCTTTCTTGCCATACCCCTTGATCCCCCGAGTAGTAAGGACTTCATCTAACTCCCTTTTGAATATATTTAGTGAATTGGCCTCAACTACTTTCTGTGGTAGAGAATTCCACAGGTTCACCACTCTCTGGGTGAAGAAGTTTCTCCTCATCTCGGTTCTAAATGGCTTACCCCTTATCCTTAGACTGTGACCCCTGGTTCTGGACTTCCCCAACATTGGGAACATTCTTCCTGCATCTAACCTGTCTAAACCCGTCAGAATTTTAAACGTTTCTATGAGGTCCCCTCTCATTCTTCTGAACTCCAGTGAATACAAGCCCAGTTGATCCAGTCTTTCTTGATAGGTCATTCCACCATCCCGGGAATCAGTCTGGTGAATCTTCGCTGCACTCCCTCAATAGCAAGAATGTCCTTCCTCAAGTTAGGAGACACAATACTCCAGGTGTGGCCTCACCAAGGCCCTGTACAACTGTAGCAACACCTCCCTGCCCCTGTACTCAAATCCCCTCGTTATGAAGGCCAACATGCCATTTGCTTTCTTAACCGCCTGCTGTACCTGCATGCCAACCTTCAATGACTGATGTACCATGACACCCAGGTCTCGTTGCACCTACCCTTTTCCTAATCTGTCACCATTCAGATAATAGTCTGTCTCTCTGTTTTTACCACCAAAGTGGATAACCTCACATTTATCCACATTATACTTCATCTGCCATTCATTTGCCCACTCACCTAACCTATCCAAGTCACTCTGCAGCCTCATAGCATCCTCCTCGCAGCTCACACTGCCACCCAACTTAGTGTCATCCGCAAATTTGGAGAGACTACATTTAATCCCCTCGTCTAAATCATTAATGTACAATGTAAACAGCTGGGGCCCCAGCACAGAACTTGCGGTACCCCACTAGTCACTGCCTGCCATTCTGAAAAGTACCCATTTACTCCTACTCTTTGCTTCCTGTCTGACAACCAGTTCTCAATCCACGTCAGTACACTACCCCCAATCCCATGTGCTTTAACTTTGCACATTAATCTCTTGTGTGGGACCTTGTCGAAAGCCTTCTGAAAGTCCAAATATACCACATCAACTGGTTCTCCTTTGTCCACTTTACTGGAAACATCCTCAAAAAATTCCAGAAGATTTGTCAAGCATGATTTCCCTTTCACAAATCCATGCTGACTTGGACCTATCATGTCACCATTTTCCAAATGCGCTGCTATGACATCCTTAATAATTGATTCCATCAGTTTACCCACTACTGAGGTCAGGCTGACCGGTCTATAATTCCCTGTTTTCTCTCTCCCTCCTTTTTTAAAAAGTGGGGTTACATTGGTTACCCTCCACTCGATAGGAACTGATCCAGAGTCAATGGAATGTTGGAAAATGACTGTCAATGCATCTGCTATTTCCAAGGCCACCTCCTTAAGTACTCTGGGATGCTGTCCATCAGGCCTTGGGGATTTATCGGCCTTCAATCCCATCAATTTCCCCAACACAATTTACCGACTGATAAAGATTTCCCTCAGTTCCTCCTCCTTACTAGACGCTCTGACCCCTTTTATATCTGGAAGGTTGTTTGTGTCCTCCTTAGTGAATACCGAACCAAAGTACTTGTTCAATTGGTCTGCCATTTCTTTGTTCCCCGTTATGACTTCCCCTGATTCTGACTGCAGGGGACCTACGTTTGTCTTTACTAACATGATTAAGAGTGAGAGTGCCATCACAGGATACTTACACGTTTTAACAGCTGTAACAGTTGTAACACAGAAGAAATGTGCACAAGAGCAAATTAATATACAGAATAACAAAACCATATGAACTTTAAACAAAGAAAGTTCCTGTTTTACTTTTTGCTCACAGTCAGTGCAGCATAATTATGACTGTGCGCAGGTAATTCAATACAAAAGGAAGCAATCCTGGGATGAGGGTGTTGCTGGCAACAGCAGCATTTATTGCCCATCCCTAATTGTCCTTGAGAACGTGGTGGTGGTGAGTCACCTTCTTGAACCGCTGCATTCTGTGTGTTGAAAGAACTCGCACTGTGCTGTAAGGGAGGGATTTCCAGGATTTTGACCCAGTGACGAAGAAGCAACGATAATATATTTCCAAGTCAGAATGGTGAGTAACTTGGAGAGGAGCTTGGAGGTGATGGTGTTCTCATGCACCTGCTGCCCTTGTCCTTCTCGGTGGTAGAGGTCGCGGGTTTGGGAGGTGCTGTCGAACAAGCCTTGGTGAGATGCTGCAGTGCATCTTGTCGATGGTACACACTGCAGCCACAGTACGTCAGTGGTGGAGGGAGTGAATGATTAAGGTGGTAGATGGGTTGCCAATCAAATGGGCTGCTTTGTCCGAGCTTGGTGTCGAGCTTCTTGTGTGTTGTTGGAGCTGCACTCATCCAGGCAAGTAGAGAGTATTCCATCACATTCCTGACTTCAGCCTTGTAGATGGTGGAAAAGCTTTTGGGAGTCAGGAGGTGAGACACTCGCCACAGAATGCCCAGCCTCTGACATGCCCTTGATGCCACAGTATTTATGTGGCTGGTCCAGTTAAGTTTCTCATCGATGGTAACCCCCAATGGTAACCCCCAGGTGGTTGATGGTGGGGGATTCGGCGATGGGAATGCCATTGACTATCAAGGGGAGGTGGTTAGACTTTCACTTGTTGGAGATTGCCTGGTACTTGTGTGGCGGGAATGTTACTTGCTACTTATCAGTCCAAGCCTGAATGTCATTTCAGGTCTTGCTGCATTCGGGCACGGACTGCTTCATTATCTGAAGAGTTCAGAAAGGAACTGAACATTGTGCAATCATCAGCAAATATCTCCACTTCCGAACTTATGATGGAGGAAAGGTCATTGATGAATCAGTTGAAGATGGTTGGGCCTAGGACGCTGCCCTGAGGAACACCTGCAGTGATGAACACCTGTATTGTGTTCAGTTTTGGCCTCCTAATCTGAGGAAGGACGTTCTTGCTATTGAGGGAGTGCAGCGAAGGTTCACCAGACTGATTCCCGGGATGGCAGGACTGACATATGAGGAGAGACTGGATCACCTGGGCCTGTATTCACTGGAGTTTAGAAGGATGAGAGGGGATCTCATAGAAACTTATAAAATTCTGATGGGACTGGACAGGTTAGATGTAGGAAGAATGTTCCAGATGTTGGGGAAGCAGGGGACGTAGTCTAAGGATAAGGGGTAAGCCATTTAGGACTGAGATGAGGAGAAACTTCTTCACTCAGAGAATTGTTAACCTGTGGAATTCCCTACCGCAGAGAGCTGTTGATGCCAGTTCATTGGATATATTCAAGGGGGAGTTAGATATGACCCTTATAGCTCAAGGGATCAAGGGGTATGGAGAGAAAGCAGGAAAGGGGTACAGAGGTGAATGATCAGCCATGATCTTATTGAATGGTGGTGCAGGCTTGAAGGACCGAATGGCCTACTTCTGCACCTATTTTCTATGTTTCTATGTCCTGGGCTGAGATTGGCCTTCAACAACTACAACCATCTTCCTTTGTGCCCGTTATGATTCCAGCCAGTGGAGAGTTTTCTCCCTGATTACCAGCTTTACTAGGGCACCTCGATGCCACACTTGGTCAAATGCTGCCTTGATGTTAAGGGCAGTCACTCTCACCTCACCTCTAGAATTCAGCTCTTTTGTCCATGTTTGGACCAAGGCTGTAATGAGGCCTGGAGCTGAGTGGTTCTGGCAAACCCAAACAGCATTTGTAAGCAGGTTATTGGTGAGTAAGTGCTGCTTGATAGTACTGTCCGCGACACCTTCCATCACTTTGTTGATAATTGAGAGTAGACTGATGGGGCGGTAATTGGCCGGGCTTGGATTTGTCCTGCTCATTGTAGACAGGACATACCTGGGTAGTTTTCCACATTGTCGGGTAGATGCCAGTGTTGTAGCTGTACTGGAACAGCTTGGCTAGAGGCGCGGCTAGTTCTAGAGCACAAGTCTTTAACATGACGGCCAGGATATTGTCAGGGTCCAAAGTGTTTGCTATATGCAGTGCGCTCAGCTGTTTGGATTAAATCGAATTGGCTGAAGACTAGCTTCTGTGATGGTGAGGACCTTAGGAGGAGGCCGATATGGATCATCCACTTGGCACTTCTGGCTGAAGATGGTTGCAAACGCTTCAGCCTTGTCCTTTGCACTCGTGTGCTGGGCTCCATCATCATTGAGGATGGGAATATTCATGGAGCCTCCTTCGCCCATCAGCTGTTAAATTGTCCACAACCATTCATAACTGGATGTGGCAGGACTGCAGAGCTTTGCTCTGGTCTGTTGATTGTGAAATTGCTTAGCTCTGTCTATAGCATGCTGCTTCTGCTGTTTAGCATGCATGCAGTCCTGTGTTGCAGCCTCCCCAGGTTGGCATCTCATTTTTCGGTATGCTTGATACCTGGAGAACTGCTAATGTGGTACCCTTGTTTAAGAAGGGAGAAAGGAATAGGCTGAGTAATTACAGGCCTGTCAGCCTAACCTCAGTGGTGGGAAAATTATTGGATCTATATTTAGAAAGTCAAGGATTAATCAGGGACAGTCAGCACGGATTTGTTAAGGGAAGATCGTGTTTGACTAACTGTATTGAATTTTTCGAGGAGTGTTGATGAGGGCAGTGCGTACAATGAGGTGTATATGGACTTTAGCTAACATAGAAACATAGAAAATAGGTGCAGGAGTAGACCATTCGGCCCTTCGAGCCTGCACTACCATTCAATAAGATCATGGCTGATCATTCCCTCAGTACCCCTTTCCTACTTTCTCTCCATACCCCTTGATCCCTTTAGCCATAAGGGCCATATCTAACTCCCTCTTGAATATATCCAATGAACTGGCATCAACAACTCTCTGCGGCATCAACAACGCCCGCCCAGTTTTGACTTTCTAGATCTGTTCTGAATTTATCCCATTTAGCACGGTGGTAATGTCATATAACACGATGGAGGGGACTTTCTAGATCTGTTCTGAATTTATCCCATTTAGCACGGTGGTAATGTCACATAACACGATGGAGGGTGTCCTCAGTGTGAAGATGTGATTTCGTCTCTACAAGAACTGTGTGGTGGTCATTGCTACCGATACTGTCATGGTCAGATAGGGAGATTGGTGAGGACAAGGTCAAGTCGGTTTTTCCAACATGTTGGTCCTCACACTACCTGCCGTGGCCCAGTCTGGCAGCTATGTCCGTCAGGGCTCGGCCAGCTCGGTCAGTAGTCGTGCTACCGAGCCACTCTTGGTGATGGACATTGTAGTCCCCCACCCAGAGTATATTCTGTGCCCTCGCTACCCTCAGTGCTTCTTCCAAGTGGTGTTCAACATGGAGGAGTACTGATTCATCAGCTGAGGGAGGGCAATAGGTGGTAATCAGCAGGAGGTTTCCTTGTCCATGCTTGACCTGAAGACATGAGACTTTATGGGGTCCGGAGTAAGTGTCGAGGACTCCCAGCGTCACTCCGTCCCGACTGTACTTCTGTGAGTCTGTCCTGCCGGTGGGACAGGACGGTTACGGAGGAATCTTGAATTTTGGCTGAAAGGTATGGTTCTGTGAGTATGACTATGTCAGGCTGTTGTTTGACTAGTCCAATTTTGGAACAAGTCCCCAGATGTTCGTGACGAGGACTTCTGCGGGGTCAACTGAGCTGGGTGTGCCGTTCGAAGGCGTTGTCGAGGTCCATGCCGGGTGGTCTGTCCGGTTTTATTCTTATTATTGTTTTTTGTAGCGGTACAACTGAGTGGCTTGCTCGGCCATTTCAGAGGGCCGTTAAGAGTCAATCACATTGCTGTAGATCTGGAGTCACATATAGGCCAGACCGGGTAAGGACGGCAGATTTCCTTCCCTAAACGACGTTAGTGAACCAGATGGATTTTTATGACAATTGGGTAGTTTCATGGTCACCATTACTGATACTAGCTTTTTATTCCAATTTATTTAGTTAACTGAATTTAAATTCCCCAGCTGTCATGGTGGGATTTGAACTCACGTCTCTGGATCATTAATCCAGTCCTCTGGATTGTTAGATCAATAACATAACCACTATGCTACCATTCCCAACAGTAGTGGGGTGTGTGGTTTGGTACCGAGTCATACAAACCAGGAAGGCTAAAGGTTCCATTCCTGGTCTGCACTGAATTAGCTGACCTCACTGCCTGCAGCACAATTGGTCTCCGCATTGCAGGCTAAAAATAATTAGCCAAGGTTTCTGTTCCTGACGGCTGTCCAGTGATCCCTGTTGGAATGTTCACACATCTGGACACTAGTAAGGTCAGGATCGGGCTTGGCTGTCTACACAGTTGAATAACCTGACTAGACATTTTCTGACTAGACTCGCACATGAAGATTGAAAATGTTGATGAGATTCCAAAAGGGCAGCACCTGTAGAACCATACCCTGCCAGGAGTCACCAGAGGAACAGTCGACATGGAACCATACCCTGCCAGGAGTCACTGCCTTCAGGAAAAGGAAGAAGAATATTGAAAAGAAAGATGGGACTGGTAGTGTTAGGTGTGAATTTCAAAATCTTTTTCTTTCCAGCTTTTGCCAAAGAAGTAATTTACCCCACCCACCTGAAGTCCGAGGCCTGTAGTCTAGATCTCAGAGCCGAGGATGTGAATGACTGCAATCCTGGGCTTTCTTTATGTAAAGTGTATTAACCCATATGATCCTACCGGAAGGTCTCTGCTTACAGAGAACCCAGGTCTTTGGCTTAAAATAGGCCATCAGTACTGAGTACACTTTAAACATTTAATGTAAGAATAGGTTGTACGTCCAGGAGCTCAAGGCCCGCTTTCTCACCATTCTGTGGATGTATTTTGTGTGCAAGCTGTGCTCGTCCTTTAGCTGCTCCGATTTAGTTCCCTCGATATCCTGCTTGTACTTTGGACTAATCGCTATTACAATCATCACTTCCCTCTGTAAGCAAAATGAGCAAAGCAATGACTCTTCTGTTATCCGGCTAAGACAGAAGTTCTATTGCTTTAAATGATAATGCAGCTATTCAACAAAAACAACTTTTATTTATATAGCGCCTTTAACATAGTAAAACGTCCCAAGGCACTTCACGGGAGAGTTATAAAACAACATTTGACATCGAGCCACATAAGGAGAAATTAGGGCAGATGACTACAAGCTTGGTTAAAGAGGTATGTTTTAAGGAGCGTCTTAAAGGAGGAAAGAGAGGTAGAGAGGCGGAGAGAATTAGGCAGGGAGTTCCAGAGCTTGGGCCTAGGAAGCTGAAGGCAGGGCCACCAATGGTTGAGCGATTAAAATCAGGGATGCTCAAGAGGGCAAAATTAGAGGATGGCAGATATCTTGGGGGATTATGGAGCTGGAGGAGATTACAGAGATAAGGAGGACTGAGACCACGGAGGGATTTGAAAACAAGAATGAGAATTTTAAAATCGAGGCTTGCTTCACCAGGAGCCAATGTAGGTCAACGAGCACAAGGGTGATGAGTGAACAGGACTTGGTGCGAGTTAGGACACAGGATGCCAAGTTTTGGATGACCTCAAGTTTACATAGGGCAGAACATGGGAGGCCAGCCAGGAGGTGCAGTAGAATAGTAAAGTCTAGAGGTAACAAAGGCATGGATGAGGGTTTCAGCAGCAGATGAGCTGAGGCAGGGGCGGAAGCAGGCAATGTTATAGAGGTGAAAATAGACGGTCTTAGTTATGCTGTGGATATGTGATCGTAAGCTAATTTCGGGGTCAAATACGATACTAAAGTTGCAAACAGTCTAGTTCAGCCTCAGATAGATGTTGGAGAAAGGGATGGCTAGGGAACGGAGTTTGTGGCAGAGACCAAAGATAATGGGTTCAGTCTTCCCAATATTTAGTTGGAGGAAATTTCTGCTCACCAGTACTGGATGGCAGACAAGCAATCTGACAATTTAGAGATAGTGGAGGTGTCGAGAGGAGTGGTGGTGAGGTAGAGCTGGGTGTCGTCAGTGTACATGTGGAAACTGACGGCGTGTTTTTGGATGATGTCGCCAAGGGGCAGCATATAGATGAGAAATAGGAGGGGGCCACAGATAGATCTTTGGGGGACACCAGAGGTAACGATGCGGGAGTGGGAAGAGAAGCCACTGCAAAAAGAATGGCGTTTTCATGCACTGTCACAATTTGGACATATCTTATCTAAGAGCTCCTGCTCCCTACAAGGATTTTCATATCTTTATTTTGAACACATATACAATTATAGATTGTCAAAAGTGAGACTAAGGCTACAATTTCAGTGAGAGGTTCAGCGGAAACAATTCAGAAGGCTGGTGGACATTATTACGACTTTTTATTGTGAATCATTTTGTTTGTAACACATAGCACGCTCACAATAAAATACAAATATTACAGGTTTCAGCCTCGGCTCAGTGGTCGCACTCTTGCCTTTGAGTCATAAGGTTATGGGGTCAAGGCCCACTCTAGAGACTTGAGCACATAATCTAGGCTGACACTTCAGTGCAGTACTGAGGGAGGTGATGCTTTACCGATGAGACATTAAATTGAGGCCCCATCTTCCCTATCAGGTGGGCATAAAATATACTCGATTTTAACCCCCCCCCCCACCATGATGGCGGGAGAGGGTTAAAAAAGAAAAACTTGTCCCCAGCCCACTGTGTACACGCCTGTTGCCGCATTTTGAGATGTCCGAGTGTCCCATCATGGAGAGGCAGGACACAGTGCAAGTGGGAACCCGATTTAAAAGCTGCAGTTGCTGGCCGGATTTCCCAGGGGTCAGGAAATGCGGCAGCAAAAGAGAGGCGGGAACTACTGGCTCCACAAGGCAAGTGCCTTTTACAGCACCCAATGCAGGCCAGGAGCAGCAGGAAAACTCCCGTCGGCACTTCAAGGAAGCCTGCGGACGCCCCCTCCGCCAGTTGCGGCCTCTCTCTCTGCCCTGCTGCGTTCACCGGCCTCGAGTCCTGGAGTGGGAGCCACATACTTCTGACTCAGGCGAGAGTGCTGCCACTGAGCCATGGCTGGTACCTTGCATTCCGACAGTGTACCAGCGCATTTCTGTACTTACATTAGTCAGGTAGCCTTCCATCCACTTTATGATGTCTATGCCACGAACTGAGTCTTCAAAAATATCAATCTGTAGGGCAATCGGAACTCAGGTTAATGATCCAATGTGACATCTACACAACTTAATAATCACAGGTCGCCATTATGTATGTGGTCCGTTACCAGGAGAATCTTTCTATCACAGGGTGGCAATGGTGCCTTCAAATTATGAATTCGAGGATGAGAATTGAAACAGCTTCAGGTGGGCCCTGTTATAAAGCAGGGTTGGTGCACCAGTAGCTTGTACCGTGCAGTGATGGGACACGGCTTTGAATCCATAAAAGATCACCATTCACATTAGAAATATGGATGTCTTATTTGTTGTTGCTTTGTTTCAAATTTTCTGTGCAACTGAGGTTTTTATTATCTTTGTGTCACCTCAACTACTTCTAAATTAAAAAAAAGACTCGGTTGGACTCAATACAGTTCAGTATGTCTCTCTGGGAAAATTCACCCAACATTACATTACTGTGACACTCCTTGGATAGAAGAACCAATGCTGCAGGTCCTAGTTGCCTTCTATACTAGTTCTGTAGAAGGAATACTGAGAGCGTGTTGGGACTGAGAACCTTACTTACTGCTGTCTCAAAGCCATTAATACGCAGGAAGTTCACAAAGATACGAATTTCGTTGGCTGTGTCCACAGAGTAGGTAACGAATACTTTTCCTATCAAAGGAAGAATAGATTCAGATAAACTACTCAACCCATTCCGCTTTCACCGCGGTTCTTGCAAAGCCATTCAAAAGTAGACAGATGTGATTTTCAGTACAATATGATCGAGGTCTGAGCATGCCAGTGACAACATTTCACACAGGAACTTGCATTTGTACAGCACCTTTCCTGTCTTCAGGATGTCTAAAACTGCTTTACAACCAATGTAATACCTTGGAAGTGCAGTCACAGTTATGGAGGCAAATGCAGCTGCCAATTTGTACATAGCAAGATCCCACAAGCAATGATAAGTGATCAGACAATTTTAACTGTGTATTGAGCGGGCAGCGAGTGTTGCGATCATGTTGCCTGCCCGCTGTCCCCACCAAGAGCTCCAAGCCAGTTTAATGCTCGGGGCCCCATTTCAACATGTATGACGATATGACCAAGAATGGTTATGCTGCTCTGTCCATTGAAAGGTTTGGCTAGGTTTTCACACTGGAACAAATTGAGAGGGAATACAAAGAGGAAACAAGCTCCCTCTGACTTTAGGCAGTTCTCCTCCAGCCCATTATTAAGTTCTATTAATGAACCCAAGCGAGTGCCTCCCATTGACAAGGGTAGAATGCGGAACATGCAGCACTTACTTAATGCGTCCGGCAGGTTAATTGTTCTCAGAGTACCGTGTTCTTCATTGCCACTGGCGGAAATGTCTCGTGCATTATAGGGCAGTGGACAAGCACGGGATATTTGACCTCTATCATGTGGAGAAAACACTTCATGCTGAGGGGCAACCTCAGCAAAAATTCCAGGCACCTCTCGGCTCATCCCTCTGACGTGTGCAGGATATAGATTTTCCCTAAAAGAGAGATATAATTATTTTTATCAGAGTTTCAACTGAAGCGATTTGTAACTTTCTTGCCACCCTGGTATGTTTACTTGTGCGCTAACATTCGCCAATGAGAAGAACTGTCAGTGAAGATATATCCTGAGATGAACCACGAGCTGAATTTTGAATGATTGTGGAGGAACACAAGCTTGCACTCTGGAGGAATCAACGGATATGGAGATCGAGCAGGAAAGTGGATTTGAAGTCGATGATCAGCCATGATCTTACTGAATGGTGGAGCAGGCTCGAGGAACCATACGGCCTACTCCTGCTCTTATTTCTTATAAATGGCTGTGCCATTAATGCATAGCTCTCAGTGCCATGAAGTGGGCCATGGATGCAGCTTCAAGCTTCAGTTTCCCAGTTATGGTGCATCAAGTCGGGAGAGATGTTGAGCACGGGCTGTGGCATCTCTCAGCATAGGGAGAAGGGCAAATCGGAGGGGAATGTCACTCCTGGGTGGTCAATTGCAGGAAGCATTACAGAAAAATTGGGCTACATATTACACAAGTAGAGTCTAATAATCAGCTAACACCATTTCATTATACAGTCAATCTGACTGAGAGATTGGTGTCTGACTCCCTCTCCTCATTGACATGCACACCATGCACACCGGTTGTCCTACCTGTTGATTTTTTATCGGCCTCATGCCTAGCTATCTCACATCAGTGACCGAGAGGAACGATGAACTAAGAAGTCTTTTTCACACCCCTCCTGACTAAGGTGGGAGAAAAAAGGAGGGGAAAACAAAAGACAAACGCGGATAAAACCCTTGCTTTTTCAAGCATTTCTGACCCCTGTCCTCTGGTTTTCATACACCAATTTTGGCCCCAAATTTCACTCAGGGTGCTGTAGCCCTCATCTCTTGGCATGGCTCAAAATGGGAACTGAGTGGAGTAATGCTCAAAACTGGGAGAAATCTCCTTCTGAGCTCATTGCCAGGAGCTGTGCAGCATTGGCTTCGCGATGGTCCTTCCGATCTTTTGCTCTGCCCTCCCCAAGCAAAATAACCGCCTGTCCTCCGCTCAGCATTCCCCACAGTGACGTGACTAAGGCCAGGAATCCCTTAGTGCAGGGGCTCATGG
Source organism: Pristiophorus japonicus (assembly GCF_044704955.1). Classification (NCBI taxonomy): domain Eukaryota; kingdom Metazoa; phylum Chordata; class Chondrichthyes; family Pristiophoridae; genus Pristiophorus; species Pristiophorus japonicus. The sequence goes on along the minus strand of NC_091983.1, from coordinate 215,521,157 downwards.
CTAGAAGTCCAGATCCCACCAATTCGTCCACGAGGCTGGTTCCCCAATGTGCCACCCCTCCACTTCGTATCTGAGAATTGTTGAGTGCGGGTGGCTGTCTCCGTCTACAGAATTCAACTCACTCTGGCCCAGCGCTGAAACACAACAGGCAATGGGCCCCTTTGTGAGAAAGGCTTATCCTCGGTGATCTCACAGACTATCCTGAATTTCATTTGCTTCAGGGTAACTGAGGTTTCAGTGGTGGTCACCGACAAACGTTAACAATTCGAAGAACCCCGTTTGTGAGAAACAATTACTTGTTGACTTTGGGAGTGCTTTACACTGTGGCGTAACTGTTTGATGTTTCATATAATGCACTGCCTCTGCTTTTCCTTCCTTAATTTTCTGCTAGATTCCATATCATTTTGTTGATTTTCTTTCCTTTATTCATGTTTCCTTTTTCATACTTGACTTAAAAGAAAAAATCTCTTTGTATTCCCTGCTTTCAGTCCATTCTTTATTAAGAAAGTGAAATTTTGACTGCCATTCCAGATAGGCTGGGCTTCCCGCCCACACACCTCACCACGGACAGTTTCCAGTTTCCAGCAATATTATAGATGGAAGAGCAAATACTAAAGTAAATATCCCAGAGGCTCGCCAAGAAAATTAAATAAAAAGTTACAAGGAATTCAATGTAACAATTTAAAAAAAATCGATTGCATTTTTTCAATGTAAAAAAAAAACATTATTATTTAGATAGTGAGGGCTGGTAAGATTAGGAGGAAGGTGCTGGGAGCACTCACTGAACCTGACAAGGAGGATGAAACCGTAATTCTGTTGCTGCAATGTCCGTTTGAGTTAGACTAAAACAAAGGTGAATGAGAGAAAGAATCATCACTAAACCAATACTACACTGCTCCTGGCAATGAGCCCAGAGGGACATTTCTCAGTTTTGAGCGTAGATTTATAGTAGTTGGTGGAAGGATTAGAAGGGAGATGAGGAAGAAGATTTTCACCCAGAGGGTGGTGGGGGTCTGGAACTCACTGCCTGAAAGAGTGGGAGAGGCAGTAAACCTCACCACATTTAAAAAGTACTTGGATGTGCGCTTGAAGTGCTGTGACCTACAGGGCTACGGACCGAGAGCTGGAAGGTGGGATTTGGCTGGATAGCTCTTTTTTGACCGACACGGACATGATGGGCCGAATGGCCTCCTTCTGTGTCATAATTTTCAATGATTCTATGATCACTCCACTCAGTTCCTGATTTGTGCCGTGCCAAGATGTGAGGGCTGAAGCATCCTGGGAGAAATGCTGGCCAAAATTGGTGTTTAGAGACCAGAGAAGCCTACACTGCCTACCTAAAATGGCAATTGGGGTCCTATTTACATCAGAGGACGACATCAATTTCCATTTTTAAAAAGTGCCTATCGCCTGAAACAGGCAATTGTGCTGTCGAGCGGCAGGATCCTCTGTTGGGATTTTCCGGCACCACACAAACCAAAGCATCTATTGTAAACTAGGGGAGGGGTCAGCCTGTGCTTCATTTGCAGGCCCTTTGACACTCCAAACTCACATCCAGAGTGTGGAGGAGTAGCTGTTTACCTGCTTCACGAGATACAGCAAAACATGCACGCAACTGCATAGTCTGAATGCATCGAAGATGCAGAGTGGTAACAGCCTGTTGCAGAAGTCATGCAGTTAACTTGGGAACTAGATGTAGCAGGTTGATTGTCAATGCAACCTGCTCACCACATTATTGCAAAACCATCAGGGATCATGTCGCCATCCTTCCTTTTAGCCTTACCGAAGGGGATTGCCAATCTATTTTCTACCAGCCATGAATGAGACGCATTTTGTTCTGGGAGCACTAGGAACTGGGTTGAGACTCATTTCACATGAGACCCTTTCAATCACCAGAGAGACCAGGGCCTAGCCTTTGCAGTCTTTCCCCTCCCCCAACTGTGGCACATCTCTGCTAGAGTGAGACTTCCCCCTCCTCCCCCGCGCCCCCGCCCCCCCGCCGTCCGACCAGGAGATGCCCCGCTGACCTTGGTCATATTTCCAGCCCGGTATCACTTGCATAAGGGAGGTAGCCTGTGTCAGGAATCATGTCATTATGGGGTTGGAGCATTGCAACGAAATAGGTAATAAACAGGATGAGGTCCTACAAGCTGAATTTAGGGAGCTAGGAGTTAAATTAAAAAGTAGGACCTCAAAGGTAGTAATCTCAGGATTGCTACCAGTGCCTTATGCTAGTCAGAGTAGAAATAGCAGGATAGCTCAGATGAATACATGGCTTGAGGAGTGGTGCAAGAGGGAGGGATTCAAATTCCTGGGACATTGGAACCGGTTCTGGGGGAGGTGGGACCAGTACAAACCGGACGGTCTGCACCTGGGCAGGACCGTAACCAATGTCCTAGGGGGAGTGTTTGCTAGTGCTGTTGGGGAGGGGTTAAACTAATATGGCAGGGGGATGGAACCTATGCAGGGAGACAGAGGGAAATAAAATGGGGGCAGAAGCAAAAGATAGAAAGGAAAATAGTAAAAGTGGAGGGCAGAGAAACCCAAGGCAAAAATCAAAAAGGGTCACATTACAGCAAAATTCTAAAGGGACAAAGAATGTTAAAAAAACAAGCCTGAAGGCTCTGTGCCTCAATGCGAGGAGTATTTGTAATTAGGTGGATGAATTAACTGCACAGGCAGCTATTAATGATTATGATATAATTGGGATTACGGAGACATGGCTCCAGGGTGACCAAGGCTAGGAACTCAACATCTAGGGGTATTCAACATTCAGGAAGGATAGACAGAAAGGAAAAGGAGGTGGAGTCGCGTTGCTGGTTAAAGAGGAAATTAATGCAATAGTAAGGAAGGATATTAGCTTGGATGATGTGGAATCTGTATGGGTGGAGCTGCAGAATACCAAAGGGCAAAAAACGCTAGTGGGAGTTGTGTACAGACCACCAAACAGTAGTAGTGAGGCTGGGGACAGCATCAAACAAGAAATTAGGGATGTGTGTAATAAAGGTACAGCAGTTATCATGGGCGACTTTAATCTACATAAACATTGGGTTAACGAATTTGGTAGCAATGCGGTGGAGGAGGATTTCATGGAGTGTATTAGGGATGGCTTTCTAGACCAATATGTCGAGGAATCAACTAGAGAGCTGGCCATCCTAGACTGGGTGATGTGTAATGAGAGAGGACTAATTAGCAATCTTGTTGTGCGAAGCCCCCTGGGGAAGAGTGACCATAATATGGTAGAATTCTTTATTAAGATGGAGAGTGACAGTGTTAATTCAGAGACTAGGGTCCTGAACTTAAGGAAAGGTAACTTCGATGGTATGAGATGTGAATTGGCTAGGATAGACTGGCAAATGATACTTAAAGGGTTGACAGTGGATAGGCAATGGCAGAAATTTATAGATTACATGGATGAACTTCAACAATTGTACATCCCTGTTTGGAGTAAAAATAAAAAGGGGAAGGTAGCCTAACTGTGGCTAACAAGGGAAATTAAGGATAGTGTTAAATCCAAGGAATTGCCATATAAATTGGCCAGAAAAAGCAGCACCTGAGGACTGGGAGAAATTTAGAATTCAGCAGAGGAGGTTAAAGGGTCTAATTAGGAAGGGGAAAATAAAGTATGAGTGAAAGCTTGCAGGGAACATAAAAACTGACTGCAAAAGCTTCTATAGATATGTGAAGAGAAAAAGATTAGTGAAGACCAATGTAGGTCCTTTGCAGACAGAATTATGGGGACTTTATAATGGGGAACAAAGAAACGGCAGACCAATTGAAGAAATACCTTGGATCTGTCTTCACTAAGAAAGACAAATAACTTTCCGGAAATACGAGGGGTTCGAGGGTGTAGCGAAAAGGAGGAACTGAAGGAAATCCTTATTAGTCAGGAAATTGTGTTAGGGAAACTGATGGGATTGAAGGCCGATAAATCCCCAGGGCCTGATAGTCTGCATCCCAGAGTACTTAAGGAAGTAGCCCTAGAAATAGTGGATGCATTGGTGATCATTTTCCAACATTCTATTGACTCTGGTTCAGTTCCTATTGACAGGATGGTAGCTAATGTAACACCACTTTTTAAAAAAGAAGGGAGAGAAAAAATGGAGAATTATAGACAGTCAGCCTGACATCGGTGGTGGGGAAAATGTTGGAATCAATTATTAAGGATGAAATAGCAGTGCATTTGGAAAGCAGTGACAGAATCGGTCCAAATCAGCATGGATTTATGAAAGGGAAATCATGCTCGACAAATCTTCTAGAATTTTTTGAGGATGTAACTAGTAGAATGGACAAGGGAGAACTAGTGGATGTGGTGTATTTGGACTTTCAAAAGGCTTTTGACAAGGTCCCACACAAGAGGTTGGTGTGCAAAATTAAAGCACATGGTATTGGGGATAATGAATTGACGTGGATAGAGAACTGGTTGGCAGACAGGAAGCAAAGAGTCGGAATAAACGGGTGTCATGGTACATCAGTCATTGAAGTTTGGCGTGCAGGTACAGCAGGCGGTGAAGAAGGTAAATGGCATGTTGGCCTTCATAGCTCGAGGATTTGAGTGTAGGAGCAGGGAGGTCTTGCTGCAGCTGTACAGGGCCTTGGTGAGGCCACACCTGCAATATTATGTTCAGTTTTGGTCTCCTAGTCTGAGGAAGGACGTTCTTGCTATTGAGGGAGTACAGCGAAGGTTCACCAGATTGATTCCCGGGATGGCAGGACTGACATATGAGGAGCGACTGGATCAACTGGGCTTGTATCCACTGAAGTTTAGAAGAATGAGAGGGGATCTCATAGAAACATATAAAATTCTGATGGGATTGGACAGGTTTGAGGCATAGAAACATAGAAAATAGGTGCAGGAGTAGGCCATTCGGCCCTTTCTAGCCTGCACCGCCATTCAATGAGTTCATGGCTGAACATGCAACTTCAGTACCCCATTCCTGCTTTCTCGCCATACCCCTTGATCACACTAATAGTAAGGACTTCATCTAACTCCTTTTTGAATATATTTAGTGAATTGGACTCAACAACTTTCTGTGGTAGAGAATTCCACAGGTTCACCACTCTCTGGGTGAAGAAGTTTCTCCTCATCTCTGTCCTAAATGGCTTACCCCTTATCCTTAGATTGTGACCCCTGGTTCTGGACTTCCTCAACATTGGGAACATTCTTCCTGCATCTAACCTGTCTGAACCCATCAGAATTTTAAACGTTTCTATGAGGTCCCCTCTCATTCTTCTGAACTCCAGTGAATACAAGCCCAGTTGATCCAGTCTTTCTTGATAGGTCAGTCCCGCCATCCCGGGAATCAGTCTGGTGAACCTTCGCTGCACTCCCTCAATAGCAAGAATGTCCTTCCTCAGGTTAGGGGACCAAAACTGTTCACAATACTCCAGGTGTGGCCTCACCAAGGCCCTGTACAACTGTAGCAACACCTCCCTGCCCCTGTACTCAAATCCCCTCGCTATGAAGGCCAACATGCCATTTGCTTTCTTAACCGCCTGCTGTACCTGCATGCCAACCTTCAATGACTGATGTACCATGACACCCAGGTCTCTTTGCACCTCCCCTTTTCCTAATCTGTCACCATTCAGATAATAGTCTGTCTCTCTGTTTTTACCACCAAAGTGGATAACCTCACATTTATCCACATTATACTTCATCTGCCATGCATTTGTCCACTCACCTAACCTATCCAAGTCACTCTGCAGCCTCATAGCATCCTCCTCGCAGCTCACACTGCCACCCAACTTAGTGTCATCCGCAAATTTGGAGATACTACATTTAATCCCCTCGTCTAAATCATTAATGTACAGTGTAAACAGCTGGGGCCCCAGCACAGAACCTTGTGGTACCCCATTAGTCACTGCCTGCCATTCTGAAGAATGTTCCCGTTGCTGGGGAGTTCCAGAACCAGGGATCACAGTCTAAGAATAAGGAGTAAGCCCTTTAGGACCGAGATGAGGAGAAACTTCTTCACTCAGAGAGTGGTTACCCTGTGAAATTCTCTGCTGCTGAAAGTTGTTGACGCCAGTTCGTTAGATATATTCAAAAGGGAGTTCGATATGGCCCTTACAGCTAAAGGGATCAAGGGGTACGGAGAGAAAACAGGAAAGTGTGATAGAGAATTCAAACAGACTGCATTTAGACAGGTTGAGAAACACAGACTCCCGTGTCTACGTGCGACTGAGCACATTGCATTTAGTCATCAATCAACTTGACATTTTAGAACCTTTGGGTGGCGAGCCAATTAAAGGTTAAAAGACTATCAAATGAGCCAATAAGGTCAAAGAAGGCGAGTTCTTTTCTCTAAATTGCACCAGGTATAAGTACAGCCATTTTGGCCATGTGATACCAGAAGGACAAAGACCTGGCTTAAAGCCAAGAGCTTGTTGCTGCTGCCAAAATAAAGTTACATTAAAACTACAATCGGAGTTCGTATTTCATTGGAAATTAAGAGATCTAACAAAGGGGTACTGAGGTTGAATGATCAGCCATGATCTTATTGAATAGTGGTGCAGGCTCGAAGGGCCGGATGGCCTGCTCCTGCACCTAATTTCTATGTTCCTATGTTTCTACAGTCCTTGTGTGGGAGAGATAGGTGGCTGGTGAGCTGTCTTAAAAGAAAGCAGTTTTTCTGGCTCGAACAATTTCGGTCAAATATGGGCCTGTGCTGGGCACAGCTGTGCTTTGAAACACACGGCTCTCTTCAATACCTGCCCCAGGGTTCTACTGGACACTTGGAGTTGTCCCGGCATCCAGCGTTCCTGGAGTGCGAATGGCAGAAAACATGGTGGAGCCCGCATCACCCATCTAGATCTAGCCAAACATTCCCCGGAGGAGGCAGAAAGCCGAGGCCCATACTTATAAGCATCCGATTTATATCTTATGAAAGATGCTGTCAGCCAAGTGATTGAAAGAGGAAGGGATACAGGGTAAGATGTGATCTAGGGGGACACAGATGAGCAAGGTGATGTTCTGAATAACATTAAAATGCATTGCAACATAAATGTGTCATGTGTCATTAATTCAGAAGATACGTTCATTTCATCAGTTTGTGCTTGATTTGAATCCAGGTCCTAAAGGTACTAAATCACTGAACCTCACAGGTCCTAAAGATGATAAATCACTGAACCTCACAGGTCCTAAAGGTGATAAATCACTGAACCTCACAGGTCCTAAAGGTGATAAATCACTGAACCTCACAGGTCCTAAAGGTGATAAATCACTGAACCTCACAGGTCCTAAAGGTGATAAATCACTGAACCTCACAGGTCCTAAAGGTACTAAATCACTGAACCTCACAGGTCCTAAAGGTACTAAATCACTGAAATGCCCAGGTCCTAAAGGTGATAAATCACTGAACCTCACAGGTCCTAAAGGTGATAAATCACTGAACCTCACAGGCCCTAAAGGTGATAAATCACTGAACCTCACAGGTCCTAAAGGTACTAAATCACTGAACTGCCCAGGTCCTAAAGGTGATAAATCACTAAACCTCACAGGTCCTAAAGGTACTAAATCACTGAACCTCACAGGTCCTAAAGGTACTAAATCACTGAACTGCCCAGGTCCTAAAGGTGATAAATCACTAAACCTCACAGGTCCTAAAGGTGATAAATCACTGAACCTCACAGGTCCTAAAGGTACTAAATCACTGAACCTCACAGGTCCTAAAGGTACTAAATCACTGAACCTCACAGGTCCTAAAGATGATAAATCACTGAACCTCACAGATCCTAAAGGTACTAAATTGTTGCACCACTCAGGCCCTAAAGATACTAAACCATTGCACTGCCCAGATCCTAAAATTGCTACAGCGCCCAGGTCCATCCCTGCTATTTTAAGCTAGTTGTTATTGTGTTGCCTCAGTCGAGCGTTTACATAACAACATCTGTGATAACATGTGCAGAACACAGTGAACTCCGGAATCAAACTAACTTTTTCTTTGCTACAAAATCCTGTTAAATAAGATTCTTGTTTTGTTATCTCCTAAATACAGGGAGTGATGTGTGCCACATTTCTAAAGCAAAATAGCGACATTTAAAGTAAGAGATTGGTTTAGACCTGAGGTAATGGACAATCTAAATTTTAGAGTAATTTACCTGGAATGTGTTATGTAATTATACCATTAAATATGCTGACTGAAGCTTTCACAGCCCCCATGATGGCTCGGCTGGTAAAGGCAGTGTGTAACTGTGCCAGGCAGACTAGGAAGGTGCAAGGTTAAACCTTCAGTAAGTGCTGAGTTGGCTGATATCAGTTGGAATGCAGCAGGGACATTACAGCTGGTTTCAGGAGCCCTGGACAAGGAGGAGGAAGAATACCAGCCAGGGTTCCGCTCTTGGATGCTGTATACCATCAAACCTAGCTGCGATGTCCATTAAAGCTCGAAAGGGTGACTGCATTCACTGTCTGGGTTCATACTTGAATAATGGCACCTTGGCCACAGCATTTTAGGTGAGTGGTGCTAGGGAAGCCACACTCCACCAGGAGTCAGTGCCGTCAGGAGAGGGCAGGGATGAAAAAGGAAAAAAATGCTTGGAATCTCCAGGACTTTCAGGCACTGAAGGTGCCAGCAATGTCTCGCAGGTTAAGTTCCAAATCCAAGTGGTTTTGGTCAATGTAATTGTGACATTCAATGAATTGCACACATACACACACACACACTACCAAGTTAAATACACCAAAGAGATGTGTCCAGGACACCAACCTGTATCTGTGAGAATAGCAAAGGGAGAATGGAGAAACAGCGAGACAAGAAACGTAGATAAAGAAGCGCGTGTGCACACACACACTCACTCACTCACTTACGAGCACACACACAGGGAAAGAGAGTAAACAGAAACACAGAGATGGGATACATACAGATAAAGAGATCGAAAACATGGAGTGACCAAGTGCAAGTTCAGTAACTGTACTCACCCAAATACTTGTGCTCGAGGTGGTCCTTGGATGAAGTTGCTTTGCATTCCTCCACTATAAGGATATCTTGAAAAGTACAGAGATGGAGAGTTAACCACTCCATATCCATAAGGCTGAGCGGGTGACATCTCTCTCACAGATATATCTTGGTTATATCTTATGGGTGGAGGAAAGGGACCACGGCGATATGCGTTGTCATAGCACTGTTTACATTTGCAGGCTGGAGGAGTGTAGTTCACACCATCTGGTAGCATAAAGAGATGCAAAAACAAATTGAGCTTTATTAACCGATAATTATTGGATTAACCAGTCAAAAATCATCATTTGCAATAGGTTTGCTTTCATTGTTGCTGCTGTGGACTTTTGCACAAGGAAATGATACCCCCCAATAATTGTTCCCCTTTCACTCCTTCCGTCCTGACTCGTGCTGCACTCCAGTTTGACAGGCAGCTTATCGAAGGGGCCACTGATCCTATGCAATCCCAGACAAGCACAGGTAGTTATAAGACGGCGAGAGGCATCACAGCCAAGCCCAATTCTGCAACATGCACAGTGGCCTGCTTTCCATCAATGGTGATCAGGGGTCCAAACACTGGTTGAGCTTTCCTCTTTCCTACACCAGGTAGGGCAAGGCCAAATGCAGCATCCCCACTGCCAAGCTACTTGGTGCTTCGGAGAATGAGGGAGGAAAATTCAGAGCAGTAATGAATTTCATAGTATTCATAGACTCAGCAGCTTAAGATGACTGCCCTTTGTATTTTCCTCTGGGAAAGTGCCCAGCCTCTGCTGGGTACCTCCAATTGTATCAGCATGGGGTTGAAAGCTTGACAGGTGGTCAACCCTTATATTAGGGTTTGTTGACCAAGTGTATTTGAGCACTAACGTTACCTGTCACTGTCCTATGTCACCATAGGATTACATGAGATATACAGCACAGAAACAGGCCATTTGGCCCAACCAGTCCATACCGGTGTTTGTATTCCACTCGAGCCTCCGCCTGTCTTTCCTCATCGAAATCGATCAGCATAACCCTCTATTCCCTTCTCCCTCACATGCTTGTCTAGCCTCCCCTTAAATACATCTATACTATTCGCTTCAACCACTCCCTGTGGTAGCGAGTTCCACATTCTCACCACTCTTTGGGTAAAGAAGTTTCTTCTAAATTCCCAATTGGATTTCTTGGTGACTATCTTATATTGATGGTCTCTAGTTATGCTCTTCCAAACAAATGGAAACATTCTCTCTGTATCCACTCTATCAAAACCTTTCATAATTTTAAAGACCTCTGTTAGGTCACCCCTCAGCCTTCTTTTTTCCAAGAGAAAAGAGGCCCAGCCTGTTCATAGAAACATAGAAAATAGGTGCAGGAGTAGGGCATTCGGCCCTTCGAGCCTGCACCGCCATTCAATGAGTTCATGGCTGAACATGCAACTTCAGTACTCCATTCCTGCTTTCTCGCCATACCCCTTGATCCCCCTAGTAGTAAGGACTACATCTAACTCCTTTTTGAATATATTTAGTGAATTGGCCTCAACAACTTTCTGTGGTAGAGAATTCCACAGGTTCACCACTCTCTGGGTGAAGAAATTTCTCCTCATCTCTGTCCTAAATGGCTTAACCCCTTATCCTTAGACTATGACCCCTGGTTCTGGACTTCCCCAACATTAATAAGAACATAAGAACATAAGAATTAGGAACAGGAGTGGGCCATCTAGCCCCTCGAGCCTGCTCCGCCACCCAACAGATCACGGCTGATCTGGCCGTGGACTCAGCTCCACTTACCCGCCCTCTCCCCGTAACCCTTAATTCCCTTATTGGTTAAAAATCTATCTATCTGTGATTTGAATACATTCAATGAGCTAGCCTCAACTGCTTCCTTGGGCAGAGAATTCCACAGATTCACAATCCTCTGGGAGAAGAAATTCCTTCTCAACTCGGTTTTAAATTGGCTCCCCCGTATTTTGAGGCTGTGCCCCCTAGTTCTAGTCTCCCCGACCAGTGGAAACAACCTCTCTGCCTCTATCCTGTCTATCCCCTTCATTATTTTAAATGTTTCTATAAGATCACCCCTCATCCTTCTGAACTCCAACGAGTAAAGACCCAGTCTACTCAATCTATCATCATAAGGTAACCCCCTCATCTCTGGAATCAGCCTAGTGAATCGTCTCTGTACCTACTCCAAAGCCAGTATATCCTTCCTTAAGTAAGGTGACCAAAACTGCACGCAGTACTCCAGGTGCGGCCTCACCAATACCCTGTACAGTTGCAGCAGGACCTCCCTGCTTTTGTACTCCATTCCTCTCGCAATGAAGGCTAACATTCCATTCGCCTTCCTGATTACCTGCTGCACCTGCAAACTAACTTTTTGGGATTCATGCACAAGGACCCCCAGGTCCCTCTGCACTGCAGCATCTTGTAATTTCTCCCCATTCAAATAATATTCCCTTTTACTGTTTTTTTTCCCCAAGGTGGATGACCTCACACTTTCCGACATTGTATTCCATCTGCCAAACCTTAGCCCATTCGCTTAACCTATCTAAATCTCTTTGCAGCCTCTTTGTGTCCTCTACACAACCCGCTTTCCCACTAATCTTTGTGTCATCTGCAAATTCTGTTACACTACACTCTGTTCCCTCTTCCAGGTCATCTATGTATATTGTAAACAGTTGTGGTCCCAGCACCGATCCCTGTGGCACACCACTAACCACCGATTTCCAACCCGAAAAGGACCCATTTATCCCGACTCTCTGCTTTCTGTTAGCCAGCCAATTCTCGATCCATGCTGATACATTTCCTCTGACTCCGCGTACCTTTATCTTCTGCAGTAACCTTTTGTGTGGCACCTTATCGAATGCATTTTGGAAATCTAAATACACCACATCCATCGGTACACCTCTATCCACCAACCTTTCTTGATATGTATACCCATGTATTTCTGGTAACATCCTTGTAAATCTTTTCCGTACCCACTCCAGTGCCTCTATATCCTTTATATAATATGGTGACCAGAACTGCACGCAGTACTCTAAGTGTGGTCTAACCAAGGTTCGATACAGGTTTAACATAACTTCCTTACTTTTCAATTCTATACATCTAGTAATAAACCCTAGTGCTTGGTTTGCTTTTTTTAATGGCCTTGCTAATCTGTGTCGCAACTTTTAGCGATGTGTGAATTTGTACTCCGAGATCCCTTTTTTCCTCTACCCCACCTAGACTCGAACCCTCCAAGTAATAAGTGACCTCCCTATTCTATAATTGACCAACCAAGGTCTGAGTCTATAAACCAAGATTACAAGTCAAGAAAATTATTTTAGTGTTGTGTATTTGATGATGCCTGGTACGTGTATGTATGTAGGGTATCTGCAGAAATCATGAAGTGCGCTGCAAGGACTTTACCAGGATTTCAAATGCTCATTGCTAGTTTTAGTTGTAGGGACAAGCCTAGTTGGGACTAGTGGAACCGACTCTTCTTAGCATCAATCAAACTAACTATGAATGATCCATTCTTCTTTCCTTAAGTCGTCTTCTTAGGCAGTCCCTCGGAGTCGAGGATGACTTGCTTCCACACGAATATGAGTTCTCAGGTGACTGATGAGTCCATGAGGGTCCTGATGTTCCAGGTTCCGAACTTAATTTTAAAGGGTGGAAGATGCCTGTGCGTGAATTCTTATAACGTGATGTGGCCGTTGCACACCAGCTACCATACGGGCTTGGTCCAATGACAAGGGGACCCAAGATGATTGGAGACCAGGCTCCGCTGCCTGGGCCTAGTCATCATCATCGTAGGCGGTCCCTCGAACGAGGATGACTTGCTTCCACACCAAAGGGGATGAGTTCATAGATGTTTCAATGAAGGGCCTGATATTCCAGTCCTGAACTCCAGGGATGGAAGATGTCTGTGCGTGGATTTTTTTAACGTGTGATGACCATTGCACATCAGCCACCACACGGGCTGGACAGAGCTAGACCTTTATCCAGTGGCAAGAGTTAACCAGGACCACTGGAGACCAGCTCTGCAAGCATATTGCTCATGACCTTCATGAGATAGAACTGGAAGTTGGTCACCATTTCAAGATAGATACCGATTCCAGGGACATTTGGACTCAGTAAACATCTTGTACGTGTTCAGTGATAACAATGATACTTGCTATGGCCCTGACTACTTGTCATTGTCCCACCATGATTCTGGACATTTCCTAATCATTTTCCTCAGTCTTTTGAATACAACTGATTCAATCTGGTGTGTGGCTCACACTCTAGATCACAATATAGGAGCCTTGGTAATCATACAGTTGGGCAATTCATAAACAATTGGGGTGACAGACTAGGTGATACAGTGTGGTTTGCACACAGTCCTCTCACCTCCAGAACTTGGACTCAATCTATCACACACTGAGGAGCTTATGGGGTCTTGCCTCTTGCCCATTAAACAATATGAATTTGAGTAGTCTCAACTCCATTTCCAGTGCCTTTCAGCCCCCATCGCAAAGCTCAGTAACTGACACTAAATTGTTGGTCTCACACGGAAAGGGTATGACTGGCCGGTGTGAGAAATGATTTATAAAGATTTAGCATAACTTCCTTACTTTTATACTCTCTGCATCTGTTTATAAAGCCAAGGATCCCATATTCTTTTTTAGTAGCCTTCTCAACTTGTGATGCCACCTTCAGAGATTTATGTACTCTCTGTTCCTGGATCCCTTTTAAGATTGTGAAACACGTATTTTGAGATGTTTCATAGAAACATAGAAAATAGATGCAGGAGTAGGCCATTCGGCCCTTCGAGCCTGCACCGCCATTCAATAAGATCATGGCTGATCATTCCCTCAGTATCCCTTTCCTGCTTTCTCTCCATACCCCTTGAACCCCTTAGCCGTAAGGGCCATATCTAACTCCCTCTTGAATATATCCAATGAACTGGCATCGACAACTCTCTGCGGCAGGGAATTCCACAGGTTAACAACTCTCTGAGTGAAGACGTTTCCCCTCATCTCAGTCCTAAATGGCCTACCCCTTATCCTAAGACTATGTCTGGACTTCCCCAACATCGGGAGCATTCTTCCTGCATCTAACCTGTCCAGTCCCGTCAGAATCTTATACGTTTCTATGAGATCCCCTCTCATCCTTCTAAACTCCAGTGTATAAAGGCCCAGTTGATCCAGTCTCTCCTCATATGACAGTCCAGCCATCCCTGGAATCAGTCTGGTGAACCCTCGCTGCACTCTCTCAATAGCAAGAACATCCTTCCTCAGATTAGGAGACCAAAACTGAACACAATATTCCAGGTGAGGCCTCACTAAGGCCCTGTACAACTGCAGCAAGACCTCCCTGCTCCTATACTCAAATCCCCTAGCTATGAAGGCCAACATACCATTTGTCTTCTTCACCGCCTGCTGTACCTGCATGCCAACTTTCAGTGACTGATGAACCATGACACCCAGGTCTCGTTGCACCGCCCCTTTTCCTAATCTGCAGCCATTCAGATAATATTCTGCCTTCGTGTTTTTGCCCCCAAAATGGATAACCTCACATTTATCCACATTATACTGCATCTACCATGCATTTGTCCACTCACCTAACCTGTCCAAGTCACCATGCAGCCTCTTAGCATCCTCCTCACAGCTCACACCGCCACCCAGTGACATGGTATGTAAATGCGAGTTTTCTTTAATCCTCGACTGCAACTTTTCGACATTTTCACTTCAAAAGGTGAAGTGGAGATTTATTAGAATGGTACCAGAGATGCAGGACTTCAGTTTCGTGGAGAGACTAGAGAAGCTGTGATTGTTTTCCTCCCCTGCAGAGAGCGTTCAGGGGTGATTTAATAGACATGTTCAAAATCATGAACGGTTTTGATAGAGTAAATAGGGAGAAACTGTTTCCAGTGGCTGAAGGGTCGATAACAGACGAGACAAATTTAAGATAATTGCCAAAGAACCAGAGGTGAGGTGAGGAAAATATTATTTATGCAGCGAGTTGTTATGATCTGGAATGCATTACCTGCAAGGATGCTGGAAGCAGATTTAATAGTAACTTTCAAAAGGGAATTGAATAAATACTTGAAGGGAAAACAAATTGCAGGGCTGTGGGGTAAGAGCAGTGGAGTGAGACTAATTGGACAGCTCTTTCACAGGCATGATGGGCCAAATGACCTCCTTCTGTGCTGTATCATTCTATAATTCTAAAGAGTTAATTTTGAACTGCAGTCATTGTAGTTATGTATACAAACATGGCAACCAATTTGCACACCGTAAGATTCAACAATGTCCATGAACTATTTTTGCCCAAATAAAGGTCAACTTCTCTGCTTTGGGTTGGATGCCCTTGGTCTTTGGTTGGAAACAAGAAGGGAGACAGAGCCTTATAGCTGATGGTACTGCATATTGGACCCTCCAGATGGCATTATCAATATAGTGTCAATATAGTATGCTTTCTTACTAAAAAAACCCACACGCTGAAAGATTTGACAGAAGCAAGCGTTTCATATCACGGGAGATGGCCTTAACATGAAGGTGATGTCCAGTATAGTAGCTCAAAGCACTTAATATCGGATATTATTTAGCTAAATCAGAATGTTTTCAAACATTTAAGCAGGGCACTGGAAGAAGACTAAGAATGTAAAGAAAAAAGATTTTGGAAGATAGAAAATGTATTGGAGAGGGTCATTTGCTAGACCAAATTAAACATTGAAAATATAAAGAGTACTATAACTGTTAAACAAGTAGCATTAGTTAAAACCACACAGTAAACGTACAGTATAACAGGGAAGCTGCAGTAACTCCAGCAACAGGATTATTTTCTCTCCATGATTGCGATATTTAGGTGAGCTACAGTGTAACAGACAGCAGTATATCCAGTTCTGAGGAAAGACCATCGACCTGAAACGTTAACTCTGTCTCTCTCTCTCTCTCCACAAATGCTGCCTGACCCGCTGAGTATTTCCAGCAGTTTCTGTTTTTATTTCAGACTTACAGCATCAGCAGTATTTTGCTTTTGTGCAACATCCCCACTGACACCTGGGAATCCCTGGTCAAAGACCGCCCTAAGTGGAGGAAGTGCGTCCGGGAGGGCACTGAGCACCTCGAGTCTCGTCGCCGAGAGCATGCAGGCAGCGGAAGGAGTGTGTGGTAAACCAGACTCCCCACCCACCCCTTCCCTCAACGACTGTCTGTCCCACCTGTGACAGAGACTGTAATTCCCGTATTGGACTGTTCAGTTATCTGAGAACCCACTTTTACAGTAAAAGCAAGTCTTCTTCAATTTCGAGGGACTGCCTATGATGATGATGCTACCTGACAAAGGCTGCATACCCTGACTCTAATGTCACCCTAAGAATAGACCTAACACTAGAATAACCTGTGGGATTTCTATATTTTTAGAAATGATGAGTTTATAACATTGTGAAGCAGTGAGTTTGACACGTCAGCGATTCCATCAGTTACAAAGGCCTTTAGTCGTGATGCTTGAGGCATATAATGACTTTAAACATTTTAATAAGAGAAAGAAATCTATTTGAAACTGGCAACTGAAGAGGGTTAATGAATTTTTTTTGATGGAAGCATGTTCCGTAAATAGTGGAGCGTGACCTTGAGCCCAGATACAATGCTATTCGTGTTCAGTAGTGGTGGTGGTGAGGAGGGGGGTATTTTTATGTTCCATTTAGGAGCGCCATAAAATGGCCACCGCCAGCTGGTGGCAGGTCCTGTGGTGGCCCCCATATTGCTATCCCCCTTTGCGTTGCTGGTAACTGGCAGCGCCCTGAAAAGAAATGGCGGTGTAATGCCGTCAATCAGCATGCAACCTCACCAACGCGAACTTTGACCCTAGCGCCGGGTCCTAAGCACGCTGACAGTGGCGATGCTGCAGCTCTTAAAGGGGCACACACATCATTCAAGTAAGTTTGAATTTCAGGGTTTAGATGGGATTTTTTTGATTCTATTAAAGTGGTGGCTTGTTGTAAAAGATGTGAAAAGTTTCTTTTAAAAGAGTGCAGGGAGTGCTGCTGGACGCTTGCAAGGACTCAGATGGTAAATGAAGGTCTTTGAGAAGACAGAACATGCTGCAATTACTCAGCAGGTCACGCAACATCTATGGAGAGAAAAACAAAGTTCACATCTCAGGTCAACATGCTGCCTGACCAACTGAGTATATCCAGCATTTTATGCTGTCATTTCACATTTCCAGCATTCGCTTGCAGAGGGAGGCACAGCAGAGAAAGTTGCAGAAGAAGAGGAAGCCAAAGAGGAGGAATCAGATGGAAGGATGCATCCCAGACAGCCTCCTTGTGGCCGGAATGGAATCATCCGACTGCGGTCCCACTGGCTGGGCAGGCCCCTTCTTCTTGTTGACCCACTGACTGGGCAGCTGCATTTCTTGGGTGTGTGAAATGAGGAAGGCACAAGGGTGGAGTTGTGGCGATGGGAGGGAGAGAAAGCAGAAGGTGTATGCCAGAAGGAGGATAACGTGCGAGGACACTAGCATGTTGTATCCTTTCAGCCCCACTGCTGGCCAAGGGCTCAACCATGCCCCTGCCAAGAATGGCCGGCACCACCTCCTCCAAGGAGTTGAGGTGAGGCTAGGAATGGGAGATGTGCCTCGTCATTAGTACAGAATGTTGGTAGGTGAGTGATTGGGGGTTGTGCATTGAGCAGTGTGTGAGGTTAGTGGTGCAGTTGGTAGGAGATGGCTTTTGAAGATGGAGTCACTGACCTTGACCCCTGGTCTGAGGCCATGAAGCTTCTTTGGGCACTGGAGCCAGGTGGTGTGGGCGACACTGCTGGCAGTGACGGCCTCGGTGATGTGGTCCCACATCGTTCTTTCTGGAGGGCCTCTTGGCCCCTGTGGGCGGAGGATCTCTCTTGCAGTGCTGACCCCCTGCACAAAGCTGGAGTGCTGCGTGCGAGACCCTCGGTGCCCCTTCCCTGGCTTGCTCACCCATTTGTATTAGTGCTGAGGCAGTTTTCCCATTTGTTGAGGTTAAGAAGGTAATGCAGCTTTAAAAGTTGCATATTCACATTTGGAACTTCTTTTAAATGTTGAATATTTTTTTAAAAGGGTTAAAAAATATATTGATTCACTGCATTGTATTTTGTATTTCTTCAGATCACACGGTTTCGGGTGGGGTGGATTGTATAAGTTGTGACACACGGTATCGCAGTTGTGTGGGACAGGCTCGATGGTCCAGGTGGTCTTTGCATGTCCGTCATTTTTCGCATGTTCGTATGTGCATGGCCCCTTTAATTGTCAGACCTCTTCATTACCCACAATGCCTTGCGAGCTCCACAGCTTCGCTCACAGAGGGTGTGGGAAGCTGCAACGCCAGACCTGGACAGAAACGTTGTCCTGGATCCTTCCACCAACACCGGCAACTTTGTTGGTGAACACAAATTTTTCTGATTTTGTTACGTATTTTGCACAGGAGAAAATCTTTCCCCGAGGCTCTGAACACAGTGCTCCACCACACACACCCGCGTGCTTTTAGTGGGCCCTTTATTTCAGAGAGATTGAAACAGCAGATCATGTCCATGTAGTAACAATAACATAGCAAAAATAGGAGAACTATCGTCAATCAATCTGCCGTGCCTTATCACACAGTTGTCATTCATCAGAGCTTAAATCAACTCCTCCCCTCACAATCTGGTTTCATATTACGGTTTCTCTGCAAGTGTATTGATGGCAACTGATAAACAGCCATCTGCGGAGCAGTGTACTTGCACAGAGCAGTATTACTTACACAAAGAAAGATTTGCATTTATATAGCGCCTTTTCACGACCTCAGGACGCCACCAAGCGCTTTACAGCCAAATGAGGTACTTTTGAAGTGTAGTCACTGTTGTTATGTACAAGAACAATGATTCAGGGGCATCAGCCTCATGTGAAGACAGTGGAAACGCTTTGCACATGTGTGGCTGAGATGACAGAAAAGTGGGCGGAGTCCACTACTCACATCTGCAACACACTGCAGGACGTTTCTCAAGACCGACCTGGTGGCTGTGGCAGCCCAGGAGTTTGCTGCCAGAGGATATTGGTGGCTCCAAAATGACCAGGCCAGAACAGCATACTTTCACAAGCTTCCAAGACCTCATTGGGACTCGCAGCTCTATGATGACACAGGCCAGTAGCACCATTGGGCGCAGATGCCACTGTCTCTCCAGAAGAAATTTCCCCTCATATCTCCTCTAAGCCTCCCACCAATTACTTTAAATCTAAGCCCCCTGGTTGTTGACCCCTCTGCCAAGGGAAACAGGTCCTTCCTATCCACTCTATCCAGGCCCCTCATAGCTTTATACACCTCAATCAGGTCTCCCCTCAGTCTCCTCTGTTCCAAAGAAAACAGACCCAGCATAAGAACATAAGAAATAGGAGCAGGAGCAGGCCATACGGCCCTTCGAGCCTGCTCTGCCATTCAATAAGATCATAGCTGATCTGATCATGGACTCAGCTCCACTTCCCCGCCCGCTCCCCATAACCCCTTATCCCCTTATCATTTAAGAAACTGACTATTTCTGTCTTAAATTTATTCAATGTCCCAGCTTCCACAACTCTCTTAAGCAGCGAATTCCACAGATTCACAACCCTCTGAGAAAATAAATTTCTCCTCATCTCAGTTTTAAATGGGCGGCCCCTTATTCTAAGATCATGCCCTCTAGTTCTAGTCTCCTCCATCAGTGGAAACATCCTCTCTGCATCCACCTTGTCAAGCTCCCTCATAATCTTATACGTTTCGATAAGATCACCTTTCATTCTTCTGAATTCCAATGAGTAGAGGCCCAACCTACTCAACCTTTCCTCATAAGTCAACCCCCTCATCTCCGGAATCAACTTAGTGAACCTTCTCTGAACTGCCTCCAAAGCAAGTATTTCCTTTCGTAAATATGGAAACCAAAACTGCACGCTGTATTCCAGGTGTGGCCTCACCAATACCCTGTATAACTGTAGCAAGACTTCCCTGCTTTTATACTCCATTCCCTTTGCAATAAAGGCCAAGATTCCATTGGCCTTCTGATCACTTGCTGTACCTGCATACAAACCTTTTGTGTTTCATGCATGAGTACCCCCAAGTCCCACTGTACTGCAGCACTTTGCAATCTTTCTCCATTTAAATAATAACTTGCTCTTTGATTTTTTTCTGCCAAAGTGCATGACCTCACACTTTCCAACATTATATTCCAACTGCCAAATTTTTTCCCACTCACTTAGCCTGTCTATGTCCTTTTGCAGATTTTTTGTGTCCTCCTCACACATTGCTTTTCCTCCCATCTTTGTATCGTCAGAAAACTTGGCTACATTACACTCAGTCCCTTCTTTCAAGTCGTTAATATAGATTGTAAATAGTTGGGGTCCCAGCTCTGATCCCTGCGGCACCCCACTAGTTACTGATTGCCAACCAGAGAATGAACCATTTATCCCAACTCTCTGTTATTAGTTAGTTAGCCAATGCTCTATCCATGCTAATATATTACCCCCAACTCTGTAAACTTTTATCTTGTGCAGTAACTTTTTATGTGGCACCTTGTCGAATGCCTTTTGGAAGTCCAAATACACCACATCCACTGGTTTCCCTTTATCCATCCTGTTTGTTACATCCTCAAAGAATTCCAGCAAATTTGTCAAACATGACTTCCCTTTCATAAATCCATGCTGACTCTGCCTGACCGAATTTTGCTTTTCCCAATGTCCTGCTACTGCTTCTTTAATAATGGACTCCAACATTTTCCCAACCACAGATGCTAGGCTAACTGTTTTATAGTTTCCTGCTTTTTGTCTGCCTCCTTTTTTAAAATAGGGGCGTTACATTTTCAGTTTTCCAATCTGCTGGGGCCTCCCCAGAATCCAGGGAATTTTGGTAAATTACAACCAATGCATCCACTATCCCTGCCGCTACTTCTTGTAAGACCCTAGAATGCAAGCGATCAGGTCCAGGGGATTTATCTGTCTTTAGTCCCATTATCTTACTGAGTACCACTTCCTTAGTGATTGTGATTCCTCCCCCCCTATAGCCCCTTCACTATCCACTGTCAACATCTCCAATCTTTCCTCATAATAAAATTCTCCAGTCCAGGTAACATTCTTGTAAATCTCCTCTGCACCCTTTCCAGTGCAATTACATCTTTCCTGTAATGTGGTGACCAGAACTGCACACAGTACTCCAGCTGCGGCCTAACCAGTGTTTTATATAGTTCATGCGTAATGTCCTTGTTCTTATATTCCATGCCTCGACTAATAAAGGCAAGTATTCCATATGCCTTCTTAACCACCTTATCTACCTGGCCTGCTACCTTCAGGAATCTGTGGACTTGCACTCCAAAGTCCCTCCGTTCCTCTACACTTTTCAGTGTCATACCATTTAATGTCTATTCCCTTGCCTTGTTAGACCTCCCCAAATACATTACCTCACACTTATCCAGATTGAATTCCATTTGCCACTGTTCCACCCACCTGACCAGTACATTGATATCTTCCTGCAATCCGCAGCTTTCTTCTTCATTATCAACCACACAGCCTATTTTAGTGTAATCTGCAAACTTCTTAATCAGACCCCTAACATTTAAGTCCAAGTCATCGATATATACCACAAAAAGCCAGGGACCCAGCACTGAGCCCTGTGGCACCCCACTGGATACAGCCTTCCAGTCACAAAAACACGCATCAACCATTACCCTTTGTTTCCTGCTTCCGAGCCAATTTTGGATCGAACTTGCCACTTTGTCCTGGATCCCATGGGCTATTACTTTCTTGACCAGTCTGCCATGTGGAACCTTATCAAAAGCTTTGCTAAAATCCATATACACTACATCATATGTACAACCTCCTGGTTACCGCCTCGAAAATTCAATCAAGTTAGTTAGACACAACCTTCCCTTAACAAATCCACGCTGACTGTTCTTGATTAATCCATGTCATTCCAAATGAAGATTTATCCTGTCCCTCAGGATTTTTCCAATAATTTTCCCACCACTGAGGTTAGGCTGACTGGCCTATAATTACTCTGTTTATCCCTTTCTCCCTTTTTAAACAAAGGTACAAAATTAGCAGTCCTCCAGTCCTCTGGCACCACACGTGGAGCCAGAGTGGACTGGAAAATGATGGTCAGAGCCTCTGCTCTTTCCTCTTTTACTTCTCTTAACAGCCTGGGATACATTTCATACGGAGTTGTTTCTGGTAGGGCATTCCAGCCTGTAAATTCCTTACCTTAGCGCTGGAATCGTGGCACAAAATGGCGGCTACCACTCGAGCACCCTCGAGTGCGGGACTCGGCGGCCGCCATTTTGGTGAGGGATTCGCACAACTTTCAGGTAAGTTTCCACTTAAGCTTTTGGACTGGATTTTTAAACTTTTATTGAAGGAGTGGCTTGGTGCAATACATGTTAAAAGTTTTTTTATGTGTGCAGGGAGACAGATAATGCTGCAAACGCTCAGCAGGTCAGGCAGCATCCGCGGAGAGGGAAACAGAGTTCACGACTCAAGTCGAGATGCTGCCTGACCTGCTGAGTATTTCCAGCATTTTATGCTGTCATTTCAGATTTACAGCATCCACTCGCAGAGGGAAGAGGAGGAAGCAGAAGAAAGGATGCAACCCAGACAGCCCCTTTCTGGCCAGGTTATCCAGGATGGAATCATTGGCCTGCGGTACCAGTGACCACAACCCCAATTCCCCATTCAACGGTAGTCCCACACCTTCCCTTTCCTCTGTTACTGACCATCACCGCACCCTCTTGGCCACAGTGATGAAAGAAAAGCCAGCTCAAAGCAAACTTTCCAATCTAGCTTTATACATCTATCCATCCAATATCACATCAAGACGTCCCTTTTACTGCCTTGTGCGTGCCTTTGCCTATCCTACTAATGTTACGCAGTGCTACCCCAGTGGCTGTATCATGGCTGGTGGAAGGCTGCTGACTTTCAGCGGGGTACACTGCAAATGTCCTTGCTGGTCGACCTTGAGGAGCTGGTGGCTGGGAGTGTCAAATCGAGTGGTGGTGTTTCTTCTTCTTCATTCTCCTCTCGCTCTTCTTGGTCAACCGTTGGCTGGGAAGGCTGAATTTCTTGGGTTGGTGAAATGAGGAAGGCACAAGGGTGGAGTTGTGGTGAGGGGAGGGCAGGAAAGCAAGAGGTGCATGCCAGAAGGAAGGTAACGTATGAGGATACCAGCAGCTTGTATACTTTTAGCCCCGCCGCTGACCAAGGGCTCAGCCATGCCCCTGCCAAGAATGACCAGCACTGTCTCCTCCAAGGGAACGAGGTGAAGCGAGGAATGGGAGGTGTACCTCGTGTTTGGTAACGATTGTTGGTGGGTGAGTGATTAGCCGGGGGGAGGGGGGGGGTGGGGATTCGTGCATTGAGCAGTGTGTGAGGTTAGTGGTGCAGTTGGTAGGAGATGGCTTTTGAAGATGGAGTCACTGACCTTGACCCCTGGTCTGAGGCCATGAAGCTTCTTTGGTCACTGGAGCCAGGTGGTGGGGGCGACACTGCTGGCAGTGATGGCCTCGGTGATGTGGTCCCACATCGTTCTTTCTGGAGGGCCTCCTGGCCCCTGTGGGCGGAGGACCTCTCCTGCAGTGTTGACCCCCTGCACAAAGCTGGAGTGCTGCGTGCGAGACCCTGGGTGCCCCTTCCCTGGCTTGCTCACCCATTTGTATTAGTGCTGAGCCATTTCTGTTAGTGCTGAAGCACTTTCGGCATTTTTCTTAGTTGCGGAAGGGAATGCAGTTTTAAGAGCTGAATACCCCGGCTTAAGAATTCTTTTACATGTTAATTTTTTAAGAAGTCAGTTGAGCGGTGAGGGCTAAAACATGCCTATTTTTACTTGATTTTTATTTTATCATTTCAGAAGTAAAGGGTTCTGGGGAGCGGGCAGGGAAGTGGAGCTGAGACCATGATCAGATCAGGCATGATCTTATTGAATGGCGGAGCAGGCTTTGAGGGGCCAAATGGCCTACTCCTGCTCCTATTTCTCATGTTCTTATGTAGAAGTCAGTTCCTCTTTAACAGACCAACACTGCTTTCTGAAATGACAACCTTGCTTTAAGAGCAGGCTGTTCGGGCTGCAATGACACCAGGGCCATGTTACATTGGGGCCTCCTGCCGAGACGTGCCCCGTGAGATTAGTGCTGGATTAATGTTAATTAGTCCCCAACGCCAGTTTTTCCGTCCTGCCGGAGCCACCATTTTCAGCGGCCATTCACACCCACCTGTGGTGACACGGCAGCTTTTGTGGCGTTCACAGATTTCTAGGCCTCCATGTCCTAACAACCCTCTGCATAAGAAGCATTTTTCAAACCCCTCCCTTTATGCTTTTGGTAATGATTTTAAATTTAGGTCTTTACTTAATTAAAAGTCTCATAATTCTGAACACCTCTTCACAACTTTCTTTGCTGTAATGAAGTAAAATTAGTACCACAACTACCTGAAGTATGTTTCTTACAGAAATTATATACAGAAGGTAAACAGGCCTTTCGGCCCAAACGGTCTGGGTTGTCATTTACTCCCCACGCAAGCAAGTAGTCCCAATCAATTTACCCACCCTGCTCCCATAGCCTTTCGTTCCCTTTTCCTTCATACATCTAGCCAATCAAATCTTCAATGTTATCGTTTTTCTGCCTCAACCACCAACCCTGGAAGTGAACTTCAGAGCCTCACAACTCTCTGTGTAAAATAGTTTCTCCTGCCCTCTGTTCTAAATCTCTTATATTTAATTTTGTATCTATGAACCCTTTGTTCTTCACTCCTCAACTGTTGAAAACAATCTGCTTCTATCTACACTGACGCCTCCCTTTATAATTTTAAACACTTTGATCATATTGCCTTGTATTCTGCATTGAGCCAATGAAAGAAAATCTATTTATTCTTCATGTTTATCTTTCCTTTTAAAGAAAGACTCTGTTAATATAGCGCCTTTCACGACCAACGGAAGTCTCAAAGCGCTTCTCAGCCAATGAAGTACTTTTTGAAGTGTAGTCACTTGTAATGTAGGAAACCCATCAACCAATTTGCGCACAGCAAGATCCCACAAACAGCAATGTGACAACGACCAGATAATCCGTTTTTGTTATGTTGATTGAAGGATAAATATTGGCCAAGACACCAAGGATAGCTCCCCTGCTTTTCCACAAATTAGTGCCATGGGATCTTTTACATCCATCTGAGAGAGCAGACAGGGCGTCGGTTTAACTTGCCATCAGAAAGACGGCAGCTCTGACAGTGCAGCGCTCCCTCAGCATTGCACTGGAGTGACAAGCTAGATTTTTGTGCTCCAGTTTCAGGAGTGGGACTCAAACCCACAACCTTCTGACTCAAAGGCTAGAGTGCTACACACTGAGCCACAGCTGACACGGCATATACCAGGCAGCATTCCAGTGAATCTGCACTGTCCTCTATCTAAAGCCTCAATCTTTTTCCTATAGTGTGGAGCCTAGTCTGCACACAGTGCTGAATCTAGTTTGCTATATTTCCCCTAATTCCATACCCCTCAATGCCCTCTCGCAATCTGCCATGTGATTCCGTGTTACTGTTAGATAACCGGCAATGAGCTGAATACTCAGTTGATCGAAGGTTTGGTGGTGTCAGTCGAGGACAAATTGTTGGCCAGGATATTGGGAAACTCTCTGCTTTTTGTCAAATAGTTTGACAAGATCTTTAAAGTGCAGCAGAACCACAGAATTAAGCAAGGCGGTATGTTGGTTTAATGTTTCCTCGAAAGCACAACAAATAATTCTCTAAATCGAAAGGTGACGTCACAGCCAAGGAGGTAAGTGATTGGTGAGTAGTTTGTCTTTTTCTTTTCTTTAGCAGTAAGTAACCTTTAGCATTATTGTTGCCAAGTTAATCTAAGGGTTAAGTCATGGCAGGACAACTCGGACACGTGTTATGCTCCTCCTGTGCTATGTGGGAAGTCAGCGACGTTTCCAGGGTCCCTGACGACTACATGTGCGGGAAGTGTATTCGCCTGCAGCACCTGACAGACCGCATTGCGGCACTGGAGCTGCGGGTGGATTTACTCTGGATCATCCGCGATGCTGAGGATGACGTGAATAGCACGTTTAGAAAGTTGGTCTTACCGTAGGTAAAGGTTACACAGCCAGATAGGTGATGGGTGACCAACAGGAAGAGCAGTGGAAGGAAGGTAGTGCAGGGGTCCCCTGCGGTCATCCCGCTGCAAAACAGATACACCGCTTTGGGTACTGTTGAAGGGGATGACTCATCACGGGAGAGCAGCAGAAGTCAAGTTTATGGCACCTTGAATGACTACGCTGCACAGGAGGGCAGGAAAAAGAGGAGGGCAGAGAAACCCCAAGGTAAAAAGCAAAAAGAGCCACATTACAGCAAAATTCGAAAGGGGCAAAGGGTGTTAAAAAGACAAGCCTGAAGGCTCTGTGCCTCAATGCGAGGAGTATTTGCAATAATGTGGATGAATTAACTGTGCAGATAGCAGTTAATGGATATGATGTAATTGGCATCACGGAGACATGGCTGCAGGGTGACCAAGGCTGGGAACTCAACATCCAGGGGTATTCGACATTTAGGAAGGATAGACAGAAAGGAAAAGGAGATGGGTGGCGTTGCTGGTTAAAGAGGAAATTAATGCAATAGTAAGGAAGGACATTAGCTTGGATGATGTGGAATCGGTATGGGTGGAGCTACGGAATACCAAAGGACAGAAAACACTAGTGGGAGTTGTGTACACACCACCAAACAGTAATAGTGTGGTTGGGGACAGCATCAAACACGAAATTAGAGATTCATGCAATAAAGGTACAGCAGTTATCATGGGCGACTTTAATCTACATATTGATTGGGCTAACCAAACTGGTAGTAATGCGGTGGAGGAGGATTTCCTGGAGTGATGTATTGGGGATGGTTTTCTAGACCAATATGTCAAAGAGCCAACTAGAGGACTGGCCATCCTAGACTGGGTGATGTGTAATGAGAAAGGACTAATTAGCAATCTTGTTGTGCGAGACCCCTTGGGGAAGAGTGACCATAATATGGTAGAATTCTTTATTAAGATGGAGAGTGACACAGTTAATTCAGAGACTAGCGTCCTGAACTTAAGGAAAGGTAACTTTGATGATATGAGACGTGAATTGGCTAGAATAGACTGGCGAGTGATACTTAAAGGGTTGACGGTGGATAGGCAATGGCAAACATTTAAAGATCACATGGATGAACTTCAACAATTGTACATCCCTGTCTGGAGTAAAAATAAAACAGGGAAGGTGGCTCAACCGTGGCTAACAAGGGAAATTAAGGAGTGTTAAATCCAAGGAATTGGCATATAAATTGGCCAGAAAAAGCAGCAAATCTGAGAACTGGGAGAATGTTATAATGCAGCGGAGGAGGACAAAGGGTTCAATTAGGAGGGGCAATATAGAGTATGAGAGAAAGCTTGCTGGGAACATAAAAACTGACTGCAAAAGCTTCTATAGATATGTGAAGAGATAAAGATTAGTGAAGACAAACGTAGGTCCCTTGCAGTCAGAGTCAGGTGAAGTTATAATGCGGAACAATGAAATGGCGGACCAGTTAAACAAATACTTTGGATCTGTCTTTACGAAGGAAGACACAAATAACCTTCCGAAAATACTAAGGGACCAAGGGTCCAGTGAGAAGGAGGAAATGAAGGAAATCCTTATTAGGCGGGAAATTGTGTTAGGGAAATTGATGGGATTGAAGGCCAATAAATCCCCGGGCCGGATGGGCTGCATTCCAGAGTACTTAAGGAAGTAGCCTTGGAAATAGTGGATGCATTGGTGATCATTTTCCAACAGTCTATCGACTCTGGATCGGTTCCTATGAACTGGAGGGTAGGTATGTAACACCACTTTTTAAGAAGGGAGGGAGAGAGAAGGTGGGTAATTATAGACCGGTTAGCCTGACATCAGTGGTGGGGAAAATGTTGGAATCAATTATTAAAGATAAAATAGCAACATATTTGGAAAGCAGTGACGGGATCAGTCTAAGTCAGCATGGATTTATGAAAGAGAAATCCTGCTTGACAAATCTTCGAGAATTTTTTGAGGATGTAACTGGTAGAGTGGACAATGGAGAACCGGTGGATGTGGTGTATTTGGACTTTCAAAAGGCTTTTGACAAGGTCCCACAGAAGAGATTGGTGTGCAAAATTAAAGCACATGATATTGGGGGTAATGTACTGACGTGGATAGAGAACTGGTTGGCAGACAGGGAGCAGAGAGTCGGGATAAACGGGTCCTTTTCAGAATGGCAGGCAGTGACTAGTGGGGTGCCGCAGGGCTCAGTGCTGGGACCCCAGCTATTTACAATATACATTAATGATTTGGATGAGGGAATTGAGTGTAATATCTCCAAGTTTGCAGATGACACTAAGCTGGGTGGCGGTGTGAGCTGTGAGGAGGACGCTAAAAGGCTGCAGGGTGACTTGGACAGGTTAGGTGAGTGGCCAAACGATTGGCAGATGCAGTATAATGTGGATAAATGTGAGGTTATCCACTTTGGTGGCAAAAGCACGAAGGCAGAATATTATCTGAATGGCGGCAGATTAGGAAAAGAGGAGGTGCAACGAGACCTGGGTGTCATAGTACATCAGTCTTTGAAAGTTGGCATGCAGGTACAGCAGGCAGTGAAGAAGGCAAATGGTATGTTGGCCTTCATAGCTAGGGGATCTGAGTATAGGAGCAGGGAGATCTTACTGCAATTGTACAGGGCCTTAGTGAGGCCTCACCTGGAATATTGTGTTGAGTTTTGGTCTCCTAATCTGAGGAAGGACGTTCTTGCTATTGAGGGAGTGCAGAGAAGGTTCACCAGACTGATTCCCGGGATAGTAGGACTGATATATGAGGAGA
Source organism: Pristiophorus japonicus (assembly GCF_044704955.1). Taxonomy (NCBI): domain Eukaryota; kingdom Metazoa; phylum Chordata; class Chondrichthyes; family Pristiophoridae; genus Pristiophorus; species Pristiophorus japonicus. Next base: position 215,492,417 of record NC_091983.1, on the reverse strand, counting down.
GACTGGATCGACTGGGCCTGTATTCACTGGAGTTTAGAAGGATGAGAGGGGATCTCATAGAAACATATAAAATTCTGATGGGACTGGACAGGTTAGATGCAGGAAGAATGTTCCTAATGTTGGGGAAGTCCAGAACTAGGGGACATAGTCTAAGGATAAGGGGTAAGCCATTTAGGACTGAGATGAAAATAAACTTCTTCACTCAGAGAGTTGTTAACCTGTGGAATTCCCTACCACAGAGAGTTGTTGATGCCAGTTCATTGGATATATTCAAGACAGAGTTAGATATGGCGCTTACGGCTAAAGGGATCAAGGGTTGTGGGGAGAATGCAGGAAGGGGGTACTCAAGTGAACGATCAGCCATGATCTTATTGAATGGTGGTGTAGGCTCGAAGGGCTGAATGGCCTACTGCTGCACCTATTTTCTATGTTTCTACGTTTCTAATGCGAAGGACTAAGTCATAATCATTATAGGCAGTCCCGCGGAATTGAGGAAGACTTGCTTGCACGCTAAAAGTGAGTTCTCAGGTGACTGTACAGTCTCTGTAACATGTGGGGCAGACAGTGGTTGAAGGAAAGGGTGGGTGGGGCGTCTGGTTTGCACACGCTCCTTCCTCTGTCTGCGCTTGATTTCTGCATGCTCTCAGCGACGAGACTCGAGGTGCTCAGCGCCCTCCCGGATGTCTTCCTCCATTTTGGGCGGTCCTGGGCCAGGGATTCCCAGGTGCCGGTGGGGATGTTGCACTTTATCAAGGAGGCTTTGAGTGTGTCCTTGAAACATTTCCTCTGCCCACCTGGGGCTCGCTTGCCGTGTAGGAGTTTAGAGTAGAGCGCTTGGTTCGGGAGTCTTGTGTCGGGCATGCAGACGACGTGGCCCGCCCAACAGGGCTGGTCGAGCATGGTCAGTGCTTCGATGCTGGGGACGTTGGCCTGAGCGAGAATACTAACATTGGTGCGTCTATCCTCCCAATAGATTTGCAGGAACTTGCGGTGCCAACGTTGGTGGTACTTCTCCAGCACTTTGAGATGTCTGCAGCAAATGGTCCATGTCTCTGAGCCATAATTGGCCGGGGGATTTGTGCTTTGTGCAGTGTGTGAGGCTAGTGATTCAGTTGATAGGAGGTTGCTTTTGAAGATGGAGTCACTGACTTTGACCCCTGGTCTGAGGCCATGAAGCTTCTTTGGGCACTGGAGCCAGGTGGTTGGGGCGACACTGCTGGCAGTGACGGCCTCGGTGATGTGGTCCCACATCGTTCTTTCTGGAGGGCCTCCTGGCCCCTGTGGGCGGAGGACCTCTCCTGCAGTGTTGGCCCCCTGCACAAAGCTGGAGTGCTGCGTGCGAGACCCTGGGTGCCCCTTCCCTGGCTTGCTCACCCATTTGTATTAGTGCTGGGGCACTTTTGCCACTCTTTAAAATAGTTGTAGAAGGGAATTCAGCTTTAAGAGGCGAGAGTGCTACACACTGAGCCACAGCTGACACGGCATATACCAGGCAGCATTCAGTGAATCTGCATTGTCCTCTATCTAAAGCCTCAATCTTTTTCCTATAGTGTGGAGCCTAGTCTGCACACAGTGCTGAATCCAGTTTGCTATATTTCCCCTAATTCCATACCCCTCAATGCCCTCTCGCAATCTGCCATGTGATTCCGTCTTACTGTTTGATAATCGGCAACGAGCTGAATCCTCAGTTGATCAAAGTTGATGGTGTCAATTGAGGACAAATTATTGGCCATGATATTGGGAAACTCTCTGCTTTTTGTCAAGTAGTTTGACAAGATCTTTAAGGTGCAGCAGAACCACAGAATTAAGCAAGGCGGTATGTTGGTTTAATGTTTCCTCGAAAGCACAACAAATAATTCTCTAAATTTAGACACGTTAGATGCAGGAAGAATGTTCCCAATGTTGGGGAAGTCCAGAACCAGGGGTCACAGACTAAGTATAAGGGGTAAGCCATTTAGGACCTAGATGAGGAGAAACTTCTTCACCCAGAGAGTGGTGAATCTGTGGAATTCTCTACCACAGAAAGTAGTTGAGGCCAATTGACTAAATATATTCAAAAAGGAGTTAGATGTAGTCCTTACTACTAGGGGGATCAAGGGGTATGGTGAGAAAGCAGGAATGGGGTACTGAAATTGCACGTTCAGCCATGAACTCATTGAATGGTGGTGCAGGCTAGAAGGACTGAATGGCCTACTCCTGCACCTATTTTCTATGTTTCTATGAAAGGTGACGTCACAGCCAAGGGGGTAAGTGATTGGTGAGTAGTTTTTTTTTCTTTTCTTTCGCAGTAAGTAACCTTTAGCATTATTGTTGCCAAGTTAATCTAAGGGTTAAGTAATGGCAGGACAGCTCGGACACGTGTCATGCTCCTCCTGTGCTATGTGGGAAGTCAGGGACGTTTCCAGGGTCCCTGACGACTACATGTGCGGGAAGTGTATTCGCCTGCAGCACCTGACAGACCGCATTGCGGCACTGGAGCTGCGGGTGGATTTACTCTGGATCATCCGCGATGCTGAGGATGACGTGAACAGCACGTTTAGAAAGTTGGTCTTACCGCAGGTAAAGGTTACACAGCCAGATAGGGGATGGGTGACCAACAGGAAGAGCAGTGGAAGGAAGGTAGTGCAGGGGTCCCCTGCGGTCATCCCGCTGCAAAACAGATACACCGCTTTGGGTACTGTTGAAGGGGATGACTCATCACGGGAGAGCAGCAGAAGCCAAGTTCATGGCACCTTGAATGACTACGCTGCACAGGAGGGCAGGAAAAAGAGGAGGGCAGAGAAACCCCAAGGTAAAAAGCAAAAAGAGCCACATTACAGCAAAATTCGAAAGGGGCAAAGGGTGTTAAAAAGACAAGCCTGAAGGCTCTGTGCCTCAATGCGAGGAGTATTTGCAATAATGTGGATGAATTAACTGTGCAGATAGCAGTTAATGGATATGATGTAATTGGCATCACGGAGACATGGCTGCAGGGTGACCAAGGCTGGGAACTCAACATCCAGGGGTATTCGACATTTAGGAAGGATAGACAGAAAGGAAAAGGAGATGGGTGGCGTTGCTGGTTAAAGAGGAAATTAATGCAATAGTAAGGAAGGACATTAGCTTGGATGATGTGGAATCGGTATGGGTGGAGCTACGGAATACCAAAGGACAGAAAACACTTGTGGGAGTTGTGTACACACCACCAAACAGTAATAGTGTGGTTGGGGACAGCATCAAACACGAAATTAGAGATTCATGCAATAAAGATACAGCAGTTATCATGGGCGACTTTAATCTACATATTGATTGGGCTAACCAAACTGGTAGTAATGCGGTGGAGGAGGATTTCCTGGAGTGATGTATTGGGGATGGTTTTCTAGACCAATATGTCAAAGAGCCAACTAGAGGACTGGCCATCCTAGACTGGGTGATGTGTAATGAGAAAAGACTAATTAGCAATCTTGTTGTGCGAGGCCCCTTGGGGAAGAGTGACCATAATATGGTAGAATTCTTTATTAAGATGGAGAGTGACACAGTTAATTCAGAGACTAGCGTCCTGAACTTAAGGAAAGGTAACTTCGATGATATGAGACGTGAATTGGCTAGAATAGACTGGCGAGTGATACTTAAAGGGTTGACGGTGGATAGGCAATGGCAAACATTTAAAGATCACATGGATGAACTTCAACAATTGTACATCCCTGTCTGGAGTAAAAATAAAACAGGGAAGGTGGCTCAACCGTGGCTAACAAGGGAAATTAAGGAGAGTGTTAAATCCAAGGAATTGGCATATAAATTGGCCAGAAAAAGCAGCAAATCTGAGAACTGGGAGAATGTTATAATGCAGCGGAGGAGGACAAAGGGTTCAATTAGGAGGGGCAATATAGAGTATGAGAGAAAGCTTGCTGGGAACATAAAAACTGACTGCAAAAGCTTCTATAGATATGTGAAGAGAAAAAGATTAGTGAAGACAAACGTGGGTCCCTTGCAGTCAGAGTCAGGTGAAGTTATAATGCGGAACAATGAAATGGCGGACCAGTTAAACAAATACTTTGGTTCTGTCTTTACAAAGGAAGACACAAATAACCTTCCGGAAATACTAAGGAACCGAGGGTCCAGTGAGAAGGAGGAAATGAAGGAAATCCTTATTAGGCGGGAAATCGTGTTCGGGAAATTGATGGGATTGAAGGCCAATAAATCTGATAAAGAATTTATCAGATTCACAACCCTCTGGGAGAAGAAATTCCTTCTCAACTCAGTTTTAAATTGGCTCCCCCGTATTTTGAGGCTGTGCCCCCTAGTTCTAGTCTCCCTGACCAGTGGAAACAACCTCTCTGCCTCTATCTTGTCTATCCCTTTCATTATTTTAAATGCTTCCAGAAGATCACCCCTCATCCTTCTGAACTCCAATGAGTAAAGACCCAGTCTACTCAATCTATCATCATAAGGTAACCCCCTCATCTCCGGAATCAGCCTAGTGAATCGTCTCTGTACCCCCTCCAAAGCTAGTATATCCTTCCTTAAGTAAGGTGACCAAAACTGCATGCAGTACTCCAGGTGGTATGTTGCTTCCCTGGTGCAAGGGTCAAGGATGTCTCGGAGCGGGTGCAGGACATTTTGAAGAGGGAGGGTAAACAGCCAGTTGTTGTGGTGCATATAGGTACCAACGATATAGGTAAAAAACGGAATGAGGTCCTACAAGACAAATTTAGGGATTTAGGAGCTAAATTAAAAAGTAGTACCTCAAAAGTAGTAATCTCAGGATTGCTACCAGTGCCACGTGCTAGTCAGAGTCGGAATCGCAGGATAGCTCAGATGAATACTTGAGGAGTGGTGCAGAAGGGAGGGATTGGTGGTGTCAGTTGAGGACAAATTATTGGCTAGGATATTGGGAAACTCCCTGCTTTTTGTCAAATAGTTTGACAAGATCTTTAAGGTACAGCACAACCAGAGAATTAAGCAAGGCAGTATGTCAGTTTAATGTTTCCTCGAAAGCACAACAAATAATTCTCTAATGCGAATAACTGAGTCATCATTATTATAGGCAGTCTCTCAGAATTGAGGAAGACTTGCTTCCACACTAAAAGTGAGTTCTCAGCTAACTATACAGTCCAATACGGGAATTACAGTCTCTGTAACATGTGGGGCAGACAGTGGTTGAAGGAAAGCGTGGGCGGGGAGCCTGGTTTGCTGCACGCTCCTTCCGCTGCCTGCGCTTGATTTCTGCATGCTCTCGGCGACGAGACTCGAGGTGCTCAGTGCCCTCTCGGATGCTTTTCCTCCATTTTGGGCGGTCTTGGGCCAGGGATTCCCAGGTGTTGGTGGGGATGTTGCACTTTATCAAGGAGGCTTTGAGGGTGTCCTTGAAACATTTCCTCTGCCCACCTGGAGCTCGCTTGCCGTGTAGGAGTTTAGAGTAGATCGCTTGGTTAGGGAGTCTCGTGTCGGGCATGCGGATGATGTGGCCCTCCCATTGGAGCTGGTCGAGTGTGGTCAGTGCTTCGATGCTGGGGACATTGGCCTGAGCGAGAACACTGACGTTGGTGCGTCTATCCTCCCAGTGGATTTGCAGGATCTTGCGAAGGCAGCGCTGGTGGTACTTCTCCAGCGATTTGAGGTGTCTGCTGTATATGGTCCACGTCTCTGAGCAATATAGGAGGGCGGGTATCACTACTGCCCCTAGACCATAAGCTTAGTGCCAGATTTGAGGCCTGGTCTTCAAACACTCTCTTCCTCAGGCGACCAAAGGCTGCGCTGGTGCACTAGTGGCGGTGTTGGAATGGGAGGTGTGCTTCGTGTTTCATAAAGAGTGTTGGTAGGTGCAGCTGAACCACAGGATTAAGCAAGCCGGTATGTCGGTTTAACGCCTCCTCAAAAGCACAGTAATTAATTCTCTCATACACCGTCTGCCATCACATGTCATGACCCAGCAAGCTAATCAATAAATCAGACCTGGTCGCCAGTTAATCTATCATTGTAGCTGTAGATGTTTCCGGTAGATAAGACTGCTAAAGCGTTTGTAGCTGCATTATGATCCGAAGCATAAGAGCACAGACTTGTGGCACTGTGGCATAACTGCCTTCATACAAACTTAATAAAAGTAGTTTCTCTGCAGCAAAAGTACAGAGAGGAACTGTTTCCAGTGGCAGAATGATCAGTAACCAGAGGTCACAGATTTAAGGTAATTGGCAGAAGAACCAGAGGCGACATGAGGAAATTATTTTTGCGCATTAAAAAATTATTCTCTGGAATGCACTGCCTGAAAGTGTGATGGAAAGAGAAATAACAATGTTTCAAAAGGCAATTGGATAAATACTTGAAAAGGAAAAGTTTGCAAGGTAATGGGGAAAGAGCGGGGAGTGGGACTAAATGGATCGCTCTTTCACAGAGCCGGTACAGTCACGATGGGCCGAATGGCCTCCTTCTGTGCTATATCAGTCTATCATTCTATGAGATTTCCAGTTAACCTATAACTAATTCAGTAAGTTTATTTTATTAACAGGTTACTCGCAGATTACTGGCAAAAGGAATTAAATATTTAAATTTCTATTAAATTTTCGATTAAAATTCTGTTTTAATGACAAATGGGAGAATGGCTGTTTTCCTCCATAATTAACAATTCACTAAAAAAAATCACATCCTCAGACGCAAAGCTGCTTGTCCCGCAATGTCATGCGTCTCGTCTTTTACTATATTTGTTAGAAGAAGGAATTCCACCTGCACTCTGCTCTCTCTGTTATTTCAGGTCCAAAGATTCATAAAGGTTCTGTGCTGGGGCCCCAGCTGTTCACACTGTACATTAATGATTTAGATGAGGGGATTAAATGTAGTATCTCCAAATTTGCGGATGACACTAAGCTGGGTGGCAGTGTGAGCTGCGAGGAGGATGCTGTGAGGCTGCAGAGCGACTTGGATAGGTTAGGTGAGTGGGCAAATGCATGGCAGATGAAGTATAATGTGGATAAATGTGAGGTTATCCACTTTGGTGGTAAAAACAGAGAGACAGACTATTATCTGAATGGTGACAGATTAGGAAAAGGGGAGGTGCAAAGAGACCTGGGTGTCATGGTACATCAGTCATTGAGGTTGGCATGCAGGTACAGCAGGCGGTTAAGAAAGCAAATGGCATGTTGGCCTTCATAGCGAGGGGATTTGAGTACAGGGGCAGGGAGGTGTTGCTACAGTTGTACAGGGCCTTGGTGAGGCCACACCTGGAGTATTGTGTACAGTTTTGGTCTCCTAACCTGAGGAAGGACATTCTTGCTATTGAGGGAGTGCAGCGAAGGTTCACCAGACTGATTCCCGGGATGGCGGGACTGACCTATCAAGAAAGACTGGATCAACTGGGCTTGTATTCACTGGAGTTCAGAAGAATGAGAGGGGACCTCATAGAAACGTTTAAAATTCTGACGGGGTTAGACAGGTTAGATGCAGGAAGAATGTTCCCAATGTTGGGGAAGTCCAGAACCAGGGGACACAGTCTAAGGATAAGGGGGAAGCCATTTAGGACCGAGATGAGGAGGAATTTCTTCACCCAGAGAGTGGTGAACCTGTGGAATTCTCTACCACAGAAAGTTGTTGAGGCCAATTCACTAAATATATTCAAAAAGGAGTTAGATGAAGTCCTTACTACTAGGGGGATCAAGGGGTATGGCGAGAAAGCAGGAATGGGGTACTGAAGTTGCATGTTCAGCCATGAACTCATTGAATGGCGGTGCAGGCTAGAAGGGCTGAATGGCCTACTCCTGCACCTATTTTCTATGTTTCTATCTTTGTTACCTCTAGACTACACTATTCCAACGCACTCCTGGTTGGCCTCTCATGTTCTATCCTACATAAGCTTGAAATCACCCAAAACTCGGCTGCCCGTGTCCTAACTTGCACCAAGTCCCGCTTACCCATCACCGCTGTGCTCGCTGACCTACATTGGCTTCCGGTTAAACAACGCCTCGATTTCAAAATTCTCATCCTTGTTTTCAAATCCTTCCATGGCTTCACCCCTCCCTATCTTTGTAATCTCCTGCAGCCCCACAACCTCCCCGAGATGTCTACGCTCCTCAGATTCTGCCCTATTGAGTATCCCTGATTATAATCGCTCAACCATTGGTGGCCATGCCTTCTGCTGTCTAGGCCCCAAGCTCTGGAACTCCCTGCCTAAAACTCTCTTTTCTCCTTTAAGACGCTGCTTAAAACCTACCTATTGTCCTAATTTCTCCTTATGTGGCTCGATGTCAATTTATGATGAAGCGCCATGGGATGTTTTATTACATTAAAGGCACTATAGGGTCTGGATTTTCGCTATGTTGCTGCCTCTGTTCGCGCCCCGGAGTTGCGGTAATGACGGTGGGAATGGTTGAGAATGTGTACAGAAGGATTGTGAATGTGGCAGAGGGATGGAGATAGGGAATCATGGGAAAATAGCTCAAGAAATGTCAAGATGCAGACAATTTCAGAATCGACAGAAAAAAAGGGGTTACTGAGAGTTGAGGTTAAACACGGGTCACGGGAAAGAAAAAGCAATCACGGATAGGAGAGGGTAACGTAATGGTTTTTACTGATAAGGAAGGATAATTTAACGAAGCTATAAACAAACTGACCTTGGGGTCAGCCCTAATTAGGAGACTTCCTCGCCTGCCATTGAACATACTCGGGGGGGGGGGAGGAAGAAAGGGAGTGGATAGACCAAGTGCTAATCAAATGTGTTATGTTTTGAAAATGTATAACTGCTGTGTTTTCGCGCTGTAAAGGGGCTTGTCCAGAGGAAGGTGAACAAGCTCTGACAGAGAGTAGTGTTCCTTTGTCTTGACAAGTCCCGGCCGGAGAATCTTCAATAAAGGTCTTTAACAGAAAAGGCAACAAGGTGTTCGTGTGTCAGTATATTCGCTGAAACAGATTGAGGGAAAAATAATCCGTATGAACATGGTTTCCGGGTGGGCAGCCAGCTCCTAGCAATCCGCCGGGAACTTAGTTGGCGGTTTTGCGCGGCTGCTGAGCAGCACCGCCTGGGAGCGTCAATCAGGTGTGCAACACCCCCGGTTTCCACAGTGCTTCTATTTTTGCCGACCTTCCAGCGCCCTGTAGCACGCTGTAGTGAGACCACCTGGAGCTGTCCCGGCGGTGGTGAGCTAAGTAACTAATGAGTGAGGTAAGTTTGATTGTTTTGTTTATTTTTATCTTTGCGATTTATGCTAATGTGGTGGGCAAGGTATTGGAAATGTTTTTAGTGTTTTTTGTGAAGATTTTTTTTTCCCTACGTAATCCTCTCTTAGGGCACTCTTTAGTAATGGATTTTCAGTTGCTCAGCCGGCCTTGAGCCCTAAAAGAGATGTGGAACGCCTCCCTTAGTGCTCCGCTCCACACTCAGGGTCCAGCTGGTAAATCTTGTGGCTGCACTCACAAACCATTTCCTGGCGCAAACTTTACCGCCCGGCCGCCATTACCGTCCCGAAATGACCAGAACCGAAAATCTTGCCCAAGTTGTTCTTGTTGTTCTTGTTGTTCAAGCCATGATTCTCGCGGAGCAAAATTGAACGGTGTGATATTGAAGACCAATGCTAACTCATCCGAAGTTCCTCCGCTTATTTTAACGAAGCTGCAAGTGCTTTATTTATATCTATTCTAAACAGGTTAACACCTTTGATAAAATTGCCCATGGAGGAATTTCATATGGAGGTATTTTGTCAGTAAAGCCACACAGTGCAATCTCACCGCCCTTGTTCTAAGGCAGGCCCTTCTTCCTGTACGTTCTTAAAATTTCTCTTCTAAAAAATTTATTTTTCTTTACTGTCTTGAGCTTTTTATCATTTCTTCTGATTTTTCTCTGATAACAAGTGTGCACTGGCTCTTCTGGTTCGCCCTGCTGCCTGGCGTTAAACTCCTATACAACTGGATCCTTCCTGGCCACCGTGGGGATATCCACCACGAGTGACCGAGCGTCTCTTCGCAGGCGCTGGATATGGAGGCCTTGAGGGCAGACCAGGTGCTGTGGGCACTCTGCGTCTCGAGGTCATCGAGGATCACCAGGTTGGCACTGAGGCGCTGGCTGTATAGGTCTTTGAGTACCCGCCATTGATTTTTCTGTGGCATCGTTTCTGTTGCCGTCGCTGCTTTGGGGCTATATTAATGCTAATAACAGAGCAGATTAGGCAGTGGTCTGTCCAGCAGTCGTCGGCTCCTGTCATGGCGCAGGTGATGCACACGTCTTTGCGATCCCTCGCTCGGACGAGGATGTAGTCGGGCAGGTGCCAGTGCTTGGAGCGAGGGTGTTGCCATGATGCCTTGTACTTGTCCCTCTGATGGAACAAGGTGTTGGTGATGACAAGGTTGTGTTCTAGGTTGTCAGGAGCAGGGTACCGCTAGAGTTGCTTTTCCCTACTCCCTCTCTGCCGATCACACCTCCCCAGAGGTCTGTGTCCTTACCGACTCTGGCATTGAAGTCGCCGAGGAGGATCAGTTTGTCGTCCTTAGGGACTCAGGACAGGGATCTGGGAATCCCTGGCCCAAGACCGCCCTGAGTGGAGGAAAAGTATCCGGGAACGTGTTGAGCACCTCGAGTCTCGTCACCGAGATCATGCAGAAAACAAGTGCAGACAGCGGAAGGAGCGTGCGGCAAACCAGACTCCCCACCCACCCTTTCCTTCAACCACTGTCTGTCCCACCTATTACAGAGACTGTAATTCCCACATTGGACTGTACAGTCACCTGAGAACTCACTATTCGAGTGGAAGCAAGTCTTCCTCGATTTCGAGGGACTGTCTATGATGATGATAATCCACCACATCAGGCTTTCTCGTGTTTGCGCGGGGGGATGGGTTCCCTCCATTGCAAAGTGTTGGCCGTGATTTATTGACCTAATAGAGAACTTTATGAAAGGGTTTGATAGGGTAGACGTGGAGAAGATGGTTTCACTTCTGGGGGATTCCAAAACTAGGGACCGTAAATATAAGATAGTGACTAATAAATTCAATAAGGAATTCAGGAGAATCTTCTTTACCTAGAGAGTGATTGGAGATTAGAGATGTGGAACTTGCTACCACAGGGTGTAGTTGAGGCGAATAGGACAGATGCATTTAAGGGGAAGCTGGATAAACACATGAGGGCGAAAGGAATAGGAGGTTATGCTGATAGGGGTAGATGAAGTAGGGTGAGCGGAGGCTTGTGTGGAACATTCACACACAGACCAGCTGGGCCGAATAAACTGTTTCTGTGCTGTACGTTCTATGTAGTATCTGAAGAAGAAACAATGGGTGGATGACTCTTACGAGACCGTGGTTAATCTCAGTATCCACCGAGAACCAGCACCTCCCCCCCTCACCACCCTCAAACATCAGAGGTGCAAGTTAGCTTGGGTGGCTCAGCACTTTCTTGCTCTTCCTTGACTGGTACTGAGAAAAGTGTACCACGCAGCTTAGGAACAATGAAAACATGCATGCAAAGGGGCCATGGTTAAATGGTACTACCCAGTGGGTGCAGGAGTTCCCAGCTTAGGTTTGTGCCATGCGTGGTGAGTCCCACAGCAATTTGTGGTCCAAAAAGCAAAGGCCGCTGTTAGCTTCACATTCCCCCTCATACCAGCAAACTTATAGCCGGGTAGACCTGCATGATGGCATTGACTGCACCCTCTCTCCATGCCTCTGGAACCTGTGCTTTTACTGGAGGGTGGGCTTCAGCCCCAAATAGGGCCAGCCGCCTTTAAAGCACCTCCAGCAGCAGGACCATCAACCCTTCAGCTTCAAAAGGAGGAGTGTTGCCCACATATCCCCGTTGTACCATCGTGAACAATTGGCCCAATTGTCTGTCGCCAACACAACTTCCCCTTTCATGGCCAGCTGCAGCCCTTTAAGAGCTGCTGCACCCCCACTTTCTCCACACCTTGGCCAAGTGTGCGACAGGCCAACCTTTCTGGGCAAGCTATTCATACGCCGCGGGATAATTCAAATTAGGGAGAGGGACTCCCGTCACAACATTTCCCACAACTGGCCTGAGGGCACTATCCTATTTTAGTCTGATTCACAAAATCAGGGCTCTTATGCCTATAACTTCTTTATTCACATTTTTAGCGATTTTCGTTTCTTTATGTTGAGCTTTTTCTGCCAGGACGCCTTGCTCTTTCATCTCTAACCCAAGTGGCCTTGCAAGTTCCTCACTTACCGGATGTGCTTTTCAGCACTAATGGATTTTAAGTTTTTGCTTGTCACTATACTCATTGCTTTCCTTGAGCTTCCAACCCTTAGCTTTGAACAGATCCTGTGGCATTCTTGTCAAGGCTATAAAGAAAGCTAATGGCATACAAGGTTTTACAGGAAAAGGTACAGAATATAAAAGGTGAAATGTAACAGTATTTCAAATAGTATGACTGCAATTGGAGCAGTGTGTGTAGTTTTGGGCTCCACACTACGGAATGGATGATGGGGCAATAGAGAGGGTACAGCACAGATTCATTAGGATGCCGCCCTGTTATGAGGAAATACAAACAATAACTTGTATTTATATAGCACCTTTAACATAGTGAAACATCCCAAGGTGCCTCACAGGAGTATTATGAGATAAAACATTGGATAAGGCGAAATTAGAACTGGTGACCCAAAGCTTGGTCAATGAGGTAGGTTTTAAGGAATGTCTTGAAGGAGGAGAGAGAGGTAGAGAGGCAGAAGTCCAGAACCAGGGGTCACAGTCTAAGGATAAGGGATAAGCCATTTAGGATCGAGATGAGGAGAAACTTCTTCACCCAGAGAGTGGTGAACCTGTGGAATTCTCTACCACAGAAAGTTGTTGAGGCCAATTCACTAAATGTGTTCAAAAAGGAGTTGGATATAGTCCTTACTACTAGGGGGATCAAGGGGTATGGGGAGAAAGCAGGAATGGGGTACTGAAGTTGCATGTTCAGCCATGAACTTATTGAATGGCGGTGCAGGCTCGAAGGGCCGAATGGCCTACTCCGGCACCTATTTTCTATGTTTCTATGAGAGGTTTAGGCAGGGAATTCCAGCGCTCAGGGCCGAGGCAACAGAAGGCACACATGAAATAGAAACATGAAGAAAGATGTCAGAAATTGAGGCTGTTTTTTTATTCAAACAGAGCAGATTATGGGGTGATATGGTGGAGGTGTTTAAAATTATGAAGGGATGGGACAGAGTGAATGGAAACAGAAGCCCTGATTGTACCTGTGGGCAAGGGGCGAACATGCTGGGGTGAGCATCAGGCTCGCTGACATGAGGCATGGGTCATTTTCAGCAGCGAGTGATTCACCGCCTGACTCCCCAAAGCCTTTCCACCATCTACAAGGCACAAGTCAGGAGTGTGATGGAATACGCTCCACTTGCCTGGATGAGTGCAGCTGCAACAACACTCAAGAAGCTCGACACCATCCAGAATAAAGTAGCTTGTTTGATTGGCAGCCCATCCACCGCCTTCAACATTCACTCCCTCCACCACCGGCGCACCGTGGCTGCAGTGTGTACCATCGACAAAATGCACTGCAGCAACTTGCCAAGGCTTCTTCGTCAACATCTCCCAAACCCGTGTCCTCTAACACCTAGAAGGACAAGGGGAGCAGGTGCATGGGAACACGATCCTGACTTGAAAATATATCGCCGTTCCTGCACTGTCGCTGGGTCAAAATCATGGAACTCCCTTCCGAACAGCACTGTGGGAGTACCTTCACCACACGGACTGCAGCGGTTCAAGAAGGTGGCTCACCACCACCTTCTCAGGGGCAATTAGGAACGGGCAATAAATGCTGGCCTTGCCAGCGACTCCCACATCCAGTGAATGAATTTAAAAAAAATTAGCTCCTGGGTCTCATTTAAATATACCAGGACCAACTCCCAAACCTACTCGGCGCCAATGATGAGAGGTCGGCCAGTAGGCGATAGTCAGACAGGAGACCCTGGCCAGGGACCCGTGGGAATGGTCCTCGGGCATCAGGCAAGTTGCGGTGGTGATGGTTAGCACTCCTGCTCTTTTTGACCCACAAGGAAACAGTTAAAAGATAAATTTAACACGTTTTCAGCCTTATCTCTTCCGGGTCTGATGCTCCTTTATGAAGGTTAAGCGGACATACAAGTCAAACTGGTGAAAGGTAACTTTGGGTCTGACATCAGAAGGTCGATCAGAGAGTGATCAACACTCGTACTGAACTGGGCAGAGTGGTGGAAGAGAAACCCTTGGATTATTTCAGAAACAACTAGATACAACAAGGGGACACTGTAGGCTTAGTCTGGATGGATGAATTAAGATGGGCTCAATAGCCTTACTCACCCATAAGTTTCTTGTGAATTTATTTAATTGCAGAACATTTAGGGGGAAGCTAGATAAAGACATGAGGGAGAAAGGAACTGAAGTTTATACTGCTCGGGATAGAGGAGGAGGAGGGGTGGAAAGAGGCTCGTGCGGAGCATAAACAGACCTGTTGGAGCAAATGGCCTGTTTCTGTGCTGCACATTCGATATAATTCTGTGCAACGAAAAATAGTTAACAACTGCACCTGTAGTTAAACTCTAAACAAGGCAAATTATTTACTTACATGGGATTTGCAGCTGTTGCAAAGCCTGCTGGTTTCTGTAGTGCGGGACAGCAAAAGAGTATGGAGGAAGATAGGCTGGTGCATTCGGGTAGGGAAACATTGGATACAATTGGGGCTCCCCCATTGGAAATTCCCAGGAGCGCAAAGGGCCGGGAGGCTCGAGGTCATTCAGTCCAGAAAGCAGTGGTCCAGGTGGATCCAGCTGGGCGATTCCAATGTCGTCTTGGGACTCGTACCCAGTGTCTTTGCTGGGCAATTCCAATTGGGGCCGGCACGCAGACGAGTTTGTTAGTGAGCCACTGGCAGTGTTTTTTGTTAAACCTTGAAAGGCATTGAGCAAACCCTTTTCAGTTTCCCGTGAATGGCCCAGATTAACTGAGGAGGCTCGGCAGTCCAAAGAACCTGGAAGTAAGCCCGCTTTCGCCTGCTCTTGGTTCTCAGGTCTGCTGCACGCGTCCCTCCTTCCCGAATGGTTTTGGTGGGCCATTGCTGCCAAGAACATGCTGGCGTCAGAGGAGCCAAAAGATGTGCCCTTCCCAAACCCTGAAGAATGATCAAGCTCATTCGCTGTAGCAAAATCCTTGAAGTCGGATTCCAGGGCCTCCCTGGGCTTCCTCTCAGCCTCCATGCACGAGGAATCGTACTGTCCACTGTTACTAATCAGCTTCTGAAACAGTGGGTCAGCTTGAGACGGATATAGGTAACGGGGCTGGGTAGCTGCCCTCAACTTCTCCATTGCCAGATCTGCGTTTCCCTCCGACATTTTACATGCAAGTGCGTGCCGAGCTGATATAGAGTCGCAGTGCCTGGCTTCAGCCTTTCCTGCATTGATGCTCTGTCTGTTCACCTCCAGCCTCTCACCGCAGTCGCCTTGCGAATATGCAGACTGGAGCCAGCAATGCAGATTCTCATCCACCTCCTCGGGCCTGCTGTGGGGGTCTGCTCGTGCTGAAAAACAAAAATTGAGCAGAAACCTGGTGAGCGGAGTGAGGTTACACAGGGGCCTTTTGGCACCGTTACTACTGAGTGTACAAGTGTGCAGTGTTCTTTGACTGTGCCGATTGAGAGGTTTCGTGTCACCAGCAGAATTCTACTGTTGGCCACACTCTTCCCCCTCTTCCTTTCCTGCATACACACACGCTCAGCTCAAGTGTAGTCCAGTTCGTTGGATATATTCAAGAGGGAGTTAGATCTGGCCCTTAAGGCTAAAGGGATCAGGGGGTATGGAGCGAAAGCAGGAGTGGGGTACTAAAGTTGCATGATCGGCCATGATCATATTGAATAGTGGTGCAGGCTCGAAGGGCCGAATGGCTTGCTCCTGCTCCTATTTTCTATGTTTCTATGTCACACATTTCCTCTTTCTACAGCCTCCTCCAGCTTTACAACCCGTCGAGAACTCTGCACTCCTCAAATTCTGGCCTCTTGTGCATCCCCGATTTCCTTCGTCCCACCATCGGCGGCCATGCCTTCAGCTGTCCAGGCCCTGAACTGTGTAATTCCCTCCCTAAGCCGCACTATCCCTTTACCCCTCTCTCCTCCTTAAAACATCCCTCTTTGGTCAAGCTTTTGGTCACATCTCCTAACAACTCGTTACGTGGCTCGGTGTCAAATTTTGTTTGATAACGCTCTTCTGTAGCGCCATGGGACATTTCACTACATTAAAGACGCTATATAAATACAAGTTGTTGTTGTTTTACTACATTAAAGGCGCTATATAAATACAAGTTGTTGTTGTTTTACTACATTAAAAGCGCTATATAAATGTGAGTTGTTATTTATTCATGTTACAATCCGTTCTTCAGAAGCCCCCCATTAATTCCCCAATCACAGGACGTCACGCTTTGCATGGTACTCCATGAAAGGGTGGTCAGGAAGAAATGTTGCTCGTTTGACCGCACCAGCCAAGATGCCACCCACCATTTCTGCAGCCCTTGGAAAATATATCTGGCAAGGGCCATGGAAACTTCGTGGTCTGGGTCAGCAGGGAGGCAAATGGTGAGCTGTCCATCCACTGCAGGGACAGTAACGGTCAGCGTTGGCCTGAGGCTTAGCTGGAGGTAGGCCGCAGTGCTGATCAGTACGCTGGTGCTGTGGAGTGACGGAAAGGCCAGCCCTCTTCGAAGGTATGTCATGCAGCACCACTTGGATTTTAGCAGCTATCAAAGAGGAAGTCTGGATGCATTGCTGCTCCATCACGTGTTTGCAGTCTCCTGCCTACATCTGGGTGTCCCTTTCCCTTCATATTGGCCTGCCACTTCTTAATCCCCAACCTACCCCAGCAATCTTGGCAAAGGCTGCTGATAGATTGACTTACATCTTAAATCCTTCCAGATGCTTTTCTGAATTTTTGTCCCCTACCTGTGACACTCTCCTTTAATTATCCCACCTTCCTCTAAATTTGAATAACACACAACTTACCTCTCCTACCACTGGCGTCATCCCTAGACCAATCAGAGTTTGCATCTTAAGTTGCAAATCATTATGCGATTGAGCTTGGAGAAGAAAATTCGAGTGTTATTTTCACTTAAGATTCGGGTGGGTATGAAAGCAGTCCAAACCAAATTATGAGTGACTTGCAGCTAAAGAAGAAAATTGGCCCCCCAAAGGTTTACACTGTGGAGCGCACAATGTATCATTCTGCTGCTAAGCCAAAGCTTTGGGTATTTGGCCTTTGCGCCTTAAAGCCGCAAGATCTGAATAGGCAAATATTTAAATTTGCAACTAAAAAAAAAGGTTCTGAAACACTTCATTCCTGGGAAGTGGGCGTTGCTGACAAGGCCGGCATTTATTGCCCATCCCTAATTGCTCTCGAGAAGGTGGTGGTGAGCCGCCTTCTTGAACCGCTGCAGTCCGTGTGGTGAAGGTACTCCCACAGCGCTGCTAGGGAGGGAGTTCCAGGATTTTGACCCAGCGACGATGAAGGAACGGCCGATATATTTCCAATTGAGGATGGTGTGTGACTCGGAGGGGAACGTGGAGGTGATGGTGTTCCCATGCACCTGCTGCCCTTGTCCTTCCAGGTGGTGGAGGCCACGGGTTTGGGAGGTGCTGCCCGAGAAGCCTTGGCGAATTGCTGCAGTGCATATGGTACACACTGCAGCCACGGTACGCCGGTGGTGGAGGGAGTGAATGTTGAAGGTGGTGGATGGGGTGCTAATTTTGTTTGTTAACACTCCTGTGAAGCGCCTTGGGACTTTTCTTTAACGATAAAGGCGCTTTGTAAACACAAGTTGTTGTTGCCTTTTGTGCCTCCACAGGCAGCTGGCCCAGATTATTTAGGCCTACCTTGGGCCGGCCTCGGGCACCGCGAGTTGAAGCCGCTTCACTGCCTGTGTGCTCAAAAACCACCCGGTCCCGACCAATTTCTATTCCCCCGCCTTTACATCCCTCCACCATTTTCTTAAACACTGTACAGTGGTGCACCGCCACCTGGTGGCAAAAGCAAAGTACTGCATGGAGAGATCAGGAAGAAAGCACCTTTCACCACCACTGGACGACCCAAAGTGCTTTACAGCCAATTAAATACTTTTGAAGTGTAGTCACTGTCGTAATGAGAAGCCTGTGGATGGGAGTCAAAATCCCCCATTGGTTGCACAGTGTCAGAAACAAATCCACGTAAACAAATAGTCCTAATTGTACTTATCCACCCTGTTCCCACATTCCTGGCCAATATTTAACACTAAAACAGACGATCTGGTCATTATCTCATTGCTGTTTGTGAGAGGTTGCTGTGTGGAAATTGGCTGCTGGTGTTTCCTAGATTAGAACAGTGGCTGCACTTCAAGACGTACTTCATTGGCTGTAAAGCGCTTTGGGACGTCCTGAGGTTGTGAAAGGTGCTATATAAATGCAAGTTCTTTTACTGGAACCCTCTACACTCTTGAGGCTCAGAAACTCCTCACTTGTGCCTGTCGGGGTTGATGCTGACAACAATTGCGCCTCGTAATTCTCAGTCGAACTTACCTGAGTGTAATGTGAGTGCAAAAAGCAGGAAACTTGGAGCTGCAGTGTCACTGGCCTTAATTCTAATACCTTTATATCGACGGGTGGATCGTGGGGAGGGCCATAAAGGATGAGGGGATTTAGACAGATTGATTTTGGAGTGGAAAACAGGTGTAAAGGACTTCCGTCCCATTTTGCTGCCAAAAAAGGTTTCTTGCTCTGATTAAACACAGAAATCACGCTGCAAACAGCAATGAAAATGTAGATCCCGTTGATTAATGGTCTCATCATGTTAGGTGTTGCCCCATTATACTCCATGTGTCGCATAACATTACACACATCTACAGGCACAGTACTACTGGAATCCTGAGACCACTCAGCATTTAATATATAACAGTTAACTGTGTCATGCCATGCAACGTGCAATATTTTATCAAGACCACAAACTCATGGCAACCAAATAAGTCAAATTCTGTTAGTTTCATGGCATTCTGGGAGTTTTATCAGTGTTTTGGGGATTACATTTTGCAACTATTCACTTTTCTGCAAAAAGTGTAAATCAGTGGCCTTGATTATTCTTTATTCCTAGAGCGCCTTTTATTTTATGGCTGTTCCTATGTTTCTGTATTTAAATTTATCTCTATCCTTTGGATGCACAGAAAAATGATATGGAAGATGTACCAGGTTAGAAATAGATACTTGATGTTTAGCCGTATGGAATGGGGGAGGATGCATTGGATTTAGTAGCGCTGAGGTGAGAAACACATTCCTATATAAATAATAATATCTTATTTATATCGTGCCTTTAACGTAGTAAAATGTCCCAAGGTGCTTCACAACAGTGTTACAAGACAAAACAGATAGATTTGACACCGAGCCACAAAAGAAGAAATTACGGCAGATGGCCAAAAGCTTGGTTAAAGAGATAGGTTTTAAGGAGAGTCTTAAAGGAGGAAAGAGAGGTAGAGAGGCGGAGAGGTTTAGGGAGGGAGTTCCAGAGCTTAGGGCCCAAACAGCTGAAGGCACGGCCGCCGACAGTTGAGCTGTTATAATGGCGGATTTCTGGAATTGCTTCCGATATCAGCCGTTATGTATTTACGTTAGTAATAATAACATTTGCCAAATTTATCTCTGAACTGGGCGCAAACATACACATTTTTTCATAACATATGAAAGCTGCTCTCATAGTTGTCAGTAATGCCTCCCCTCCTCCCACTTTAACAATAATACTCAAGATGCTAATCGAAGAACAGCAAGAGTTCTCCCTGTGTCCTGTCCAACATTCTTCTCTCAACTCACCACCGCCAAAAACAGATCAATTAGCCATTCATCTCGGTGCTATTTGTGAGATCCTGCTGTGCCCAACATGGTAGCCGTATTTACAAACATCACAAGAATGACTGCAATTCACTGTGGCCCATAAGTGAAAGTTCCTTCTTCAATATCAGGGACCGCTTTGAAAATTGGTTTCTTTTATGCTTTTACTGGGTTCATTGCCAGTTTACCATCCCACAGGTGAAAAGGAACTCAGGAAAGCTGTTAATGACTGCTGGGAGACAAAGAGAGATCTACATAAGCATGCCATCCAATTTTCTGTCCTTGGTCCTTGTGCAACAGTTTGCAAATTTAACACCCACATGTTCTTGCAGACAAGAAAGTTGTCAAGGATGTAACTTGCGGACGCTCGTACTCCCCCTAGCAAGATTCTACAACTTCAGTTATCACCACCATGCCACACTACTCCTGGATATCATTCCCCGGAAAGGTCTTTCTAAGAAACCTTTCTCCAGACATGGAGGCGGGTGCCAGCATGCTCAGCATTCTGTACATTTTCCTGTTAAGAGACCCCTAGATAAGACCTGCAGAAATCCAAATCAACCTTGCTCACTTTGGAAATCTGGCAGGAGGCCTGGAAGGTATTGGCAGTGCTCCTAGCCCTGTCAGCTCTTTATTTTTTGTATAAAAATTAATTCTCGGGATGTGGGAGTCGCTGGCAAGGCCGGAATTTATTGCCCATCCTGAGTGGCTTGCTTGGCCATTTTTAGGACAGTTACACATTGGTGTGGGACTGGAGTCCCATACAGGCCAGGTCAGGTAAGGATGGCAGGTTCCTTTCTTTAAAGAGCATTAATGAACCAGTTGAGTTTTTACGACCATCCAACAACCTTATGCTCACTTTTACTGACACCAGCTTCTTATTTCCAGATGTTTTAAGCCGAATTCAAATTCTCAAACTGCCATGATGGGATTTGAACTCGCATACCTCTTAATTACAAGTCCAGCAACATAACCACAACACCACAGAACCCAGGCACTGGAGCAGACTTCCCTCAGAATCTCAGCCCCTGTGGTTTCAACTTGTTACACCAGAGCTGCTGGTTGAAGTTTAGGAGCCCCTACAAATAACATACGGCTGCCTTTATTTGTCTTTTCTATCTGGCCACAACCGAAGAGCTCAAACTCACAGGAACCGCAACAAAGGCAACTGTCTGACAGCTGACCAGAAACAGACCATGCGCTGAAAATGGCTGCTGCTGAGGTTTGGGTCTGTGGCAGGGGAGGGCTACGGTTAGTGCACTGCAGAGACGCAGTCTGGGGGCGGGGGAGTGGGGGGGGATCTGTGAACTGTCAGAGAGTCTAACCACTCTTCCAGGAAAATGGTGGTCGCTGTATCAGAGAGCAGATAAACAAACCTCACAGGTCGCAGTGCACATTTCACCATTGCGGAGCTCCCTTCTCATCTTCTCTCTTACATGTGCCACTTATAGGGGAGGCTGAAGTGGAATTCCTGCCACAGATAACTCGACCTTTCCTCTACAACATCCATTTCCCCCCCATATATACCACAGGGCTGAAATTGTATCGGAAAAAGTATTCCTCAAACATTTTTACTAAGTTTGACAACTGAATATTTGTTTACAACTGATTGGGATGCTAGGCCACCTCAGAGGACATCAGAATCAACTGTGGAGTTTGGGACTGGAGCCATGGTGTGGGCAAGCTGAGTCCCTGAAGGACATTAATGAACTAGTGATAGTGAAAGAGGAGGTAGCAGAGATACTGGACGAGATAAAAATTGATAAAGATGAGGTACCAGAAAGGCTGGCTGTACTTAAAGTTGATAAGTCGCGAAGGATGCTGAGGCAGGTGAAGGAAAAAATTGCGGAGGTACTGGCCATAATCTTCCAATCCTCCTTAGATACGGTGTTGGTGCCAGAGGACAGGAGAATTGCAAATGCTATACCCTTGTCCAAAAAAGGATGTTAGGATAAACCCAGCAGCTCCAGGCCAATCAGTTTAACCTCTGTAGCAGGGAAGCTTTTAGAAGCTTTTGAGTGTATATGGACTTCCAAAAGGTGTTTGATAAAGTGCCACATAATAGGCTTGCCAGCAAAGTTGAAGCCCATGGAATAAAAGGGACAGTGGCAGCCTGGATATGAAATTGGCTCAGTAACAAGAAACAGAGAGTAGTGGTGAACAGTTGTTTTTCAGACTGGAGGAAGGTGTTCCCCAGTATTGGTATGAAGACCACTGCTTTTTTTGATATATATTAATTACTTGGACTTGGTAGTACAAGGCACAATTTCAAAATCTGCAGATGACACAAACCTTGGAAGTATAGTGAACAATGAGGAAGATAGTGATAGACTTCAAGAAGACATAGACATGCTGATGAAATGGGTGGACACGAGGCAGATGAAATTTAACGTGTAAAAGTGCGAAGTAATACATTTTGGTAGGAAGAGGTCTTCTCTGGTCTTCTCGTCTAGTGTCATAACCACTATGCTCCTTGGAACCATTTGGCTCACCCACCTGCGATCCCATACAGTGAAAGGCACATTGTACGATCTGCTAATCTCATTCATTCTTTTCCCCTTGCTACTATGATCATTGATCTGCAGTCTGTGATGTATTAGCTGATCTTAGCTGGGGGTAGGGGAATAGGGATATGTGCAAGATCCCTGTATCCAAAGAGTCAATTATTCTGATCTCCAAAGTCTGTTTAAGGGAATAACCTGCGACACTGAACAAGAATATCCTGTGAATTTGTAACAGAGTAAATGTGCTTGCATGTGTGGAATTGGCTCCATGGCCTACATCCCATTGAACGCACCAGCACTTCACAATGAAGACTTTTCATTCCATATGGAGACATGATTAGAATCAAGCGACGAGCTAATTGTACATTCACGAGTCAGACTCTCGTGAGAAAGGAAGAATCACTAGTCTTGTGATAACCAGAGGACACAGATGTAAGGAGATTGGAAAAAGAACCAGAGGTGACATGAGGAAGCATATTTTTCTTTTACACAGTGAGTTGTTGCAATCCTGAATGCACTGCGTGAAAGAGTGGTGGAAAGGGAATTGGATACATACTTGGAAGGGAAAAAAAGTTACAGGCTGTGGGGAACGAACAGGGGAGTGGTATCAATTAGATAGCTCTACCAAAGAGCTGGCACAGGCATGATGGGCTGAATGGCCTCCTTCTGTGCTGTATCATTCAATGATATTCTGACTCACAATGGCCGATGAGGCTGTTCCTCCAATTGTGTTGGTTGGAGTTACAGAGAAGCACTGATGGAATGTGGGAACAGGATCCCTGCTCACTTTCTTTTTTCAGGTTAGTGCATAGCTCAAGGAGATCAAGAAAGGGAAACCAGCTTTTTTTAAAAAAAAGGAAGAGGCAATTTTGTGATCAAATTGGGAAGGGTATCATAGGCAGTCCCTTGGACTTTCAAAAGGTTTTTGACAAGGTCCCGCACAAGAGATTGTTGTGCAAAATTAAAGCACATGGTATTGGGGGTAATATACTGACGTGGATAGGGAACTGGTTGGCAGAAAGGAAGCAGAGAGTCGGGATAAATGGGTCCTTTTCAGAATGGCAGGCAGTGACTAGTGGGGTGCCGCAGGGCTCAGTGCTGGGACCCCAGCTATTTACAATATACATTAACGATTTGGCTGAAGGAATAGAGTGTAATATCTCCAAGTTTGCAGATGACACTAAACTGGGTGGCGGTGTGAGCTGTGAGGAGGACGCTAAGAGGCTGCAGGGTGACTTGGACAGGTTAGGTAAGTGGGCAAATGCATGGCAGATGAAGTATAATGTGGATAAATGTGAGGTTATCCATCTTGGGGCAAAAACACGAAGGCAGAATCTTATCTGCATGGCGGCAGACTAGGAAAAGGGGAGGTGCAACGAGACCTGGGTGTCATGGTTCATCAGTCACTGAAAGTGGGCACGCAGGTGGTAAAGAAGGCAAATGGTATGTTGGCCTTCATAGCTAGGGGATTTGAATATAGAAGCAGGGAGATCTTAATGCAGTTGTACAGGGCCTTAGTGAGGCCTCACCTGGAATATTGTGTTCAGTTTTGGTCTCCTAACCTGAGGAAGGACGTTCTTGCTATTGAGGGAGTGCAGCGAAGGTTCACCAGACTGATTCCCAGGATGGCTGGGCTAACATATGAGGAGAGACTGGATCAACTGGGCCTTTATTCACTGGAGTTTAGAAGGATGAGAGGGGATCTCATAGAAACATATAAGATTCTGACGGGACTGGACAGGTTAGATGCGGGAAGAATGTTCCCGATGTTGGGGAAGTCCAGAACCAGGGGGCATAGTCTTAGGATAAGGGGTAGGCCATTTAGGACTGAGATGAGGAGAAACTTCTTCACTCAGAGAGTTGTTAACCTGTGGAATTCCCTGCCGCAGAGAGTTGTTGATGCCAGTTCACTGGATATATTCAAGAGGGAGTTAGATATGGCTCTTACGGTTAAGGGGATCAAGGGGTATGGAGAGAAAGCAGGAAAGGAGTGCTGAAGGAATGATCAGCCATGATCTTATTGAATGGCGGTGCAGGCTCAAAGGGCTGAATGGTCTTCTCCTGCACCTATTTTCTATGTTTCTATGTTTCCATGGACAAAGATGACTTGCTTCCACATGAGTTCACAGATGTTTCAATGAAGGACCCGATGTTCCAGTCCTGAACTCCAATTGAGGGCGTGGAAGATGCCTGTGCGTGGATTTTTTTAATGTGTGGTGACCGTTGCACATCAGTCACCACACGGGCTTGACAAAGCTAGGCCTTTTTCCAGTGGCAAGGGCTAACCAGGACGACTAGAGACCTGCTCTGCGACATGAACCTAGTGTGCACACATATCGCAGAGTGGACTGGCCCATGCTGCCCCTGGGCCTGGTACCACACTTCCGCCACAATCTCTTGCTGCTCCTGCATCACAAACATTTGCTGCACCTCCGTCACGATCCCTCACCGCTCCTCCGCCACAAAAACACTCGCCGCACCTCTGCCACGATTTCCCGCTGCACCTCTGCATTAAACATTCGCCGAACCTCCATCATGATCACCCACCAAATCTCAGCCACGATCCCTCATCACTCCTCCCACTCATCACAATACCCCATATATCGATCTCAGCCTGATCATCAAGGAAAGGCTGCTTTTCTGTATTTGTTCACCCAATAGAGCATTTGTAGTTCTGCCTTTTCAGGCAAGTGACATAACATGAAGCTGAGAACACATTTATATTGTAGAAGCCACATTCTGGCCCCAAGTTTCCGTCCACGCCGAAAACGATGCAGCCCCGAGCTGCACGCCTGTTCTTCGCGCCTAAAAGTGCGCAGGAAAAAAACTGCGAGATTCTCCGGCTCCTCGGAGCTCGAACTCAGCTTGGCGCGGCGCGCACATCACAGCGGGGGGCGGAGCCAGACATTCGCGCCGATTCTCTAAGCAGTGGGGGGGCGGGTCTAATTCAAATGAGCCAACGTCGTGCCGGCAACCCTGCACGTGCGCGTTGGAGCGTGCGCGCACGCGCAGTGTCAAACAAACATTGGCACTCGGCCATTTTTAAAGGGACTGGAGGAAAAGTGAAGATTTGTCTCTTGGACTCCTGGAAAGGCTTGTAATTTAATTTTTGTGATATGTTTGTGTGTGAGGGAGTGCTTTTAGCAGCACTGTTGAATAAATCACCTGCTGAAATCAGTGAGTTCAGCTTTTCACTGCTAAACTTGCAGAACCGGTGCTGCATTGGTGCATGCAAATTAAGGACTGCGTGTTTGGAGAAATAAGAGTGCCAATTCAACTTTGCAATGGATCAACGTCCACCAAGAACAAAGAATTTCTTGCATGAGGAAGTAGAGATATTAGTCAATGTAATTGAGCAGAGATGGCAGGAGCTAGATACCAGCAACAGAAGTCGCATAAAAGTGCCACCAAAATAAATGAAGAAACACTGGAACCAAGTTGCAGAAGATTACTGCGCAGTGGTGCATACCAGGAAATCTGGAAGTCAGTGTAAAAAGAAATGGCACGATCTTGGTCAAGTAGTTAGTGTAAGTAATATTTCCCATTTTTAATTTAAGCGTAATTGTAACCTGGCTATCTGTATGTCCCACCCTGCAGAAAGACGCACTCTGTAAAAAGTTATATTTTACTCTTTGCAGAAGAAATTGGCCCACAACAAAAGGGAAGCAACTCGGATAAGAGGAGGCATGCCCAATCTGCATCCACTGACACCCTTGGAACAAAGGGTAGCTGCTATGATGAGTCGTACATGGAGAAAAGCAATCGGTACAGCATAAGCTGGGCCCGCACGCGAGGAAGAGGGTAAGTCCTGAAAATGCATTGTGGCCCTTTAAATCAACCTGCTGCCTGGCCTGCTATGTGTGAGAGTACTCATGCCACCCACCCGGCCCCCTCCCTTGCTGTTAAACATTTGATTGTTCTGATGTATTTTGCAGAACATGAGGATGATGATGATGACGATGACGATGCTACTGCTGCCAACCCTGAGGATCCTGAGGATATAAAACAAGAACCAGTACAACCAGCTGCGGACGATCCAGACTGGATGATGGCAGCGATGACTGAAATGTCTGCAGGGGAGAGCTTCCAATTTAATGTTTATGAGCCCCCATCAAGAGGCATCAGAGTTTCAACCCCCTAACATAGGTCTTGGTTCCACCTTCCATGGTTTTGCTTCCGATGTTGTGGGTCCCAGTAGTGCTGCTGGTATAATGCAGCATTCTACAGTCAGTGCACTACCGTCCGAGCCTGCGCCTCCCTCTCGCATAGGTTCTGGTTCCACCTACTATGGTTTTGATTCCAATGCTGCAGGTTCCAGTGTTGCTGCTGATATCATGGAGCAGTTTACACCCATTCACCCACCATCCCAGCCCACGGCTCGCACTCGAGTGCTGCCGTCTGGAACACCGAGCGCCCCACCATCCCAGCCCGAGCCTCTCCCTCTAGTACTGCCATCTGCAACACAGAGCATCCCACCGTTTCAGCCCGAGCCTCTCCCTCTAGTTCTGCCATCTGCAACACAGAGCATCCCACCGTTCCAGCCCGAGCCTCTCCCTCTAGTTCTGCCATCTGCAACACAGAGCGTCCCACAGTCCCAGCCCATGCCTCCCTGTGTAGTGGTGCCACTTGCAACACCGAGCGTCCCACCGTCCCTGCCCGCGCCTCCCAGTGTAGTGGTGCCACAAGGCAGACCCAGGCAGAGGAGAAGGAGATTGGAGACACGCTCTCCTGAGATGCAGCGTGCAACAGATGCGGCTCAGGTTGTGGCATTGGGTATGGAGACCAATGAGCTTACCTGATCACTCATCGGTGGTGTCAGTGCAGTGGGTGAAGAGTTGACGGTCCTGATGGGAGAAATAGCAGTAATGACTCGGGAACTTAGGGAGGGAATGTCCGAGGGAGTGCAATCGACGGCACAGGCCGTCAGGGAGGGCATGCAAATGACGTCCTGAGGGCCTGGTTGAGATAGCTGCTGCAATAAGGGCACACAGCCCAGCCAATCAAATGACACCGCCATGAAGAAGTGAACATTCACTGAGATGTGGATGAGAGAAGGTTGCAGCCTTTCTTTGCTGCTTTTGTTCTTGTTCTTGATGTAGCTGT
This sequence comes from Pristiophorus japonicus, assembly GCF_044704955.1. NCBI lineage: Eukaryota > Metazoa > Chordata > Chondrichthyes > Pristiophoridae > Pristiophorus > Pristiophorus japonicus. The sequence goes on along the minus strand of NC_091983.1, from coordinate 215,465,045 downwards.
AGTAGCGTTTTTCAAATTGAAATTGTTTTGTCAGTTTTATAACTTTACAACTTATAAGGCTTCTTATGGTTTTTAAGTGATCTTATAGTGTAAGTGCTCTCACATTTTTTTGTATCTTATTTAATTTTGCACCTAAAAAGTGATCCTGAAGTTTAAGTGTTCTTCAGAGTGTAAGATTTTTCACATAGAAATTGTTTTGTAACTTTTGTAACTTTACAAGTTTATAAGTGATCTTAAAGTTTTTAAGTGATCTTCAAGAGTCATATTAAAAAGTATAGTTTGATACAACAAATATTTTATTAGTGACGTTAACTTTTCAATAAAATATTCCATTAGCACAACACAACGTAGGAACAACTGCAAAGAATAAACATGTCCATGCGCAACAGTGGTCGCAGAGCCCTCAGGCATCAGTAGTTGAAACGTTCACGGATGAGCTGCTGGCGGAAGGCTCGAGCAATCGTTAAAGGAGCACGATCGACGGCCCTCCTCCGACCTCGTGCTCTGGCATCAGGCACTTGCATGCTTTCCTGAGCGTCGTTATCATCCACATCCTGGTCTTCCGTAATATCATCATGCACTGGACCCTCACGTAGGTCTTCTGGTTCCACTACCAGCTCCTGCTGCCTCATGATGACTAAGTTATGAAGCATGCAGCACACAACAGTGAAGTGACCGACAATCTGAGGAGAGTATAGCAAGTGTCCTCCGGAATGGTCCAGGCATGGGAATCGCTGTTTCAATGTGCCAATGGTCCTCTCAATGATGCTGCGCGTCGCAATGTGCGCCATGTTGTATTGACGGTCAGCTTCTGTCCGTGTCACGCGTAGGGGCGTCATGAGCCAGGTGGTCAGGCCGTACCCTTTGTCTCCCAGTAGCCAGCTCTGCCCTTCTGGCTGCTGCTGAAACATGTCAGATATAACGCTGTCGCGTAGGATGAACGCATCGTGGGTGCTGCCAGGATATCTCGCTTCGACTGACATGATGCGCTGCTTGTCGTCACACACGGGCTGCACATTGATAGAGTGGAAACCTTTCCTATTCCAGTACTGCTCAGAATCCTCCACAGGTGCTCGCAAGGCTATGTGGGTACAATCAATGCAGCCCTGTACCTTTGGGAAGCCGGCAATCCTGAAGAAGCCCACAGCCCTCTCATGGATCGCTTGTGCGGTCATTGGGAAATTGATGAAGTCATTCCTTCGCGCATACAGTGCAGCCGTGACCTGGTAAATGCAGCCATGTATTGCATGTTGAGAGATGGCACACACATCTCCAGTTGTAGCCTGAAACGATCCCGAGGCATAGAAAGAAAGTGCAGCTGTTACCTTCACTTCAACAGACAGAGCAGTTGGCGTTCTGCTTCTGGGCTGCAAAACTGCTCTCACCATATCACAGATTTCAGTCTCAACTTCTCTGCGAAAACGCAGCCTTTTGACACAATCAGCCTCGCTCATGTCCAGGTACGAGCGCCTGGCTCGATATTGTCGACGTGGGTAAGGTCTCCTGCCCATCAACCTACAGGCTATGATGTTCCTGGTGCGGTGAGCTCTAATCAATTCTCTCCTATGCAGTGAATTGATGGCGAACCATTGCATAATACGTGGTGTTGACAATGCAGCACCCATTCTGCAAATTTAAGTACAAAACTGTCGATGTGGCTGCCTCTCCCTGTCCCTGGCCAAATGGCCTCAGTCCCCCCTCACAGCTCGAAGGCTGCTGCTGTATCTTCGGCTGCCGTCGAGCCACTGACGCCGCCCCTAAAGTGTGGCCCAATGGCCTCAAGCACCATAAAGAGCTGCGTGTGTCAGGTGTTGATTCTTCGGCTGCCGGCCAGCCACTGACACCGCCCCTTAAGCGTGGCCCAATGGCCTCAAGCCCCTTGGAAAGCTGCGTGCGTCGGTGTTGATTCTTCGGCTGCCGGCCAGCCACGAAGAGAATGAAGGCCTGCCTCAAGCACTGCAGCTCAGCTCGAAGCTTGCTGCCGCTGCCGTCGAGACACTGACGCCACACCGCTGCCTGTCTCCAACATGAAAGGCCTGCCTGAAGCACAGCAGCTCGAAGGCTGCTGCTGTTTCACACAGGTAGGAACATGGTTTATTTAATCTTTTCTTTGCTTATAAATTTTTATTCAGGTTGGATTTATTTGTATAATATTTGTATAAGTATAACTAAGGATTGATTGTAGAATTTAATGACTTCCCTTTCCCCTCCCCCCCCCCCCCATTCCCTACGCCTAATTTGTAACCTACGCCTGATTTTCTAAAGTGTAGACAAGGTTTTTTTCAAACGTACAAAAATCTTCACTTACTCCATTCTAAGTTAGTTTGGAGCAAGTTTTCACTGCCGAAACTTTGAAAACAGGCGTAAGTGGCCGGACACGCCCCCTTTTGAAAAATAAATTCTGTTCCAACGTGAAACTGTTCTAACTGACTAGAACTGGAGCAAACTAAATGCCGAGAATTCAAATTTCTAAGATACTCCGTTCTAAACCAGTTGCTCCAAAAAAAACAGGAGCAACTCAGGCCGAAACTTGGCCCCTCTAATTCTGACTTGTATGGCAGTGAATAATTGTTGCAAGATTTGTAACACAATGACAAAAAGCTTGTGCTATACCTTTCTTGTGACCCACATATCTACTTGTCTTTGTTCGACATTGGTTTTAAAAACCCAACTGTGCAGCTATTTCAATCTTTCATGACTTGGTTGCACTTTTAGTTCAGGGATCATGCCCTGACATCTTGTTTTACACAAACTATTTGGAAATTGTGCCCAGTTATGCTCTCACTAGTTCCAGATTAAGACCTTAATTTAGTTCTTCACAAGTTAACAAACCTCTCGAATATGGATTGAACTTTATTGGCACTAACTGCAACTTGCAGAATTGGTTATTGCAAGTAGTTTTATTTGCAAAACTAATTGTTCCAATTTTATTCACTGGGAAGGGTAATAAGGCGAGTGACATCTTCCAGTTCAGAATAGCACATCATAGAATCACAGAAACTTACAGCACAGACAGAGGCTCCTCAGCCAACTGTGTGAGTGCCGGCTCTTTGAAAGAGCTGTCGTGCTTAGTCCCACATCCCCAGTTTTTGTCCATATCCCTGTAAGCTCCTCAACTTCAACTAGCTGTCTAAATCCCTTCTAAAATTAGTGATGGAATCAGCTTCCACCACCTTTTCAGGAAGCGCGTTCCAGATCCCGACAACTCTCCGAGTGAAAAAGATCTACTCGCCTCCCCTCGAGATATTTTGCCAATGGTTTTGAATCCATGACCTCTGGTTACTGACCCACTCGCCAGAGGGAATAGTTTTTCTCCATTCACTCTATCAAATCCTCTCATCGTCTTGAAAACCTCTATTAGGTCCCCTCTTAACCTTCTCTGGCCTAACTTGTTAATACGGATTCTTTTTCCCTCAATCTGTTTCAGCGAATACACTGACACGAACACCTTGCCTTTTCTGTAAAGGACCTTTATTGAAGATTCTCCGGCCGGGACTTGTCACGACAAAGGGACACTCTCAATCAGAGCCTGTTTACCTTCCTCTGGACAAGCCCCTTTTCAGCGTGACACAACAACAGTTATACATTTTCAAAACAGAACACATTTGATTAGCACTTGGTCTATCCAATCCCTTTCTGTCTCCCCCCCCCCCCCCCCGAGTACGTCCAATGGCAGGCAAGAAAGTCTCCCAATTAGGGTTGGTGTCAGGGTCAGGTTAGTTATAGCTTTGCTACACTGTCTTCCCTTATCAGTAAAGAACCCAATTAGTTTCCCTTCCTCCTTATCAGTAAAAGCCATTACTTTTCCCCTCCTATCTAGGATTGCTTTCTTTCTTTGTGCCGCTTTGCGTCTTTCTCATGACCCGTGTTTAACCTCAATCTCAATTCTTGGTAACCCCTTTTTTTCTGTCGATTCTGCAGTCGTCTGCATCTTGACATTTCTTTAGCTATTTTCCCATGATTCCCTATCTCCATCCTTTTGCCACATTCCATATCCATCTACCACATTCGCAACCCTTCTTTACACATTCTCAAACTGTCCTAACTTTTCCAAGCTCTCCTCATAACTGAAGTCCCTCATCTCCGGTAACATCCTGGTAAACCTCCTCCGTACCTTTTCTAATGTCTTTCCATCGTTTCTGAGGAGCGGTGCCCAGAATTGCCACAATACACAGCTGAGGCCTAACCAGTGATTTGTTACATTATGATTGCTGTTTTGGGGATTCTAATGGGACTCAATAATGTCGACCATGACAAGCCATTTCACCTTGTCCAAAACAGTGGGACCAGAGGACACGGCCTGTGCTTGAAGGAGCGCAAATTCAAAACGAATCTGCGGAAAGATTGGCCTCGATTTTACCCCCTCCCTGATTTTAATATTTACGATGGCGATTCAGGACACAACAGACAGGGCCTTCTTAAGATTCAAAAGTCGTGGCCCGACGATGTAATTGCTGCCACAGTGTAAATTTAACATCCACCCAGGGGGAGTTTTGTGTTGTCTGTCGCCCGGCAAAAGCAACAAGTTGGGAGGAGTTGATTGGCCAGAAGAGGCCCAGTTAAGTTTTAAAACTTTAGCCTGTTCTGCAGCTCCCCGTGGGCCAGGAGGAGAAGGCGGCTCCCCCCACCAGCACCCCGGCCCTCCAATCTTCTCCAGCACCAGCAGCCCCATAGTCAACAGCCTACCCCGATTGCTGCAGTCAAATAAAACACGGCCTCGCTCGTCCACAGTGATTTGAGGGAATCTCCTCCGGCCACTGACTGCCGGGGATCACGGCAGTGGCCAAATTTCCATGCCCGCCAGATTGGCAATCTGTCGGGCTGTCGGCCGGAAGTCTGCCGTGATTTATTTAAATGAGGATACGGTACATGAGTAATTTGCAACATGACATTTGGTGAGAGTAGCATGTCTGAGAGCAACAGGTGACATTGGACCTCTGGTTCCCAAGCCAATCCAACTGCGCGGCTGTCCTCGCCTCACGTCTGGCTCTGTTGTAGACTAATTGACAGAGATTGATTGCTATGATTAGTCAACAACTCCATTCATGTATCATGTGACTACCGGGGTGGTGGAAGGTGAACTACACGGATCGTGTTCTTTTTCCATCTTGCAATTCTTATGTTCCTCCGCTGTTATTAATATGACATGATTCGCCAAGCATCCTTCGACAGCACCTCCCAAACCCGCGACCTCTACCATAAGGGCAGCAGGTGCATGGAGACACCATCACCTCCAAGTTCCCCTCCTGATTTGAAAGTATATCGCCGTTCCTTCATTGTCAGGTCAAAATCCTGGAACTCCCTCCCTAGCAGCACAGTGGGAGCACCTTCACCACATGGACTGCAGCGGTTCAAGAAGGCGGCTCACCACCACCTTCTCAAGGGCACTTAGTGATGGGCAATAAATGCTGGGCTTGCTAGCGATGCCCACATTCCATGAATGAATTATTTTTTTAAAATAAGGTTATTGCACAATATAATAAAGTTGGGAAATAACATTAATATGCTGCTCAACTTTAGTTCGGTATCCAATACCGTTAGCGCGGTTTTGAAACAAGTTCAACTTTCTAGAATCAACACTTGGACTCTATGCAGTGGGCAAGAATATTGCCTCACCCAAATACAAACATCAAACTGGAAAGCCTACAAAAGACCACTTTCTTCCAAAAGTCTTACTGTGAGAAGAGACAGTCTATGTACCAGGAATTAGAGTTCTAGGTGCAGGAGTCAAACATTTGCAAGTTTATTAAGAGTTAAACAACCATTCTCACAGACAACACATGGTAACGGTTTGCTGTAGAAGTTCCACGTTAGTCATCGAGCTGAACTTTCTCTTCCTTTTGCTACACCTTCTAACCTCATGTTAGAATCGCACCCTTTTCAAACACTATTATTTCAGATACATTCCATGACCTTTATACGCTCTGCACCAGTTGTTAACAAGAGGTTCCAGGGCCCAGCAGGAGCTGCTGGTGTTTAGATGAAGTAAAGCATAGATTGTACCTATTCGAGCTACACTACAGATAAGCATGCATCTGTCTCCAAGCGTGCAGGAATTGTGAGAAAGTTCGGATCTAAATGTAATCAACGTGTTGTTTAACCTCGAGATCAGGATGCTTATGAAGAATGTTTCGTCACGGTCAAAAATGTTCTACAGGTTTTTAAGCGTGGGTGCTTAATATAAAATTGATTTCTCACATGCTCTTGATCTCTTAACATTTACAATTTAATGTACTGTCTATGAAATATGTTCTGTAGAAGATATTTTCACCCCTTTCAATTTTTATTGTTTTTTAAATATTTAAGAAATAAGAGGAGTAGGCCATTCGGCCCCTCGAGCCTGCTCTGCCATTCAACAAGATCATGGCAGATCTTCAAGCACAACTCCACCTTCCCACACTATCCCCATATCCCTTAATTCCCTTAGTTCCCCAAAAATTATCGAACTATGTCTTGAATATACTCAATGACTGAGCATCCACAGCTCTCTGGGGTAGAGAATTCCAAAGATTCACAACCCTTTGAGTGAAGAAATTTCTCCTCATCTCAGTCCTAAATGGCCAGCCCCTTATTCTGAGTCTGTGACCCTGTGTTGTAGATTCCCCAGCCAGGGGAAACATTTTCCCAGCATTAACCCTGTCCAAGCCCCTTGAGAATTTTACATGTTTCAATTAGATGTTCTCTCATTCTTCTAAACTCTCGGGAATATTGGCCTAGTCTATTCAATCTCTCCTCATAGAGCAATCCCCCCTTTCCAGGAACCAGTCTAATGAATCTTTGTTGCACTCCCTCTTTGGCAAGTAAGGAGACCAAAACTGTATACAATACTCCAGGTGTGGCCTCACCAATGCCCTGCATAATTGTAGTAAGACTTCTTTATTCTTTTACTCTAATCCATTTGGAACAAAAACTAACATACCATTTGCTTTCTTAATTGCTTGCCGTATCTGCATGTTAACTTTCAGTGATTTGTGTACAAGGTCACCCAGGTCCCTCTGAATGCAAACATTCATCAGTAACTTGTGGTGTGCTCTGTGTAATATTTTAATGAGACTATTAGTTTTAGACTGACATTAATAGTCTGGTAGTGTGATACTTACCAACTTTTGCAGCAGGCAGGAGAGTGTGCTGGGTATCCTACATGGTCTTTAGTGAGTTTAACCATAACCAGAGGCTTTTTGTTAGTCCTCTGGCGCTCTGTGACCCTACGTAAACTAAAGGTGATCCGAAACTCAGCTGTCCGTGTCCTGACTCGCAGCAAGTCCTGCTCACCCATTACCCCTGTGCTCCCTGGCCTACACTGGCTCCCGGTTAAGCAACGCCGCGATTTCAAAATTCTCATCCCTATTTTCAAATCCCTCCATGGCCTCGCCCCTTGCTATCACTGTAATCTCCTCCCGCCCCGCCCCCCGAAATGTCTGCGCTCCTCTAATTCTGCTCTTCTGCTCAACCCTGATTATAATCGCTCAATCATTGGTGGCCAGCCTTCTGTTACCTGGGCCCCAGGCTCTGGAACTCACTGCCTAAACCTCTCCACCTCTCTACCTCGCTTTCCTCCTTCAAGACGCTGCCTAAAACATTCCTCTTTGACCAAGCCACCTGCGTTAGTTTCTACTTATGCGGCTCGATATCAAATTTTTATCTCGTAATACTCCTGTGAAACCCCTTGCGACGTTTCACTACGTTAAAGGCGCTATATAAACACAAGTTGTTGTTGTTGTACTATTCAGAACATGCACAAGATCTGCTTGTGGACGCAGTCCTTCTGCTGTACTTTCGTCACCATTCTTTTCAGAGAACTGGTGCAGCATTATTCCACTATTCAATGACCGTCGTAGGATAAACACTTACAAGCGGAGTCAAAAAATAATAATGGGATATTGACATTCCAGTCAAATGCTTTGAAAGAGAAACAGACAACAAATCTGTCGGTCAGTCTGTCCTATGCAGTGGACCTGTCAAAGTTACATGAGGTGACAGAGACACATTGGAAGAATCTTACCAGAGGGACAGAGAGATCTGGGGGTACAGATACACAGATCACTAAAAATAGCAACACAGGTTAATAAGGCCATAAAGAAGCAAACAAAGCACTGGAGTTCATTTCTAGAGGGATAGAATTAAAAAGCAGAGATAGAACTATAGAAAATTTACAGCACGGAAGGAGGCTATTTCGGCCCATTATGTCTGCGCCGGCCGACCAAGAGCCATCCAGCTTAATCCCACTTTCCAACTCTTGGCCCGTAGCCCTGTAGGTTACGGCACTTTAAGTACACATCCAAGTATTTTTGAAATGTGGTGAGGCTTTCTGCTTCTATCACCTTTTCAGGCAGTGAGTTCCAGACTCCCATCACCCTCTGGGTGAAGAAATTTCCCCTCATATCTCCTCTAAACATCCCACAATGACTTTAAATCCATGCCCCCTGGTTGTTGACCTCTCTGCTAAGGGAAACAGGTCCTTCCTTTCCACTCTATCCAAGACCCTCATAATTTTATACAACTCAATCAGGTCTCCCCTCAGCCTCCTCTGTTCCAAAGAAAACAGACCCAGCATCTCCAATCTTTCCTCATAGCCAAAATTCTCCAGTCCAGGTAGTATTCTTGTAAATCTCCTCTGCACCCTTTCCAGTGCAATCACATCTTTCCTGTAATGTGGTGACCAGAACTGCACACAGTACTCCAGCTGCGGCCTAACCAGTGTTTTATACAGTTCAAGCATAACCTCCTTGCTGTTGTATTCCACGCCTCGACTAATAAAGGCATGGAATACGTGGCTCTTGTATTGGACTGTTCAGCCACCAAAGAACTCACTTCAGGAGTAGAAGCAAGTCTTCCTCGATTCCAAGGGACTGCGTATGATGATGATGATGATGATGATGATGAATAAAGGCAAGTATTCCATATGTCTTCTTAACCACCTTGTCTACCTGGCCTGCTACCTTCAGGGGTCTGTGGAACTGCACGCAAAGGTCCCTCTGTTCCTCTGCACTTTTCAGTGCCGTACCATTCCCTTGCCTTGGTAGACGTCCCTAAATGCAATACCTCACACTTATCCGGATTAAATTCTATTTGCCACTGTTCTGCCCATCTGACCAGTACATTGATATCTGCAGTACATCTTTCTTCGTCATTATCTTTCTTCTTCACTATCAACCACAGAGCCTATTTTAGTGTCATCTGCAAACTTTATAATAATACCCCCAACATCCAAGTCCAAGTCATTGATATATACCACAAAAAGAAAGGGACCCAGCACTGAGCCCTGCGGAACCTCACTAGATACAGCCTTCCAGTCACAAAAACACCTATCAACCATTACCCTTTGCTTCCTGCCTCCGAGCCAATTTTGAATCCAACTTGCCACTTTGCTCTGGATCACATGGACTGTTACTTTCGTGACCAGTCTGCCATGTGGGACCTTATCAAAAGCTTTGCTAAAATCCATATACACTACATCATACTCACTCTGCCCTCATCGACCCTCCTTACCTCCTCGAAAAATTCAATCAAGTTAGTCAGGCACGACCTTCCCTTGACAAATCCATGCTGACTGTCCTTGATTAATCCATGTCTTTCCAAATGAAGATTTATCCTGTCCCTCAGGATTTTTTCCAATAATTTTTCCACCACTGAGGTTCGGCTGACTGGCCTGTAATTACTCGGTCTGTCCCTTTCTCCCTTCTTAAACAGAGGTACAACATTAGCAGTCCCCCAGTCCTCTGGCAGCACACCTGTAGCCAGAGACGATTGGAAAATGATGGTCAGAGCCGCTACTATTTCCTCTTTTGCTTCTCTTAACAGCCTGGGATACATTTCATCCAGGCCCGGGGATTTATCCACCTTCAAAGCTGCTAAGCCCCTTAATACTTTCTCCCTCACTATGTTTATCTCATCTAATATTTCACACAGATGTTATGTTAAACTTGTATCAAGGTTAGACCACACTCAGTACTGTGAAGAGTTCTGGGTCTCCATATTAGAAAAAGAATATAGAGGCACTGGACAAGGTGCAAAAAAGAATGCCTAGAATGATACCAGGTTATACCTATCAGGATAGATTAAACAGGCTGGGGTTCTTTTCTCTAGAAAAGTGAAGCCTGAGGGGTGACCTGATAGAGGTTGTCAAGATTATGAAAGGGTTTGATAGAGAAGACAAAGAAGATGTTTCCACTTGCTGGAGAGACCCGAACTAGGGACCATAAATATAAGACAGTCACTAATAAATCCAATAGGGATTTTAGGAAGAACTTTAGGATAAGCACATGAGGGTGAAGGGAAATGAAAGATATGCTGATGCGAGTTAGATGAAGAGGGGTGTAGAGCATAAACATGGAGGCATGGACCTGTTGGACCGAATGGCCTATTCCTGTGCTATAAATACTTAGTAATATTTTGTAATGCTTTGTAGCATCAGAAAGTAATTTCATCCACTTCCTGGGGCCTTGCGTTGTTCCGTCCTGTGGAACACTACCTGATATCTACAATGTTCTCACACCATGGGGAGGTGGGCCTCCATTAGTGCAGATAAGGAACATTCGACTGTAACATTTCATTTCATTAGTTTGTCCACATGAATTTGTCATGTCTATTTCAATGGAATACAATTTGAATACACTCTCTGACAAAAATATTGTTGACACTGTTTTTTACATTTTTGGCCAACCCCTTACTTCCCCTCCTCTCCTGACCGTTGTTGGATTCTGGTTGCATGGATTCCAGGCACTGTCTGGGACCTCACCAATGGGTCATTCTTCATGTGAGATCTTGGTCAGTAAATGTGGGATCACATCCCAGCTGAACTCCAAACCTTCGCTAACCCTTCACTGAAGTGTACAAGAGTCTGAGCCTTACACTAAGCATCTGTAAGGCAAAGGTTCTCTACCAACCAGCCCCCGCCTCACAGTACTGCTCCCCGATTATCAAGATCTGTGACAAGACCTTGGACAATCTGGACCACTTCCCATAGTCTGGGAGCCCACTATTAACAAGGATAGACATTGATGACGAACTCCAACACTGGCTTCAGTGTGCCAGTGTAGCCTTTGGCTGCCTGAGGAAGAGAGTGTTCGAAGACCAGGATCTCAAATCCGGCACCAAGCTCATGGTCTACAGAGCAGTAGTGAACTTGCCCTCCTATATGCTTCAGAAACATGGACTATGTACAGTAGGCACCTCAAAGCACTGGAGAAGTACCACCAATGCTACCTCTGCAAAATCCTGCAAATTCATTGGCAGGATAGGCGCACCAACATCAGCGTTCTCTCTCAGGCCAACATGCCCAGCATCGAGGCATTGACCATGCTCGATCAGCTCCGATTGTCCAAATGGTCCAAATGGCCACATTGTCAGCATGTCCAAAATTAGACTCCCAAAACAAGCGCTCTACTCCGAGTTGTGTCACGGCAAGCAAGTCCCAGGAGGGCAGAGAAAATGCTTCAAGGACACCCTCAAAGCCTCCTTGAATAAATGAAACATCCCTATGGACTCTTGGGAATCCCTGGCCCAAGACCGCTCAAAGTGGAGGAGAAGCATCCAAGAAGGCGCCGAACACTTCGAGTCTCTTCGTTGGGAGCACGCAGAAGCCAAGTACAAACAGTGGAAGGAGAATACGACAACCCAAGCACCCCACCCACCCGTCCTTCCAACCAACATCTGCCCCACCTATGACAGAGACTGTAGGTCCTGCATTGGTCTCATCAGTTACCTGAGAATTCATATTATTGTGGAAGCAAGTCATCCTCGACTTCAGGGGACTGCACAAGAAGACGACATCACAGCCCAGCTCAGTCGAATCTGGCCCACCTTGACTCAGCCCAGCCCATTCTGTCTTAGCCTGATATACACACACTTTCCAGCAAGGATCAATGGACAGGATCGGGATCAGGAGCCCCGCTGACACTCTCCTTTCCCCCTTCCGCCGAACCCCACCCAGGGCACTGAGGATAATTGGAGTGTACAGACCAGTAATCAAACCTAGGGCATTTTGGTCGATGTGGCTCAGATACCAATTTTGTTTATGCTTTAAATAATAAAATCTCACAGATTCAAGCTTTATTGCTATGGACTTGGGCACAAGGAAACACACTAGTGTAGGCCTTGACTTTGTGCAATAGTGCAAAACACGTGATAGTGAGTCATCAGCGCCTTTTATGTCTCCTGATTTTTATTTCCTTTGACAAAGAAAATATAAATCAGGAGTGATGTAAAATGGACTGCCGACTTGCTCTCACCTGTTTACACTAGCGCACAAAGTCAAGATTAAACGGAGTAGTGAAAGAACAACTATCATACTGAAGGAAAGACAGTATTGTTGCCAAAGGTAGAGCTTCAAAGAAATGTCTGTGCTGTCACACTGTGTCTATATGGAATCTTTGAACTCCAAAATGAATAGAATTTAATTAGTTTATTCAGAAATATGTTATTTGAAAGCTTTATTTCCAACTATAGCTTAGCAGTTTGCCCCTGTTTTATATTACCTATTGCAAACCTGCCTTTTCACTGCCGTACATGCATGGTTTTGATTTACAAACATAATAAATGGTGGGCAGGCTGACCTCACACATGATGCTGGTTCATCATGACTAGACACTTACGAGCCAACTCCCCCCACCCACACACACACAGACATGTTGTTGTGTATCTGTAAAGCATGCACTCCCATATTCCGCCACCAGGGAGCTCATCCCCTGAAGTCCCAAGAGATCCCAGCATCCCATTTAAGACCACCAGTGATAACACCAAACAAATCTCTCAGCACACAAGTGCTAGCAATGTTTATAAATTAACTGGAACTGTGTTTGCGAGCAGAAATGTACAGGGCAGAAACCACGAGTCTGCAACTGGCAGCAGGCCTCAGGTGACCCAGATGACTCAGAGTCCCCAACAAAGGACGAATGCAAGACAAATCACACCTTGTTGGCGTTGTGGAGGTTTCCATTCAGCCTATTCATGCCGCTTCAAAGGGTATGTTTGCAAGAGCTGTGGAACAATGAGCTTGCAAACGAGCTGCAAGCTCTGCAAAACCTGCTAACCACCACGTGGCAGAGGAAGATCGCTCCATGGTGGATCAAAGCAATTTCGAGCCTCAGAGAGAGGAGGCAGATGCTGAAGTACACAGGGTGCACACATTTTCAATGAAATGTGCACCTATAATGCTAAACGTAAAATTGAATGGCTTACCCGTAGCCATGGAACTGGACACTGGCGCTAGCCAATCCATCATGAGTAAAAAGATGTTTGAGAGACTGTGGTGCAACAAGGCATTCAGACCAGACCTGAGCCCCATCCACACAATACTGAGAACGTACACCAAAGAGCTTATCACTGTCCTGGGCAGCGCCATGGTCAAGGTCACCTACGAGGGCACGGTGCATGAACTGCCCCTCTGGATTGTCACGGGCGATGGCCCCACACTGCTTGGAAGGAGCTGGATGGGCAAAATCCGCTGGAACTGGGATGACATCCGAGCGCTATCACATGTCGATGAGGCCTCATGTACCCAGGATTTTAACAAATTTCCTTCCCTTTTTGAGCCAGGCATTGGAAACTTTTCCGGGGCGAAGGTGCGGATCCACTTGGTCCCAGAGGCACGACCCATTCACCACAAGGCGCGCGCGGTACCTCACATGATGAGGGAGAGAGTGGAAATCGAGCTGGACAGGTTGCAATGCGAGGGCATCATCTCCCCAGTGGAATTCAGCGAGTGGGCCAGCCCGATTGTTCCAGTACTCAAAAGTGATGGCACGGTCAGGATTTGCGGCGATTATAAAGTAACTATTAATCGTTTCTTGCTACAGGACCAATACCCCGCTACCTAAGGCAGACGATCTATTTGCGACGCTGGCAGGAGGCAAGGCGTTCACCAATCTCGACCTGACTTCGGCCTAAATGACCCAGGAGCTGGAGGAGTCTTCGAAGGGCCTCACTTGCGTCAACATGCACAAGGGACTGTTCATCTACAACAGATGCCCGTTTGGAATTCGGTCAGCTGCAGCGATCTTCCAGAGAAACATGGGGAGCCTATTTAAGTCGGTACCACACACGGTGGTCTTTCAGGACGACATATTGGTCACGGGTCGGGACACCGCCGAGCACCTACAAAACCTGGAGGAGGTCCTCCAGCGACTGGATCGCATAGGGCTGCGGCTGAAGAGGTCGAAATACATCTTCATGGCAACAGAAGTGGCGTTTTTGGGGAGAAAGATCGCGGCGGATGGCAATTCGGCCCACAGACGCCAAGACAGAGGCTATCAGGAACGCGCCCAGGCCACAGAACATCACGGAGCTGCGGTCGTTCCTGGGACTCTTCAACTATTTTGGTAACTTCCGACTGGGGTTAAGCACCCTTTTAGAGCCCCTACATGTGTTATAGCGCAAAGGTGAGAACTGGGTATGGGGAAAGAAACCAAGTAATTGCTTTTGAGAAAGCCAGAAACATTTTATGCTCCAACAAGCTGCTTGTATTGTACAACCCGTGTAAAAGACTTGTGCAAGCATGTGACGCATCATCGTACGGAGTCGAGTGTGTATTACAACAAGCTAATGTTGCGGGGAAGTTGCAACCTGTCGCCTATGCTTCCAGGAGCTTGTCTAAGGCCGAGAGGGCCTACAGCATGATTGAGAAAGAGGCATTAGCGTGCGTGTTCGGGGTAAAGAAAATGCATGAGTACCTGTTTGGCCTCAAATTTGAGCTGGAAACTGATCACAAGCCCCTCACATCCCTGTTCGCTGAAAACAAGGGGATAAATACTAATGCCTCAGCCCGCATACAAGGTGGGCACTCGCGCTATCAGCGTATAACTATATCATCCTCCACAGGCCAGGCACCGAGAACTGTGCAGATGCTCTTAGTCGGCTACCATTGCCCACCACGGGGGTGGAAATGGCGCAGCCTGCAAACTTGTTGTGTGCTAATCGCATAGTGCTTCCAAAAAAGGGCAGGGAGATGTTCCTCTCGGATCTCCACAGCACACACCCAGGTATAGTAATGATGAAAGCGATAGCCAGATCCCACGTGTGGTGGCCCGGTTTCGACTCTGACTTGGAGTCCTGTGTACGGCAATGCAGCGTATGTGCTCAGTTGAGCAACGCACCCAGAGAGGCACCACTAAGTTTGTGGTCCTGGCCCTCCAGACCATGGTCGAGGATCCATGTTGACTATGTGGGCCCGTTCCTCGGTAAAATGTTCCTGGTGGTGGTGGAT
The DNA here is from genome assembly GCF_044704955.1 of Pristiophorus japonicus. Taxonomy (NCBI): domain Eukaryota; kingdom Metazoa; phylum Chordata; class Chondrichthyes; family Pristiophoridae; genus Pristiophorus; species Pristiophorus japonicus. The sequence goes on along the minus strand of NC_091983.1, from coordinate 215,449,843 downwards.
GCTTTTTCAAAATGGATTGAATGTGAAATAATGTCGGGAAACATCGCCACCGCCACCATTGAAAGCCTGAGGGCCATGTTTGCCACCCACGGCCTGCCTGACATACTGGTCAGTGACAACGGGCCATGTTTCACCAGTGCCGAATTTAAAGAATTCATGATTCCCGGGATGGTGAGACTGACCTATCAAGAAAGACTGGATCAACTGGGCTTGTATTCACTGGAGTTCAGAAGAATGAGAGGGGACCTCATAGAAATGTTTAAAATTCTGACGGGTTTAGACAGATTAGATGCAGGAAGAATGTTCCCAATGTTGGGGAAGTCCAGAACCAGGGGTCACAGTCTAAGGATAAGGGGTAAGCCATTTAGGACCGAGATGAGGAGAAACTTCTTCACCCAGAGAGTGGTGAACCTGTAGAATTCTCTACCACAGAAAGTAGTTGAGGCCAATTCACTAAATATATTCAAACGGGAGTTAGATGAAGTCCTTACTACTCGGGGGATCAAGGGGTATGGCGAGAAAGCAGGAAGAGGGTACTGAAGTTTCATGTTCAACCATGAACTCATTGAATGGCGGTGCAGGCTAGAAGGGCTGAATGGCCTGCTCCTGCACCTATTTTCTATGTTTCTATGACCCGCAATGGGATCAAACATGTCACCTCGGCCCCATTTAAACCAGCCTCCAATGGGAAGACAGAGCGGGCAGTACAAATCATCAAACAGAGCCTTAAACGAGTCACAGAAGGCTCACTCCAAACCCGCCTGTTCCGAGTACTGTTCAGCTACCGCACGAGACCCCACTCGCTCACAGGGGTGCCCCCGGCTGAGCTACTCATGAAAAGGACACTTAAAACCAAACTCTCGCTGGTTCACCCCAACCTGCATGATCAGGTAGAGAGCAGGCGGCAGCAACAAAATGTAAACGATGGTCGCGCCACTGTGTCACGGGAAATTGATCTGAATGACCCTGTGTATGTGCTAAACTATGGACATAGTCCCAAGTGGATCGCGGGCATGGTGCTAGCTAAAGAAGGGAACAGGGTGTTTGTAGTCAAACTAGACAATGGACAAATTTGCAGAAAGCACCTGGACCAAACGAGGCTGCGGTTCACAGACTGCCCTGAATAACCCACATCAGACACCACCTTTTTCGAGCCCACAACACACACCCAAAGGATCAACGACACCACGCCAGACCAGGAAATCGAACCCATCACGCCCAACAGTCCAGCAAGGCCTGGCTCACCTAGCAGCCCTGCAGGGCCAACAACACGCCAGCCCAGCGAGGGCACAGCCAACACACCAGGACAGACATTTGTACCGAGGCGATCCACCAGGGAAAGAAAGGCTCCCAACCGCCTCACATTGTAAATAGTTTTCACTTTGACTTTGGGGGGGGGAGGAGTGATGTTGTGTATCTGTAAAGCATGCACTCCCATGTTCCGCCACTCTTGGGAGCACTGTATATAAGCCTGTTCCTCACTCTGGAGTGTCTTATTAAAGACTGAGGGCACTGTTACTTTCACCTCCCTGTGTGCAGCCTCATCTGTGTTAGGAACACAATACATGTAATTTGCTGGGAGAGTCATAAAACCAGAGTCAATAAGAGGAAAAAAATCTCAGGATAATTCCTCTGGGACCCCCTCAGGCCATTGAAACCGGAACAGGAGATCACATTGACCCTGTCTACCTCCACTGTTTGTCCACTAGAATCATAAAAATTTACAGCACGGAAGGAGGACATTTCGGCCCATCGTGTCCGCGCCGGCCGACCAAGACCTATCCAGCCTAATCCCACTTTCCAGATCTAGGTCCATAGCCTTGTAGGTTACGGTACTTCAAGTGCACATCCACGTACTTTTTAAATGTGGTGAGGGTTTCTGCCTCTACCACCCTTTCAGACAGTGAGCTCCAGACCCCCACCATCCTCTGGATGAAGACATTTCCCCATCAGATCCCCTCTAAACCTCCTACCAATGACTTTAAATCCAAGTCCCTGGTTGTTGACCCCTCTGCCAAGGGAAATAGGTCCTTTTTATCCACTCTATCTAGGCCCATCATAATTTTATACACCTCAATTAAACCTCCCTTCAGCCTCCTCTGTTCCAAAGAAAACAAACTCAGCCTATCCAATCTTTCCTCATAGCTAAAATTCTCCAGTCTAGATGAAATGGTATTGTTGTTTAGTAAAATGTAGAGTCCATTCCCTCCCCTCCAAACCGAACCTTGGCACAGGGCTCCTCACAAGACAAACACCACCTCTGGAATCAGGAAAATGAGCCAGTGTCACTGCTTGGAGGGCCCTGCCATATTTTCCCCACCAGTAGGAAGAGTTAGACGAGAAAGTTAAACAAACTTTGGGACAGGGTGCAATTTGACTGCCTATTTAAGATCTAGCCTGATGGGAACTCGATTCGGTTTAAAAATGTAACCTGTTTTTTTTAATCTGATGCATTGACGATTGAAATAACCAGAACTCCTTGTGCTTAAAATGGGGTTTCGATGAATCTCCCCCCTCTTCACTTTAAAGCTCACTGCTGACATTCAGCGGGCCCGTTGGTGTCAAAGCACATTCCCCGCTCGTATTAATAATATCCTTCAATAAAATACAATGGCTAAGAGTTCTGACCCAGGCTCCAGCAGCGAGTTGGGGTCTCTCTGTGTCCTACCTTGCATTGAAGCGGCGGTGAAGGTGGCGCTGATCTGCCCTGAGTTTGATCCTGTTGACAGCAGCAGGAAGCAGGAAGATCCCGCAGCAAAGCTGGGAACTGCCCCAACTCGCCCTATGCAAATCTGCTCGCCCGAAAATCCCCAGCGACCAAAGCTCAGGCAGACAGAGAATTACTGCAGCCCAGATCTTTGTAAACGGATCTTCCGTTTCCTCGTTTAGGAATCAGTCACACTTGGTGTGTACGTGTCGGGACCACTCCAAAAACTTTCTGTCAAACTCTCGTCCTCGTTCCGCCCTGCCCTGGGAGGGACAGAAATACACAGCGCTCCGGATTTTCTTTTTAAAAACAAAAGGTGATTATAATCCAAGCAGAACACCTTCCAACCGGAGATCAAAATGTATCGCTGGAGAAAAACTCGGCAACTGATACATTCTTATAGATACAAACAGACAGATAGACACAGACAGATAGACAGAGACAGGCAGACACAGAGAGATAGAGATAGACACAGACACACAGACACAGACAGATAGATACAGACACACAGACACAGACAGATAGATACAGACAGACATAGACAGATACAGACAGATAGACACAGACAGATAGATACAGACAGACACAGACAGATAGACACAGACAGATAGATACAGGTAGTCACAGATAAAGAGACATAGGTAGATACTGATAAAAAGATAGATAGATAGATAGATAGACACAGACAGATAGATACAGATAGACACAGATAGATAGTCACAGATTGACACAGATAAACACAGATAGATAGACACAGGCATGCACAGATAGATAGATATAGATAGACACAGACAAACAGAGACAAATAGACACAGACAGATAGACACAGACCGACAGACACAGACAAACAGAGACAAATAGACACAGACAGATAGACACAGACAGACACAGACAGATAGACACAGACAGATAGACATAGACAGACACAGACAGATAGACACAGACAGATAGATACAGACAGACACAGACAGATAGACTCAGACGGATAGACGCAGACAAACACAGACAGAGAGACAGAGACAGATAGACACAGACAGACACAGACAGAAAGATACAGGTAGACACAGATAGATAGACACAGATAGATACAGACAGATAGATCCAGACAGGTAGATACAGACAAATAGATAGATAGATAGACACAGACAGATAGATACAGGTAGACACAGATAGATAGACACAGGTAGATACAGATAGTTGGATAGACAGATAGATAGATAGATAGATAGATAGATAGATACAGATAGATACAGAGAGACACAGATAGATAGTCACAAATAGACACAGATAGATAGATACAGATAGACAGAGACAGATAGACACAGACCGACAGACACAGACAGATGGATACAAACAGACACAGACAGATAGACACAGACAGATAGATACAGATAGACACAGACAGATAGACACAGACAGACACAGATAGATAGATACAGATGGACATAGACAGACAAACCCAGACAGATAGACAGGCACGGACAGATAGATACAGACAGATAGACACAGACAGACACAGACAGATAGACACAGACAGATAGACGCAGACAGATAGACACCGACAGATAGATACAGACAGATAGGTACAGACAGACACAGACAGATATATACAGACAGATAGACACAGACAGATAGACTCAGACAGATAGACAGAGACAAACAGACAGATAGACAATGACAGATAGACACAGACAGTTGGGACTAGACTTTCCATGGGCTAGAACCTTGACTTTTTTTGCCTGCTTAATGCCCACTTAATGGCCATTTTACCGCTGAAATGACGTATAACGCCTACATATCACCCATTCTGGCACAAAATGAAAACTGATAGGCTTTTTTAGGAGACTTATCGGCAAGTGTTATTTTCCCAATGGGCTTAAAGCCGAGAAAAAAAGTCACCGCCCGCCCACTTTTTTGGGCAGAATCAGCAGAATGGGCGAATTCAAGGTCGACAATATCGCCCAGTGTTATTTTCCGAACAGAATTAACGGCAAGATTCAATATTAATGCCCGCCAACTGTTTTTTGTCGCAAAGAGCATATTTACTCAAACTAGCGGCCATGGTGATCGCCCATCTTCAATTTCACCACCTCGCACACATATCGCCCACAATATCGCTCGCTCAAAAAAACGCCCACAAAAAGTGGAACTAACCGGAACGAACGCCAGCAGTGTGGCTGGCATTTGTTAAATCCCACTCTTACATGAGGAACTGATATTGGAAAGATTTGACGGAAAGAGCACTGATGTGAGTGACAACGCTGACACACTGCTGTGTGTGTGCAGCTCAGACATCAATGGTGGCCATAATCTTACTGCCAGTTAAAGTTTACGTTGATTGGTGTTAAGTTGCATTTAACCCTTTCATAGTAAGGAATCACCAGCTATCTGAGACAATGCGCAAAAAAGTTATGTTCAATAACAAAAGTTTAATACCAACATTGGTCTGAAGTCATAAGTATCACAGCCAATAACACCCAACCCCACCCACACCCCGCTTTTTCCACCATTGACATCAATCACATGTTCAACATGTCCAGCAACACAGAATACAAAGGCAAAGCAGGAGTGTGGTCCCCAGCCCCCATACATTACAACAAATTGCATACACCCAGATGGAGATATAACATCGCCATCACCTGCGCACATGCACCTCACTTTCCTTCCCTCTTCTCCTTCTCCCCAACTCTACCCCTTCCCCTCCTCGCTCCATGGCGCCTGGTCGAGGAGCTCCTCAAGCGGTGCCTCATTGGGGGGAGGGGGGGGGATGAAGGCAGATGCGTTGGTTGCACCAGTACGGGAGCGGGGGGAGGGGGGGGGCAACATTCTCTGATGCAGAAGCAGGATCTTGGTTCTCATCTGGTGCAGAACCTCGGGGTGGAGTGCCGCGCTCTGGGACCACTGGGAGGGCTGTGGCAGCAGTGCTCCTGGCTATTGTGTCCAGGGACTCCGCCATGCGCGGAATGTACTCGTTCATGGTGGCCAGGTGTCGGGATATGCACCCCAAAGCTTCGATGAGCTGGTCACCAATGTCTACAGTCCTCCTGGACAACTGTACCATCTCTCCATTGTCATGTCGCGCTCGTGGAACAGACCTACCGTGCCGTCCTGGGTACAAATGGGGTGCCCTGTGGAGAGGTGCTTGGGGCCGGCACCTCCAGAGTGGAGGCGGGAATGACCGGAGGACCAATAGATGGCCTTGGGGTGGAATGGGTTCTGGAGCGTGGCGATGCAGGTTCTTCGAAGTCCGCGCTCTCGTCCATCGAGAACAGACCCAGCGGATTGACGGGTGACAATTGGAGCTTCTCAGCACCAGATGTAGTGGGATCGTCCGCCGACTCCTGCCCCATGCCCCCATCTTCTGGCCTCTGTGGCCTTGCCTGGGGCAGCGCTGCTGGCTGAGCTGCAAGACACAAATGAGGTTGTTAGAGGAGACGGGGGTGCTAGGGTGACAAAGTGAGTCCAGCGCTACACACAGCATATGCACGACGAAAGCACCACCATTCACAAATTCATCACAGACATCACATTTCATGACCATTAACACATTGTGCATTGCAATGATTTTCATTAGGCCAGCATTATTTCTATGACACTTTTAGAAATCATCTATCATATATGATTGGTCGGATATGAGTTGGTGTGGTATCTATTGACTTTACATCACACAATGGTGTAAGCTTTACTCACGTGGTTTCACTTCAGGGTCTGCAGATGCATCCGTGGCTGTCCGGGGATGCTTCCCCACGAGTGTGAGCATTCGCTCCTCCAGCTCAGTGATGTCGCTGGGGACTGATGGCCCCCCCACCCGTTTACCTCTGCATGGACCTCATCGTCGATAGCTTCTTCTGTAAAAGGTGACAGGACGAAAAGGCATGAGATCATTGCATGACATCATTGCTAGGTACTGTCACAGAGACTGATACAACACATAACCAACAGATGTAATCATGATTATTATCATTCTTTACCGAAAGACTTACACCATGACCGCAGGCTTTGACCCCGGTAAAAGTGAAAGACCTCACATCTGCTGATAGTCACTCATGAAAGTTACAAATCAAGTTATATAAATACATAAGTACATGTAAATCAATGTAATACTTACTCTTGCGGATCTCACAGGTCGTTCCATCGTTTGCGGCATTGATTGCCCTCACACACCTCGTTGGTCGCCGATGAGACCACCTCTGCTATCTCGGTCCATATCTTCTGGTAGGCCTTTGGGGTGGGCTTCCCACACCCTCCTTGTGTCAAATCACCCCAGCGTAACTCGACCTCCTGCAGGAGGGAGGCATTTTCTTCGTCTGAGAACCTGCTGGCTCTTTTGTGGCCTCCAATGAGCTCCTCTCCCACCTCACTGCTTCTCCAGCGTCAGTCTCCACAGCATGCTGTGTTGCCTCCTCTTCTCTCTCTATTACAGGGCAAATTCGGGCAAATATGTGGCTGGTAACAGCTACTTTTTGTTTGCCTACTTGCTGTGATGCTCTAAAGTCTCCCTCCTTCCTCCCAAAGCAGCCACACCACACCCAGCCATGCCTTGGTTGACTAGGGTAGCCACAGAGAAAAGAAATAACAGGTAGACTGCGCAGGGGTCTGAGGGAGACCATAGTAATCTCACAGACAGCCAGGGCAGCCAGAGGAAGGAAACAGTCTCGGATAGGCTGGAGTAATCCCGGTTGACTGGGGTAGTCACCGAGAGAAACCAAGAAGAAGTTGCAGGTAATCTGCGAAAGAAAAAGTGTCTCAGGGAGGCAATGGTGATATCAAGGGTGATCTCAAAGGCAACTAGGGGACTAGGGGAGAAACAGTCTCTGACAGACCGGAGTAGTCTCGGGTCAAATAGGTAGCCAAAGAGAGAAGCCTGAGTAACAGGAACCGCAGGTCACTGTGAGGTGGTCTCAGGGGAGACCAAGATAGTCAGGGAGAATTTCTCAGCCAGAGACACTGGAAATGGACTCACCACAGCAAAACGCGGTGGAGCCTGCGGCTAAGAGCAGTCATAGAAAGTCCATGGAGACCAGGTTGCTGCATATATATGCAACAAATTGGACATTTCAGAGCCATGGGTACGGGAAATGCTGCACTCTGGGGATCCACCAGAAAAAGCAGCAGAGTGGACAGTCAGTAGCAAAGGTCAAAAGAGAAGGCGGTTTGGCTTGGCACAACTGTTTATCCTCTGAGGGGCCAGCAACGCGAGAGGAGTGGCGGAGTCGGATAAAGTTCGGCGGCAGCGAATGGGAGTGGCGGCAGTCCGAGGAGGCAGCTGGAGCAGAGGCCGAAGGTAAAACAAAGAAGTAAAAAGAAATCGAAGTGTGAATTCACAGCCAAGCGGGTAAGTGATTGGCTGCTGGATTGGTGAGTATTTAATCTTTTTCTTTTTCTTTTTATTTCCTTATCAGTAGGTAACATTGCTGCCAAATTAAGTTAATTTTAAGAGTTAAGTCATGGCAGGAGAGCCCAGACCCATGTCATGCTCCTCCTGCGCTATGTGGGAAGTCAGGAACACTCCCAGTGCCTCTGACTGCTATGTGTGCAGAAAGTGTGTCCAGCTGCAGCTCCTGACAGACCGCATTGCAGCACTGGAGCTGCGCATGGACTCACTCTGGAGCATCCGTGATGCTGAGGATGTCATGAATAGCATGTTTAGTGAGTTGGTCACAATGCAGGTAAAGGTTACTCAGGCAAATAGGGAATGGGTGACCATCAGGCAAAGCAGTGGAAGGAAGGTAGTGCAGGGGTCCCCTGCGGTCATCTCCCTCCAAAACAGATATGTTGGGGGAGATGACTCATGAGGGGAAGGCGCAGCAGCCAAGTTCATGGCATCATGGGTGGTTCTGCTGCACAGGAGGGCAGGAAAAAAAGTGGGAGAGCTATAGTGGTATAGGATTTTATTGTAAGGGAAATAGATCGGTGTTTCTGCGACCGCAATCGAGACTCCAGGATGGTATGTTGCCTTCCTGGTGCAAGGATGTCTCAGAGCGGCTGCAGGGCATTTTGGAGGGGGAGGGTGAACAGCTAGTTGACGTGGTGCATATAGGTACCAATGATATAGGTAAAAAACAGGATGAGGTCCTACAAGCTGAATTTAGGAAGCTAGGAGTTAAATTGAAAAATAGGATCTCAAAGATTATAATCTCAGGATTGCTACCAGTGTCACGTGCTAGTCAGAGTAGAAATAGCAGGATAGTTATGATGAATACATAGCTTGAGGAATGGTGCAAGAGGGAGGGATTCAAATTCCTGGAACGTTGGAACCGGTTCTGGGGGAGGTGGGACCAGTACAAACCGGACGGTCTGCACCTGGGCAGTACTGGAACCAATGTCCTAGGGAGAGTGTTTGCTAGTGCTGTTGGGGAGGGTTTAAACTAATATGGCAGGGGGATGGGAATCTATGCAGGGAAACAGATGGAAGTAAAATGGGGGCAGAAGCAAAAGGTAGAAAGGAGATAAGGAAAGGTGGAGGGCAGAGAAATCAAAGGCAAAAATCAAGAAGGGCCACATTACAACATAATTCTAAAAGGACAAAGAGTGTTAAAAAAACAAACCTGAAGGCAATGTGTCTCAATGCAAGGAGCATTGGTAATAAGGTGGATGAATTAACTGCACAGATAGCTGTTAATGGATATGATGCAATTGGGATTACGGAGGCATGGCTCCAGGGTGACCAAGGCTGGGAACTCAACATCCAGGGGTATTCAATATTCAGGAAGGATAGACAGAAAGGAAAAGGAGGTGGGGTAGCGTTGCCGGTTAAAGAGGAGATTAACGCAATAGTAAGGAAGGACATTAGCTTGGATGATATGGAATATGTATGGGTAGAGTTGCGGAACACCAAAGGGCAGAAAACGCTAGTGGGAGTTGTGTACGGACCACTAAATAGTGGTAGTGAGATTGGGGATGGCATCAAACAGGAAATTAGGGATGCGTGCAAAAAAGCTACAGCAGTTATCATGGGTGACTTTAATCTACATATAGATTGGGCTAACCAAACTGGTAGCAATACGGTGGAGAAGGATTTCCTGGAGTGTATAAGGGATGGTTTTCTAGACCAATATGTCGAGGAACCAACTAGAGAGCTAGCCATCCTAGACTGGGTCTTGTGTAATGAGAGAGGAGTAATTGGCAATCTGTTGTGCGAGGCCCCTTGGGGAAGAGTGACCATAATATGGTAGAATTCTTCATCAAGATGGAGACTGACACAGTTAATTCAGAGACTAGGGTCCTGAACTTAAAGAAAGGTAACTTCGATGGTATGAGACGTGAATTGCCTCGGAAAGACTGGCGAATGATACTTAAAGGGTTGACGGTGCTTAGGCAATGGCAGACTTTTAAAGATCACATGGATGAACTTCCACAATTGTACATCCCTGTCTGACATAAAAATAAAACGGGGAAGGTGGCTCAACCGTGGCCAACAAGGGAAATTAGGGATAGTGTTAAATCCAAGGAAGAGGCATATAAATTGGCGAGAAAAAGCAACAAACCTGAGGACTGGGAGAAATTTAAAATTCAGCAGAGGAGGATAAAGTGTTTAATTAGGAGGGGGAAAATAGAATATGAGAGTAAGCTTACAGGGAACATAAAAACAGACTGCAAAAGCTTCTGTAGATATGCGAGGAGAAAATGATTAGTGAAGACAAATGTAGGTCCCTTGCAGTCAGAATCAGGTGAATTTATCATGGAGAACAAAGAAATGGCAGACTAATTGAACAAATACTTTGGTTCTGTCTTTACTAAGAAAGATACAAATAACCTTCTGGAAATGCTAGAGGGCAGAGGGTCTAGCGAGAAGGAGGAACTGAAGGAAATCTTTATTAGTCAGGAAATTGTGTTAGGGAAATTGATGGGATTGCAGGCCGATAAATCCCCAAGGCCTGATAGTCTGCATCCCAGAGTAGTTAAGGAAGTGGCCTTAGAAATAGTGAACGCGTTGGTGGTCATTTTCCAACATTCTATAGACTCTGGATCAGTTCCTATGGATTGGAGGGTTGCTAATGTAACAACACTTTTTAAAAAAGGAGGGAGAGAAAACAAGGAATTATAGATCAGTTAGCCTGACATCGGTAGTGGGGAAAATGTTGGAATCAATTATTAAAGATGAAATAGCAGCACATTTGGAAAGCAGTGACAGGATAGGTCCAAGTCAGCATGGATTTATGAAAGGGAAATCATGCTTGACAAATCTTCTAGAATTTTTTGAGGATGTAACTAGTAGAGTGGACAAGGGAGAACCAGTGGATGTGTATTTGGACTTTCAAAATACTTTTGACAAGATCCCCCACAAGAGATTAGTGTGCAAAATTAAAGCACATGGTATTGGAGTTAATGTACTGACATGGATAGAGAACTGATTGGCAGACAGGAAATGGGTCCTTTTCAGAATGGCAGGCAGTGACTACTGGTGTACCACAACGTTCAGTGCTGGAACCCCAGTTATTTACAATATACATTAATGATTTGGACAAAGGAATTAAATGTAATATCTCCAAGTTTGCAGATGACACTAAGCTGGGTGGCAGTGTGGACTGTGAGGAGGATGCTAAGTGGCTGCAGGGAGATCCTGCTGCAATTGTATAGGGTATTGGTGAGGCCGCACCTGGAGTACTGCGTGCAGTTTTGGTCACCTTACTTAAGGAAGGATATACTAGCTTTGGAGGGGGCACAGAGACGATTCACTAGGCTGATTCCGGAGATGAGGGGGCTACCTTATGATGATAGATTGAGTAGACACTGGGTCTTTACTCGTTGGAGTTCAGAAGGATGAGGGGTGATCTTATAGAAACATTTAAAATCATGAAAGGGATAGACAAGATAGAGGCAGAGAAGTTGTTTCCACTGGTAGGGGAGACTAGAACTAGGGGGCACAGCCTCAAAATACGGGGGAGCCAATTTAAAACCGAGTTGAGAAGGAATTTCTTCTCCCAGAGGGTTGTGAATCTGTGGAATTCTCTGCCCAAGGAAGCAGTTGAGGCTAGCTCATTGAATGTATTCAAGTCACAGATAGATAGATTTTTAACCAATAAGGGAATTAAGGGTTACGGGGAGCATGCGGGTAAGTGGAGCTGAGTCCATTGCCAGATCAGCCATGATCTTGTTGAATGGCGGAGCAGGCTCGAGGGGCTAGATGGCCTACTCCTGTTCCTAATTCTTATGTTCTTATGTTCTTATGAAAATGCATGGCAGATGCAGTATAATGTAGATAAATGTGAGGTTATCCACTTTGGTGGCAAAAACAGGGAAGCAGAATATTATCTGAATGGTGACAGATTAGGAAAAGGAGAGGGGCTACGAGACCTGAGTGTCATGGTACATCAGTCATTAAAAATTGGCATGCAGGTACAGCAGGCGGTGAAGAAGGCAAATGGCATGTTGGTCTTCATAGCGAGAGGATTTGAGTAAAAAAGCAGGGAGGTCTTACTGCAGTTGTACAGGGTCTTGGCCACACCTTGAATATAGTTTTGGTCTTCTAATCTGAGGAAGGATATTCTTGCTATTGAAGGAGTGCAGCGAAGGTTCACCAGACTGATTCCCGGTATGGTAGGACTGACATATGAGGAGAGACTGGATCGACTGGGCCTGTATTCACTGGAATTTAGAAGAATGAGAGGGGATCTCATAGAAACCTATAAAATTCTGTTGGGGTTGGACAGGTTAGATGCAGGAAGAATGTTCCCGATGTTGGGGAAGTCCAGAACCAGGGGTCACAGTCTAAGGATGAGGGGTAAGCCATTTAGGACTGAGATGAGGAGAAACTTTTTTACTCAGAGAATTGTGAACCTGTGGAATTCTCTACCACAGAAAGCTGTTGAGGCCAGTTCGTTAGATATATTCAAAAGGGAGTTAGATGTGACCCTGACAGCTAAAGGGATCAAGGGGTATGGAGGGAAAGCAGGAATGGGGTACTGAGGTTGTTTGATCAGCCATGATCGTATTGAATGGTGGTGCAGGCTCGAAGGGCTGAATGGCCTACTCCTGCACCTATTTTCTATGTTTCTATGAAAGCTGGAGGAGGAAAATATAAAGTTAAAAAGACGAGGTTTCTAGCTTCGAGAAAGAAAGGCAGAACCCGGGTAGGAAGGAAGAAATGGCGCGGAATAGCTTTGAATATTTACAATGCCAGGTTACTGAGGCTAAGTTCAACGAGCAAGTCCTCCGCGAAGAAAATTCCCGACTAGCAGAGAGAGCTGACAAAGCTGAGGGTCAGTTAAAAGATATAAAGGTGGCATACAGTGTCGCTCAAAATTGGGTATGTGAAGAAGCTGATCACGGGCCCTGAAATGAAAAAATCAGTAAGGTTTATCAGTAGCATTATCCGGGGCCAGGGGTATGGCTTGTCTTATGACACTGGGGGAAGTTGGGGTAGATTGGGATGAGGAGAGAAAGGAGCCCAATGATGGGACCCAGAATTGTGAGGGTTGGCCGGCTCCAGAAGTACCGGGACCACTGGGACCGATCAATAACTGTGATAAGGACGAATTGGCAGGAGTGAGCTGGGATATAGGCTCCATTATATAAGAATAAAAGTGTTTATTAATGATTAAAATTGATTCTGTGTATGTATAAATGTTAAAAGTGTAGATTTTTTGGAAAGGCCTGTTTGTGTTGAAACAAAATGAAAGCCCACAGTTTGCCAGCATGGGCTTGAGTTTTGTAAGAAACTAAATGGAAGCCCACAGAGCTGCCACATGGGTTTTGTGTATTGGAAAGGCATTTAATCTAATCAAGAAATGGCTGAGCCAGGCCAGACAGCCACATGCGTGAGGAGAGCCAATAAAGAACTGCCCTGGAACCAAGGTCCAATCCTGAGGCTTTCTGAGGGACAATGGCTTTTGAGAGGTTTAAAGCTCTCAGCCAAAGACTTTTCTCTCTCTCCTGAAACAACCAGCCAAAGGGAAGTAACGTATATCACGCGTTATTATAATCTCATTGTATCTATTGTAACTAAGGTGGATGTGCATGTATGTGTGTTTTTTTTAATAAACTGTTCCAATTGTTTTAGAAGAATTGTCTCACTGTCAAATGTAATTCCAGAGATTTAGAAATCTTACAATTTGGTGGAGAATGCGGGCACCTGGCAAGGCAGCTTTTTGATGATTCTTTTGAGCAATTGGAAATCTCGGGAGATGCGCTTCTAATCTGTGTTGCGAATTATAAGCTAGAAATGATTAAACGGATCAGGATAAATTCCGTCTTAAGGAGCGGGCATCTCGATAGTTGTAAATGTTTAAGTGGTGACCCACTTGTAGTTATATTCAAATCATCATATCATAGGCAGTCCCTCGGAATCGAGGAAGACTTGCCTCCACTCCCTGAGTGAGTTCTTTGATGGCTGAACAGTCCAATACGAGAACCACAGACCCTGTTACAGGTGGGACAGACATTCGTCGAAGGAAGGGATCGGTGGGGCTGATTTTCCGCGTGCTCCTTCCGCTGCCTGCGCTTGACCTCTTCACGCTCGAAGAGCTCAACGCCCTCCCTGATGCACTTTCTCCACCTCAGGCGATCTTCGGCCAGGATCTCCCAGGTATCAGTGGTGATGTCGCACTTTATCAGGGAGGCTTTGAGGGTTTCCTTATAACGTTTCCACTGTCCTTCTTTGGCTCATTTACCACGAAGGAGCTCCACATAAAGCATTTGCTTAGGGTGTCTCGTATCTGGCATGCGTACCATGTGGCCTGTCCAGCGAAGCTGATCGAGTGTGGTCAGTGCTTCAATACTGGGGATGTTAGCCTGGTCCAGGACACTGATGTTGGTCCGCCTGTCCTCCCAGGGGATTTGCAGGTTCTTGCGGAGACATCGTTGGTGATATATCTCCAGCAACTTGAGATGCCTTCTATACATCGTCCATGTCTCAGATCCATACAGATATTCAAAAGACACAGGATGAAGGGATCGGTCATGGACAGAAAGCCAACAATAAAAAGAAATGTTGAGCTAGTTTATCAAGAGAAGTTGTCCAAAAAGTTCCCGACACAGGACACAGAAGAATTAAAAGCACAGGCACGGCACATCCACGAGGGTCAACCTGCGTCATTTGGGAAGATGGTGAAACTTATCCAGGAAAGGGTAGATAAGGGAGAGATAAGGACAAAATGGGCAAACAGTCTTGTAGCCTTCAGTGCATTTTATTGTGCCCGGAGAGATGAAGAATTAATGAGACAGGATGCCAAAGTGATACAAGATTTGAAAGAATTGCAAGTAAAAGAGATTCAACTAGAAGAAAGAGAGATTCAAGGTATAAAACAACAAAAGGAAGAAGGCCTCCAACTTGTGAAGCAGTTAAAAGAGGGAGAAATACAGCATTTAAGACAAGAAATTAGTCAATTAAACCGTAGTATTAACACAGAAAGAGGGGCTGAACAGGCAGCTTCGTTGCTACAACAACAAAGCCTCTCAAATTTAAATGCCACAGCACCTGTTGTTGAAGCAAATGAAAACAAATTAGAGATAAAAAAATATAAATTGGAAAACTTGAGGCTCCAGCAAGAGATAGAAGATGATAGGGCAGCATTAAGGGAAGTGATTAAGAAGCCACATAGGGAGGCAGATCACTCCCAGTGCCAACTAGAAATAGCAAGGCTAAAAAGTAAGTTAGGGGAGCAGCAGGCCCTGGTATCCGCAGTAACACGGGGAGGCATAGCAGAGACAGCAGAAGGGGATGAGGAAGGAAGTCAGTATAATCCCCAGGAGAGTGGTGTAGAATGGGATACCTTGGAAACACAAGAACAATCGTAGCCGTAGTAACCACTTCTTCACGACGTAATGTGCACAGCCACATCACCAGTAACCATACCGACTCACGGCCCATATCTGGTGCTGAAGTCACGGCGTGTAGCCACGAGTTGGGGCCCATTAATGGGGATGACCCACTGGAAGTTAATAGGAGGTGGGAAAATTTCAGGAGGGGTCACCCCAAGTTGGAAGAGAGAGAGTTAACAGGAGTCCTCTTCTTGGCCTCTTCCACTTTCCTAAAAGATAATCTGCCAGACGCAGTCCTCCAGCCTGGCACAGCGGCCGATGCACTCATGACCGAGATCCTAAACCATTTAGGGAACCAAAACTTGAACTTAGTGGCTCTGCTTAATCAGACCAAGCAGCACCCAGAGACATCCTTCAATAATCACCTGTATGATGTCTATCAACATACGCAGAACCAGGCACCTGCAAATGTTACAGTAGGAACAAATCAGGAACAATTTAAATCGATGTTCCTGAGCCAACTCCACCCTTTAGTTAAAACCACCCTGGAAATAGCCATGAAGCCGACCAATCAGTGGACAGATATAGGGACCAGCGCTCAAGTAGCCTGGGAGATGGTAAAAGACCAGTTAAAGGGGAAGTCACCACCCACTGCAAATAAACCATTGTCAATGGTGGAGGGACCTCGAAACTACCCCTTTAAGGGACAGTGCTTTAATTGTAAGAAGGTAGGCCACCTCGCAAAAGACTGCAGCAGACCCAGACCAGCACCGAACCATGATGCAATGCATAGATACCTCCCGAGGGATGAATCCAAGCCCTCTGGGACAGATCAATTGATAACCCTCATACAAACACAAATTGCCACGGGGAGGATGCAAAATCATTTACTGCTGCACACAATGGCCGATGCACACTCATTAGAGAGACCCATTCAAGGATCGACCCGATGACAGGGTTCAGCCCCAAAGATTGGTCAGGAGTGGGGTTCTGACGTGATGGTAGAGGGAGATCAATAGTCCTTGTTGTTTTAAAAGAGGACAGGCAGCAGATTATGCTTATCGATACTGGCTCAGCCGTTACCATCATCCACACCTCATACCCTGAACGCCACGCAGAGGCAGGCAAGGGTTGTATGACCCTTAAAGAGTTTAACGGTGATACAACCACCGCGTATACAGGGAAGGCCACTGAATTTCAGTTGGGAGGCCTCACCTGTAAGGTCCCAGCGCCAATGCTGATGACTACCCCCGACGGAAGGTGAATTTTAGGGACTGATGTTTTGGATCAGTATGGTGTGATATATTATAATCAGGACTGTGTTTGGATGGGATTGAGAGATAAGACAGAAGTGATAGAAATTTCAGATGCTCACTCAGTTTTTGCTATTAAAAGGCCATCTGAGTATGACGCTCCGGGGAGCGAAAATGAAGTGGTGGCAAAACTAATTCAGGAACACCTAGCGGTGTTTGCCACACTGTGGAAAAATGGCAGGTGAATAATCTATTGAGGGACCCTCCCACTCATTCACTAAACAGTACCCCATCCCAAGGGAGAGTCACCCGTACATCCGAGTCACCATAAAATCCCTAGTCGAGCAGGGTGTTCTTAGGACAGGCACTTTCATGACCAATTCACCCACATGGCCGGCTAAAAAGCCTGACAGCAGCTGGTGACTGACTATTGATTACAGAAAGTTAAATTCTGTAACACCAGCCTGCTCACCAGTAGTAAGAGAAACTCCCACCTTATTATCTCAAACTCCTGCTGGTTCCAAGTACTTCTTGACCCTCGACATCGCCAATGGATTCTGGAGTATCCGTGTTAAAGGGGAAGACCAGTACAAATTTGCATTCACATTTGAGGACCAGAGCTACACCTGAACATGCCTGCCTCAGGGGTTCCACAATGCCCCCACAATATTGCACAAAAGAATGGCTTCAATTTTAAAAGACTTTTCCTGCCCTACCTGCTTGCTGCAGTATGTAGACGACCTACTGCTGGCAAACACATGGAGGAGCATCTGTCCCTTTTGCACAAACTTTTGACATTGTTGGCTCAGGCGGGACTAAAGGTGAATCCCCGTAAGGGTCAATTAGTAAAAGAATGGGTCAGCTTTCTAGGAGTGTCCATTTCTCCAGAGGACTCATCCCCCGTCTCTCACAAGGTGGAGATAATATAGCGACTGCCATTACCCATTTGAAAACAGCCCTACGATCATTCTTTGGTTTGGTGGGATATCAAAGGAACTTTATCCCAGGCTTTGCAGAGTGTGCAAAGCCCCTGTATGAGTTAATAAAACTGCAGGGTGATGAAATATGCCCAGCATGGACTGATTCCCACACCTAGTCGATGGCTAAATTAAAAACTGCAGTGATACTGGCCGCATGTCTGATCCCTCCTGATCCCACGCAGCCCTTCCATTTGGAGGTCGGGATCACAGAACAAAGCCTCGCTGCAGTTCTGTGCCAAACGCGAGCTGATCGTATCCTGCAGGGGGCAGAAAAGACGTATACCGCATGCGAGCATCACCTACTGGCCGTCTTCTGGTCGGTACATTACTTTACCTTTATTACTGGGTTACAGGCTACAATCCCGCACAGCGGACACACACCTCTGAAACTACTGATGAAACCTGGAGATTCGTTAGTTTCCTCGCAGCACCTCAGCAAATGGACGTTGAAATTTATGGAAAGAGACATTGATACCATTTCCAAACCCACCACCTTGCTGCCACAATTTCTGATCTATGACGGGGACCCACATGAATGTCCGTTACCGCTGATTAACTTTGAGACCCATCCTGTGCAGAAAGAACCCATACAGGGTGCCCCAGATGGCTACATCGATGGGTCCTCATATCACATTGAGGGGTTCCCTCACACCGGGTATACTGTGGTATTGCCAGAAAGAACCATCCAGCGACGATGCAACAGACAGTCTTCACAATATGCAGAAATTGCCGCACTTCTAACTGCTGTAAAGGAGACTTCAGATAGACCCGTGAATATTTGGTCTGATAGTGCCTATGCTATAAACACCATGCTCTCCCTGCCCCTATTCTACAAAAATGACTGGAGTACGATAGATGGTAAGGCCCTGATCCATGAGCCCTGGTTACACCTGCTCTGGTCATACCTGAAACAGCAATCCCAGCCCTGCTTCATAGGAAAGGTAGCAGCCCATAGAAAAGGGGGTCCACATAGTGAGGGAAATTCCAGAGCAGACAGAGCAGCCAAGGACGCTGCAATTGATGGGGAGATAGAGGATATAGCGTTGAGCCCTGCAATGCTGTTAGCAAGGCCTCCCCAACACCGAGATTTAAAATCCCTGCAGCAGCAATACTGGTCATATGCTGTTGTAAGATCCTGGCATGAGGAAGGCAGACCCCTTCCTCAACCAACAACCTGGGCTCCCAATACCATAACATACTGGTCCTACAAGCTGAATTTAGGGAGCTAGGAGTTAAATTAAAAGTAGGACCTCAAAGGTAGTAATCTCTGGATTGCTACCAGTGCCACGTGCTAATCAGAGTAGAGGGAGCAGGATAGTTAGAATAAATACGTGGCTTGAGCAGTGGTGCAAGAGGGAGGGATTCAAATTCCTGGGACATTGGAACCAGTTCTGGGGGAAGTGGGACCTGTACAAAAGGGACGGTCTGCACTTGGGCAGGACTGGAACTGATGTCCTGGGGGTAACATTTGCTAATGCAGTTCGGGAGTGTTTAAACTAATATGGCAGGGGGATGGGAACCTATGCAGCGAGACAGGGCGAAGTAATATGGAGTCAGAAACAGATGGTAGAAAGATAAAAAGCAATAGTGGAAGGCCGAGTAAACAAAGGCAAGAAACAAAAAAGGGCCACACTACATCATAATTCTAAAAGGACAAAGGGTGTTAAAAAAACAAGCCTGAAGGCTTTGTGTCTTAATGCAAGGAGTATCCGTAATAAGGTGGATGAATTAACTGTGCAAATAGATGTTAACAGATATGATGTGATTGGCATTACAGAGATGTGGCTCCAGGATGATCAGGGCTGGGAACTCAACATCCAAGGGTATTCAACATTCAGGAAGGATAGAATAAAAGGAAAAGGAGGTGGGGTAGCATTGCTGGTTAAAGAGGAGGTTAATGCAACAGTTAGGAAGGACATTAGCTTGGATGATGTGGAATCTATATGAGTAGAGCTGCAGAACACCAAAGGGCAAAAAACGTTAATGGGAGTTGCGTACAGACCTCCAAACAGTAGTAGTGATGTTGGGGAGGGCATCAAACAGGAAATTAGGGGTGCATGCAATAAAGGTGCAACAGTTATCATGGGTGACTTTAATATGCATATAGATTGGGCTAACCAAACTGGAAGCAATATGGTGGAGGAGGATTTCCCGGCGTGCATAAGGGATGGTTTTCCAGACCAATATGTCGAGGAACAAACTCGGGGGGAAGCCACAGGGTGTTGTGTAATGAGATAGGATTAATTAGCAATCTCGTTGTGCGAGGCCCCTTGGGGAAGAGTGACCATAATATGGTGGAATTCTACATTAGAATGGAGAATGAAACAGTTAATTCAGAGACCATGGTCCAGAACTTAAAGAAGGGTAACTTTGAAGGTATGAAGCGTGAATTGGCTAGGATAGATTGGCGAATGATACTTAAGGGGTTGACAGTGGATGGGCAATGGCAGACATTTAGAGACCGCATGGATGAACTACAACAATTGTACATTCCTGTCTGGCGTAAAAATAAAAAAGGGAAGGTGGCTCAACCGTGGCTATCAAGGGAAATCAGGGATAGTATTAAAGCCAAGGAAGTGGCATACAAATTGGCCAGAAATAGCAGCGAACTTGGAGACTGGGAGAAATTTAGAACTCAGCAGAGGAGGACAAAGGGTTTGAATAGGGCAGGGAAAATGGAGTACGAGAAGAAGCTTACAGGGAACATTAAGACGGATTGCAAAAGTTTCTATAGATATGTAAAGAGAAAAAGGTTAGTAAAGACAAACGTAGGTCCCCTGCAGTCAGAATCAGGGGAAGTCATAACGGGGAACAAAGAAATGGCGGACCAATTGAACAAGTACTTTGGTTCGGTTTTTACTAAGGAGGACACTAACAACCTTCCGGATATAAAAGGGGTCAGAGGGTCTAGTAAGGGGGAGGAACTGAGGGAAATCCTTATTAGTCGGGAAATTGTGTTGGGGAAATTGATGGTATTGAAGGCCGATAAATCCCCAGGGCCTGATGGACTGCATCCCAGAGTACTTAAGGAGGTGGCCTTGGAAATAGCGGATGCATTGACAGTCATTTTCCAACATTCCATTGACTCTGGATCAGTTCCTATCGAGTGGAGGGTAGCCAATGTAACCCCACTTTTTAAAAAAGGAGGTAGAGAGAAAACAGGGAATTATAGACCAGTCAGCCTGACATCGGTAGTGGGTAAAATGATGGAATCAATTATTAAGGATGTCATAGCAGCGCATTTGGAAAGAGGTGACATGATAGGTCCAAGACAGCATGGATTTGTGAAAGGGAAATCATGCTTGACAAATCTTCTGGAATTTTTTGAGGATGTTTCCAGTAGAGTGGACAAGGGAGAACCAGTTGATGTGGTATATTTGGACTTTCAGAAGGCTTTCGACAAGGTCCCACACAAGAGATTAATGTGCAAAGTTAAAGCACATGGGATTGGGGGTAGTGTGCTGACATGGATTGAGAACTGGTTGGCAGACAGGAAGCAAAGAATAGGAGTAAATGGGTACTTTTCAGAATGGCAGGCAGTGACTAGTGGGGTACCGCAAGGTTCTGTGCTGGGGCCCCAGCTGTTTACATTGTACATTAATGATTTGGACGAGGGGATTAAATGTAGTATCTCCAAATTTGCGGATGACACTAAGTTGGGTGGCAGTGTGAGCTGTGAGGAGGATGCTATGAGGCTGCAGAGCAACTTGGATAGGTTAGGTGAGTGGGCAAATGCATGGCAGATGAAGTGGATAAATGTGAGGTTGTTCACTTTGTTGGTAAAAACAGAGAGACAGACTATTATCTGAATGGTGACAGATTAGGAAAAGGGGAGGTGCAACAAGACCTGGATGTCATGGTACATCAGACATTGAAGGTTGGCATGCAGGTACAGCAGGCAGTTAAGAAAGCAAATGGCATGTTGGCCTTCATAGCGAGGGGATTTGAGTACAGTGGCAGGGAGGTGTTGCTACAGTTGTACAGGGCCTTGGTGAGGCCACACCTGGAGTATTGTGTACAGTTTTGGTCTCCTAACCTGAGGAAGGACATTCTTGCTATTGAGAGAGTGCAGCGAAGGTTCACCAGACTGATTCCCGGGATGGCGGGACTGACCTATCAAGAAAGACTGGATCAACTGGGCTTGTATTCACTGGAGTTCAGAAGAATGAGAGGGGACCTCATAGAAACGTTTAAAATTCTGATGGGTTTAGACAGGTTAGATGCAGGAAGAATGTTCCCAATGTTGGGGAAGTCCAGAACCAGGGGTCACAGTCTAAGGATAAGGGGTAAGCCATTTAGGACCGAGATGAGGAGAAACTTCTTCACCCAAAGAGTGGTGAACCAATGGAATTCTCTACCACAGAAAGTTGTTGAGGCCAATTCACTAAGTATATTCAAAAAGGAGTTAGATGTAGTCCTTACTACTAGGGGGATCAAGGGGTATGGCGAGAAAGCAGGAAGGGGGTACTGAAGTTGCATGTTCAGCCATGAACTCATTGAATAGCGGTGCAGACTCGAAGGGCCGAATGGCCTAATCCTGCACCTATTTTCTATGTTTAGCTACTGCCACTGACTCAGATGAGCAGTTGCTGATGTTCAAAAGAAAGCCAAATGCCTGCCCGGTGGTGTGTGTTCCACCAGAAGTGGGTCAGGAACTGCTCTCCCTCTTTCACTCCTACCCCACAGCAGGGCACTATTCGGCCTTGGTAACCTTTTATAAGGTAGCATCCACAGCTTGGTGGCATTCCATGAGGGAAACAATCAACCAATATGTGGCACGATGCCTACTGTGCCTGCAACACAATCCTCCCGCATGCACTAACCGAGCCTTGCTTCAAAGCACACCACCACCTCAAGGGCCATGGACTCACCTCCAGATAGACCTCATTGGGCCACTTCCACAGGCGCAAGGCAATTTTCAGCATGCCCTAGTGATGGTGGATCAATTCACTAAATGGATCGAAGCATTCCCCTGCCGCTCCAGCACCGCAATCACAGCAGCCAAAACACTATTGAATCATGTGTTTTGTAGGTGGGAAGTACCAGTACAAGTGGACTGTGATCAAGGTTCACACTTTACTGGTAAAATTTTTACACACCTGCAGGAAATGTTGGGGATAAAACACAAATTACATCTTGCTCACCAACCCCAGTCATCCGGAGGGGTCGAAAGGGGGAACAGGACCCTCCAGTTAATGGTAAAAAATTGTGCGCGAACCACCCCACTCAATGGGCTAACATGCTGCCAATGTGCTTAATGGCACAACAGGGGTCTCCCCATATCAGGCCATGATGGGGAGGCTCATGAGAACACCAGGCCAGCTAACACTAACAGGGATGAGTCCCCTGTCAATGAAAACATGTAGTTCTAAGTGGCTGGAACAAGATCAATCGATTTGTAGCGACCAAATTGGGGAAGTCAAGAAGACAAATTAAAAGGTACTTTGAGAAGAAAGTACGTCCCTTTAATATGAGGTGGGAGACCCAGTAATGATTCCAAATGATGGGAAAAAGAAGCTGCCTTTGAGCCCAGGTGGTGGGGACCGCATACGATCATAGACCGATTGAACCCCGCGGTTTATTTGATTCAGTTACCGGGGAAAAAGGGCATTAAGTACAAGAAGTGGTTTCACATTAATCAGTTAAAAACTGCCAAAATATTGCTCTGAACTTGTTTCCCACAGACCATGTTACAGATCCTCACGATTGTCAGGACGAGGGAAGATGGAGAAGTGGGAACTGCAGTATGACTCACGAAGATCATCAATCATCAATGTGCTTTGAGAAGCGACGGCGCACTGAAGATACGGGAAGGGGAGATCTCCGCTGGAAATGTGATTGAAGTATAATAAATCCCCTACATGGCCTACACCTTACGAGGTGGGGACCAAGTCAAGCCATCCACTTTTCTCTCTCTCCCTCTCAATGTCTATGATATGTGATCCCTGAGGAGATAAACCATATGAGGAGTCATTAAGGATATTTCCCCCTCAAAGTGGGGAGTTTGTAAGAATAAAAGTGTTTATTAGTGATTAAAATTGATTCTGTGTATGTATAAATGTTAACAGTGTAGATTATACGGAAAGGTCTGTTTGTGTTGAAACAAAATCAAAGCCCACAGTTTGCCAGCATGGCTGAGTTTTGTAAGAAACAAAATGGAAGCCCACAGAGCTGCCACATGGGTTTTCTGTATTGGAAAGGCATTTAACCTAATCAAGAGATAGCTAAGCCAGGCCAGACAGCCACATGTGTGAAGAAAGCCAATAAGGAGCTGCCCTGGAACCAAGGTCCAGCCGTGAGGCTTTCTGAGGGACAATGGCTTTGAAAGGTATAAAGATCTCAGCCAAAGACTTTTCTCTCTCTCCTGAACCAGCCAGCCAAAGGGAAGTAACGTATATCACTCTTTATTATAACCTCATTGTATCTGTTGTAACTAAGGTGGATGTGCATGTGTGTGTGTGTGTTTTTTAATAAACTGTTCCAATTGTTTTAGAAGAATTGTCTCACTGTCAAATTTAATGCTAGAGATTAGAAATCCTACAATTAACTCCATAGATAGTCCGTTGGATGTTAATAGACACTGGGCGGATTTTTGGAGGGGTAACCCGGAGTTGGGGTATGTGAACTTGAAGCAGATCCTCCTCAGTAGCTGCAAAAGCAGTTTTAGAAATTTGAAAGCTGATAGAAGGTGGTGCAGGAAAAGGTGAAACAAGGTGAGCAGAAGGACCCTGCGGGATCCAAAAGGAAGTACAAAGCATGGCAGGGAAGCATTGTGTTTACGTTAGTGCACCGTTTGTTTATGAGACGAAAAAAATAGAAAAGCATTTCTATGAGGGCTAAGAAGGTGAACCCGACACTTAAGCTTCTAACTTTCATGCTGAGAGAAATAAAACATAGAATTTGCTGCTATGGATGTTTGAGAAGTTATATGAAATGTGTTGTATGTGAAAGCTTGTCTGTGTAAAAACCTCTAATGGTTTCAGGGAGTATGTTTAAAGTTGTTTTTAAAAAGGCATGTGGATGTTTGTCAACCTGCACTGGTTAGTTTGAGATTGGTTTGAATTAATTTGGCGTTATTGAGGTTAATTAACCTGTTAAAACCAGACTTTTAGTATGGCCAGAGTGGAATTTAGATGAAGTAAAGCATAGATTGTACCTATTCGAGCTACACTACAGATAAGCATGCATCTGTTGCCAAGCGTGCAGGAATTGTGAGAAAGTTCGGATCTAAATGTAATCAACGTGTTGTTTAACCTCGAGATCAGGATGCTTATGAAGAATGTCTCATCACAGTCAAAAATGTTCTGCAGGTTTTTAACCGTGGGTGCTTAATACAAAATTGAATCCTCAATGCTCTTGATCTCTTAACATTTATAATTTAATGTACTGTCTAAGAAATATGTTCTGTAGAAGATATTTTCACTCCTTTTAATCTTTATGGTTTTCTAAATATTTAAGAAATAAGAGCAGGAGTAGGCCATTCGGCCCCTCGAGCCTGCTCTGCCATTCAACAAGATCATGGCAGATCTTCTAGCTCAACTCCACCTTCCCACACTATCCCCATATCCCTTAATTCCCTTAGTTCCCCAAAAATTATCGAACTCTGTCTTGAATATACTCAATGACTGAGCATCCACAGCTCTCTGGGGTAGAGAATTCCAAAGATTCACAACCCTTTGAGTGAAGAAATTCCTACTCATCTCAGTCCTAAATGGCCAGCCCCTTATTCTGAGTCTGTGACCCTGTGTTGTAGATTCCCCAGCCAGGGGAAACATTTTCCCAGCATTAACTCTGTCCAAGTCCCTTAAGAATTTTACATTTTTCAATTAGGTCACCTCTCATTCTTCTAAACTCTAGGGAATATTGGCCAAGTCTACTCAATCTTTCCTCATAGGGCAATCCCCCCTTCCCAGGAACCAGTCTAGTAAACCTTTGTTGCACTCCCTCTATGGCAAGTATATCCTTCCTTGGAAACCCACCCCGAAGGTTTACCAGAAAATTTGGGCTGAGATAGCTGAGGTGGTCTCATCGGTAACGCATGAGGTGCGTGAGGGCAACCAGTACCGCAAGCGCTGGAACGACCGTGTTGGCTCCGGCAGAGTAAGTATTACATTTACTTATATATTTATATAATTGGAATTGTAAGTGTAATGAGTAAATAAATTGAGATCTGATGTACTGCAGTTAAACTGGGAATGTTTAACTTAAAGCCTATGTTTACAGTGTACGTCTTTACATTAATAATGATAATAATAATAATGATAACATCTGTCAGTTATGTGTTGTATCAGTATCTGTGACAGTACCTAGCAATGATCTTATGCAATGATCTTATGCCATGTCGTGCTGTTGTTACCTTTTGCAGAAGAATAGGGCCGAGCAGTGGCACACGGATGATGTGTGAGCTGAGTGATCTTGAGGAGTGGGCGCTGGCACTGGTGGGGATCCACCCCCTGTCAGCCATGCGTGCAGCAGCAGAACCTGATGTGATGCCAGTAAAGAGTACACCATTGTGTGATGTAAAGTCAATAGATGCCACACCCACTCATTTCCGAACAATATATGATAGATGACTGATGGAAGTGTTATCTAAATAATGATGGGCTCATAAAAATCATTGTAATGCAGAATTTGATTATGTTCATGAAATGTGATGTCTGTGATTATTTTGAAAGCGGTAGTGCATATGCTGTGTGTAGCGTTTGAATCACCCTGTGACCCGAGCACCCAATTCTCCTCCAAGTACCTCATTTATGTTTTGTAGCTCAGCCAAGAGCGCAGTCACGGACAACACCACCGAGGCAAGGTGCGGATCCGACCTCGGTGGGGGAATCATCATTCTGGTGCTGAGGAGTCCTGAATCTCGCTCATGGAGCTGCAGGGTGCCCTCTCCACTGATGACAGTGAGAATTTTGAGGAGCCTGCAGCAACAAGCTCCATGTCAACTACACCAATGTTATTTAGTGCCCCTGCGGCCATGTCCTCCTCCACCGTAGAGGTAGCGGGCCCAAGCACTTTGCCGCAGGGCACCCCGAATGTCTCCATGCTGGCGCTGACCCAGGGAGTTTGGTTGACGCAGCCGGACTGCTCCACAGGCAGCAGATCTAAGCGGGGACATGGTTAAGTTGCTGTTACCGACTTTAGATCACGCAATGGTGTATACTTTACTCACGTGGCATCACTTCAGGGTCTGCAGCTGTCTGCGTGGCCATCCGGGGGTGCCTCCCCACTAGTGTGAGCACCCGCTCCTCAATGTCAGTGATGTCGCTGGTGACTGGTGGCCCCCCCAACCGTTCGCCTCTGCTTGGACCTAATCATCGATAACTTCTTCTGTAAAAGGTGACAGGACGACATGGCATGAGATCATTGCGTGATATCATTGCTAGGTACTGGCACAGAGACTGATACAACACATAACCGACAGATGTAATCATGATTATTATGATAACTATCATTCTTTACCTAAAGACGTGCACCGTGACCGCAAGCTTTGAGTACAATATTCCCGATAAAAGTGAAACACCTCACATCTGATGATAGTCACTCATGACTCTTACAAATTACATTATATAAATATATAAGTACGTGTAAATAAATGTAATACTTTCTCTTGCGGATCCCACAAGGTCGTTCCATTGCTTTCGGCATTGGTTGCCATCAAGCACCTCGGTGGTCGCCGATGAGACCACCTCTGCTATCTCGGACCATATCCTCTGGTAGGCCTTTGGGGTGGGCTTCCCACTCTCTCCCTGTGTCAAATCACCCCAGCGTAACTCGACCTCCTGCAGGAGGGAGGCATTTGCCTCATCTGAGAACCTCCTCGCTCTTTTGCGCCCTCCAATGTGCTTCTCTCCCACCTCACTGCTCTCGCCAGGTTCAGTCTCCACAGTGAGCTGTGACACCTCCTACTCTTCCTCCATTATAGGCACCATATTCGGGAAAATATCTAGCTGGTAACAGCTCATTTTTTCCCCAAATTTGCTATAAAGCTCGAAACACTCCCTCCTTCGTCTCAAAGTAGCCACACCACACCCACACACGCCTTCACTCCCTCTCAACTCCCCCTCTCTCCGTCTCCTTTTATGCGCATGTCATGATGACCCTTGACATCCTGAATCGCGGGAATCGAGCATTGCCATGCCGTTGCTAAGGACGGCGACACTTTACGGCAGAAGGTCAGCGAGATTTATCACTAACGCCCATTTCATATCCCTCGCAGTAACACCTAATTTTAAAAATGGAGACTAGGGGCTTTGAAAATGGGCGACAAGCCGGCGATCTCAAAACCCATTTTTACCACCCACGCCGGAAATAACATGCATTTTTGAGCGATCTGCACAAAAGTATCAAATCTAGCCCTATCAGTATTATACCTATTGTTCACAAATAATAAATTTACCTACTAAAACAAATAAAATAAATTCAAATCGTCCACAGTATGATAAGATGTTTGTTCTGATATTCAAATCCCCTTTAAATAACTCCAGGTTACATCAAAACTCCCCAGAAGTTGCAGCAGCCTTTTATATGTAACGACCTCCGACTTACAACATGGCGTCTGTACTGCTGGGCTAAGTTCAGGTGAGAGCAACTTTTTCCCAGCGTTTGATTCGGCGAGCGATATTTTAGGTGATATGTGAGCGAGATGCTGAAAGTAATGCTCGGCGATATTATGGGCATTAGTTTCCATTTTTCTGACATTTACGGCAATAAGTGAGCGATAAATGGGCGTAAGTTCCATTTTTTCCCTAAATGGGTGATATCTGGGTGTTATACCTCATCTCAGCATTAAAATGGACATTAAGTGGGCGGTAGCGATGCAAAACTTATGGAAATTCTTGGGCTAGACCCTCCACTTTTGTGCTTATCGCCCAAAAATGGGCAATATTTCCGGTGTGGGCCTTAAAAAAGGGTTTTCAGATCGCCGGCTTCTCACCCATTCTCAAACCACCTAGTCTCCACTTTTCAAAATGGGCATTACCACGAGCGATATAAAATGGGTGGTAGCATTACATTTTTTTGACCTTCTGCCATAAAGTGTGGCCGTCCTTAGCAACGGCATGACAACTCTTGATTCCTGCGATTCTGGAGGTCAAGAGTCATCATGACATGCGCAGAAGAGGAGACAGAGAGAGAGGGAACTGAAAGGGAGTGAAGGCATGTCTGGGTGTGGTGTGGTTGCTTTGGGAGGAAGGAGGGAGACTTTAGAGCTTCACAGCAAGTAGGCAAACAAAAAGTACCTGTTACCAGCCATATATTTGACTGAATTTGGCCTATAATGGAGAGAGAAGAGGAGGCATCACAGCACGCTGTGGAGACTGACGTTGGAGAGAGCAGTGAGGTGGGAGAGGAGCACATTAGCGGGCGCAAAAGAGCCGGGAGGTTCTCGGATGAGGCAAATGCCTCCCTCCTGCAGGAGGTTGAGTCACGCTGGGGTGATTTATCACAGGGAGGGTGTGGGAAGCCCACCCCAAAGACATACCAGAGGATATGGACCGAGATAGCAGAGGTGGTCTCGTCGGTGACCAACGAGGTGCGTGAGGGCAACCAATGCTGCAAACGATGGAACGTTTGTGGGATCCACAAGAGTAAGTATTACATTGATTACATGTACTTATATATTTATATAACTTGATTTGTAAGAGTCATGAGTGACTTTCAGCAGATGTGAGGTCTTTCACTTTTTCCGGGAATGTTTTACTCAAAGCCTGCCATCACGGTGTACGTCTTTATTATCATAATAATCATAATAATCATGATTAGATCTGTCAATTATGTGTAGTATCAGTTTCTGTGACAGTACCGAGCAATGATATCATGCAATGATCTCATGCCATGTCGTCCTGTCACCTTTTACAGAAGAAGCTATCTATTGTGTTCCTAACACAAAATGAGGCTGCACACAGGGAGGTTAAAATAACAGTGACCTCAGTCTTTAATAAGACACTCCAGAGTGAGGAACAGGATGCTGGGATCCCTTGGGACTTCAGCGGATGAGCTCCCTGGTGGCGGAACATGGGAGTGCATGCTTTACACAACATCACTCCCAGCCAAAGTCAAAGTGAAAACTATTTACAAGGTGAGGCGGTCGGGAGCCTTTCTTTCCCTGGTGGACCGCCTCGGTACAAACGTCTGTTCTGGTGTGTTGGCTGTGCCCTCGCTGGGCTGGCGTGTTGTTGGCCCTGCAGGGCTGCTGGGTGAGCCTGGCCTTGCTGGGCTGTTGGGCGTGATGGGTTCGATTTTCTGGTCCGGTGTGGTGTCGTTGATCTTTTGGGTGTGTGTTGTGGGCTCGAAAAAGGTGGTGTCTGCTGTGGGTTGTTCAGGGCAGTCTGTGAACCGCAGCCTCGTTTGGTCCAGGTGCTTTCTGCAAATTTGTCCATTGTCTAGTTTGACTACAAACACCTTATTCCCTTCTTTAGCTATCACCGTGTCCGCGATCCACTTGGGACCATGTCCATAGTTTAGCTCATACACAGGGTCATTCAGATCAATTTCCCGTGACACAGTGGCGCGACCATCGTTTACATTTTGTTGCTGCCGCCTGCTCTCTACCTGATCATGCAGGTTGGGGTGAACCAGCGAGAGTCTGGTTTTAAGTGTCCTTTTCATGAGTAGCTCAGTCGGGGACACCCCTGTGAGCGAGTGGGGTCTCGTGCGGTAGCTGAGCAGTACTCGGGACAGGCGGGTTTGGAGTGAGCCTTCTGTGACTCGTTTAAGGCTCTGTTTGATGGTTTGTACTGCCCGCTCTGTCATTGGAGGCTGGTTTAAACAGAGCCGAGGTGACATATTTGATCCCATTGCGGGTCATGAATTCTTTAAATTCGGCACTAGTGAAACATGGCCCGTTGTCACTGACCAGTATGTCAGGCAGGCCGTGGGTGACAAACATGGCCCTCAGGCTTTCAATGGTGGCGGTGGCGGTGCTTCCCGACATTATTTCACATTCAATCCATTTTGAAAAAGCACCCACCACCACCAGGAACATTTTACTGAGAAACGGGCCCACATAGTCGACATGGATCCTCGACCATGGTCTGGAGGGCTAGGACCATAAACTTAGTGGTGCCTCTCTGGGCGCGTTGCTCAACTGAGCACATACGCTGCATTGCCGTACACAGGGCTCTAAGTCAGAGACGTTACCGGGCCACCACACATGGGATCTGGCTATCGCTTTCATCATTACTATACCTGGGTGTGTGCTGTGGAGATCCGAGATGAACGTCTCCCTGCCCTTTTTTGGTAGCACTACGCGGTTACCTCACAACAGGCAGTCTGCCTGAATGGACAGCTCGTCCTTTCGCCGCTGTTCCGGCTTGATTATCTCTTGCATTTCAACGGGAATGCTGACCCAGCCCCCATGCAGTACACAGTTTTTTACTAGGGACAGCAGAGGATCATGGCTGGTCCAAGTCCTAATCTGGCGGGTAGCGACAGGTGAGTTATCATTTTCAAACGCTTCCATAACCATCAACAAGTCTGCGGGCTGCGCCATTATCAACAAGTTTGTAGGCTGCGCCATTTCCATCCCTGTGGTGGGCAATGGTAGCCGACTGAGAGCATCCGCACAGTTCTCGGTGTCTGGCCTGTGGTGGATGGTATAATTATACGCTGATAGCACGAGTGCCCACCTTTGTATGCGGGCTGAGGCATTAGTATTTATCCCCTTATTTTCAGGGATGCGAGGGGCTTGTGATCGGTTTCCAGCTCAAATTTGAGGCCAAACAGGTACTGATGCATTTTCTTTACCCCGAACACACACGCTAATGCCTCTTTCTCAATCATGCTGCAGGCCCTCTCGGCCTGAGACAAGCTCCTGGAAGCATAGGTGATAGGTTGCAACTTCTCCGCAACGTTAGCTTATTGTAATACACACCCGATTCCGTACGACGACGCGTCACATGCTAGCACAAGTCTTTTACACGGGTTATACAATACAAGCAGTTTGTTGGAGCATAAAATGTTTCTGGCTTTATCAAAAGCAATTACTTGGTTTTTTCCCCGTACACAGTTCTCACCTTTGCGCAATAACACATGTAGGGGCTCTAAAAGGGTCTTAACCCCTGTAGGAAGTTACCAAAATAGTTGAGGAGTCCCAGGAACGATCGCAGCTCCGTGACGTTCTGTGGCCTGGGTGTGTTCCTGATAGCCTCTGTCTTGGCGTCTGTGGGCTGAATGCCGTCCACCCCGATCTTTCTCCGTTGCCATGAAGACGCAATTCGACCTCTTCAGCCACAGCCCTACGCGATCCAGTCGCTGGAGGACCTCCTCCAGGTTTTGTAGGTGCTCGGTGGTGTCCCGACCCGTGACCAATATGTCGTCCTGAAAGACCTCCGTGTGTGGTACCGACTTGAGTAAACTATCCATGTTTCTCTGGAAGATCGCTGTAGCCGACCGAATTCCAAACGGGCATCTGCTGTAGATGAACAGTCCCTTGTGCGTGTTGATGCAGGTGAGGCCCTTCGAAGACTCCTCCAGCTCCTGTGTCATGTAGGCTGAAGTCAGGTCGAGCTTGGTGAAAGTCTTGCCTCCTGCCAGCGGCACAAATAGGTCGTCTGCCTTAGGTAACGGGTATTGGTCCTGTAGCGAGAAACGATTAATATTTACTTTATAACCGCCACAAATCCTGAGCGCGCCATCATTTTTGAGTACTGGAACAATCGGGCTGGCCCACTCGCTGAATTCCACTGGGGAGATAATGCCCTCGCGTTGCATCCTGTCCAGCTCGATTTCCACTCTCTCCCTCATCATGCCTCTGGGACCAAGTGGATCCGCACCTTCGCCCCGGAAAGGTTTCCAATGCCTGGCTCAAAAGGAGAAGGAAATTTGTTAAGAACCTGGGTACATCAGGCCTCATCGACATGTGATTGTGCTTGGATGTCATCCCAGTTCCAACGGATTTTGCCCAGCCAGCTCCTTCCAAACATTGTGGGGCCATCGCCCGGGACAATCCAGAGTGGCAGCTCATGCACAGTGCCCTCGTAGGTGACCTTGACCATGATGTTGCCCAGCACAGTGAAACGCTCTTTGGTGTACATTCTCAGTTTCGTGTGGATGGGGCTCAGTGCTGGTCTGAATTCTTTGTTGCACCACAGTCTCTCAAACATCTTTTTACTCATGATGGATTGGCTAGCGCCAGTGTCCAGTTCCATGGCTACGGGTAAGCCATTCAATTTTACGTTTAGCATTATAGGTGGACATTTCATCGAAAATATGTGCATCCTGTGTACTTCAGCATCTGCCTCCTCTCTCTGAGGCTCGAAATTGCTTTGATCCACCATGGACCGATCTTGCTCTGCCACGTGGTGGTTAGCAGGTATTGCAGAGCTTGCAGCTCGTTTGCAAGCTCGTTGGAGGTACCCCATTGTTCCACAGCTCTTGCAAACATAGATTTTGAAGCGGCATGAATAGGCTGAATAGAAGCCGCCACAACGCCAACAAAGTGTGAATTGTCTTGCATTCATCTTTTGTTGGGGACTCTGAGTCATCTGGGTCACCTGAGGCCTGCTGGCAGTTGCAGACTCGTGGGTTCTGCCCTGTACATTCCTGCTCGCAAACACAGTTCCAGTTAATTTATGAACATTGCTAGCACTTGTGTGCTGAGAGATTTGTTTGGTGTTATCACTGGTGGACATAAACGCCTGTGCTATCGCAATGGCCTTACTAAGGGTCGGTGTCTCTACAGTCAAAAGTTTTCGTAGGATGGTCTCGTGGCCAATGCCCAGTACAAAAAAGTCTCTGAGCATTTGCTCCAGGTAGCATTCAAACTCACATTGTCCTGCCAGTCGCCACTTCCTGACCTTCAGATCACTGGCACGTGTAGAACCGATACCTCACCATCAGCATGCTCGACCTCGGGTTAAGATGCTCCCGAACCAGTGTACACAGCTTCTCGTACAACTTATCTGTGGATTTCACCGGAGACAGAAGATTCTTCATGAGGCTGTAGGTCGGTGCCCCGCAGACTGTGAGGAGGACCGCTCTCCTTTTTGCAGCGCTTCCTTCTCCGTCCAGCTCGTTGGCTGAAAAGTACTGATCTAGCTGTTCGACATAGGCTTCCCAGTCGTCACCCTCCGAGAACTTCTCCAGGATGCCCACAGTTTGCTGCATCTTTGCTTTGGATTCGTATTCTCATCGCCAGTTATTGTGTTCTTAACTCAGATGAGGCTGCACACAGGGAGTTAAAGTAACAGTGACCTCAGTCTTTAATAAGACACTCCAGAGTGAGGAACAGGCCTCAGGGGCCGGCTTATATACAGTGCTCCCAAGGGATGCTGGAATCCCTTGGAACTTCAGGGGATGAGCTCCCTGATGGCGGAACATGGGAGTGCATGCTTTACAGATACACAACACTATCGATGATGAGGTCCATGCAGAGGTGAACGGATGGGGGGCCACCAGTTCCTAGCGACATCACTGAGATGGAGGAGCGGGTGCTTGCAATTGTGGGAAAGTGCCCCCAGACAGCCACGGATGCATCTGCAAACCCTGAAGTGATGCCATGTGAGTAAAACTTATACCATTGCATCCTGTAATGTCAATAGATGCCACGCCCACTCATATCCGAACAATCATTTATGATAGATGATTTCTAAAATTGTCATAGAAATAATGATGGCCTAATGAAAATCATTGGAATGCAAATGTATTGCTGGCCATGAAATGTGATGTCTGTGATGATTTTGAAAGCGGTGGTGCTTTTGTCGTGCACATACTTTCTGTAGCGTTGGACTCACCTTGTCACCCTAGCACCCCCTTCTCCTCTAATAACCTCATTTGTGTTTTGCAGCTCAGCCAGCAGCGCGGCCCCAGGCAAGACCACAGAGGCCAGAAGGTGGGGGCGCGGGGCAGGATTTGGCGGATGATCCTACATCTGGTGCTGAGGAGCTCCGATTGTCGCCCGTCAATCCACTGGGTCTGTTCTCCACGGATGAGAGCGCGGACTTCGAGGAATCTGCATCGCCACGCTCCAGAAGCCATTCCACCCCAAGGCCAGCTAGTGCTCCTCTGGTCATTCCCGCATCCACTCTGGAAGTACCGGTCCCAAGCACCTCACCACAGGGCACCCCATTTGTCCCTAGGACGGTGCCGACTACACGGAGGCCTCGTGGACGCGGCAGGTCTGTTCCACGAGTGCCACACAACAGTGGAGAGATGGTACAGTTGTCCAGGAGGACTGTAGACATTGGTGACCAGCTCATCGAAGCACTGGGGGGCATATCGCGACAGCTGGCCACCATGACCGAGTACATTCTGCAAATGGCGGAGTCCCTGGATGTGATAGCCAGGAACACTGCTGCCACAGGCCTCCCAGTGGTCTCCGAGCATGGCACTCCAACCCTAGGTTCAGCACCACCACTGCGAACTACAGATGAGAGCAAGGACCAAGATCCTGCTTCTGCCTCAGAGAATGTTGCCCCCTCAGCAACCCCTGCTCCCATACCCATCCAACCACCGCATCTGCTTTCATCCCCCCCCCCCGCCCCCCCCCCAAATGAGGCACCGCCTGAGGAGCTCCTCGGCCAGGCGGCGTGGAGTGAGGAAGGGAAGGGGCAAAGGTGGGGAGAAGAGTGCGGGGGAGGGGGAGGGAGGGGAAGAAAAGTGAGGTGCATGTGCGCAGGTGATGGCTGTGTTATATCTCCATCTGGGTGTATGCAATTTGTTGTAATGTATGGGGCTGCGGACCACACTCCTGCTTTGCCTTTGTATTCTGTGTTGCTGGAAATATTGAATATGTGATTTATGTCAATGGTGGAAAAAATGGGGTGTGGGCGGGGGTTGGGTGTTATTGGCTGTGATACTTATGATTTCAGACCAATGTTGGTATTTAATTTTTGTTATTGAACATAACCTTGTTGCGCATTGTCTCAGATAGCTGCACCATTACACACTGGTGATTCCTTAACATGAAAGGGTTAAATACAACTTAACATCAATCAACGTAAACTTTAGCTGGCACCAAGGTGATGGGCACCATTGATGTCTGAGCTGCACATACACAGCAGTGTGTCAGCATTGTCACTCACATCAACGCTCTTTCAGGCAAATTGTTCACGTAAGAGTGGGATTTTTACAAATGCCAGCCACACCACTGGCGATCATTCAAAACAGTTCCACTTTTTGTGGGCGGTTTTTTGAGCAAGTGATATTGTGGCCGACATGTGTGCGAGGTGGTGAAATCGACATAGGGCGATCTCATGGCCGCTAGTTTCGGTAAATATGCTCTTTACAACAAAAAAAGTGGGCGGGCGTTAATATTGAATCTCGGTGGTAAATCAGGGCGGAAATTAACGCTGGGCGATATTATGGGCGTTGATTTCGCCCATTCTGCTGATTCCGCCTGAAAAAAGTGGGCGGGCGGGAATATTTTTTCCTGGCGTTAAGCACATGGGGAAAGTAACACTCGCCGATAAGTTTCCTAAAAATGCCCGTCAGTTTCCATTTTGTGCCAAAATGGGCGATATATGGGCGTTACCCATCATTTCAGTGGTAAAATGGGCGTTAAGTGGGCGTTAAGCATGCAAAAGAAGTGGAGGTTCTAGCCAATAGATAGGATAGATAAGATGCAGACACAGATAATGAGAGATAGACACAGGCAAACAGATAGACATACAGGCAATGAGAGATAGACACAGGCAAACAGATAGACATACAGGCAATGAAGATAGACACAGGCAAACAGATAGACATACAGGCAATGAGAGATAGACACAGGCAAACAGATAGACATACAGGCAATGAGAGATAGACACAGGCAAACAGATAGACATACAGGCAATGAGAGATAGACACAGGCAAACAGATAGACATACAGGCAATGAGAGATAGACACAGGCAAACAAATATACATACAAGCAATGAGAGATAGACACAGGCAAACAGATAGACAGACAGGCAATGAGAGATAGACACAGACAAAAACAGAAAAGACTGGAAATACTCAGCGATCAGTCAGCATCTATGGAGAGAACAAACAAGTTAAGGTTTCTTGTGGCGATATTGAAGTTATTGGAATCTATTATTCAGCAGAGAGTGACTGAGCAACTTGGACCAATATGAAGTGATCAGGGAGAGCCAGCATGGATTTGTAATGGGCAAGTCATGTCTAATGAAACTAGTTGAATTTTTTGAGGAGTTAACGAACATGGTGGATAAGGGAGTGTCTATCCCTGAAGGTAGCAGGCCAGGTGGATAAGGTGGTTAAGAAGGCATATGGCATGCTTGCCTTTATTAGCCGAGGCATAGAATACAAGAGCAGGAGGTTATGCTTGAACTGTATAAAACACTGGTTAAGCCACAGCTGGAGTACTGCATGCAGTTCTGGTCACCGCATTACAGGAAGGATGTGATTGCACTGGAGAGGATACCGAGGAGATTTACGAGGATGTTGCCGGGAGTGGAGAATCTAAGCTATGAGGACAGATTAGATAGGCTGGATTTGTATTCATTGGAACAGAGGAGGCTGAGGGAGGCCTCATTGAGGTGTATAAAATGATGAGGGGCCTAGATATAGTGATTAGAAAGGGCCTATTTCCCTTAGCAGAGGGGTCAAAACCAGGGACCATAAATTTAAGGTAATTGGTAGAAGGTTTAGAGGGGATTTGAGGGGAAATTTCTTCACCCAGAGAGTTGTGGGGGTCTGGAACTCACTGTCTGAAAGGATGGTAGAGGCAGAAACCCTCACCACATTTAAAAAGTACTTGGATGTGCACCTGAAGTGCCGTAACCTGCAGGGTTGCGGACCTAGAGCTGGAAAGTGGGATTAGGCTGGATAGCCTCTTGTTGGCCGGCACGGACACGATGGGCCGAAATGGCCTCCTTCCATGCTGTAAACTTCTATGATGCTATCGGTGTTATTTATAGGGATTTCCAGAAGGCATTTGATAAGTTTCAACATAAGAGCCGATTTACAAAAATGAGAGTGCATGGAATTGGAGGCAACCTGTTGACATGGGTGGGGAATTGGTTAGGAGGTAGGAGACAGAGTAGGGATAATGGGAATGTACCTAAATTGGCAAAATGTGACTAGCGGTGTCCCCCAGGGGTCTACATTGGGGCAGCAGCCTTTCACTATATTTAACAGCAAGAACGAAGATAAAGGAGGAGCCCCCCAGGACCCAGCATGGCACCGGCAGACACGACCTGGTGGGGAACACCAGTAGCAGGAGCTGGCCACCACAGGCATCAGCACAAGCTAACCTGAGAAGGTGACGGAATCAAAGAGGGCGACAAAACCGGCGTCACAGGAGCCCAGGTAGCTGATTGGAGCAAGGTCAACCCAGGAGAGGTCGCCGAGGTGCGGGAGGCCCGGAGGTCGCCGAGGTGCGGGAGGCCTGGAGGTTGCCGAGGTGCGGGAGGCCCCGGAGGTCGCCGAGGTGCGGGAGGCCCGGAGGTCGCCGAGGTGCGGGAGGCCTGGAGGTTGCCGAGGTGCGGGAGGCCCGGAGGTCGCCGAGGTGCGGGAGGCCTGGAGGTTGCCGAGGTGCGGGAGGCCCCGGAGGTCGCCGAGGTGCGGGAGGCCCGGAGGTCGCCGAGGTGCGGGAGGCCCCGGAGGTCGCCGAGGTGCGGGAGGCCCGGAGGTCGGCGAGAGTGGGAGGAGCAGAGATTGGCGAGGTGCAGGAGGCCTGGAGGTCGGCGAGGTGCGGGAGCCCCGGAGGTCGGCGAGAGTGGGAGGCCCGGAGGTCGGCGAGAGTGGGAGGAGCAGAGGTCGCCGAGGTGCGGGAGGCCCGGAGGTCGCCGAGGTGCGGGAGACCCGGAGGTCGCCGAGGTGCGGGAGGCCCGGAGGTCGGCGAGAGTGGGAGGAGCAGAGGTTGGCGAGGTGCAGGAGGCCTGGAGGTCGGCGAGGAGAGAGGCCTGGAGGTCGGCGAGGTGCGGGAGGCCCAGGAGTCACCGAGGTGCGGGAGGCCCGGAGGTCGCCGAGGTGCGGGAAGCCCGGAGGTCGGCGAGAGTGGGAGGAGCAGAGGTTGGCGAGGTGCAGGAGGCCCGGAGGTCGGCGAGGAATGAGGCCCGGAGGTCGGCAAGGAGAGAGGCCTGGAGGTTGGCGAGGTGCGGGAGGAGTGGAAGTCGGCGAGGAGTGGCGGACGGGACCGGTGAGGCCCGAAGGTGGGAAGCGGCGAGGAACGGAGGTTGGGGCCAGCGAGGTCGGAGCCCAGGAACGGCGAGGTCAAGGCCCAGGAGCGGTGCAGCATGGACCAGCAGTGGGGTCATGACCCAGGGAAGGAGTAGCACGGGCCAACAGCGAGGTCATGAGACCGCCACTGCACCCTATAAGTCCCAGGGAGAGAGGACCTATGAGAACGAGAAAGGAGTACATTAGGAGAATGTTTGTGTGTGTATGTACTAGACCCATGCAACGGAGTCTGGTCTCCAGTTGTCTTGGACCTCCTTGCCACTGGACCAAGACCTTGCTCAGCTAAGCCTGTGTGGTAGCTGGTGTGCAACAGCCACCCCACGTTAAAAGAATTCACACACAGGCATCTTCCACCCTCAAAATGAACATCAGGAACATCAGGATCCTCATGGACAACCCCAACAGCGACAGACCGGAATGTCGCACTGCTATCATTGCCCGGGAACTCAGACACTTCGATATCGACATCGCCGCCCTAAATGAGACCTGGCGGGCAGGGGAAGGCCAGCTCAAGAACAAGGTGGTGGAGAGGTAAACTAGAAGAAGAACACTGCCTCCATGGGGTAGGCTTCGCCAAAAAAAATGAATTAGTGGGCCGTCTCAGAGACTCCCCTTGCAGGATAAACGAATGCCTCATGACCCTTTGGCTCACCCTAGCCCGGAACCAGTGCGCTACAGTCTTCAGCATGTTGGCCCCAATACTGGAAGCTACAGACGAGACCAAAGAGGAATTCTACTCCAGCCTTGAAAAATCCCTGTCCCGAGTCCCAACGGGGATTTGAGTATAGGAACAGGGAGGCCTTACTGCAGTTGTACAGGGCCTTAGTGAGGCCTCACCTGGAATATTGTGTTCAGTTTTGGTCTCCTAATCTGAGGAAGGACGTTCTTGCTATTGAGGGAGTGCAGCGAAGTTTTACCAGACTGATTCCAGGGATGGCTGGACTGTCATATGAGGAGAGACTGGATCAACTGGGCCTTTATTCACTGGAGTTTAGAAGGATGAGAGGGGATCTCATAGAAACATATAAGATTCTGACTGGACTGGACAGGTTAGATGCGGGAAGAATGTTCCCGATGTTGGGGAAGTCCAGAACCAAGGGACATCGTCTTAGAATAAGAGGTAGGCCATTTAGGACTGAGATGAGGGGAAACTTCTTCACTCAGAGAGTTGTAACCTGTGGAATTCCCTGCCGCAGAGAGTTGTTGATGCCAGTTCATTGGAAATATTCAAGAGGGAGTGAGATGTGGCCCTTACGGCTAAGGGGATCAAGGGGTATGGAGAGAAAGGAGGAAAGGGGTACTGAGGTGAATGATCAGCCATGATCTTATTGAATGGTGGTGCAGGCCCGAAGGGCCGAATGACCTACTCCTGCACTTATTTTCTATGTTTCTATGTTTCTATGATCCTTCTTGGCGACTTCAATGTCAGAGTTGAAAAGGACACAGAGCTCTGGGGAGGTGTGATTGGCAGAGGGGGGGGGGGGAAACCAACTCCAACAGTACCCTCCTCCTGACGAAATGCTTAGAACATGGCTTCGTCATAACCGATACCTTGTTCCGTCAGAAAGACAAGTACAAGGCTTCATGGCACCACCCTCGCTCCAAGCACTGGCATCTGCTCCATTACGTCATCGTCCGAGCGAGGGACCACAAGGACGCCCGCATCACCTGCGCCATGACAGGAGCTAACGACTGCTGGACAGACCACCGCCTAATCCGTCCTGCCATCACCATCAATGTAGCCCCAAAACAGCAGCGGCAACAGAAACAATGCCACAGGAAAATTAACGCTGGAGCACTCAAAGACCCCGCTAAGAAAGCCCTATTCAACCAGCGCCTCACTGCCAACCTGACGACTTCCAGTGACCCAGAGGCGCAGAATATCCACAGCGTCTGGTCTGCCTTCAAGTCTTTCATAATTACCACCTGTGAAGAGACGCTCGGTCACTCCACCAGGAAACACCAAGACTGGTTCAACGAGAACGACCAGGAGATCCAGGAGCTAATAAGCCGCAAGCTCAAGGCATTCTTGAATTGGAAACAGCACCACAACTCGAGAGCAAGAAAGCAGCTCTACAGACGTCTGAAGGCCGAGGTCCAACAAAAAACCCGAGACCTAAAGAACAGATGGTGAGTGGAGAAAGCGCAGGAGATCCAGTAACTAGCCGACAACCACGACACGCGAGGATTCTTTAGCGCAGTCAAGACCACCTACTGCTAAACACCCAGGGTCCTACCCCACTGCTGGCCAAGAATGGAGAGTTACTGATCAAGGACAGAGAGGCAGTGAGTGCCCACTGGAAGGAACATTTCGAAGATCTCCTTAACCGAGACTGTCTTCAACGTGAGTGTCCTCGACTCCATCCCGCAGCATGCTACCCGCCACCACCTCAACCCCAGCCCGCCATGAGGTTGAAAAGGTCATCCGACAACTGAAGAACAACAAGGCCTCAGGTGCAGATGGAATCCCCGTCGAAGCACTATAACATGGCGGAGAAGCACTATTGGCACAAATACATAATCTGATTTCTCTTATCTGGAAGGAGGAGAACATGCCAGGGGACTTTGGAGTGGAGCTAATTTTCAGAATAAACGGGAATCTGTTTAACCTCTGTTGCCTCCAGGCCAGATCCAAGGTTGTCCCATCCTCTGTCATTGAATTACAGTATGCAGACAATGCTTGCGTCTGCGCACACTCGGAGGCCGAACTCCAAGCCATCATCAACACCTTCACCGAAGCGTACGAGAGCATGGGCCTTACACTAAACATCTGTAAGACAAAGGTCCTCGACCAACCTGCCCCCGCCACGCAGCACTGCCCCCCGATTACCAAAATCCATGATGAGACCTTGGACAATGGGGACCATTTTCTATATCTTGGGAGCTTACTGTAAACAAGGGCAGGCATCGACAATGAGGTCCAACACCGCCTTCAGTGTACGTGCGGCCTTCGGTCACCTGAGGAAGAGAGTGTTTGACGACCTCAAACGCAGCACCAAGCTCATGGTCTACAGCGCAGTGATACCCGCCTTCCCATATGCTTCAGAGACATGGACTATGTACAGCACGCACCTCAAAGCCCTGGAGAAGTACCACCAATGCTGCCTCCGCAAGATTCTACAAATCCAGTGGCGTGATAGGCGCACCAACGTCAGTGTTATCGCCCAGACCAACATCCCCAGCATCGAAGCATTGACCACGCTCGATCAGCTCCCCTGGGCTACATCATCCGCACGCCCAACACGAGACTCCCAAAACAAGCGCTCAACTTGGAGCTTCGACACGACAAGCGAGCCCCAGGTGGGCGGAGGAAATGTTTCAAAGACACCCTCAAAGCCTCCTTGAAAAAGTGCAACATCCCCACCGACACCTGGTAATCCCTGGCCCAAGACCACTCAAAGTGGAGGAAAAGCATCCGGGAAGGCGCCGAACACGATCGAGTCTCTTCGCCGGGAGCAAGCTGAAGCCAAGCGTAAACAGCGGAAGGAGTGCACGGCAACCCAAGCACCCCACCCACCTGTCCCTCCAACCACCGTCTGCCCCACCTGTGACAGAGACTGTAGGTCCCGCATAGAACTCATTTTTAGTGTGGAAGCAAGTCATCCTCGACTCCGAGGGACTGCCTAAGAAGAAGAAGAAATGATTAAGGAATACAGACCCATATATCTAAGTTAGCTGATGGCACCAAGTTAGGCGTCACAGGGTAGATGGGAACAGAAAGTTGCAATGGGACATTGATAGATTAAGAGTTGGCAAAACTGTGGCAGATGAAGTTCAAAGTGGGAAAATGTAAGGTCATTCACTTTGGACCCAAGAAAGATTGATCAGAGTATTTCCTAAATGGTGAGAAACTGGGAACTGTGAATGAGTAGAGAGATTTAGGGGTCCATGTACAGACATTAGTAAAAGTTAGTTGACAGGTGCAAAAAATAATTAAAAAGGCGAATGGAATATTGG
Source organism: Pristiophorus japonicus (assembly GCF_044704955.1). Lineage (NCBI taxonomy): Eukaryota > Metazoa > Chordata > Chondrichthyes > Pristiophoridae > Pristiophorus > Pristiophorus japonicus. Next base: position 215,407,120 of record NC_091983.1, on the reverse strand, counting down.
TCTTTCTCTCGAGGGGAGTGGAATATATTGGGTAGAAGTTATGTTACAGTTATATGAAACTCTGCTTAGGTCCCATTTAGAGTGCAGGTTGAACCTCCCTTATCCGGAATCCTCGGGACCTGGCCTGTTCTGGATAAGGGATTTTTCCGGACGAAGGGTGGTCACGTTAAATTGGATGGTACAGATACTGAGCAAGGGGATATCGGGGCTTGCTGGCTTGGGGCTGTGAGTGTGGCAAGAGATCATGGGGTGTGGTGGGGGGGTGGGGGTGGGGGCGCGGTGGATTGCGGGATCAGGCTAGCGATTGCGGGAGTCGGCAACGAGGAAGGACTTCAATTTGTTTATGTTGGAGTTCTACGCATGCGCCACCCGGTGGCCGGGAATGGTTCTGGACCAGGGGTGGTTCCGGATAAGGGAGTTCTGGATAAGGGAGGTACAACCTGTACTGTGTTCATTTCTGGGCACGGCCCCTCAGGAAGGATATATTGGCCTTGGAGCAGATGCAGCACAGATTCACCAGAATAACACCGGGACTAAAAGGGTCAAATTATGAGAACAGGTTGCATAGATTAGGCGTGTATTTCCTCAAGTATAGACGATTAAGGGGTGATCTATTTGAGGTGTTTAAGATGATTAAAGGAGTTGATAGGGTAGAGAGAGTGAAACTATTTCCTCTGATGGGAGAATCCAGACCAAGGGGGGCATAATCTTAAAAATGAAGCTAGGCCGTTCAGGGGTGATGTCAGGAAGCACTTCTTCACACACAGGGCAGTGTAAATCTGGAACTCTCACCCCCATAAAAGCTGTTGAGGCTAGGGGGTCAATTAAAAATTGCAAAACTGTGATTGATAGATTTCTGTTAGGCAAGGGGATTAAGGGATTATGGAACCAAGGCGGGTAGAGAGTTACGATACAGATCAGGCATGATCTAACTGAATGGCAGACAGGCTCAAGGGGCTGAATGGCCTCCTGTTTCTATGTACCTAGAACTGTCCTTGCTGTTGAGGATCCTGCCATTGGGTCACAATCTCACACTGCTTCATCTTTTCTGCTTTCATATTCCTGTGGAGAGAAGAAGACAGATAAATGCTATGCTTTTCCTTCTATCAACTTTTTCCTTGCCGTTCTGTTCATGTAAAGGTCTCTGCAGAGAGCGGGTGTCAGATCTTCGGTTTTGATGGTTGAATATTAGCACTTGTTCTGCACAAACTAACTATGGCTGCAGAACCCTCCACATCTCCTTCCTCATCCCCTCAGCTGGGTGCGATCCCAATCCTCTTTTCAACCTGCGGGGTTAATGGACCAAAGTCCGCCATTCCTCCTCCTGCAGCTTGTCATTCCCGTGCACAATGAGCAAATTGTTCCAGCATAAGAACTCTTGTACATCCAGCAATGTGGGACTCGGAGTTTTGATGTTATGGCATGAGGCATTCAATTCTCCCAAAATATTGAGAGTAAAAAACCTAAAAATGTATTTTTTTAAAAGACACGGAATCAGCTACTTGGTTAATTGAGTAATATCTCACAGGTGAGCTGACAAGGCTCACGGCATCACTTGTGAGCTATGGTCTGCCCTCCTATTAGTCTGTTAGAATGATAATAATATCCTGATCAGTTGTTGGCCCGGATCATTGGAGCGATATGTTATTCTCATGCGCTCCTAAAGCTCACTAGACTGAGAAACAAGAACCAGATCCTGAATCCCAATGGGACTGAATGCATCACACATTGTGTACCTGAACCTTAATGAAGTAATTAATGAAGTAATGTCAACTTCGTATATTGTTTGAAATAGACATCGACACTGAGGCAGGAATGAAAAGTGGTTCCAGTGATATCGTTGTGAAACTTTCTTTTTCACAGTGTTGTTTGTTCTATTGAACAAGATCCCCATCCATATTATATTAACAGCTGTGAGATTGCATGCACTTCCTGGTGTCACCCTGACCTCTTGTGCTGGCTCCCCCTCCCTCACCCGTCAGCCTGTTGTGCGCCACCTGTGTTTGCTACCAACCTGCTGTCTCCCCCGGCTATGTGGCAGCTTCTTTCCAAAGTGCTGGTGCGATAGCCAGATGAATAGTGCGATAAGCACTTCGACACGCGATTGCTGACCTGCTCTTGGAGACAGTGGTCGACAGGCAGAGGTAGCTGGGCAATGGGGGTCGGGCCTCGGGACAGCCATTTGAAAGAGTGCCAGTGTCAGCAGAACTGGAACCGGGATGGGCGAGGGGCAGCAAGGGAGTGAAGTGGCGATGGGCCCGGGCAGGGAAAATGATGAGGGAAGAGATCCGGAGAGTGAGATGGGGGGAGGAGAAAGAGATGGAAGACAGAGAGAGAACGAGAGAGCGATCATGGAAAGAGAACGAGATTGTGGAGAGTGAGCGCTCAGGGACAGACAGACACACCAGTCCTACCAAACTTAGCAGCACCCCACCAGTAGAATACCCAAAGCCAAGCACCCCTCCCCACTACTGCTAAACTGCATAAATGCTCCCCCTCTCTCCATAATTGCTGTACACTTCCTACCTATCCAGAAGAGCAAACATGTTCCCACCGTTTTCCTCTCCATCCTAGGCTTCAAAAAAGAAAAGTGATAAATATTAAATACATGGGTTAAAGAATATATCATAATCAAGGTCACTAATTGTCACTTTTCATGGGAAAAATGATCAGAGTTCTTGAATATTGTCACTTTTCATGGGAAAAATGATCAGAGTTCTTGAATTTGATCAACAAAACTCTGCTCCGGGTCCCAGAATCAGCCAACCTGATAGAACATTGTCCATTACATGCCTATCATCCCCGATGTTATAAAACAGATCTGCTAATAATGTGTGAAAAGTCTTACATATAGCGCACACTTCTTATAAGCATCACACTTACTTCCTGGCACACTGCATTATACCACAAAGATCTATTCGTAAAACACAAATATTGGCTGACATTACTGCACATGGTCTGATATGATGACAATGTTCGTAATGGACAATGAGCAGGCCATTATGTGCAAGAAGGAGTTCAATTCTTGTGTGTGATCGGTTTTACAGAAACATTTCAGGCAGTGGAGAGTGAACCCTGTGCGACAGAGGGTACGAGAATAATGCAGCAATATTTATTACTGAAAATAGGTCTCTCAATCGTAGGCTGCGCTGAGCACAGGATGGGCTGAACGCATCTGATGAATTACATAAGAACATAAGAAATAGGAACAGGAGTAGGCCATACGGCTCCTCGAGCCTGCTCCGCCATTCAATAAGATCATGGCTGATCTGATCATGGACTCAGCTCCACTTCCCCGTCCGCTCCCCATACCCCTTATCGTTTAAGAAACTATCTATTTCTGCCTTAAATTTATTCAATGTCCCAGCTGCCACAGCTCTCTGAGGCAGCGAATTCCACAGATTTACAACCCTCTGAGAGAAGAAATTTCTCCTCATCTCTATTTAAATAGGCAGCCCCTTATTCTATCATGCCCTCTAGTTCTAGTCTCCCCCATCAGTGGAAACATCCTCTCTGCATCCACCCTGTCAAGCCCCTCATAATCTTATATGTTTCAATAAGATCACCTCTCATTCTTCTGAATTCCAATGAGTAGAGGCCCAACCTACTCAACCTTTCCTTATAAGTCAACCCCCTCATCCCTGGAATCAACCGAGTGAACCTTCTCTGAACTGCCTCCACAGCAAGTATATCCTTTCGTAAATATGGAAAACAAAACTGCATGCAGTATTCCAGGTGTGACCTCACCAATACCTTATATAGCTGTAGCAAGACTTCCCTGCTTTTATACTCCATCCCCTTTGCAATAAAGGCCAAGATTCCATTGGCCTTCCTGATCACTTGCTGTACCTGCATACTATCCTTTTGCGCTTCATGCACAAGTACCCCCAGGTCCTGCTGTACTGCGGCACTTTGCAATCTTTCTCCATTTAAATAATAACTTGCTCTTTGATTTTTTCTGCCAAAGTGCATGACCTCACACTTTCCAACATTATACTCCATCTGCCAAATTTTTGCCCACTCACTTAGCCTGTCTATGTCCTTTTGCAGATTTTTTGTGTCCTCCTCGCACATTGCTTTTCCTCCCATCTTTGTATCGTCAGCAAACTTGGCTACATTACACTTAGTCCCTTCTTCCAAGTCGTTAATATAGATTGTAAATAGTTAAGGTCCCCGCAGTGATCCCTGCGACACCCCACTACTTAATGGTTGCCAACTAGAGAATGAACCATTTATCGCAACTCTCTGTTTTCTGTTAGTTAGCCAATCCTCTATCCATGCTAATATATTACCCCCAACCCAGGGAACTTTTATCTTGTGCAGTAACCTTTTATTTGGCACCTTGTCAAATGCCTTCCGGAAGTCCAAATACACCACATCCACTGGTTCCCCTTTATCCACCCTGTTCGTTACATCCTCGAAGAACTCCAGCAAATTTGTCAAACATGACTTCCCCTTCATAAATCCATGCTGACTCTGCCGGACCGAATTTTGCTTTTCCAAATGTCCTGCTACTGATTCTTTAATAATGGACTCCAACATTTTCCCAACCACAGATGTTAGGCTAACTGGTCTATAGTTTCCTGCTTTTTGTCTGCCTCCTTTTTTAAATAGGGGCGTTACATTTGCAGTTTTCCAATCTGCTGGGACCTCCCTAGAATCCAGGGAATTTTGGTAAATTACAACCAAAGCACTATTCACTACCCCTGCCGCTATTTCTCTTAAGACCCTAGGATGCAAGCCATCAGGTCCAGGGGATTTATCTGCCTTTAGTTCCATTATCTTACTGAGTACCACCTCCTTAGTGATTGTGATTGTGTTAAGTTCCTCCCCCCCCTATAGCCCCTTGACTATCCACTGTTGGAATATTATTAGTGACCTCTACCGTAAAGACTGATACAAAATATTTGTTTAGAGTTTCTGCCATCTCCATGTCCCCCGTTACTAATTCCCCGGTCTCATCCTCTAAGGGACCAACATTTACTTTCGCCACTTTTTTCCTTTTTATATACCTATAGAAACTCTTGCTATCTGTTTCTATATTTTGCGCTAGTTTACTTTCATAGTCTATCTTCCCTTTCTTAATAATATTTTTAGTCGTTCTTTGCTGGCTTTTAAAAGTTTCCCAATCTTCTGTCCTCCCATTAGTTTTGGCCACTTTGTATGCCTTTGTTTTTAATTAGATACCGTCCTTAATTTCCTTAGTTAGCCGCGGATGGCTATCTTTCCTCTTACGTCCTTTCCTCTTCACTGGAATATATTTTTCTTGAGAGTTGTGAAATATCTCCTTAAATGTATACCACTGTTTATCAACCGTCCTACACTTTAATCTATTTTTCCAGTCCACTTTACCCAACTCTGCCCTCATATCTTCATAGTCTCCTTTATTTAAGCTTAGTACGCTGGTTTGAGATCCAACTTTCTCACCCTCCATCTGAATTTGAAATTCAATCATGCTATGACCACTCATTCCGAGGGGATCCATTACTAGGAGATTCTGCTAGACACAAATGGAACACACAGAAAGGAATATTCATCGGGAGTGCAATGAGCAAAAATCCACCCAGCAGCTACCTGCGTGCTCACCTAACCTGTCTGCAGACCTCAGGAGCTAGACTTTCCTCTTCTTTTTCGGTGGTTTTCTCAGCGGTACAGATCGTTTTCGGCTGAAAACAACCCGGCGACTTCATTTTTTAAAGCGTTCCGCCGACATTTTCAAAATACCGCTGGGGAGCAGACTGCCCACGTGCACCGCCGAGAACACCGCCGAGAACACCGCCGAGAACACCGCCGAGAACACCGCCACCACCCGAGTTTTGGCTCAGCGGTGACCTGTAGTTAAGATCGAAAAAAACTGCCCACGAAAAGCTGCCGGAAACAGGGCGGTAGGTAAGTAGCCCTGCAAAGAAAGGTAAGTTATAGTGTTTCTTGTAATTCTTTTAAAATTCTTTTACGATTAAGTTAAAAAGGGTCTTGAGAATATTTTCTGAATTTTTATTTTTTGTTTCATTGAAAAAATATTTTTTGTGCTTTACCCCTGCCCTAGGCCCAACCGCAGCCTCGGTCTAAATTTGAGTAATTACCGCCCATTCTGGTTAAGAACCACCTAATTTGCCCAGGATCGTGTTTAACCGCCGAGGATCTACGTGTAAGATCCATTTTCTCGCTGGGCGGTATTTTTTTCCCTTTTTTATGCAATTTTTCGCCAGCGTTATCTGAAGAATCTTAGCTGTCTTTTTGAGCGGCAATCCGGTGGTGGCGGGCTTAAGGGAAAGTTTAGCCCCAGCTCTAGCAGCAGAGCATAACCTAACTGAGGAGATGCTCATTAAAGCTCTTAAGGGAATCATTTTCTCACTTCCAATTAGACACTATTGTTTTCCTGATTCTCAGGGGGTGGCAACTGTTGGTTTATGAGTTCCTCGACTCTTTCTCTACGCTTGGAGACCAAGTCTCTCTGGTGACAGTAAATTAGGGCAGTGCTTTATAATTGCGACTGAGTCCCAATTGTCTTTTGCATGAGCGAAAGACTGACTGGAAGTACTGCTGAAACTCATTGCTTACTCTTTGGGTACTTAGCTCTTGATATAGCCCGAAGCGCCTCTTTAAATTAATTCTGAAACACCAGGTGCTGCCGCAGTGAGCTACATTTCACTTCTGAATGATCACTTAGTGGATTGTGCATTTTAAGTATTGATATTGTCGTCAGTGAAATCATCAATCTCTCGCACAGAACAAAGTGAGCCTTTGTTTCACGAATTAACGCCCCACTTCAGAACCCAGAAGGGTTTAAGAAACCTAGCATGAATGGAAAACATTAGGGAGATCTTCAGTAGCTTTGAAGGTCTGATTAGAATAAAGCTGTTTGCTGATTTTTGTTACCTGTTGAATCACTGCCAGTCATTGTCGAGAGTGTACCAGGAAAGCCGCAGACAATCTCTCAAACTCCCTCCCTGGGAACAGACAAACATTTGGGTTTTATTTTATTGGCCATGGCATGTCTAAAACCGTCTTCGGCCATTAAACGTGACCCATCAGTGCTGGAACAGAAGAGAAACAGTTTACCGGATGGTTGCTGGGTATACAGGCAAATTGTTCCCAGTGGTTGTGAGCCCTCATTGCAAAACTACCGATAATTTGAGTGAACAAGTTGACAGTAAATTTGTGATCTTGTTGGAAGGGGCCACAAAGTGTGGGAAATAGCATGCTGGTGAAGTAAAAGGCTGGAATTGAAGCCCATTGTTGGGACAGAGGGAATGTCGTTTCCCATCCAACTCGTACTTTAACTGACCCGAGAGTGTTTAATGCTGACATCTGAAATGGGAAAACCGTTCCATTTCCCCGTGCTGATATGGTGGGATATTGAGCACTTCATACTTTGAATATGGTTGGTTCGATTGGATACTCTGCAGTGTGTTTCTACATTGGTTATCTTGCCTTCTCTTACTCTCTCTACTTAGTTAAGTCAGTCAGGTGTGGTTAAAAATAACTTCTGTCACCCCTGAAGTGACTTCATCCAGCCAACCACACTACAATTATTGAAAAGGCAGACTGTTGGGAAATAGACATTTTCTGAATAAAACAGCAAACAGTAAGTAACCTGCCATAGAAATCCTTTACTGTGGTTAGAGATATAATACAATGTTCTGAATAAAATATATAACAATTATAATACCTTTGAGAAAGTAGCCTAGAATTCTTGAAGAAGCATTTATATAGCGCCTTTAACATTGTAAAACATCTCAAGGAACTTCACAGGGGCATTTATCAAACAAAATTTGACACTGAGCCATACAAGGAGATATTAGGGCAGGTGATCAAAAGTTTGACCAAAGAGGTAGACTTTAACGGAGGAGAGTGAGAGGAAGCAAGGCAGACAGATTTAGGGAGGCAATTCAAGAGCTTCGGGCCTTGGCAGCTGAAGGCACAGCATCCAAGCAAACAGTTCCATCAGGGATAAAGGGTGGAATTTTATAATGCCAACCAAAAACACAATACTTAAGAAATGTTAAACTAATTTGTCACTTTCCCTCTTCAACAAACATGCCTGCAATGGGATTTAATGGGATATAAATTTGACTTGAAGACAATGGAAAATAAAAGCAAGGGGAGTGCAAAACTAGCTGCCCGATTCGCTGTCGCCTGCTTTGCGCAACTGCCCAAGACAACCATGTTTCTAAAGAACTCCTTATATACTGTATCTAAATTCAGGACTTGTCTATAACTATCTTTCTCACTTGACTGATAGTATAGTCCTTCCAGCATTTACATAAAATTACATATAATCTACACTACAGAAACCGTCCTTTAGACCCAACTGCTCTATTCTGGTGTTTATATTCCACACCAGTCTCTTCCCACGTTAATTACCTCTTCCCATCCTGCCCCCCTATTCCCTTCTCCCTCATGCATGCCTTGGCTCCCCTTAAATGTGCCAATGCCATCTGATTCAAGCACTCCGCGTGGCAGCGAGTTCCACATTCTAACCTCTCTCTGTATAAAGAGATTCCTCCCACATTGATCTGTTAGTTGTTACCTTATGTTTATGCTCTCTTGTTCTGGACCCGCCCACAATCAGATACTGTTTCTGCATGTCCACCCTAGCAAACCCCTTTATAATTTGAAAGACCTCTATCTTAGTCTGAGAAGAGAGCCCCAGCCTGCTCAATCTTTCCTCACAATTCTGGTAACATCCGTGTAATTTTTACTGCACTTTTTCCAGTGGTTCTATATCTTTTATGTAGCATGGAGACCGGAACTGCTCACGGTACTCCAAGTATGGTCTAAACAAGGTCTGTATAAAGTTAACATAACCTCCCTACTTTTATATTCTATTCCTCTAGCAGTGAACCCATTGTTTGCACTCTTTATGGGCTTATCAACTTGCGTTGCTACTTTTATTAATTTATTTGTCTGAATTCCCAGATCCCTTTGCTCCACCACCCCATTGCCTTCCAAGGAATGAATGGCCTCCTTACTCATTTTACTAAAATGAACCACCTCACACTTTGTTATATTGAATTGAATTTGCCATTTATCTGCCTGTCAGTCTGTTTATGTTTCCCTGTATTTTGGCGCAGTGCTTCGCATTATTAGCTGTACCTCCCAAATTTGATATCATCTGCATATTTCGACACCGTACCTCCAGCTATTGAGTCCAAATCATTTATGCACATTGCAAACAGCCGGTGGTCCCAGCACGGACTCCTGAGGGAAACCAAGTCCCACCTTTTGTCAGTCAAAGAAACTTCCCTTAAGTCCGATCCTCTGTTCTACAGCCACCTTTCAATCCATTCTGCTGCTTGACCCCTGACTCGACACGCCCTGACCTTTGTCAGGAAGCTCTAATGTGGCACCTTATTGACGGCCTTCTGAAAGTCCATCTATACCACATCCACTGCACTGCTCTTGTTTACCCTTTCGGTCACTCTGTCAAAATAATTCAACTTGGTTAAATATGACCTTCCTTTAAAAATTCTACTGACTTTTTATTATATTCTTGTCTCTGGATGTATTGTTATCTCATCTTTTAGTAAAGATTTAACTTGCTGGTTTTAGAACATATTTTTTCCTATCTTCTCTTGCTCGGATGCAGTTCTATACACAGTAATTTCTCTAACTGCAGTAGTTGCAGCAGAGCATGTCTCCAGTCGTCCTGGTTAACCCTCGCCACTGGATAAAGGCAAGCCCGTGTGGTGGCTGATGTGCAACGGTCAACACATGAATCCACGCACAGGCACCTTCCACCCCCTCAACTGGAGTTCAGGACTGGAACATCGGGTCCTTCATTGAAACATCTGTGAACTCATGTGGAAGCAAGTCATCCTCGTTCGAGGGACCGCCTATGATGATGAAAGATTTCCTACCACTGGTGCTAAGCTAACTGGACTATAGTTCCCTGGATGTGTTCTATCTCCCTTTTTGCACATCGAATTACATTTGCTGGCTGTCAGTCCTCAGGCACTATTACTTGGAGCTCCCATTACTATGAATGAGAATACTACATTGTGATTGGTGGTCCAGGCCCGTGTTATCCCAGGATACGCATATGCTCCTGGAAAAAGTGGGCCCCTACGCTGGACTGCGCAGCTAGGCTTCGGAGCCCACGTCTACGTTCCTCCGGGACCACCAGGGGCTGCAACAACATAGGGAAATTTAAAGCGTGAAGATCACCTGGGATCAGATCCCAGGAGATCCAGGCCCCATTCTGGAAGACTCCCGGGGAATTCAGGATGGGTGGCAACCCTAATTTTCCCACCAAACAGTCGCTGCACTTCAAAGTAATTGATTGTACGTGAAGTACTTTTAGGTGTCTCAGTTCAACAGAGTCAAGATCAGCATGTTTTGAGCACCCTCTCGTTGCAAATGCAACTATGACAAACAAAGGGAACATATCTGACTGCATTTAATGGACAAGAGTACAAAAGTCTAGTGTACAGATTACCAGCCCAAAATAACGTTGAGTTTAATGGCACACACCGTTCGCAATGTGTAAATTGGCCAGCAATTTTTGGTGAGTACGAGATATCCCGAGAGTTGTGAATCTCCACAAATTACTGAACGATTCGCTCCGCCGTTAGCCTCGCCAAAACGGCAGCTTGCCCTCAACCTCCCCGTGGGTTTCAAGAAGTTGCTGCACTTACGTATTAATTACCAATTAAACATGCTGCAGACAGTTAGAGCCGGAACGTATCTGCAAAGTATCATTTTAAGAACAAGATTCATGTTCCTGTAATACCACTCAACTTTTCCGACCCAGAAAGGGAACAATTTAAACTATGGAGTCTCATTCCTACAAGTAGTAAATTGTCGTTAGAGATTCTTAAAATTAAAAAAAAGTCTTACTTTTCCTTTCTATCACTTTATTACTCTCTCTCTCCAAATCAAATTTTCCCTCTCTTTTTTTCTCTTTCTGCACCTGATTTGATTCTAATTCACCCTCCTTCTCCATTGCCTCCCCCCCGGTTTAAAATCATAGAATAGAATCATAGAATAGTGCAGCACAGAGAGAGGCCATTCAGCCCATTGAGTCTGCACCAGCTCTTTCGAAGAAGCCTGGGTTGAGGAAGCAGAGCAGGGAACTGGAGGCTGCTAATGAAAAGGTTTGATCAAAATATATCTCCCTTCGCTAACATTAAAAATGTAACTGACATTGGGACACCAGAGCCGCACTTTATATATGTAAGGAGACATGTGCAGAATTCCACTGTGCCTGGCGAGAGGGCGATAGGTTTCTACCTTTATCTTTATATCTCATTGATTGGGGAGATAGACTGTTGGTCCCATTGTTCACCAAGGTCCCAGATGCCTGGTTGCCCTCACTGCGCTGTTCTCAGCCCGCACTTACAATGCAGAACGTCCTCATCACATCAACAGTGAGAATAGCGATTAAATACCTTTACCTGCCCACAGTCCAAATTAAAAAGTGCAGAAAACATCTTGGACCTATGTACAGCATCTCAAATGTCCAGTTTCTTATTCATAAAGCCACACACATTTGTGAGGAGGAAAAAGCCTAACTAACGGGCCATGTTGCGAGATGCCCCGCTCCAACAAATTCTGGACCATCATCTTGATAGACGCCAGCCGATTCCCCATGGTGCAGCAGGCAGGGAGCCAACAGTGTCGAAAAGTTTTACCTTGGTGTTCTTACAGAATATCATAACAATGCATCCTAAAATGGTGGCCAAGAGAAGCTGCTACATAAATAGAACAGAGCTTAATAAAAATAGTGGCACCAATTATCCATTAATAAAGACAGCAATGTGCGGCAATCAATGAATAGGTTAATACAGCATCGGGGCGGGGGGGGGGGGGTGAGGAGGGGTCGTGGGGGCACCAGTGAATTCATGAGAATTAGGCAGCAGTGAATTAACAAATTCATAGTCCAGAGAGCACAGCAGAAAATTTATAAAGCGCTGGGCACCAGAGAATTCATAAATTCATAGAACAACAGGCACACTAACAAATAACCTAATAGAGCAGTGGACAGAGAAATAAATGAATGCATTAATGGAGCATACGGTGCCTGTGAATGGCTACTTCAAACCTTTACCATCGCTGCTTCTTGCCCCCATGGCCATTACTGACTTTCACTGGTTAAAAAGATCCTTTTAATTTGCAAAGGCACTTGAACAGTAAACACTCTTTGTACAGTTTAATGAGTTTAAGTAAACCTAAGCAGCCCTGTGTTTTGACGTTCAGCAGCTTTTTTAAAAAACATTTGTTCCTAGGATGTCGGCATCGCCGTCAAGGCCAGCATTTATTGCCCATCCCCAATTGCCCTTGAGAAGGTGGTGATATGGCATGCTAGGCCAGTTCAGAGGGCAGTTAAGAGCCCACCCATGTTGCTGTGGGTCCGGAGTCACATGTAGGCCAGGTCAGGAAGGGCGGCAGATTTCCTTTCGTAAAAGGACATTAGTGAACCAGATGGGTTTTTACGACAATCCGATAGTTTCATGGTCATGATTACTGGCACTAGCTTTTTAATTCCAGATTTATTTCATGAACTGAATTTAAATTCCCCAGCTGCTGTGGTCAGTTTAGTCCAGGTCTTTGGATTACTAGTCCAGTAACATAACCAATATGCTACTATAACTCTGTTGCCATTACAAAGAATGGCCACTGGTAAGAAAGCTCCCAGGCAAAGCAGAGGGGTAGGTAAGTAGGGTAGGTTGGGTGGGATGGGGACAGGGAGGGGGGGTGATGGGGATGACTCATGGGTGGTCAACATCACAGTGAGGTCAAAAATAAATGGGCCAAAAAAAATCACAGTAGGGTCAAGGTGAATGGATCGAGGAGTCATTGGGCCAGATGTCAAAGGATGATATGAGGGAAGACAGGAGGCCCAAAGTGATACGCATGAGACCAATGATTAGATATTAAACACCTGATAAATAAGAACGAGGTCCCCAAAACTGGCAAAAAGTGCAGCCTGTTGTTAGGGGAAAGACTTCAAATTGGCAAGGCGGGGGGAGGGGGGTCCCAAGGTGCCCTGTTTACTGGGCATAAAGCAGAACATTGGATTTTAAACATCTGATGAACAAACCGTGCGGGAGCTGAGTTTTCAGTAGCTGCACAGTGCCACCAAGCCATCAGAGCGTGTCATCAGTGGGGACATTTAAAATGCTGCCCCACAATACCACCCAGTGGCCAGACCTGGGATTACATCCTTACCACAGATGCAGGAAAATGAAAGGAGAAGAACATGAGAAATAAGAGCAGGAGTAGGCCATGTAATACGATCATGGCTGATCTGATCATGGACTCAGCTCCACTTCCCTGCCCTCGCCCCATAACCTTTTATTCCATTATAGCTTAAGAAACTGTCTATCTCTGTCTTAAATATATTCAAAAGCCCAGCTTCCACAGCGAGGCACCGAATTCCACAGATTTACAACCCTCTGAGAGAAGAAATTCTTCCTCATCTCAGTTTTAAATGGGCTGCCCCTTATTCTAAGATTATGCCCCCTAGTTCTAGTCTCCCTATCACTGAAAACATCCTGTCAGTATCCACCTTGTCAAGCCCCCTCATAATCTTATACATTTTATAGAAACTGTTGTGTATCTGTAAAGCATGCACTCCCATGTTCCACCACCAGGGAGCTCATCCCCTGAAGTCCCAAGGGATCCCAGCATCCCATGGGAGCACTGTATATAAGCTGGCTCCTAAGGCCTGTTCCTCACTCTGGAGTGTCTTATTAAAGACTGAGGTCACTGTTACTTTAACCTCCCTGTGTGCAGCCTCATCTGTGTTCAGAACACAATAACTGGTGACGAGTATACGAATCCAACGCAAAGATGCAACAAACTGTGGGCATCCTGGAGAAGTTCTCGGAGGGTGAGGACTGGGAAGCCTATGTCGAACAGCTAGACCAGTACTTTGTAGCCAACGAGCTGGATGGAGAAGGAAATGCTGCAAAAAGGAGAGCGGTCCTCCTCACAGTCTGCGGGGCACCGACCTACAGCCTCATGAAGAATCTTCTGGCTCCGGTGAAACCCACAGATAAGTTGTATGAGGAGCTGTGTACACTGGTTCGGGAGCATCTTAACCCGAGGGAGAGCATGGTGATGGCGAGGTATCTGTTCTACACGTGTCAGCGATCTGAAGGTCAGGAAGTGGCGAGCTACGTCACCGAGCTAAGGTGACTTGTAAGACAATGTGAGTTTGATGGCTACCTGGAGCAAATACTCAGAGACTTTTTTGTACTGGGCATTGGCCAGGAGACCATCCTACGAAAACTTTTGACTGTAGAGACACCGACCCTCAGTAAGGCCATTGCGATAGCACAGGCGTTTATGTCCACCAGTGATAACACCAAACAAATCTCTCAGCACACAAGTGCTAGCAATGTTCATAAATTAACTAGAACTGTGTTTGCAAGCAGAAATGTACAGGGCAGAATCCACGAGTCTGCAACTGCCAGCAGGCCTCAGGTGACCCAGATGACTCAAAGTCCCCAACAAAGGATGAATGCAAGGCAATTCACACCTTGTTGGGATTGTGGAGGCTTCCATTCAGCCTATTCATGCCGCTTCAAAGGGTATGTTTGCAAGAGCTGTGGAACAATGGGGCACCTCCAACGAGCTTGCAAATGAGCTGCAAGCTCTGCGAAACCTGCTAACCACCACGTGGCAGAAGAAGATTGGTCCATGGTGGGTTAAAGCAATTTTGAGCCTCAGAGCTAGGAGGCAGATGCTGAAGTACACGGAGTGCACACATTTTCGACGAAATGTCCACCTTTCATGCTAAACGTAAAATTGAATGGCTTAACCGTAGCCATGGAACTGGACACTGGCGCTAGCCAATCCATCATGAGTAAAAAGATGTTTGAGAGACTGTGGTGCAACAAGGCATTCAGACCAGCACTGAGCCCCATCCACACGAAACTGAGAATGTACACCAAAGAGCTTATCACTGCCTTGGGTAGCGCCATGGTCAAGGTCACCTACGAGGGCACGGTGCACGAACTGCCACTCTGGATTGTCCCGGGCGATGGCCTCACACTGCTGGGAAGGAGCTGGCTCAGCAAAATCTGCTGGAACTGGGATGACATCTGAGCGCTATCACATGAGGTCTCATGTACTCAGGTTCTTAACACATTTCCTTCCCTTTTTGAGCCAGGCATTGGAAACTTTTCCGGGGCGAAGGTGCGGATCCACTTGGTCCCAGAGGCACAACCCATTCACCACAAGGCGCGAGAGGTACCTCACATGATGAGGGAGAGAGTGGAAATCGAGCTGGACAGGCTGCAATGCGAAGGCATCATCTTCCCAGTGGAATTCAGCAAGTGGGCCAGTCCGATTGTTCCAGTACTCAAACGTGATGGCACAGTCAGGATTTATGGCGATTACAAAGTAACTATTAATCATTTCTCGCTACAGGACCGATATCCGCTACGTAAGGCAGACGACCTATTTGCGACGCTGGCAGGAGGCAAGACGTTCACCAAGCTGACCTAATTTCGGCCTACATGACGCAGGAGCTGGAGGAGTCCTTGAAGCGCCTCACCTGCATCAACACGCACAAGGGACCGTTCATCTACAACAGATGCCCGTTTGGAATTCGGTCGGCTGCAGCGATCTTCCAGAGAAACATGGAGAGCCTACTCAAGTCGGTACCACTCATGGTGGTCTTTCAGGACGACATATTGGTCACGGGTCGGGACACTGACGAGCACCTACAAAACCTGGAGGAGGTCCTCCAGCGACTGGATCGCGTAGGGCTGTGGCTGAAGAGGTCGAAATACATCTTCATGGCAACAGAAGTGGAGTTTTTGGGGAGAACGATCGCGATGGATGGCATTCGGCCCACAGACACCAAGACAGTGTCTATCAGGAACGCACCCAGGCCACAGAACTTCACGGAGCTGCGGTCGTTCCTGGGACTCCTCAACTATTTTGGTAACTTCCTACTGGGGTTAAGCACCTTTTAGAGCCCCTACATGTGTTATTGCACAAACGTGAGAACTGGGTATGGGGAAAAAAAACAAGTAATTGCTTTTACGAAAGCCAGAAACATTTTATGCTCCAACAATCTGCTTGTATTGTATAACCCGTGTAAAAGACTTGTGCTAGCATGTGACGCATCGTCATACGGAGTCGGGTGTGTATTACAACAAGCTAATGTTGCGGGGAAGTTGCAACCTGCCGCCTATGCTTCCAGGAGCTTGTCTAAGGCCGAGAGGGCCTACAGCATGATTGAGAAAGAGGCATTAGCGTGTGTGTTTGGGGTAAAGAAAATGCATCAGTATCTGTTTGGCCTCAAATTTGAGCTGGAAACCGATCACAAGCCTCTCACATCCCTGTTCACTTAGCCTGTCTATGTCCTTTTGCAGATTTTTTGTGTCCTTCTCACACATTGCTTTTCACCCCATCTTTGTATCATCAGCAAACTTGGCTATGTTACACTCAGTTCCTTCTTCCAAGCCATTAATATAGATTGTAAATAGTTGGGGTCCCAGCACTGACACCTGCGGAACCTCACAATTTACAGGTTGCAAACCAGAGAATGAACCATTTATTCTGACTCTCTATTTTCTGTTAGTTAGCCAATCCTCTATCCATGCCAATATATGACCCCCAACCCCGTGAACTTTTATCTTGTGCAGTAACCTGTTATGTGTCACCTTGTCAAATACACCACATTCACTGGTTCCCCTTTATCCACCTTGTTTGTTACATCCTCAAAGAATTCCAGCAAATTTCATGCTGACTCTGCCTGACTGAATAATTTTTATCCAAATGTCCTGCTACTGCTTCTTTAATAATGGACTCCAACATTTTCCCAACCACAGATGTTAGGCTAACTGGTCTATAGTTTCCTGCTTTTTGTCTGCCTCCTTTTTTCAATAGGGGCATTTCATTTGCAGTTTTCCAATCAGCTGTGACCTCCCCAGAATCTAAGGAATTTTGGTAAATTACAACCAATGCATCCACTATCGCTGCTGCTATTTCTCTTAAGACCCTGGGATGCAAGCCATCAGGTCCAGGGGATTTATCTGCCTTTAGTCCCATTATCTTACTGAGTACCACTCCTTAGTGATTGTGATGTGTTAAGTTCCTCCCCCCCCAGAGCCCCTTGACTATCCACTGTTGGAATATTGTTAGTGTCCTCTACCGTAAAGACTGATACAAAATATTTATTCAGAGTTTCTGCCATCTCCATGTTCCCCATTACTAATTCCCTGGTCCCGTCCTCTAAGGGACCAACATTTATTTTAGCCACTCTTTTCCTTTTTATGGTTCCAATTTTGGCCAACCCGTTTTTTTGGCGCACTGACCCTTTATGCGGCGACTTTGTGCGCTGGAAAGGGCGCCAAAGAACTTACTTAGTATCCTGGCCCCTCTTCCGAGTGTTCCGGGTCCTGGCGCGGCGTCCATGGTGGAGTGGGAGAGGGGGGTGGGGGTGCGGAGCTACAGCCCTGTGCTGAAAACACTGCCGGCAGCTGTCCGCATGCGCAGTGGAGTCTGCGCGCATGCTCCTCGCCCTCCCAGCGTGTCCTGCAAGCTGTCAGCAGGACCCCATGTTCGCTGCCCCAAGCCGTGGCCTAATGGTTGCCCGTGTCTGAGTGCAGCCAGGCTGCCAGAACCCTACCCGAGATGCCGCCAAGCCCAGCCTTTACTCTCCCTCCCTCCCCAGTCTCCCGATGCGTCTTTGCCGGCCGCCCCTATCCCACGCTGAATGGCCTCCCGTACAGGCCGGCCCGCTGCCTTCCCCGGCCCAGGGTAGGATTTACTTCAAATATTTAATTGTTAACCAATTGTTTGCCTGAGTTCTTTATTTTTATTTAATTATTTTAACTTTTATTTGGAATATTCGCTGCTTGATGCTTGGGTGCAGGTCCTTACTTACTTACCTGCGTCGATTTCTTAACTGCCCGCAATGTTTTCAGAGCTGGCCACATACAATGACCTAAGTCGATTTGGTGTAAGTGTTAACTGGCCAAAGTGGCATAAATGGCCAAAACTGGCGTAACTGTCTGGGATACGCCCCCCTTTGAAAAAAAAATGGAAATTTAAAAAAATCGCACCTAAGTTACTCTGAAGCAAGTTTATCGGGGAACATGGGTTTTTTAAACTTACGTCAGAAAAACCAACTTAGTCCAAAAAAATTGATGCAAGTCATGGCCAAAATTGGGCCTCATGTATCTATAGAAACTCTTGCGATCTGTTTTTATATTTTGTGCTAGTTTACTTTCATAGTCTATCTTCCCTTTCTTAATTTTTTTAGTCATTCTTTTCTGGCTTTTAAAAGCTTCCCAATCTTCTGTCCTCCCACTAGTTTTGGCCACTTTGTATGCCCTTGTTTTTAATTGGATACCATCCTTTATTTCTTTAGTTAGCCACGGATGGCTATCTTTTCTCTTACACTCTTTCCTCCTCACTGGAATATATTTTTCTTGAGAGTTATGAAATATTTCCTTAAATGTACACCACTGTTCATCAACTGTCCTACACTTTAATCTATTTTCCAGTCCACTTTACCCAACTTTGCCCTCATACCTTCATAGTCTCCTTCATTTAAGCTTAATACGCTGGTTAGAGATCCAACTTTCTCACCCTCCATCTGAATTTGAAATTCAAATTCAGATGCAAGGATGCAAGGATGTGTCTATTTGTACTAACCTATGGAATTCAGAGTTGTTGATGCCAGTTCTTTGGATATATTCAAGAGGGAGTTAGATGTTGCCCTTACGGCTAAAGCGATCAAGGGCTATGGAGAGAAAGCAGGAAAGGGGTACTGAGGTGAATGATCAGCCATGATTTTATTGAATGGTGGTGCAGGCTTGAAAGGCCGAATGGCCTACTCCTGCACCTATTTTCTATGTTTCTAAGCCGTTTCACTGATTGACTTTCCAGACCTATTGCTGATTGGTCCCCTTGGAGGATAAGCCACACCCTGAAGTTCCTCTGGAATGTGTAACTGGAACTGCCCAGCCCAAGTTCAGAATGAACTTCCAATTTGCAAATCGATCCATTTTGACTTCAGAAGCCACCGAGGATAGATTTCCCCAAAAGCCACCAAGTTCCAGCCGAAGTCCCTCCACCAGCTGAAGTCCCTTACCCCAGCAATCCCTTCATCAGCTGAAGACCCTTATCCAAGCGTGACCTTACCCCGCGCCCACTCCCCCATAGATGGGGCATTGTGTGAAGATTGTTAAGATGTTTATTGGCTATGAAGTGAATAGTGACAGTGTCGTGACTTCTGGATTTCATCCACCCCAACGATGTCCCTTGTAACACACGCACCGAGCTTGCATGCACCAGGGGGTTGGAAGAACGTGATCCGTCCTCTGAGTTCCCTCTCTCCCCTCCGATCACCCCCCCTCCCCTCCCCAACTGTGTTTCTCTCTTCCCCCCCAGGCTCTCTCTCT
Source organism: Pristiophorus japonicus (assembly GCF_044704955.1). NCBI lineage: Eukaryota > Metazoa > Chordata > Chondrichthyes > Pristiophoridae > Pristiophorus > Pristiophorus japonicus. The sequence goes on along the minus strand of NC_091983.1, from coordinate 215,387,747 downwards.
CTCCCCCAAGCTCTCTCTCTCTCTGTCACCTGCACCCCTCACAGTTCCCTCTCTCTCTCTCTGACCCCCCGGCTCTATCTCTCTGCTCCCCAGCTCTCTCTCTCTGCCCCCCCAGCTCTCTCTCTGCCCCCCCCGCGCTCTCCCCCCCCCAATATCTCTCTCTTTCCCCCCGCCCAAGCTCTCTCTCTCTCCCCCACCCAAGTTTTCTCTCTCTCTCTCCACCCCCCACTCAAGCTCTCTCTCTCCCCCCACCCAAGCTCTCTCTCTCTCTCGGCATGGTGGGAGACTCGGGGGGATGCGTTCGGCTGCTTAGTGGACGCAACGTGGTGTTGGACGCATGCGTGAAAAGGGCTAGTGTAAATTGCGCTGGGGGGGGCGGAGTCGATGATATTTGTCCTAACTCTCGCTTCTGTGCATGCGTTGGGAAATGCATGCGCAGAAGGGAGACTTAGTGCAAATAGTTACTGCGAAAATTAAATAGGACATTTTGTCGTAGCAATTTACAAGGGTAAATGTTGACACCAAAGCATGACACTTGCAGCTCGCACATTATAGGGCTCCCACGATCTGATGCAATATTAATGGGCAGAAAATCACAGCCTGTTTATATGCAATTCCCTCTTTCTGGTGCAATCACAGAATCTTTTTTTCCATTCATGGGATGCGGGCATCGCTGGCAAGGCAATCATTTATTGCTCTCAAGAAGGTGGTGATGAGCTAGGCCATTTCAGAGGGCAGTTAAGAGTCAACCACATTGCTCTGTGGCCTGGAATCACATACAGACCAGACCAGATTCCAGATTTATTTGAACTCATGTCTTCAGATCATTAGTCTCGGCCTGTGGATTATTAGTGCAGTAACATAACCACAGTGCTACTGTAACCTGTGTGATTATCTCTGTAATATATTATAGTGATCCATCTAACAGGCCCATGAGCCTCAGATCAAACTTTTCTTGTACAGCTTGCTCTTGTCCTACCTGGAACCACCACTTCAATAGTAATGAACACGACGAAGGGTCGTCCATCCGAAACGTTAACTCCGCTTTTCTCTCCACAGATGCTGCCCGACCCGCTGAGATTTCCAGCATTTTCTGTTTTTATTTCAGGTTCCAGCATCCGCAGTATTTTGCTTTTGTATTAATTAACATGAAGTTGGTTGGAACTGCCGCCTTATGGATAACAAGCTGTTGAATGTTAATTTGAAAGGAAATAGTATGACTACCATGGCAATGAAGTGTGTGACACCGGGCCCACAGACATACACTGTGGAGTCAGTGCATCCCTCAAAATCAAACGTGGAACTGTTGCCGCTCCCTCGATAACCAGCAGGTTTATAGGAACTACTAGCCGAAAAAAGGCCAAGGTCCATCGAGATCACCTTCTACCATCCGGGTAGTCGCATGATACAGCGATAATGGAGTTGTTGACTAATCACGGCAATTAATTAGTCTACAACAGACCCGGACATGAGGCGAGGAAAACCCCCAGTCACCTTTTTCCTGCCAAGCATTCTACACGCATGTGTCAAATTACTCATACACTGTATCCCTATTCAGTGAATTTTTCAGCCATACGGACTGGGAATATTACAGATTTTTTTTTAAATGGAAGTACGCAGCAGGTCAGTCAGTACCTGTGAAGCCAAATGATGGGTCACGGCAGTGCAGTGGGAGGGGCTCAGAATACAAAAGGTTTATCAGGTCGTCAGGTCTGAGGCAGTGGTAATTACTGTACTCAGGAGAACTATTTCTGTGCAGTATGAAGGGTTGGTTGTCTCTGACTGATGAGCCTAAGTGGATTGGTGGCATGACTAAAGTTCAGCAACACCAAGATTGCAGGTCCAAAGAACTTGCATTTATATAACACTTTTCACGACCTTAGGAAATCCCAAAACACTTTACAGCCAATGAATCATAGATTCTCAGCTCGTCCTACGACCCCTTTCCCCATAGCCCTGCAGAAACATTTCTTTCAGGTACTTATCCAACTTCCTCTTGTAAGCCGTGATTGAGTCTGCCTCCTTCACCCTTTCAGGCAGTGCATTCCAGATCCTAATCACTCGTTGTGTAAAAAAGTTTTTTCCGATGTTGACTTTGGTTCGTTTGCCAATCACCTTAAATCTGCGTCCTCTGGTTCTCGACCCCTCTGCCAATGGGAACAGTTTCTCTCTCTATCTACTCTGTCCAGACCCCTCATGATTCTGAACACCTCTATCAAATCTCCTCTCAATCTTCTCTGCTCTAAGGAGAACAACCCCAGCTTCTCCAGTCTATCCAGGAACTGAAGTCCCTCATCCCTGGAATCATTCTGGTAAATCTTCTCTGCACCCTCTCTACGGCCTTGACATCCTTCCTAAAGTGCGGTGCCCAGAATTTGACAGAATGCTCCATAGAAAAATAGAAACATAGAAAATAGGTGCAGGAGTAGGCCATTCGGCCCTTCGAGCCTGCACCACCATTCAGTATGATCATGGCTGAACATGCAACTTCAGTACCCCATTCCTGCTTTCTCTCCATACCCCTTGATCCCTTTAGCCGTAAGGGCCACATCTAACTCCCTTTTGAATATATCTAACGAACTGGCCTCAACAACTTTCTGTAGTAGAGAATTCCACAGCTTCACAATTCTCTGAGTGAAGAAGTTTCTCCTCATTTCGGTCTTAAATGGCTTAACCCTAAGACTTATACTTTGATCCCTGGTTCTGGACTTCCCCAACATTGGGAACATTCTTCCTGCATCTAACCTGTCCAATCCCATCAGAATTTTATATGTTTCTATGAGATCCCCTCTCATTCTTCTAAATTCCAGTGAATCTAAGCCTAGTCGATCCAGTCTTTCTTCATATGTCAGTCCTGCCATCCCGGGAATCAGTCTGGTGAATCTTCGCTGCACTCCCTCAATAGCAAGAATGTCCTTCCTCAGATTAGGAGACCAAAACTATACACGATATTCAAGGTGTGGCCTCACCAAAGCTCTGTACAATTGCAGTAAGACCTCCCTGCTCCTATACTCAAATCCTCTTGCTATGAAAGCCAACATGCCATTTGCCTTCTTCACCACCTGCTGCAGCTGCATGCCAACTTTCAATGACTGATGTACCATGACATCCAGGTCTCATTGCACCTCCCCTTTTCCTAATCTGTCACCATTCAGATAATATTCTGCCTTCCTGTTTTTGTCACCAAAATGGATAACCTCACATTTATCTACATTATACTGCATCTGCCATGCATTTGCCCACTCAGCTAACCTGTCCAAGTCACTCTGCAGCCTCTTAACATCCTCCTCACAGCTCACACCGCCACCCAGTTTAGTGTCATCTGCAAACTTGGAGATATTACATTCAATTCCTTCGCCCAAATCATTAATGTATATTGTAAATAGCTGGGGTCCCAGCACTGAACCTTGCAGTACCCCACGAGTCACTGCCTGCCATTCTGAAAAGGACCCGTTTATTTCTACTCTTTGCTTCCTGTCTGCCAACCAGTTCTCTATCCACGTCAATACATCACCCCAATACCATGTGCTTTAATTTTGCACACCAATCTCTTGTGTGGGACCTTGTCAAAAGCCTTTTGTAAGTCCAAATACACCAATTCCACCGGTTCTCCCTTGTCCATTTTACTAGTTACATCCTCAAAAAATTCCAGAAGATTTGTCAAGCATGATTTCCCTTTCATAAATCCATGCTGACTTGGACTTGGTTCAGTTGGGGCTGAACCGGTGTTTTATACAGGGTCATCACAATTGCCACGCTTTTGTATTCCAGACCTCTCTTCATGAAGCCCAGGATCCCGTAAGCTTTTTTAATGGCCCTGCCACCTTCAACGATTCATGCACACATACCCCTAGGTTTCTGATCATGCACCACCTTTAGGATTGTACCATTTAGTTTATATTTCCTCTCCTCATTCTTTCAACCAAAATATATCACTTTGCAATTTTCTGCGTTGAGTCATCACTGCACAGGGCTGAAGTACGACTCTTTTCCTGACAACGGTCGCTAACTTCAAAGGTTTCCAGTAGCTCAACAGCACGACCAGCAGGACCTTAACGGTACTGCATGTGTTTGCAACACGTCTGCAGTGCCCACAGAATCAACAGAATACATGGGGGAACCTTGTTCCATTATTCATTTTAATTACTGCTAAAGGTTCTTTTTTTTAATGAAACCAATTATTTATTTTGAGTTAGAAAAATTAGAACATTAACATGAATTTTTACCCGCAATATACTAATTGTCAGCATGTGATTTGCAATTAAAGGTTCTTCCAAGAGCCAGATTGCAGGTATTACTGAGGTGTTGAATTTAATTGCTCGGAGTCGGTAGGATGCTTGTTGGGTATATAATTCGAGGGGGACTTTTTTCATTTGGAGCCCTAGCAGAGCAGGAAAGTTGCTTCCTGATCTCCCTCATGACTACCTCTTATCAAATCTCAGTGTTGCCAGTCATTCTGGTATAGAGGATACTTTACATTAGAGCTACTTCCCCCTCTCCCCATAATTCATCATCATCATAGGCAGTCCCTTGAAAGCGAGGAAGACTTGCTTCCACTCTAAAAGTGAGTTCTCAGGTGACTGTACAGTCCAATATGGGAATTACAGTCTCTGTCACAGGTGGGACAGACAGTCGGTGGAGGAAAGGGGTGGGTGGGGAGCCTGGTTTGCCGCAGGCTCCTTCCGCTGCCTGCGCTTGTTTTCTACATGCTCTCGGTGACGGGACTCGAGGTGCTCAGCGCCCTCCCGGATGCTCTTCCTCCACTTTGGGCGGTCTTGGGCCAGGGATTCCCAGGTGCCGTTGGGGATTGTTACACTCCCATAATTATATCCCTTTTAGCACACAACCTCAGAAGGGACACGAATTGCTCAAGTCTGACATTTCCATTTCTTGGTGTCTCACCGCAGTGATTTCCCAGAACAATGCCTGAGGTGAAGAACTGAGCAGAGTGACAGATCAAACCTGTATCCGCCGTCACCCCACCACCGCTACAGCGCTTAGTTACTTGAAAACCCATCATATACAGGAAAGAAAGGCACAATCAGAGGATGCTACAGTCAGCATTACAACAACAACTTATATTTATATAGCGCCTTTAACGTAGTAAAACATTCCAAGGCGCTTCACAGCAGCGTTATAAGACAAAACAGATCAATTTGACACTGAGCCAGATAAGATGAAATTACGGCAGATGACCAAAAGCTTGGTCAAAGAGGTAGGTTTTGAGGAGTGTCTTAAAGGAGGAGAGAGAGGTAGAGAGGTGGCAGGCTTAGGCAGGGAGTTCCAGAGCTTTGGGCCCAGGCAGCTGAAGGCACGGCCACCAATGGTTGAGCGATTTATAATCAAGGATGCTCAAGATGGTAGAATTTGAGGAACGCAGACATCTCGGGGTGTTGTACGGCTAAAGAAGATTACAGAGATAGGGCGGGGCGAGGTCATGGAGGGATTTGAAAACAAGGATGAGAATTTTAAAATCGAGGTGTTGCTTAACCGAGAGCTAATGTAGGTTGGCGAGCACAGGAGTGATGGGAGAGCAGGACTTGGTGTGAGTTAGGACACGAGCTGCCGAGTTTTGGATGACCTCAAGTTTACGTAGGGCAGATTGTGGGAGTGCATTGGAATAGTCAATTGGGAAAGTTATCGCTAGAGTCCTTCTCAACTGTCTTCTCCCTGTGGCCGAGGAGCTCCTCCCGGAGTCACAGTGTGGATTTCGTCCCCTACGGGGCACAACGGACATTATTTTTGCAATGTAACAGCTGCAGGAAAAATGCAGAGAACAACGCCAGCCCTTATACATGGCCTTCTTCGACCTTACAAAGGCCTTTGACACTGTCAACCGCGAGGGTCTATGGAGTGTCCTCCTCCATTTCAGATGCCCCAAAAGTTCATCACCATTCTCCGCCTACTCCACGACGACATGCAGGCCATGATCCTTACCAACGGATCCATTACAGATCCAATTCATGTCCGGACCGGGGTCAAACAGGGCTGCGTCATTGCCCCAACCTTCTTCTCAATCTTCCTCACTGCCATGCTCCATCTTACAGTCAACAAGCTCACCGCTGGAGTGGAACTAAACTACAGAACCTGTGGGAAGCTGTTCAACCTATGTCATCTCCAGGCCATGTCCAAGACCACCCCAGCCTCTGTCGTCGAGCTACAGTACGCGGACGATGCCTGCATCTGCGCATATACAGAGGCTGAACTCCAGGACATAGTCGACGTATTTAATGAGGCGTACGAAAGCATGGGCCTTATGCTAAACATCTGTAAGACAAAGGTTCTCCACCAGCCTGTCCTCGCCGCACAGCACTGTCCCCAGTCATCAAGATCTACGGCGCGGCCCTGGACAACGTGGACCATTTCCCATACCTCGGGAGCCTCTTATCAACAAGAGCAGACATTGACGACGAGATTCAACACCGCCTCCAGTGCGTTAGTGTAGCCTTCGGCCACCTGAGGAAAAGAGTGTTCGAAGACCAGGCCCTCAAAACTGCCACCAAGCTCATGGTCTACAGGGCTGTAGTAATACCCGCCCTCCTGTATGCTCAGAGACATGGGCCATGTATAGTAGACACCTCAAGTCGCTGGAGAAATACCACCAACGATGTCGCCGCAAGATCCTACAAATCCTCTGGGAGAACAGAAGCACCATCATTAGCGTCCTTGACCAGCCCAACATTCCCAGCATTGAAGCACTGACCACACTTGATTAGCTCCGCTGGGCAGGCCACATTGTCCGCATGCTAGACACGAGACTCCCAAAGCAAGTTCTCTACTCAGACCTCCTTCACGAGCCAAAGGTGTACAGAGGAAACGTTACAAGGACACCCTCAGAGCCTCCCTGATAAAGTGTAACATCCCCACTGACAGCTGGGAATCCCTGGCCAAAGACTGCCCTAAATGGAGGAAGTGCATCCGGGAGGGCGCTGAGCACCTCGAGTCTCATCACCAAGAGCATGCAGAAATCAAGCGCAGGCAGCGGAAAGAGCATGCGGCAAACCTGTCCCACCCTCCCCTTCCCTCAATGACGATCTGTCCCACCTGTGACAGGGACTACGGTTCTTGTATTGGACTGTTCAGCCACCTAAGGACTAATTTTAAGAGTGAAAGCAAGTCTTCCTCGATTCTGAGGGACTGCCTATGACGATGAGGAATAGTCAAGTCTAGAGGCAACAAAGGCACTGATGAAGATTTCAGCAGTGGATGAGCTGAGGTAGGAGCGTAGACGGGCGATGTTTCGGAGGTGGAAATAGGCGGTTTTAGTTATGCTGTAGATATGTGGTCGAAAGCTCACTTCAGGGTCAAACATGACACCAAGGTTGTGAACAGTCTGGTTCAACCTCCGAAAGATGCTAGGGAGAGGGATAGAGTTGGATAGGGAACGCAAAATTACAAGTTTAATGACTCGGTCCTTGGTACTATTTAGTTCTTACATCAGAAAACAATTGGACTTCACATAAATTTTCATTTTTCCTGTGCTGGAAATGAGAGAGTTTGACAATCCAATTTAGAACCACTCGGAACTTTAATGAGGCATATAATGATCACAACACAGCATATAATTACAAAACAAAACATCAAAATGTTGGAATTGCACAGCCAGTCAGTCAGCAACTGGTTCGCGTTTCAGAAAACCTCAGTGTTGTGATGAAGGATCAATCCTGAACTGTGACCTCATCTTTACCTTTCAGATGCCGACTGACCTGCTGTACCTTTCCAGTCCTTTCAGATTTTCAGTATTGACGGTTTTTCTTTTCGACTCTATCATGTAGCTACAGGTGTAATTCCTGGCATTATCAAGGGTTAACATTCACTTGGTCTCAATATAAGAAACACTTTAATACTACAAACATTAGCATCCCTTTTCCTCAGGATCTACAGGTTTCCCTGCGGCATTGCCCTGATATTTTGCATGGCTGGTGAGTCATAACAACATAAGAACATAAGAAATAGAGCAGGGGTAGGCCATTCAGCCGCTCGAGCCTGCTCCGCCATTTAATACAATCATGGCTGATCCGATCATGGACTCAGGTCCACTTCCCTGGCCGCTCCCCATACCCCCTTATTCCCTTATCGCTTAAGAAACTGTCTATCTCTGATTCAATGACCCAGCTTCCACAGCAATCTGAGGCAGCGAATTCCACAGATTTACAACCCTCAGAGAAGAAATTCCTCCTCATCTCAGTTTTAAATGAGCGGTCCCTTATTCTAAGATTATGCCCTCTAGTTCTAGTCTCCCCTATCAGTGGAAACATCCTCTCTGCATCCACCTTGTCAATTTAAAATCGCGTTGAGAAGGAATTTCTTCTCCCAGAGGGTTGTGAATCTGTGGAATTCTCTGCCCGGGGAAACAGTTGAGGCTAGCTCATTAATGTATTCAAATCACAGTTAGATAGATTTTTAACCAATAAGGGAATTAAGGGTTACGGGGAGCGGGCGGGTAAGTGGAGCTGAGTCCATGGCCAGATCAGCCATGATCTTTTTGAGTGGCGGAGCAGGCTCGAGGGGCTAGATGGCCTTCTCCTGTTCCTAATTCTTATGTTCTTATGTTCTTATGTTGTCAAGCCCCCTCATAATCTTATATGTTTCGCTAAGATCACCTCTCATTCTGCTGAATTCCAATGAGGCCCAACCTACTCAATCTTTCCTCATAAATCAACCCCCTCATCTCCGGAATCAACCTAGTGAACTCATCAGGGGAGGGCAGCAGCAGCCAAGTTCATGGCACCGTGGCTGGCTCTGCTGCACAGGAGGGCAGGAAAAAGAGTGGGAGCGCGATAGTGATAGGGGATTCAATGGTGAGGGGAATAGATAGGCGTTTCTGCGGCCGCAACCGAGACTCCAGGATGGTATGTTGCCTCCCTGGTGCAAGGGTCAAGGATGTCTCGGAGTGGGTGCAGGACATTCTGAAATGGGAGGGAGAACAGCCAGTTGTCGTGGTGCACATTGGTACCAACGACATAGGTAAAAAAAGGGATGAGGTCCTACGAAACGAATTTAAGGAGCTAGGAGCTAAATTAAAAAGTAGGACCTCAAAAGTAGTAATCTCGGGATTGCTACCAGTGCCACGTGCTAGTCAGAGTAGGAATCGCAGGATAGCGCAGATGAATACGTGGCTTGAGCAGTGGTGCAGCAGGGAGGGATTCAAATTCCTGGGGCATTGGAACCAGTTCTGGGGGAGGTGGGACCAGTACAAACCGGACGGTCTGCACCTGGGCAGGACCGGAACCAATGTCCTAGGGGGAGTGTTTGCTAGTGCTGTTGGGGAGGAGTTAAACTAATATGGCAGGGGGATGGGAACCAATGCAGGGAGACAGAGGGAGACAAAAAGGAGGCAAAAGCAAAAGACAGAAAGGAGATGAGGAAAAGTGGAGGGCAGAGAAACCCAAGGCAAAGAACAAAAAGGGCCACTGTACAGCAAAATTCTAAAAGGACAAAGGGTGTTAAAAAAACAAGCCTGAAGGCTTTGTGTCTTAATGCAAGGAGTATCCGCAATAAAGTGGATGAATGAACTGTGCAAATAGATGTTAACAAATATGATGTGATTGGGATTACGGAGACGTGGCTCCAGGATGATCAGGGCTGGGAACTCAACATCCAGGGGTATTCAACATTCAGGAAGGATAGAATAAAAGGAAAAGGAGGTGGGGTAGCATTGCTGGTTAAAGAGGAGATTAATGCAATAGTTAGGAAAGACATTAGTTTGGATGATGTGGAATCTATATGGGTAGAGCTGCAGAACACCAAAGGGCAAAAAACGTTAGTGGGAGTTGTGTACAGATCTCCAAACAGTAGTAGTGATTTTGGGGAGGGCATCAAACAAGAAATTAGGGGTGCATGCAATAAAGGTGCAGCAGTTATAATGGGTGACTTTAATATGCACATAGATTGGGCTAACCAAACTGGAAGCAATACGGTGGAGGAGGATTTCCTGGAGTGCATAAGGGATGGTTTTCTAGACCAATATGTCGAGGAACCAACTAGGGGGGAGGCCATCTTAGACTGGGTGTTGTGTAATGAGAGATGATTAATTAGCAATCTCATTGTGCGAGGCCCCTTGGGGAAGAGTGACCATAATATGGTGGAATTCTGCATTAGGATGGAGAATGAAACAGTTAATTCAGAGACCATGGTCCAGAACTTAAAGAAGGGTAACTTTGAAGGTATGAGGCGTGAATTGGCTAGGATAGATTGGCGAATGATACTTAAGGGGTTGACTGTGGATGGGCAATGGCAGACATTTAGAGACCGCATGGATGAATGACAACAATTGTACATTCCTGTCTGGCGTAAAAATAAAAAAGGGAAGGTGGCTCAACCGTGGTTATCTAGGGAAATCAGAGATAGTATTAAAGCCAAGAAAGTGGCATACAAATTGGCCAGAAATAGCAGTGAACCCGGGGACTGGGAGAAATTTAGAACTCAGCAGAGGAGGACAAAGGGTTTGATTAGGGCAGGGAAAATGGAGTACGAGAAGAAGCTTGCAGGGAACATTAAGACGGATTGCAAAAGTTTCTATAGGTATGTAAAGAGAAAAAGGTTAGTAAAGACAAACGTAGGTCCCCTGCAGTCAGAATCAGGGGAAGTCATAACGGGGAACAAAGAAATGGCAGACCAATTGAACAAGTACTTTGGTTCGGTATTCACTAAGGAGGACACAAACAACCTTCCGGATATAAAAGGGGTCAGAGTATCTAGTAATGAGGAGGAACTGAGGGAAATCTTTATTAGTCGGGAAATTGTGTTGGGGAAATTGATGGGATTGAAGGCCGATAAATCCCCAGGGCCTGATGGACTGCATCCCAGAGTACTTAAGGAGGTGGCCTTGGAAATAGCGGATGCATTGACAGTCATTTTCCAACATTCCATTGACTCTGGATCAGTTCCTATCGAGTGGAGGGTAGCCAATGTAACCCCACTTTTTAAAAAAGAAGGGAGAGAGAAAATAGGGAATTATAGACCGGTCAGCCTGACCTCAGTAGTGGGTAAGATGATGGAATCAATTATTAAGGATGTCATAGCAGCGCATTTGGAAAATGGTGACATGATAGGTCCAAGTCAGCATGGATTTGTGAAAGGGAAATCATGCTTGACAAATCTTCTGGAATTTTTTGAGGATGTTTCCAGTAGAGTGGACAAGGGAGAACCAGTTGATGTGGTATATTTGGACGTTCAGAAGGCTTTTGACAAGGTCCCACACAAGAGATTAATGTGCAAAGTTAAAGCACATGGGATTGGGGGTAGTGTGCTGATGTGGATTGAGAACTGGTTGTCAGACAGGAAGCAAAGAGTAGGAGTAAATGGGTACTTTTCAGAATGGCAGGCGGGGACTAGTGGGGTACCGCAAGGTTCTGTGCTGGGGCCCCAGCTGTTTACACTGTACATTAATGATTTAGACGAGGGGATTAAATGCAGTATCTCCAAATTTGCGGATGACACTAAGTTGGGTGGCAGTGTGAGCTGCGAGGAGGATGCTATGAGGCTGCAGAGTGACTTGGATAGGTTAGGTGAGTGGGCAAATGCATGGCAGATGAAGTATAATGTGGATAAATGTGAGGTTATCCACTTTGGTGGTAAAAACAGAGAGACAGACTATTATCTGAATGGTGACAGATTAGGAAAAGGGGAGGTGCAACGAGACCTGGGTGTCATGGTACATCAGTCATTGAAGGTTTGCATGCAGGTACAGCAGGCGGTTAAGAAAGCAAATGGCATGTTGGCCTTCATAGCGAGGGGATTTGAGTATAGGAGCAGGGAGGTGTTGCTACAGTTGTACAGGGCCTTGGTGAGGCCACACCTGGAGTATTGTGTACAGTTTTGGTCTCCTAACTTGAGGAAGGACATTCTTGCTATTGAGGGAGTGCAGCGAAGATTCACCAGACTGATTCCCGGGATGGTGGGACTGACCTATCAAGAAAGACTGGATCAACTGGGCTTGTATTCACTGGAGTGCAGAAGAATGAGAGGGGACCTCATAGAAACGTTTAAAATTCTGACGGGTTTAGACAGGTTAGATGCAGGAAGAATGTTCCCAATGTTGGGGAAGTCCAGAACCAGGGGTCACAGTCTAAGGATAAGGGGTAAGCCATTTAGGACCGAGATGAGGAGAAACTTCTTCACCCAGAGAGTGGTGAACCTGTGGAATTCTCTACCACAGAAAGTAGTTGAGGCCAATTCACTAAATATATTCAAAAAGGGAGTTAGATGAAGTCCTTACTACTCGGGGGATCAAGGGGTATGGCGAGAAAGCAGGAAGGGGGTACTGAAGTTTCATGTTCAGCCATGAACTCATTGAATGGTGGTGCAGGCTAGAAGGGCTGAATGGCCTGCTCCTGCACCTATTTTCTATGTTTCTATGTTTCTATGTTTCTCTGAACTGCCTCCAAAGCAAGTTTATCCCAGCAGCATGTAAGTTGGCTGCATTTTCTGTGTGCGTGCCAGCTTGGTATTTTTGTAGAGTGGGTGTGCTGATAGAATACTGCCAGATGCATATTATACACACAAGAGGTCAAATCGCAACTGGTTATTCAGGATGCACAATCCAGTATTGTGCAAATATAGACTTGCAATCTGTGTTAGATCTCAGCATAAGTTCAAGTGCCTGACGAACAGTTGATGTTCCAATAAATAGGATCAAAAAGAATCTTATAATTAATGCTGCAATAAAGAAAGGATTTGAATTTTTATAACACCTTTCATGGAACCAAAGAACTTCACAGCAATCAAGGAACTTTTGAAGCGTAGTCACTGTTATAATGTAGGCAAATGCTGCAGACAATTTGTGCACAGCAAGATCCCACAAACAGCAATGAGAAAAACAACAAGAGAATTGTTTTAGTGGTGTCTCCTCTCTCGGATACTCTGCCCTCCCAAAATCCCTACCCCAATCCTTCAATACTCGCTGACCTCTCTCTGACTCTCCTGCTGCCGTCCCACACATGACTCCCTCCTAGACAAGCCTACAGCTTCCCGCTGTGCCTCTCTTGGCATCCTCCGAAGGGCCCATCACAACACACGTCACTGCCTCTTTACGAGCAGCAACCCCAACTGTCCCATCCTACTCTCTCACCGACCTTCCCGCCCAGCGCACCCACTGGGGGCTACTCTTGCCAATTTGCTCCCCGTTCAACTCACCCTCACCAGCGCTGACCCTGTGGACACTGGCAGTGGGGCAGCCATCACTGACCCTCTCCGCATCTCCCTCCAGAATGTCCGTTTGCTTGAGAACAAGGCCCTTTCCATCCATGAGCTTATTGTGGATGATGGCATTGACATCATGGCCCTGACGGAAACCTGGTTGAGAGCCGATGACACCTTACCCTTAAATGAAGTGTCCCCGCCTAGCTATATCTTCCACCACTTGTCCCGCTCAGACTGCCGTGGCTGTCATCAGCAAATCACACCTTGGCCTGTCCCCTTACTCCTCCAGCACTTTCTCCTCCTTTGAGCATCTCACCTTATTCCACCCCTCTCAGCTCCCACATAAAATTCTCTCGTGCCTACCATAAAAATGTTAATCACTGATATTTCTTCACTGCTTTCCTCCCTCAGCCTCTGCACCAAACAACTTCTCATCCTCAGTGATTTCAACCTCCATCTCAATTCATCATGCTCTCTCTCCTCTGAGTTCACTAGTCTCCTATCCTTCCCTTAATCTCTCACTCCATGTAACTCCCCAACCCATATTGATGGCCAGCCCCTCGACCTTGACATCTCTCGTGGCCTCGCTACTCCAATTGTGTCAATTGCAGAAAAGGCCATCTCTGACCACTTCCTTGTATAGATCTCCACCCACATATCCCTTCCACCTCCCCCCACCAAACCTACCTCCTTCTGCATCCATCCCTGGAATAAACTCTCTCCAAACTCTCTGACAACTGCACTCCCAACTGTCCAGCCTTTGGCCCTCCATTCACCATGACATTTCTGGAGCCACCGATCTGCTCAATCACACCCTCACCACCACCTTTGATGCCCCAGTCCCTGTTAAAACCATTACTCTCTCTCACCCTGGCTGTTCCCCCTGGTACAGCCCTGATCTTCACTCCCTTAAGTCCAAGTGATGCAGACTTGAACGGATTTAGTGGACAACTGGTTTAGCCATTCACTGCCAGATCTGGCTGGACCACATAAAGCATTATCCTGCTCTTCTCTGCCAAAATTGGTCACTATTCCAGAATCATTCTGGAATGTAAAGCTAAACCCCGGCTTCTATTCTCCACTGCTAACCATCTTTTTCAACCCCTCTCCCCAGTCTCCACCCTCACCTCCGACAATAAGTGTGAGGAGCTCATGGACGTCTTTGTCTCTAAGGTTGAGACCATCCGTTCGGCTGCCTCTGCCTCGTCCCTTCCTTCCCCTAGCCCAGTGGGCCAAACTTCCTCTCAGGATCCCCCCTGTCCCCACATCTTTCTCCAGTTTCTCTCCGATCTCCCCATATGACCTCTCCCAGCTCACCCTGTCCATGAGACCCACTTCCTGCTCCTTTGACCCTATTCCCACCAAACTGCTGACCACCCAACTTCCTTTTCTGGTTCCCATGTTAGCTGACATTGTTAACGGTTCTCTCTCCTCAGGTACTGTCCCCCTCTCCCTTAAATCTGCCGTCACCACCCCTCTCCTAAAAAAAAAACAATCCTTGACCCCACTGTGCTTGCAACCTACCGCCCCATCTCCAACCTCCCTTTCCTCTCCAAAGTCCTTGAACGTGTTGATGTCTCCCAAATCCGTGCCTATCTTTCCCGCAATTCCATGTTTGAATTCCTCCAACAGTTCGGAAACGGCTCTCATCAAAGTCATAAATGACATCCTTTGTGACTGTAACAAAGGCAAACTATCCCTCCTCGTCCTTCTCGACCTGTCTGCAGCCTTTGACATGGTTGATCACTCTAACTTTCTCCAACGTCTCTCCATCGTCGTCCAGTTGGGTGGGACTGCACTCGCTTGGTTCCATTCTTATCTATCTAATCGTAGCCAGAGAATCACCTGCAATGGCTTTTCTTCCCGCCCCCACATCGTTACCTCTGGTGTCCCCCAAGGATCTATCCTTGGCCTCCTCTTATTTCTCATCTACATGTTGCCCCTTGGTGACATCATCCGAAAACACAGCGTCAGTTTCCATATGTACATTGATGACACGCAGTTCTACCTCACCACCACTTCTCTCGACCCCTCCACGGTCTGTAAATTGTCAGACTTCTTGTCCGATATCCAGTTCTGGATGAGCAGACATTTTCTCCAATTGAATATTGGGAAGACCGAAGCCATTGTTTTCGGTCCCGGCCACAAACTCCGTTCCCTAGCCAGTGACTCCATCTCTCTCCCCAACTTTTGTCTGAGGCTGAATCACACTGTTTGCAACCTTGGTGTCATATTTGACCCTGAATTGAGCTTTCGACCACATATCCACAGCATAACTAAGACCGCCTACTTCCACCTCCGTAACATCACCCGTCTCTGCCCTTGCCTCAGCTCATCTGCTGCTGAAGCCCTCATCCATGCTTTTGTTACTTCTAGACTTGACTATTCCAATGCACTCCTGGCTGGCCTCCCACATTCTTCCCTACATAAACTAGAGGTAATCCAAAACTCAGCTGCCCTAACTCGCACCATGTCCCGCTCACCCATCACCTCTGTGCTTGCCGACCTACATTGGTTCCCGGTTAAGCAACATCTCGATTTCAAAATTCTCATCCTCGTTTTCAAATCCCTCCTTGGCCTTGCCCTTCCCTATCTCTGTAATATGCTTCAGCCCCACAACGCCCCCCCACCCCTCCCCTGCCGAGATGTCTGTGCTCCTCTCATTCTGCCGTCTTGAGCATCCCCGATTATAATCACTCAATCATCGGTGGCTGTGCCTTCTGTTGCCTTGGCCCTAAGCTCTGGAATTCCCTGCCTAAACCTCTCTACCTCTCTTTCCTTCTTCAAGACACTCCTTAAAACCTACTTCTTTGACCAAGGTTTTGGTCACTTGCACTAATTTCTCCTTATGTGGCTCGGTGTAAAAAATATTTTTGTCTCATAATACTCAAGTGAAGCATCTTGGGATGTTTCACTGCGCTAAAGACACTATATAAATACAAGTTATTGTTGTTGGGGGGATTAATGCTGGCCAGGACACTGGAATAACTTCCCAGCTCTTTTTCAAATAGTGCCATGGGATTTTTTAATGTCCGCCTTTGAGGGCAGATTGTGCAACAGTTTACTGTCTCATCTGAAATACATCATCCCCGACAGTGCAACTCTCCCTCAGTACAGCACTGAAGTTTCAGCCTTGATTATGTGCTCAGGGCTCTGGTGTAGGACTTGAACCCACACAATCTTCTGATTCAGAGGTGAGAATGTTACCACTCAGCCAAGGCTGACACTTGCTGTTCTGTCAGATGCCACCAACATATTTCGTAAGTGCCATTTCCTGTCACATTTAGAAACCATATATATTAAGGATACTTGAGAGCTGAACTGCATTAATGCACAAGCTCTTCATGTTGACCCCTTGACATCAATATTGGAGATTTGAAAATTGGACAAGGGAATCTAAAAGTAGTACAATGTCCTGCATGACACATGCAATATTAGCCATTACAGTGCCCATGTTAACCAATTGCAAAACACACGTCCTTACTTTAAAATGCCTTCAGGGCCTCGCCCCACTCTACCTCAGTGGCCTCCTTCAGCCCTCTGTTCCTTCACTCCTCTGACACTGGTCTACTTCTAGTTCCCACACCTCTCCGTGCACCACCCTAACCCGAACCCCCAGTGGCCTGTTTTTCAGTAACCATACTTGCCTTATGGAACTTCTTACCTCCCTCAAACCCCTATCTTACCTCCTCCCCGCCTGCTTTCTAAAATCTGAAACCATTTCTCTTCACCCACTCTTTCGGGCCCGTCCCTAATTCCATTCTACCCATTTTTCTCCTGTTGCTTTTCTCCCTTCTGCTCTGGGAGGTGTTGTGAGAGCTCTCTCTGAGTGAGGAACACTGTAGAAAAAGTGAGTTAATGTGTTCTCCAATTGATGTTACCTTCTTGGACATATAGCTACTGTTAAGACAATTTATCTGTTTAATGACTTTCATATGATTGTCCATGTATAGTCTCTATATCTTCCAGACCCATTTGCATCAGCATCACTTTACAGCCTGAATTCTGCTCTTAATTGTACACCTTAATTTCAGACACCTTCTCCATGGTAGGGTTCAAAGGTCAGGTGACCACTGTCTTTGGCTTGGTGTGCTCTTGGACTTTCAGTTGCTGACCATCTCTTATACCATCCGGTCAAAAGCTAATTGACCTCAATTAAAAGTGCTCAGCAATAAATGTCAGCTGTGTGCTATAGAGAGAAAGAAGTTATTAAATACCACAATTTAAAAAAAGAGTACATTTAAAAAGAAATGTAAAATGCTGGAAACACCCTCACACTCGGGTCAGTCAGTATTAGTGGAGAGAATTGATGAGTTCACGTTTCAGGTGAATAAGCCTTCATCTGCTGAAACGCTAAATTACCTCTTTCCCTCCACACACCCTGACTGATTCCTGCATTATTTCTTTTTACTTCAGATTTCCAGCATCTGCAGTTCTTTAGATTTTTATTTACAATAACAGGAGTGTTGGTTGCTGTTTGCTCAGTCATGGAAGCACAAGAAAGCATTCAGTGCAATTGTGTATGTTCATATAAACACGCATACAGAGGAAGAAATTGCAGGATTTTGTATGCAACCTTAGAGCTACTCTGCTTTTAAGTCGTACACACAATAGATGCACAATTGCTTTTCATAACTAACAGCGTAGCCACACCACTGGGGTCCAGGGTCTTATAAGATCTGGAAAGCTGAATCCCTGCTCTCAAAGGTGTGTCCTAGAATCATGAAATGGCTACAGCATGGAAGGAGGCCATTCGGCCCATCGAGCCGGTGCCTCCCCCGCCCTTTCCCCGTAGTCCTGCAAGTTTTTTCTTTCAGGTACTTATCCAACTCCCTTTTGAAAGTCTGCCTCCACCACCCTTTCAGGCAGGGCATTCCAGATCCTAACCACTCACTGGGTAAAAACTTTTATCCTCGTGTCGCTTTTGGTTCTTTTGCCAATCACCTTAAATCTGTGTCCTCCAGTTCTCGACCCTTCCGCCAATGGGAACAGTTTCTCTCTCTATCTACTCTGTCCAGACCCCTCATGATTTTGAACACCTCTATTAAATCTCCTCTCAATCTTCTGTGCTCTGAGGAGAACAACTCCAGCTTCCCCAGTCGATCCACGTAACTGAAGTTCCCACTTAAAATGCTGAGTTGGAAATTATGTTTTTTTTTTCTTGCTTTCCGTCTTCACGGAGAGCTTTAATTCAGGTCTGCCACAAACGGCCCTGCACTCAGGCGGCAGATACCCATTGGCGAGGCGAGGCGGTGCTATTTATGCTGGGTGAAGATTGTTGTGGAAACCTCAGGCTGTTGGGCGGAGGCGCCAACACTGTTGACTCTCAGGGGGGTGTGAGAAGTGGGGGCCTTGGCCATCCGACCCCTGCAGGCCAGCACCAGGAAGAACTCCCTGCGGAAGCGTTTGCTGATGGCGCAGTAGAGCAGGGAATTGATGGCGGAGTTGAGCCATTGCAGCATGATGCCGAGGTCCGCCAGCAGGTTGATGAGCTGACTGTAGTCATTGCGGTCGTGCATGGGCGTGTTGTAGGCGGTGCGCAGGATGCAGTAGGTGACGAAGCGAGGCAGGGACAGCAGCACGAAGGTGAAGGAGACGGTGAAGAGAATCAGGATGGACTTCTTCACCAGGCCGCCCGCCGTCACCCCGTTGATGGACCTGAGCTGCTCCTGGGTGAAGAACCTGGTGGCCGCGTACAGCCGCTGGCTGATCAGGCAGTTGAGGAGGACGATCAGCAGGTAGGGGATGCCGCCCGAGATGAACGTGTGAAACCAAACCACCGCAGTGGAGTAGAAGCTGTCATTGTAAATGCAGACTGGGTGCGGGAGGGTCTGGTTGTGCTGAGTGAGATTCTGCAGCTCCGACTGGTTGATCCAATAGGCAGGAAGGGCAATCAGGTGCGAGATCAGGACCACACTAAGGATGATTCTGATCGTCACTTTAGTCTGCAAGCAGTGCTGCCTGGCCCGGGTACTCCTCAGCACCAAGTAGCGCTCCAAGGTGAAAACAATCACGATCCAAATGGAACTGAAGACGGAGCCATACTCCAGGACTGTGAGTAGCCCGCACCATGGGGAGCTGTTCCAGAAAGGGTTGTCGACCAGCCAGACCAAGCTCAGGTCAATCAGCCCACCCCAGAACAAGCACAGCGTGTCTGCAATCGCCAGGGAAATCAGGTAGAGTCTCGCAACCTTGGACATGCCACATTTTCGACAATGGATGGTGTACACTGTCAACAGATTCGCTGGAGAGAGAGAGAAAAAAAAACACATTAGATATCTCATCTGCAGCATGACATGAGCACGGGTTCCGATAGTAGGACAACTATAAGCATAGAGCAAGAAAAGGCCGTTCAACCATACTCCTGCCACATCACGTACAGAACTCAACTTTCTTAATCTCCTGAGGGAAGGTTTTGCAAAGTTTCTTCCTGACCACCACACGGTAATTTAGTGAAGCTACAGAATATCTCTGACTTGCAATCCCACTCCACCCCTTACATAGAATGTACAGCACAGAAACAGGCCATTCGGCCCAACTGGTCCATGGTTTTTGTTCATTTATTCGTTCACGGGATGTGGGCGTCGCTGGCAAGGCCAGCATTTATTGCCCATCCCTAATTGCCCCTTGAGAAGGTGAGCCACCTTCTTGAACCGCTGCTGTCCGTGTGCTGCAGGTACTCCCACAGAGCTGACTTTGTTGTAGTGGTTTGGTACAACTGAGTGGCTTGCTAGGTCATTTCAGAGGACAGTTAAGAATCAACCACGTTACAGTGGGTCCAGAGTCACATATAGGCCAGACCGGGTAAGGATGGCAGATTTCCTTTCCTGAAGGTCATTAATGAACCAGTTGGGTTTTTCCTGACAATCCAGTAGTTTCATGGTCACCATTACTGATGCCAGCTTTTTAATTCCAGATTTATTTAATTAACTGAATTTAAATTCCCCAGCTGCCGTGGTGTCCCTAGATCATGTCCCTAGATCATTAGTCCAGGCCTCTGGATTACGAGTCCAGTAACATAACCACTTTGCTACCATACCCCATACTCCATTTGCTCCAAAATGTTTATGCTCCACACAGGCTTCTTTCCACCAGCCTACTTCATCTTACCCCATCAGCAGAACCTTCTATTCCTTTCTCCCTCATCTGTTTATCTAGCTTCCCTTGAAGGCGTCCAGACTATTCGCCTCAACTACTCCCTGTGGTAGTGAATTCCACATGCTAACCATACTCTGGGTAAAGAAAGTTCTCCCGAGGTTCTTACTGCAAAGGCTTTTCGCCGTGTGACATTTTCCTGGCTCCAACAGCTCAAGATCTAGTGTGTTCTACACAGCTTTCAATTATATCTATTTATATTCATTCAAACGCGTGCTCCTAATGCAATTAGTGTCCCCGAATCCAAATTAGGTCTAAAATCCAGATATTCAGACTTAAGCGGATATACTCGCGCCCACTGAATTGGCATTGATTCAGCAATCTAATCAGATTCAAGAATATTCATGCCAACAGTCAGTGTTTCATTAGATGTGTCTGCTAGTCAGTGCAGGATTTAAATTTGCCGAGGTCACCCAGGGTGTTACTGGGCAAAGCCCCTCTTGCTTGTTCAGGTGGGCCCCATGCTTGGCAGCAAATGTGAGGCACCCAACCTAGTGCACAAGTGCAGACACACACACACACACAGAGCAGCGCTAGATGGCAGTTAACAGTGGGTGGATCCATCCATTAGAGAAAACCAGTCCTTATACTACATTCCCCCTTCCACCGTTGGTCCCTTCGTGTCATTGCAACACGCAGGATGGAGTGGGAAAGAAACACAGCACAGATAATGGAATGATCTTTACTGCTTTAAAAAAATATATATTTTTAATAAAAACAAGGAAATATATATAATTTTATTTGAGATTGTTTTATGGTTGGGAGAAGCAGCCTATTGATTTGCTTTAGCTTAGATAATTAGCTACTGTGATCTCACTGCTACATAGGAACATAGGTGGATGAAAAAAAATACAAGGTCCATCTAGTTGGTCTGCTACCATCCTGGTCGTCACACGATACGATACGATAATGGAGTTGTTGACTAACCGTAGCAATGAATTACTTACACTTGTCACACACATTTAACTTAAAAAAATAGATGGTGCCTTTATAAAAAAGACATGCTGTCATAAAGTGTACTGAATGAATTCCTATTTTTAATCCTGGAATTATGAGCTTATGTAATGAATGCTGGAGCCAATGGGGAGTGAGTTGCCAATACCAAAAACCTCTGCCGTTAAAGGACACACTCCTGAGCACAGTGAGTACCTGCTCTTAACACATTCCACTTTAACCACTGACGTGAAACTGAAGAAAGGATGTCCTGTGGCTCAGAAGCTCTCACCAGCTGTATATTCAATTTATCTTATTTGATGACATGTTAGTCTTTGTTACAAAGAAATGTTCGTTGCAATTCTTTCAAGCCAAAGTACAAAAGGCCAAATAAAATATTTCAACTTATGATGAGTTACTTTGATGCATTAGCGTGGCAGAACCCCAACCTATAATGAATGGCCAGTTTCTTTAAATGAACTTTTAACTCATTCTTTCTCATTCACTTTCACTTGTTGACAACACGGTGCCTCCATCAAGTCCAGGGGACTTGTCCGCCTTTAGTCCCATTATTTTACCGAGTACTTTTTCTTTAGTGATAGTGGTTGTTTTAAGTTCCTCCCTCCCTATAGCCCCTTGATTATCCATTATTGGGATGTTTTTAGTGTCTTCTACCGTGAAGACCAATACAAAATACTTTTTCAAAATCCCTGCTTCCCATTATTAATTCCCCAGTCTCATCCTCCTAGGGACCAACATTTACTTTAGCTACTCTCTTCCATTTTATATTCCTGCAGAAACTCTTACTATCTGTTTTTATATTTCTTGCTAGTTTACTTTCATAATCTATCTTCCCTCCCTTTATTTTTTTTAGTTGTCCTTTGCTGGTTTTTAAAACGTTTCCTAATCCTCTGGCCTCCCACTAATCTTGGCCACATTGTGTGTCCTTGTTTTCAATTTGATACCATCCTTTACTTCCTTAGTTAATCACGGATGGTTCTTCCTTCTCTTAAAGTCTTTCCTTCTCACTGGACTATATTTTTGTTGAGAGTTATGAAATATCTCCTTACATGTCTGGCACTACTCATCAACCATCTTACACTGTAATCTATTTTCCCAGTCCACTTTAACCAACTCTGCTTTCATACCTTTATAAACTCCTTTATTTAAGATCAGGACACTGGTTTGAGATCCAACTTTCTCACCCTCCAACTAAATTTGAAATTCAACCATGCTATGATCACTCTTTCCTAGAGGATCCTTTACTAGAAAATTGTTTATTAATCCTGTCTCATTACACAGGACCAAATCTAAGATAGCCTGCCCCCTGGTTGATTCCGTTACATACCGCTCAAGGAAACCATCCCGGATACACTCTATGACCTCTTACTCAAGGCTACCTTGGCCAATTGGATTTGTCCAATCAATATGAAGATAAAAATCGCCCATGATTATTGCTGTTCCTTTCTTGCAAGCCTCCATTATTTCTTGATTTATACTCTGTGCAACAGTGTGGTTACTATTTGGGGGCCTGTAGACCACTCCGAATAGTGACTTCTTCCCCTTATTATTTCTTATCTCCACCCAAACTGATTCTACATCTTGATTTTCTGAGCCAATATCATTCCTCACTGCTGCACTGATCTCAACCTTTATTAACAGAGCTACCCCATCTCCTTTTCCTTTCTTCTGTCTTCCGAATTGTCAAACACGCCTGAATATTTAGTTCCCATCCTTGGTCACTTTGCAACCACGTCTCTGTAATGGCTATCAGATCATACCCATTTGTATCTATTTGTGCCTTCAATTCAACTATCTTGTTACGAATGCTGCGTGCATTCGGATAAAGAGTTTTTAATTTTGTTTATTTCACCATTTTTCCCTGCTTTTACCCCACTTTCTGATAGACTCTTATGTTTATACATTCTGTCCCTTCCTGTCAAGCTTTGGTTACCATTTCTCCCATCGCAACCCTGCTCTATTGCCTTCTCCTTGCTCTTTGACTTTTTAAATTTTAGTTCACTTGAGCCCTCCTCCCCACTATTTAGTTTAAAGCCCTCTCTATGCCCTAGTTATTCAAGTCGCCAGGACACTAGTCCCAGCACGGTTCAAGTGAAGCCCGTCCCAACAGAACAGCTATTTATTACCCCAGTATTGGTGCCAGTGCCCCACAAACCGAAACCCATTTCTCCCACACCAGTCTTTGAGCCACGTGTTTAACTCTCTGGTCTTATTTACCCTGGGCAAATTTGCTCGTGGCTCAGGTAGTAATCCAGAGATTATTACCTTTGCGATTCTGCTTTTTAATTTGGCCCCTAGCTGCTCATACTCCCTCAACAGAACCTCTTTGTTTGTCCAATCTATGCCATTGATACCTACGTGCACCACGACAACTGGATCTTCCCCCTCCCAATCCAAGTTCCTCTCCAGCCCAGAGGAGATGTCCTTAACCCTAGAACCAGGCAGGCAACACAGCCTTTGGGACTCACGCTCTCGGCTGCAGAGAACCTTATCTATCCCCCTAATTATACTTTCCCCTACCACTACAAAATGTCTTTTTACCCCCCCCCCCCCACTTGAATGGCCTCCTGCACCACGGTGCTGTGGTCAGTTTGCTCATCCTCCCTGCAGTCCCTGCCCATGTCCAAACAGGGAGCAAGGATTTCGTACCTGTTAGACAAGAGCAAGGGCTTCTCCGTCACTACCTTCTGGGTCCCAATACCTGCCTCGCCCATAGTCACACCCTCCTGTCCCTGACCATGGACCAAACTTGAATTAACCGAAGGGGTGTGACTGCCTCCTGGAACACAGTGTCCAGGTAACTCTCCCCCTCCCTGATGTGTCGCCATGTCCGCAGCTCGGACTCCAGCTCATCAACACGGAGCCAAAGTTCCTCGAGCTGCAGACACTTACTGCAGATGTGGTCTCAATGGGGTCAACCAGCTCCCACATGCAGCAACAGTAACACATTGCCTGCCTTGCCATCTCTAATATATTTAATTAATTAAGTTTCAAATTTTGTTTTAATCCCAGCTCTTAATTTAAACCAATGACCCAGAAAAGAGAGAAAAACTGACCAACCAATCACTGCCTTGTTTTCCTGTGATGTCACACTTTCAACCTTTTTACTTCTTGTCCTGCCAGGTCAGTTGGTGCTCTCCCTCTTGCGCTGTTTAAAGGCTACCGCTCCCGCTCTGGTCTCGCGCACAGATGCTGCCTGACCTGCTGAGCGTTTCCAGCAGTTTCTGTTCGTCAAGATGGAACTGAACTTGTTTAGTCAGTGCAAACCAGTGGCCCTGCTCATAGGCCTATACCCGGGGCTGTTATTCAGTCATCATCATCACCATAATCGAGGAAGACTTGCTTCCATGCTAAAAGTGAGTTCTCAGATGACTGAACAGTCCAATACGGGAATTACAATCTCTGTCGCAGGTGGGACAGACAGTAGTTGGAGGAAAGGGTGGGTGGGGAGTCTGGTTTGCCGCACGCTCCTTCCGCTGCCTGCGCTTGATTTCTGCATGCTCTCGGCGACGAGTCTGAAGGAGCTCAGCGACCTCCCGGATGCTCTTCCTCCACTTCGGGTGATCTTTGACCAGGGACTCCCAGGTGTCGGTGGGGATGTTGCACTTTATCAGGGAGGCTTTGAGGGTGCCCTTGAAATGTTTCCCCTGCCCACCTGGGGCTCGCTTGCCATGCAGGAGTTCTGAGTAGAGCACTTGCTTTGGGAGTCTTGTGTCTGGCATGCGAACAATGTGGCCCGCCCAACGGAGCTGGCCGAGTATGGCCAGTGCTTCGATGCTGGGATGTTGGCCTGATCGAGAACACTGACGTTGGTACGTCTGTCCTCCAAGGAGATTTGCAGGATCTTGCAGAGATATCGTTGATGGTATTTCTCCAGCGATTTGAGGTGTCTACTGTATATGGTCCACGTCTCTGAGCTATACAGGAGGGCGGGAATTACTACAGCCCTGTAGACCATAAGCTTGGTGCCAGATTTGAAGGCCTGATCTTCGAACACTCTTTTCCTCAGGCAGCTGAAGGCTGCGCTGGTGCACTGGTGGCAGTGTTGAACCTGATCGTCGATGTCTCCCCTTGCTGATAATAGGCTCCCAAGGTATGGAAAGTGGTCCACATTGTCCAGGGCCGTGCCGTGGATCTTGATGACTGGGGGGCAGTGCTGTGTGGTGTGGTCAGGTTGGTGGAGGACCTTTGTCTTATGGATATTTAGTGTAAGGCCCCTGCTTTCATACGCCTCAGTAAATACATTGACTATAACTTGGAGTTCAGCCTCTGAATGTGCGCAGACGCAAGCGAAATGTAGCTCAACGACAGAGGTTGGAACGGTCTTGGCCAGCTTTTCCTGTGATGGGTAAAAGCACCACACATATATGGAGTACGCTGCCTGCAAGTGTTGGTGCAAGCAGATTCCAAGTAACTTTCAAAAGGGACCTGGATATATATTGAAAAGGAAACATTTGCAGGGCTGTGGGGAAAAGAGCAGCTGAATGGGAGTAATTGGATAGATCGTTCAAAGAGCTGGCTTTGATACGATAGGCCAAATGGCCTCTTTGTGTGCTGTATGATACTATGATTTAGAATAGGGAGGCACCAGGGTTAATGCTGTGATCTCAGTAATGCTAACAGTCTGGGGGCTGCAACAGTCTGCATGATTCTGCCTCAGAGATGGGAAAAAGAAAAAAGACTTACATTTATATAGCGTCTTTCACAACCACCGGACATCTCAAAGCGCTTTACAGCCAATAAAGTACTTTTAAAGTGTGGTCACTGTTGTAATAGAAACATAGAAACATAGAAAATAGGTGCAGGAGTAGGCCATTCAGCCCTTCTAGCCTGCACCGCCATTCAATGAGTTCATGGCTGAACATGCAACTTCAGTACCTCATTTCTGCTTTCTTGCCATACCCCTTGATCCCCCTAGTAGTAAGGACTACATCTAACTCCTTTTTGAATATATTTAGTGAATTGGCCTCAACAACTTTCTGTGGTAGAGAATTCCACAGGTTCACCACTCTCTGGGTGAAGAAGTTTCTCCTCATCTCGGTCCTAAATGGCTTACCCCTTATCCTTAGACTGTGACCCCTGGTTCTGGACTTCCCCAACATTGGGAACATTCTTCCTGCATCTAACCTGTCTAAACCCATCAGAATTTTAAACGTTTCTATGAGGTCCCCTCTCATTCTTCTGAACTCCAGTGAATACAAGCCCAGTTGATCCAGTCTTTCTTGATAGGTCAGTCCCGCCATCCCGGGAATCAGTCTGGTGAACCTTCGCTCAATAGCAAGAATGTCCTTCCTCAAGTTAGGAGACCAAAACTGTACACAATACTCCACGTGTGGCCTCACCAAGGCCCTGTACAACTGTAGTAACACCTCCCTGCCCCTGTACTCAAATCCCCTTGCTATGAAGGCCAACATGCCATTTGCTTTCTTAACCGCCTACTGTACCTGCATGCCAACCTTCAATGACTGATGTACCATGACACCCAGGTCTCGTTGCACCTCCCCTTTTCCTAATCTGTCACCATTCAGATAATAGTCTGTCTCTCTGTTTTTACCACCAAAGTGAACAACCTCACATTTATCCACATTATACTTCATCTGCCATGCATTTGCCCACTCACCTAACCTATCCAAGTTGCTCTGCAGCCTCATAGCATCCTCCTCACAGCTCACACTGCCACCCAACTTAGTGTCATCCGCAAATTTGGAGATACTACATTTAATCCCCTCGTCCAAATCATTAATGTACAATGTAAACAGCTGGGGGCCCAGCACAGAACCTTGCGGTACCCCACTAGTCACTGCCTGCCATTCTGAAAAGTACCCATTTATTCCTACTCTTTGCTTCCTGTCTGACAACCAGTTCTCAATCCACATCAGCACACTACCCCCAATCCCATGTGCTTTAACTTTGCACATTAATCTCTTGTGTGGAACCTTGTCGAAAGCCTTCTGAAAGTCCAAATATACCACATCAACTGGTTCTCCCTTGTCCACTCTACTGGAAACATCCTCAAAAAATTCCAGAAGATTTGTCAAGCATGATTTCCCTTTCACAAATCCATGCTGACTTGGACCTATCATGTCACCTCTTTCCAAATGCGCTGCTATGACATCCTTAATAATTGATTCCATCATTTTACCCACTACTGATGTCAGGCTGACTGGTCTATAATTCCCTGTTTTCTCTCTCCCTCCTTTTTTAAAAAGTGGGGTTACATTGGCTACCCTCCACTCGATAGGAACTGATCCAGATTCAATGGAATGTTGGAAAGTGATTGTCAATGCATCCGCTATTTCCAAGGCCACCTCCTTAAGTACTCTGGGATGCAGTCCATCAGGCCCTGGGGATTTATCGGCCTTCAAACCCATCAATTTCCCCAACACAATTTCCTGACTAATAAGGATTTCCATCAGTTCCTCCCACTTACTAGACCCTCTGACCCCTTTTATATCCGGAAGGTTGTTAGTGTCCTCCTTAGTGAATACCGAACCAAAGTACTTGTTCAATTGGTCTGCCATTTCTTTGTTCCCCGTTATGACTTCCCCTGATTCTGACTGCAGGGGACCTACGTTTGTCTTTACTAACCTTTTTCTCTTTACATATCTATAGAAACTTTTGCAATCCGTCTTAATGTTCCCTGCAAGCTTCTTCTCGTACTCCATTTTCCCTGCCCTAATCAAACCCTTTGTCCTCCTCTGCTGAGTTCTAAATTTCTCCCAGTCCCCGGGTTCACTGCTATTTCTGGCCAATTTGTATGCCACTTCTTTGGCTTTAATATTATCCCTGATTTCCCTTGATAGCCACGGTTGAGCCACCTTCCCTTTTTTATTTTTACGCCAGACAGGGATGTACAATTGTTGTAGTTCATCCATGCGGTCTCTAAATGTATGCCGTTGCCCATCCACCGTCAACCCCTTAAGTATCATTCGCCAATCTATCCCAGCCAATTCACGCCTCATACCTTCAAAGTTACCCTTCTTTAAGTTCTGGACCATGGTCTCTGAATTAACTGTTTCATTCTCCATCCTAATGCAGAATTCCACCATATTATGGTCACTCTTCCCCAAGGGGCCTCGCACAACGAGATTGCTAATTAATCCTCTCTCATTACACAACACCCAGTCTAAGATGGCCTCCCCCCTCGACATATTGGTCTAGAAAACCATCCCTTATGCACTCCAGGAAATCCTCCTCCACTGTATTGCTTCCAGTT
Source organism: Pristiophorus japonicus (assembly GCF_044704955.1). Lineage (NCBI taxonomy): Eukaryota > Metazoa > Chordata > Chondrichthyes > Pristiophoridae > Pristiophorus > Pristiophorus japonicus. Next base: position 215,359,279 of record NC_091983.1, on the reverse strand, counting down.
TTGTTAGCCCAATCTATGTGCATATTAAAGTCACCCATTATAACTGCTGCACCCTTATTGCATGCACCCCTAATTTCCTGTTTGATGCCCTCCCCAACATCACTACTACTGTTTGGAGGTCTGTACACAACTCTCACTAACGTTTTTTGCCCTTTGGTGTTCTGCAGCTCTACCCATATAGATTCCACATCATCCAAGCTAATGTCCTTCCTAATTATTGCATTAATCTCCTCTTTAACCAGCAATGCTATCCCACCTCCTTTTCCTTTTATTCTATCCTTCCTGAATGTTGAATACCCCTGGATGTTGAGTTCCCAATCCTGATCATCCTGGAGCCACGTCTCCGTAATCCCAATCACATCATATTTGTTAACATCTATTTGCACAGTTAATTCATCCACCTTATTACGGATACTCCTTGCATTAAGACACAAAGCCTTCAGGCTTGTTTTTTTAACACCCTTTGTCCTTTTAGAATTTTGCTGTATAGTGGCCATTTTTGTTCTTTGCCTTGGGTTTCTCTGCCCTCCACTTTTCCTCAACTCCTTTCTGTCTTTTGCTTTTGTCTCCTTTTTGTTTCCCTCTGTCTCCCTGCATTGGTTCCCATCCCCCTGCCATATTAGTTTAACTCCTCCCCAACAGCACTAGCAAACACTCCCCCTCGGACATTGGTTCCGGTCCTGCCCAGGTGCAGACTGTCCGGTTTGTACTGGTCCCACCTCCCCCAGAACCGGTTCCAATGCCCCAGGAATTTGAATCCCTCCCTGCTGCACCACTGCTCAAGCCACGTATTCATCTGAGCTATCCTGCGATTCCTACTCTGACTAGCACGTGGCACTGGTAGCAATCCCGAGATTACTACTTTTGAGGTCCTACTTTTTAATTTAGCTCCTAGCTCCTTAAATTCGTTCTGTAGGACCTCATCCCTTTTTTTTACCTATGTCGTTGGTACCAATGTGCACCACGACAACTGGCTGTTCTCCCTCCATTTTTGAATGTCCTGCACCCACTCCAAGACATCCTTGACCCTTGCACCAGGGAGGCAACATACCATCCTGGAGTCTCGGTTGCAGCCGCAGAAACGCCTATCTATTCCCCTTACAATTGAATCCCCTATCACTATCGCTCTCCCACTCTTTTTCCTGCCCTCCTGTGCAACAGAGTCAGCCACGGTGCCATGAACTTGGCTGCTGCTGCCCTCCCCTGATGAGTCATCCCCCTCAACAGTACTCAAAGCAGTGTATCTGTTTTGCAGGGGGATGATCACAGGGGACCCCTGCACTACCTTCCTTGCACTGCTCTTCCTGCTGGTCTTCCATTTCCTATCTGGCTGTGGACCATTCACCTGCGATAAGACCAACTCGCTATACGTGCTACTCACGTCATTCTCAGCATTGTGGATGCTCCAGAGTAATGTAGGAAATGCGGCAGCGAATTTGCGCACAGCAAGCTCCCACAAACAGCAATGTGATAATGGCTAGATAATCTGTTTTTGATCAGTTGATTGAGGGATAAATATTGGCCAGGACACTGGGGGATAACTCCCCTGCTCTTCTTCGAAATAGTGGCGTTGGAATTTTTACATCCACCTGAGAGAACAGATGGGGCCTCGGTTTAATGTCTCATTCAAAAGACGGCACCTCCGACAGTGCACTGGAGTGTCAGCCTAGATTTATATGCTCAAGTCCCTGGAGTGGGATCAGCCAGGAATCTTTTTCCTGAACACTATCCACATACAAGTTGGGAAGTAAAACCAAGCTTGGTCGTGATATTCCCCATGGTCAGGTTGCCTAGCAACACTCATTTCAGCTACATCCTGGTAACTGAATCGCTGGAAACTGGAGTGGGTGCCTAAGGATTGGAAAAGGGCAAATGTAACACCAACTTATAAAATAAATGACACAATGATACTGCTGGGGCCTACAGATCGTGGAGTCTGACATTAAAGGAGATCCTGAATGAAAAAATAATAAAGCACCTAGAAAAATAAGACATAAGAATTAGGAGTAGGCCATTCGGCCTCTCGAGTCTGCTCTGCCATTCAATCTTCCACCTTAGTGGTAGATCTCAAATCTACCACCAAGCTCATGGTCTCCAGGGCTGTAGTAATACCCGCCCTCCTGTATGGATCTGAGACAATGTATAGAAGACACCTCAAGTCGCTGGAGATATATCACCAACGATGTCTCCGCAAGATCCTGCAAATCCCCTGGGAGGACAGGCGCACCAACATCAGTGTCCTCGACCAGGCTAACATCCCCAGTATTGAAGCACTGACCACACTCGATCAGCTTCGCTGGGCAGGCCACATAGTACGGATGCCAGATACGAGACTCCCTAAGCAAATGCTTTATGCGGAGCTCCTTCATGGTAAACGGGCCAAAGGAGGACAGCGGAAACGTTATAAGGACACCCTCAAAGCCTCCCTAGAAAAGTGCGACATCACCACTGACACCTGGGAGACCCTGGCTGAAGACCGCCCGAGGTGGAGAAAGTACATCCGGGAGGGCGTTGAGCTCTTCGAGTCTCAACGCAAAGAGCATGAAGAGGCCAAGCGCAGGCAGCGGAAGGAGCGCGCGGCAAACCAGCCCCACTGACCCTTTCCTCGACAAACGTCTGTCCCACCTGTAACAGGGTCTGTGGCTCTTGTATTGAACTGTTCAGCCATCAAAGAACTCACTTTGGGAGTGGAAGCAAGTCCTCCTCGATTCTGAGGGACTGCCTATGATGATGGCTGATCTTCTACCTCAACTACACTTACCTCCACTATCCCTATAATCCATTGATTCCCTTAATATCCAAAAATCTATCAATCTCTGTTTCGAATATACTCAAAGACTGAGCCTCCACAACCCTCTGGGGTAGAGAATTCCAAAGATTCACCACCCTCTGAGTGAAGGAATTTCTCCTCATCTCAGTCCTAAATGGGCGACCCCTTATTCTGAGACTGTGACCCCTGGTTCTAGACTCCTCAGCCAGAGGAAACATCCTCCCTTCATCTACCCTGTCCAAGCCCTGTAAGAATTTTGTATGTTTCAATGAGCTTACCTCTCTCATGAACATAAAAATGACAGACAGGAACTGACCTACTGGTCCATCCAGCCTGGCTCACACAGTTGAGCTCAACGAACAGCACCATCTTTACAGCAGATATATTACAACTTTCTGGTCTCCAAAATTGATTTCAATAACTTCAGATCATAATCACTGCTCCTATTTTTTGGGGGCAGTAGGTGCTGGTAATGGTTCTGCTATCGCCATTTACACCTCTCCTAGACCCACCTTTTGTTTCTTTGCTTGTTCCATTCCCATCCTTTTTTGCTTTGCACCATCATCCCTTGTCATTTATTCTCTCCTACCTTCCACCCTATCACAGACCTTGCCATTTATTCTTTCCTCCCCATCTCCTTTCCCTACCTGTGTACTTGTTTAAAGCCTGTTACATCTCTAACCTCTTCCAGTTCTGACAAAAGGTCATCGAGCTGAAACATTAACTCTGTTTCTCCCTATGCAGATACTGCCTGACCTGCTGAGTGTATTCAGCATTTTCTGGATATTTGGGGAGGAGGTCATGCCTGAAAACTCTACTGAAGTGAAGTGATTTGAAGAAAAACAAAAGAGATGGTGCCCAAGAGGAACGTAGATACTTCCTGACTGTGGGAGGACACCCCGGGAGGTGGGGAGAAGGGAATATCTTCCGCTAGGAGGGGTGCCTATGTAATTGCTCTAACCATTTCCCTGTGCAGACCACAAGAACACAGTAATGTATGTGCCTGTGAGTATACTCACAGGTTTGTAGACCTGTTGAACTGCCTGCCTCTCTTCCGTGCTTACATCCGAGCCAGGGTGTCCCTAGAAATGAAGCACGCGGTGTCCACCGGTACGCTCGTGGCCTTCTGCGAGAGGTGGGCGCCGGAGGGACTGGAGTGCATCATCACCCCCGGCAACCAAATTTTAATTTGATTTTATATATTTTAAAGTTTAATTTGTTTTATTGCCGGGTTTTCGTGTCCCCCTCCCCCTTTTGTAGGAGGCACTTGTATAATTTGCCTCTCGGTGCCCTCAAAAAAAACCCACAAAAAAAACCCCCCATAAAAAAAATCCCAAAAAAGGGCACTTGAAAAATGTTTGGAGTGTCCCCCCCAAAGGGGGCACTTGATTTATTGGTTAATCGTGTACAACCAAAAGAGTTGTAGAACTGTTGAATTGCCTGCCTCTCTTCCGCGGTTACATCCGGGCCAGGGTGTCCCTGGAAATGGAGGACGTGGTGTCCATCGGTACGCTCGCGGCCTTCCGCGAGAGGTGGGCGCCGGAGGGACTGGAGTGCATCATCACCCCCGGCAACCAAATTTTAATTTGATTTGATATGTTTTAAAGTTGAATTTGTTTTATTGCCGGGTTTTAGTGTCCCCCTCCCCTTTTGTAGGGGGCACTTGTATAATTTGTGGTTTTAGTGTCCAAAAGAAAACACAAAAAAAACCCCCACAAAAACACACCCCCAAAAAACAAAAAAAAAGGGCACTTGAAAAGTGTTTGGAGTGTGCCCCTTCTTTAATCAGGGGGCACTTGAACTAACTGTTTAATTTGTCTTCAACTAAAAGAGTTGTAGAGCTGTTGAACTGCCTGCCTCTCTTCCACGGTTACATCCGAGCCAGGGTGTCCCTGGAGATGGAGCACGCGGTGTCCATCGATACGCTCGCGGCCTTCCGCAAGAGGTGGGCGCCGGAGGGACTGGAGTGCATCATCACCCCCGGCAACCGAATTTTGATTTGAATTAAGTTTACTGCCAAAAGTTAATTTGTTTATTGTGTCGGGTTTAGTGCCCCCCCCCACTTTAATCAGGGGGCACTTGCATAATTTGTGTTTTTGGTTCCCCCAGAAAAAGCAAAAAACAAAAATAACAAGGGGGCACTTGATTGAAAGGTTCTGGAGTGTGACCCTCCTCCCCCCTCCACCCCCTTTAACCAGAGGGCACTTGATTAAAATTTCTACAAAAATAGTTGTAGAGCTGTTGAGTTGGGAGTGGCTTAGCCAGTCATGTGATGTTCACAAAACTCAATAAAACCCCAGCCAGTTGGGTTCAGGGGATCCACGATGAGACAGGTGGTTGTGAGCCTGGTGGATGAACTGGTAATGTGTAGTGTGATTATTAAACCTTTTGTTAATAAAGAAACTAGTTCTGAATAGAAATGTCTTGCTATGAATTCTTAAGCAAAGAAACCATGAAGCAAATACATTGCATACATCAGCTGAAATTTGAAATAAAAAGTTTTTGTCCCTGTTGAAGGGCTGCCTCTTTCTCTCTCTGCTTGGAGATCATCCCCAGATAGTTACTGACCTGGATTGGCATGAAACTCCTGTGAAGGCCAGGAAGCCAACCTCCCCCCCCCCCACCCACCCCCCCACATCCCCAGGTTGCACAAGGCCCGAGGGGCTGGAATGTCTTCCAGGACCAGGGAATCATCTCTATGGATCTCTATAGGCCTGTATTCAGGGTTGACATTTGAACACGGCGCACTGGGGTCTAACAGGATTTCATTTGCACACGTCCAACCCATATATTGGCACTCTCTGGAATAGGGGTTGGGAAGTGATATACACGGACGTCACCAAGCACATTTCCAACCCTGTAGGCTAGGGTTGCACGAATTCCACTGCCTCCAAATGCCCCGCCCTCGATGCTCCCGTCAGTAGTTGTCTGACATGTCCATCCTCGAGGTGCCCCACCTCCCTACACCAATTGGAAAGCTAAAGGCTCTTCATTGCCCGATTGGATGATTCTTGACTTGTCAGTCAATCAGATTTTTTTCCCTCCCCTTAATTTTTATAACTCGTAAAAAGAAGTGTTAAAATAAAATGAAAGAAAACACAATTCTTTTTAATGGCCCCATGATTTATCTCCCGGGTTGCTCTTAGCCAGTGTCCTGGAGATTAACCTTCAATTCCTGGAGACTCCTGGCCGGTCCTGGAGGGATGGCAACCCTACTGGAGGCCCAGATCCACCAGAACACCTCGGCCTATATATTTAAATTTTAGTAAAACAGGAGATTGATCCAGAACTCATTTACTGGGTGGGCCTCTGAAGTGGCTTGAAAGGAAACAGGTTTTAGTTACATTGCAGCTGCGTCAGCGTGGAAGGAAGTGACTGATCTCAGGGATCAGTATGAGGGCACTCTGTACATGAATGATCTGGAGGCGGATGATACCAAATTAAACACGGGGGGAATTATAAAGACCAGGGAATACAAACAGGAACAGAAGGCGGCCAATCAGCCCCTCAAACCTGTTCCACCATTCAATTAGATCATGACTGATCTGTACTTCAATTCCATTTACCCGCCTTTGATCCAGATTCCACAATACCGTTACCTAAAAAAAAAACCTAGCCACCTCAGTCTTGACCATCTCAGGTGACCCGGCAGTAACAGCCGTTTAGAGAAGAGAGTCGCAGATTTCCAATACCCATTGTTCAAAAAAGTGCTTCCTGATTTCACTCCTAAAATTTTAAGCACCTCGATTCGAATTCACCCCTGAACCTTCTAATGTTAAGGGAAAAGAAAGAAAGAAAGAAAAAGAGAAAGAAAGAGAGAGAAAAGAAAGAGAAAGAGAGAGAGGAAGAGAAAAAGAAAGAGAAAGAAAGAGAGAAAGAAAGAGAAAGAGAGAGAGAAAGAGAAAAAGAAAGAGAAAGAAAGAAAGAAAAAGGAAGGTTATCAGCCAGAAAAGTTATATACTTTTCAAGTGTAGTCACTGTTGTAATATAGGAAATATGGCAGCCAGCTTGCGCACAGCAAGCTCCCACAAACAGCAATGTGATAATGACCAGATAATCTGTTTTTGTTATGTTGATTGAAGGATAAATATTGGCCAGGACACCGGGTATAACTCCACTGCTCTTCTTCGAAATGGGATTTTTTACGTCCACTTGAGAGGGCAGATAGGGCCTCGGTTTAACGTCTCATCCGAAAGACGGCACCTCCGACAGTGCAGTGCTCCCTCAGCACTGGACTGGAGTGTCAGCCTAGATTCATAGAAGCCTAGTCTATGCAACCTGTCCTCGTAATGTAACCCTTTTGGTCCTGGTATAATTTTGGCTACACCCACTCCAAGGCCAATATATAAATGGGCCAAATACAGAATGGCCTTGGATACATTAGGGAGTTAGGCTAACAAGCTGGAGATGTTTAATATAGATTAATGTAAGTGATGAGATGGGGTGGGATATTTCTTCTGTGTTTTATGTGTAACAAAAATTCTAAGCCAGTTTAAAAATAACACATTTCTAATTTTGTTATACATCGTCCAAAGGGCAAGTCTCACGTCGCACTGCACTCTCCTCCCGCCCCTCCCCGCCGCCCCCGTGATTTTGTGCGAATAGACCGTTGCTCCTGCTTCTTCCTTTTACCCTTGCGATGCCTCTGTAGGTCAATCTTCATTCATTACCACTTCAGAAACCAGTGAGGATTACCTGGGATTCCGATAGCACACAGCGTTGGATAATAGATTTTCTGTATAGTGACAAAGGCATTGTTCAGTGTAGGGGCCATGTCCAGCATGTAGTTATCTTCCAGGGAAACTAAACAAAGTGCCTCATTCTTCTGCTCATATCCTGAAAAGAAAATGACCCACTATTAACGTGAGGTATTAACACTCTAATTTCACCACACAGAAGAACTGAGCCTTGTACACGAATGTGGAAATCAAAACTGTGTCTTTGTTTTTGGGGATGTCTCGATGCAATCAACAACAACCACCTGTATTTATACTCTGCCATTAACATCGTAAAACATCCCAAGGCGCTTCACAGGAACACCGAGCCATAAGGAGATATTAGGACAGGTTGGTCAAAGCTTGGTCAAAGAGGTAGATTTTAAGGAGCATCTTAAAGAAGACAAGGAGATATAGATAGACTGAGTGAGTGGGCAGTAAGGTGGCAGATAGAGTATAATGTGGGAAATGTGAGGTTATTCACTTTGGTAGGAAGAATTGAAAAACAGAATATTTTTGAAATGGTGAGAAACTTTTAAATGTTGGCATTCAGAGAGATTTGGATGTCCCTGTGCATGAAACACAGGGACATCCAGAACCAGGGGTCACAGTCTAAGGATAAGGGGTAAGCCATTTAGGACAGAGATGAGGAGAAATTTCTTCACCCAGAGAGTGGTGAACCTGTGGAATTCTCTACCACAGAAAGTTGTTGAGGCCAATTCACTAAATATATTCAAAAAGGAGTTAGATGTAGTCCTTACTACTAGGGGGATCAAGGGGTATGGCGAGAAAGCAGGAATGGGGTACTGAAGTTGCATGTTCAGCCATGAACTCATTGAATGGCGGTGCAGGCTCGAAGGGCCGAATGGCCTACTCCTGCACCTATTTTCTATGTTTCTATGTTTCTATGTAACACAGAATGCTAGCATGCAGGTACAGCAAGCAGTAAGGAAGGCAAATGGCATGTTGTCCTTTATTGCAAGGGGGTTGGTGTATAATAGTAAGGAAGTCTTTCTACAATTGTACAGGGCCTTGGTGAGACCACACCTGGAGTAATGTGCACAGTTTTGGTCTCCTTATCGAAGGCAGGATATACTTGCCTTGGAGGTGGCACAACGGAGGTTCACTAGATTGCTTCCTGGGATGAGATGACTGTCTTATGATGAGAGATTGTGTGGAATGGGCCTATACTCTCTGGAGTTTAGAAAAATGAGAGATGATCTCATTTAAACATACAAGATTCTGAAGGGGATTGACAGGGTAGATGCTGTTAGGTTGTGTTCCCTGGCTGGACTGTCCAGAACTGGGGGCTCACAGTCTCAGGATAAGGGGCTGGCCATTTCAAATAGAGATGAGGAGGAATTTCTTCACTCAGAAGTTTGTGAATCTTTGGAATTATTTGGCCTAGAGGGCCATGGATGCTGAATCTCTGAATATATTCAAGGCTGGGAAAGATAAATTTTTGGAGTCTAGAGGAATCTAGGGATATGGAGATCGGGCAGAAAAGTGGAGTTAAGGTCGATGATTGAATGGCTGAGCAGGCTGGAGCCTACTCCTGCTCCTATTTCTTATGTTCTTATGAGAGAGGTAGAGAGGCAGAGAGGTTTAGAGAGGGAACTCCAGAGCTTAGCGCCCAGGCGGCTGAATGCACGGCCTCCAATGGTGGAGCGATGTATCTCGGAGGGTTGTGAGGCTGGAGGAGGTTAGAGTTGCAATCGACTTGTTTTTGTTTGTATTTTCATTGTCTGCCAGCCCGGATCCCTGGAACCAAGAGGCCGAGGACATGGTCTGCTCCCAGGCTGACACCATTACATAAGAACATAAGAAATAGGAGCAGGAGTAGGCCATACGGCCCCTCCTGTCTGCTCCGCCATTTAATAAGATCATGGCTGATCTGATCATGGACTCAGCTCCACTTCCCCACCCACTCCCCATAACCCCCTATCCCTTTATCGCTCAAGAAACTGTCTACTTCCGTCTTAAATTTATTCAATGCCCCAGCTTCCACAGCTCTCCGAGGCAGCAAATTCCACAGATTTACAATCCGCTGAGAGAAGAAATTCCTCCTCATTTGTTTTAAATGGACGGTCCCTTATTCTAAGATCATGCCCTCTAGTTCTAGTCTCCCCCATCAGTGGAAACATCCTCTCTGTATCCATCTTGTCAAGCCCCCTCATAATCTTATACGTTTCGATAAGATCACCTTTCGTTCTTCTGAATTCCAATGAGTAGAGGCCCAACCTACTCAACCTTTCCTCATAAGTCAACCCCCTCATCCCCGGAATCAACCTAGTGAACCTTCTCTGAACTGTCTCCAAAGCAAGTATATCCTTTCGTAAATATGGAAACCAAACCTCCACGCAGTATTCCAGGTGTGGCCTCACCAATACCCTGTATAGCTGTAGCAAGACTTCCCTGCTTTTATACTCCGTCCCCTTTGCAATAAAGGCCAAGATACCATTGGCTTTCTTGATCACTTGCTGTACCTGTATACTATCCTTTTATGTTTCATGCATGTACCCCTAGGTCCCGCTGTACTGCGGCACTTTGCAATCTTTCTCCATTTAAATAATAACTTGCTCTTTGATTTTTTTCTGCTAAAGTGCATGATCTCACATGGGGTATGAAGAGAAAGCAGGAAAGGGGTACAGAGGTGAATGATCAGCCATGGTCTTATTGAATGGTAGTGCAGGCTTGAAGGGCTGAATGGCCTACTCCTACACCTATTTTCTATGTTTCTATATTTCTCAAACTTTCCAACATTATACTCCATCTGCCACTCACTTAGCCTGTCTATGTCCTTTTGTAGATTTTTTGTGTTCTCCTCACACATTGCTTTTCCTCCCATCTTTGTATCGTCAGCAAACTTGGCTACGTTACACTCAGTCCCTTCTTCCAACTCGTTAATAGAGATTGTAAATAGTTGGGGTCCCAGCACTGATCCCTGCGGCACCTCATTAGTTACTGGTTGCCAACCAGAGAATGAACCATTTATCCCGATTCTCTGTTTTCTGTTAGTTAGCTAATCCTCTATCCATGCTAATCTATTACCCCCAACCCCGTGAACTTTAATCTTGTACCTTTTATGTGGGACCTTGTCAAATGCCTTCTGGAAGTCCAAATACACCATATCCACTGGTTCCCCTTTATCAACCCTTTTTTTCACTAGTGCTAAGAATGTAATGAAGCGTTACGATAGGATAGTTAAATAGTAGTAGATTGTTTCCACTGGACAGTAATGAGATTAACATTTAAGATAAATCACAAAAAGAATTAAAAGGTGAGGTAAGACAACAAAAGAAAAAAATGTGGCTGGAATGTGTGCCTTTGTCTGCCACAAAGTACATGAATTCTATAAAAATGAAGACCGCTGCTTGAACAAATGATTAAATCAGTTGATCTGCCATGGTATTGCACATGGAAAGCCAAGACCAAGAAGGATCTTCAGGCAAAGAAGACGAGGAATAGTTGGACCAGGGCTGAGGGAACCCTGTGACCAGGAAGACCTGTGCGGGGGCGAGGGTGGAGATTAGAGTCTGTTGGTGAGGGGGTAGAGGCTAGTGTCTGTGGGGGGGGGCGGTGGGGGGCAGAGGCTAGTGTCTGTGGGGGGGGGGGCAGAGGCTAGTGTCTGTGGGGGGGGGGCAGAGGCTAGTGCCTGTGGGGGGTGTGGGCAGAGGCTAGTGTCTGTGGGGGGGGGCAGAGGCTAGTGTCTGTGGGGGGGGTGGGCAGAGGCTAGTGTCTGTGGGGGGGGGGGCAGAGGCTAATGTCTGTGGGGGGGGGGCAGAGGCTAGTGTCTGTGGGGGGGGGAGAGAGGGGAGGGGACAGAGGGGAGGGTAAAGGCAAAGCCATGGTTGGTTAGAGGCTAGGGTTGGGGAAGGTAAGCAGAGTAAGAGGCCCGAGGAGAGTTCGAGGTTCAGAGGACAGACTGGAAGGCCACTGGAAGATGCTGGAGCCCAAAGCAAGGGGCTGCACTTGTGGGACTGGTAACCTTGGTCTGAGTGCACATGCTATAGAGAAAGGGGAAATGAGGAGGGGTGGGTGGGGTGAGGGGGTGAATAGGGAGAACTGGAAAATGAGTGGAAATGAATGGAGGTTGGGGAATGGTGGGACGAGGAGTGAGAAAGTGGGGGAGAAAGAGTAAGGTGGATTTTCCGATCGGAAGTTATTAACCTACATCAGTAAGGCGAGTCTAGCTGACCCCACACACACACACACACACACACCCTCTCACGTTCCCACACTCATGCACGCACACTCACTCATACTCACACTCATTTGCCTGCCGCAGTTTTTCTGGGAAACCTTAACCCGTAAAGAGTCCAAAGAGTTAATGGGAAGTGATCTCATTGTATATTAAAGTTATGACCAAACTTCCCACAAAGCCTGGCTCCAGATGGCAAACATCTCCATTCTAGATAAAGGCTATAAAACATTACACTTGAGTAAAACATTTTTATAAAATAAACACTGACGTAAGCTTGAGGATCATCCGTTCTTCAATAATCTAGTTAACAGCAGTCAGCATGGATTCTGAAGGGGAAGATTCTACTGGATCAACCTCCTTAACTCCTCTGAAGAACTGACAACCCTGGTGTACTATGGGAAACTCTATACCATGACTTCAAAAAGACCTTTGACAAAATTGCAGAAAAAAGGCTATTAGTTAACCTCAAACCTGTGGGGATTCCGGACAAACCCTGGGAATGGATAAGAAACTTACTGAAGGGTAGAAAACAACAAGCACTCATTAGTGGAGATATTTTGGAATGAGGAGGGAGGCAAGTGGAGCACCTCAAGGCTCAGTACTGAGACGACTGATTCAGAAACTCAATGGTTGGAGGGGCAATGGAGTCAGATGAAGCATCTTAAAAATTACAGAATGAGTTGGACAAGATATATGTGGGCAGAACAATGGCAGATCAGATTTCATGTAGCAAAGAGTAAGTGCTAGACAGGAAGGAAAAACAGATGGCCTGCGTTCTGTTGAATTAGCTGAGGATGGAACTGAAGGGGACCTAGGAGTCTCAATAGATTCGAGGCAAAATAAGTCCAACCAATGCAGAGCAGTAATCAATAAAGCCAACAGAATGTTGCACTACATAGTCGAAACAGAAGAATACATGCCAGAGAGGAAAATGAGCGAACAGTGCTACATTACAACACTTCAGAAGTACTTCATTGGCTGTAAAGTGTTTGGGATATCCTGAGGTCACGAAAGGTGCATTATGAATGCAAGTCTTTCTTTTGCTCTGGTCAGACCCCCAACTTGAGCACTGGGTCTAGTTGTGATCGCCAATGCCGAGAGGGGCCACAAGGCTGATAGTGCCGGATCTGTAATGTGAAGGAAGTCTTGAGCAACATGGGCTTTTCATCGGAGAAAGGAAGTGTCTGAGAGGTGACTCAGAGAGGTATAGAGGACTGATAACAGTTATAGAAAATGTTGACCCAGAATATTATTATTTTTTAAAAAGTGCAAATCAGCTTTAAATAGTAACTGTTCAGAATGAATACTTCCTCCAAGTATTCACAAGAAAGACATGAGCATCATATTCTCTCCACGCAAAGATATTTTAAGTATAATAATGGCCAAGTGTGTTCACAAACAAATAAATTGCCAGGGATAGATAGTGTTCATCCCAGAAAGCTGAGAGAGACTACGGAGGAGATTTGTGAGGCACCGACAGTCATTATGAGGACAAACTTCACCTTGAATACTGCCTCGAATTCTGGTCACCAAGAAACAAGAGAGATCATCATCATCATCATAGGCAGTCCCTTGAAAGCGAGGAAGACTTGCTTCCACTCTAAAAGTGAGTTCTCAGGTGACTGAACAGTCCAATACGGGAATTACAGTCTCTGTCACAGGTGGGACAGACAGTGGTTGAAGAAAAGGGTGGGTGGGGAGTCTGGGTTGACGCACGCTCCTTCTACTGTCTGCACTTGGTTTCTGCTTGCTCTCGGCGATGAGACTCGAGGTGCTCAGTGCCCTCCCAGATGCTCTTCCTCTTTGGGTGGTCTTGGGCCAGGAATTCCCAGGTGTTGGTAGAAATGTTGCACTTTATCAAGGAGACTTTGAGGGTGTCCTAGAAGCGTTTCCTCTGCCCACCTGGGGTTCGCTTGCCGTGTCAATGCTTCGAGTAGAGCGCCTGCTTTGGTAGTCTCCAGTTGGGCATGTGGACGACATGGCCCACCCAATGGAGCTGATCAAGCGTGATCAATGCGTCGATGCTGGCCTGAGCGAGAACACGGACGTTGGTGCGTCTGTCCTGCAGGATCTTGCGGGGGTAGCGCTGGTGGTATTTTTCCAGTGTTTTGAGGTGTCTGCTGTATATAGTCTACGTCTCTGAGCCATATAGAAGGGCGGGTATCATTACTGCCCTGTTGACCATAAGCTTAGTGCCAGATTTGAGGTCCTGGTCTTCAAACATTCTCTTCCTCAGGCAACCAAAGGCTGCGCTGGCACACTGAAGGCGGTGTTGGACCTCATCATCGATGTCTGCCCTTGTTCACAGTAGCTCCCGAGGAAAATGGTCCATGTTGTGGATTTTGATAACGGGGGGCTGTGCTGTGTGGTGGGGTCAGGTTGGTAGAGCACCTTTGTTTTACGGATGTTTAGTGTAAGGCCAATGCTTCCGTACACCTTGGTGAAGGTGTTGATGAGTTGAAGTTTGGCCTCCGAGTATGTGCAGACGCAAGCATCGTCCGCATACTGTAGTTCAATGACAGAGGATAGGACGACTTTGGATCTAGCCTGGAGGCAACGAAGGTTGAACAGATTCCCATTTGTTCTATAATTTAGCTCCACTCCAGCAGGAAGCTTGTTGAGAGTGAGATGAAGTATTTCAGGAAGGAAGATCTAGAAGAGCATTGGTGCAATGACGCAGCCCTGCTTGACCCCAGTCCGGATGAGGATTGGGTCTGTGGTGGATCCATTGGTCAGGATCACGGCTTGCATGTCGTCGTGGAGCAGATGGAGGATGGTGACAAACTTTTGTGGACAGCCGAAACGGAGGAGGACACTTCATAGTCTCTCGCGGTTGACAGTGTCAAAGGTCATGTACAAGGGTTGGTGCTGTTCCCTCCACTTCTCTTGTAGTTGTCGCACGGCGAAGATCATGTCCGTTGTACCCCTTATTGGGCAGAATCCGCATTGTAACTCTGGGAGGAGCTCTTCAGTCACAGGGAGAAGACGATTGAGGAGGATTCTTGCGATGACTTTCCCAGTGGTCGACAGCAGGGAAACCCGACAGGTGAGATATTCGAGTGTTGGAAGCAGTGCAGAGTAAAGCTATGAGGCTGATACCCACTGTCAGGGGTATGAGCTATGAGGAAAGGTTGGACAATCTTGTGCATTTCAGCCCAGAAAGGAGGGGATGGAGTGAGGACTGAAAGAGGTATATAAGAGTACATAAGAGTACAGAATAAAAGTTGACCGAGAATATTACTTTCAATTAAACTGTGGGATTAGAACCAGGAGACATTAGGTTCAAACTAGAAAAAGGTCATTTTAGGACTGATATCAGGATATTCTCCTGCACACAAATTGATCACATGTGTGGAATAAACTTCCAGACAGAATTGTGAAGGCAAAAATCCTGGAGTCATTTAAGAAATAATTGAATGTTACAAGCGGGAATGCTTGAAACTCTCTGGATGGATGAAATAAGACGGGCTACAAAATAGTCCACAGCACTTTCCCTTTCCCAAATTAACAGGAAAAGGATACAAAAGAGCTTTTTTCATGAAGGCAGTGCCTCTTTAACTGACATCAACCCATAAGCTCTTGGCTCAGTAGTGCACACACGCATATTTCCTTTAGGCTTTAGGCGAATGCTGCCAAGTTTCCAGCAACAAAACACAAATGTTAAAGTGTTTATTTTAAGAGAGACTTGTATTGGAGACGTTATTGACTGAGTAATGCAATCTGGATGATTTGAGGCCCATTGAGCATGACATTAATACATTACTGCCCAAGATGTTTACTATACCACAAATCGGGAAGTTTTGGCAAATGTCAGTTTTAAACTATTTCCTCATTTCAAAGATTAGCCTGGAATTTGGTGGCGATTAATTACAAATAAAATGTGGGATAGACCAGAGATTTATGCCTAAATTTCCTCTTTGATTCTGAGGTATGTGTGTGTGTGGTATTACTGTCGGTTGCTAAGTGCTCCAACTAGGACCTTGCTGTCCCCTCAGTCCTGTTCACTACTCACTGTGCAGTCAACGTCACTCTGACACTACACATTGTATTCTTTCTCGCACTCATCGATCCCCAATCTCATGTTTTTAAACTGCTCTCACGCCTACAATTGAAAAAAATTAGAGCATCGTCGTGCAGTTTAAGAGTGGATATTTAACATTTTTCACCTCTCCACTAGCCACAGGGCTCGATTCAGGTGTTTAATGGAATACATTGGCAGAATGGAGGCAACTGATGTACAATATACATCAATGATTTAGATTAAGGAATTGAGTGTAATATCTCCAAGTTTGCAGATGACACTAAGCTGGGTGGCGGTGTGAGCTGTGAGGAGGATGCTAAGAGGCTGCAGGATGACTTGAACAGGTTAGGTGAGTGGGCAAATGCATGGCAGATGGAGTATAATATGGATAAATGTGAGGTTGTCCAATTTTGTGGCAAAAACAGGAAGACAAAATATTATCTGAATGGTGACAGATTAGGAAAAGGGGAGGTGCAACAAGACCTGGGTGTCATGGTACATCAGTCATTGAAGGTTGGCATGCAGGTACAGCAGGCGGTGAAGAAGGCAAATGGCATGTTGGCTTTCATAGCTAGAGGATTTGAGTATAGGAGCAGGGAGGTCTTACTGCAGTTGTATAGAGCCTTGGTGAGGCCACACCTAGAATATTGTGTTCAGTTTTCATCTCCTAATCTGAGGAAGGACATTCTTGCTATTGAGGGAGTACATCGAAGATTCACCAGACTGATTACGGGATGGCAGGACTGACATATGAGGAGAGACTGGATCGACTGGGCTTGTATCCACTGGCGTTTAGAAGAATGAGAAGGGATCTCAAAGAAACATATACAATTCTGGCGTGTTTGGACAGGTCAGATGCAGGAAGAATGTTCCTGATTGGAGAAGTCCAGAACCAGGGTTCACAGTCTAAGAATAAGGGGTAAGCCATTTAGGACCGAGATGAGGAGAAACTTCTTCACTCAGAGAGTGGTTAACCTGTGGAATTCTCTACCGCAGAAAGTTGTTGAGGCCAGTTCATTAGATATATTCAAAAGGGAGTTAGATATTGCCCTTACGGCCCAAGGGATCAAGGGGTATGGAGAGAAAGCAGGAAAGGAATACTGAGGTTGAATGATCAGCCATGATCTTATTGAATGGCGGTGTAAGCTCGAAGGGCCGAATGGCCTGCTCCTGCACCTAATTTCTATGTTTCTATGTTTCTAACTGCAATAAATCTTCAAGGCTCAACACCCCACAGGACAGAGCAGTTCACTTGACTGGTGCTCTGGCCCCTCCAATACCAGTGCGCTGTGGCTGCATTATGTCCTACTTACAAGATGCTTTGCAGCAACTCGCTCCACAAGCTTTTTTTGACAGCATCTCTCAGCCCCATGGCCTCTACCACAGAGAAAGACGAGTAGCAGGGTGCATGGGAACACCATCACCCGCAAGATCTCCAAGTCACACGCCATCCTGACTTGGACATATGTCGCCATTCCTTCATCATCCCTTACTTAACAATGTGATGGGAGCACCATCTCTGATCAGTGGGGCGTCAATGACCTAGGGCCTCACACACGCCGAGCCTCTCGCCACCAGTTAAGGTCGGGGCTTCTGTCTTCCCCAGCATTTATTATATAAAAGCGCTTTGGCACTTGCTGAGGTCTACCTCTCTTTCCTCTGTTAAGATGTTCCTTAAAACCTGCCTCTTTGACCAAGCTTTCGGTCATTTGCCCCAAAGTCTCCCTATGTGGCTCAGAGTCAAATTTTACTTTATGACCCTCCTGTGACATTTCACTATGTTAAAGGTGTTATATAAATACAGGTTGTTCTTGTTGAGGTCATGAAAAGCACCATAAAAATGCAAATCTTCCCCCAGTGGCAAGTAGATGTAATTACACAGGCTGGTTTCCCTGCCACAGCAACCTGCAGTTCACAAAGCTTGAACTTGAGTAAATTATTGAAATTTAAATAGAGTCGGGCTTCCTTTGACTAACAGCATTTTCAATTTGTCTGTCATGTAATTATTTGTAATATATGCATCTGGACTGCATTACCGGCTGATTATCATCCGATTATGAAGCACAGGGGTCCACAGAACTGAAAGCTGCCATTTGGCCATTCCTAACGCAGGCCTTGCATAATCCATTGCATCATGGTCTGTGGTTATACAGGCATGCTTGCATTTTAGATGAAAAAAAAGGAAAGAACTTGCATTTATATAGCGCCTTTCACGACCTCAGGACGTCCCAAAGTGCATGACAGCCACTATTATGACGTACATTCACTCAATATGTAGGCAGCTGTGGCAGACAATATGTGCACAGAAAGGTCCTAAAACTGCAATGAAATAAGAGACCTGTTAATCTGCTTTGCTTGTCCTGCTCACCTCTGAAAATGCAGCACTCCCTCAGAGTTGCTCTGAGTTGTCAGCCTAGATTCTAAAGAAAGAACTTCCATTTATATAGCTCCTTTCATGATCTCTGGATGTCCCAAAGCGCTTTACAACCAATGAAGTACTTTTGCTACATTAAAGGTGCTATATAAATACAAGATGTAGCTGTTGTTGTTGAATCAAGTAATACTGCCATTCTCTCTCAGGGATTACATAATCAGCTCTTTCACATGACTATACGTACAGTAGTGTGGTGTCAGCTTGGCTCAGTTGGTAGCACTTCTGCCTCTGAGTCAGGTGACTGAAGGCCCATTCATTGAGTACATAACTTAGGCCGACGCTACTGAAATAGTGAACTACTGAAGCACAAGAAATATCAACCCAAGCCTGCGCTTCCCAGAGTCCGCAGCTGCCAATGTGATGGGGATTAGCCAAGAACACTTGGACGATTCTGTGTGTGTTGACCTTGTACATAGTTGTGGCTGGCCATGGTTATGAACTATGCCTGACTGAATACATGACTGTACCACCCAAGGAAAAGTACACTCCCAGATCGGTGTAAATCAAAAACACTTGCTGGTTCTATAACTGATCTGTACTTAGTTATGGCTGCTGTCCTGGTGATATTTGTACTCTATGCCTGGTTGAATTATGCAATGGTGCCACCCACAGCAATGGAGAAATTCCAGTGATTTGCACAAACAGCTCATTTTCTGACGACAGTCTAGACAGCCTTAGTCAAGGGTAGGGGCAGAAAATATAAAATTGCACCATCTCTGTCCAAATGCTGCCTCCCATTAAAGGCTTGCATTTCTATAGCGCCTTTCACGACTACCGGATGTCTCAAAGCGCTTTACAGCCAATGAAGTACATTTGGAATGTAGTCACTGTTGTGATGCAGGTTTAGAATTTTACATTAGTATTCAAGTTAATTTTAAAATATCTTTTTTCCTTCCTAGTTGATAAACGTTTAAAAAAAAAATTTAAAACAAAGTCAATTTACTGTAAGATTGGTCACAATCAAACCTGGGAAAAGACATTCAGGATTATGGTGCAGGGCACTGTTGGTGGGGACATAACCCACGATAGTCACAAGTTATAGGGAACCAAATATGATTATACGGACTAGGTACATTCATACACTGTTGCTACTTCCTACAAGCACACTGTTGAACTGCGAAATCTATGCAAAGTGAGAGTATGTATTGCACACGGCACATTTACAGTAATGCTTAATATTTCAACAGTGACAAAAGATTAACTCCTGATTGCTCCAATGGAACAGGTGCTGCCTGCTCATTTATCGGTTCTTTGCAATAATGGTCATTGGACCAAAACATCAGAGAAAACAAGGTAACACAATGATTTGTTGAGAAGGAAACGATAGCATACTGGTTATGTTATTGGACTAGTAATCCAGATGCCTGGACTAATGATCCAAGGACGTGAGTTCAAATCCCACCACGGCAGCTTGGGAATTTAAATTCAGTTAATTAATTAAATAAATCTGGAATAAAAAGCTAGTATGTGTAATGGTGACCATGAAACTATCGGACTGTTGTAAAAACCCATCTGGCTCACTCATGTCCTTTAGGGAAGGAAATTTGTTGTCCTTACCTGGTCTGGCCTATTCTTAACTGCCCTCGGAAATGGCCTAGCAAACTACTCAGTTGTAACAAATCATTATGAAAAATAAGAAGAAGAATAAAACCAGACGGACAGCCGGCATCGACCTCGGCAATGACTATGGACACGACAACAATGACACACACAGCCCAGTCAACCCTGCAAAGTCCTCCTCACAAACATCTGGGGACTTGTGCCAACATTGGGAGAGCTGTTCCACAGACAAGTCAAACAACAGCCTGACATAGTCATACTCACAGAATCATACCTTTCAGCCAATGTCCCAGACTCCTCCATCACTATCTCTGGGTATGTCCTGTCCCACCAGCAGGACAGACCCATCAGAGGTGGTGTTACAGCTGGGAGGAAGTGGCCCTGGTAGTCCTTAACATTGACTCATGGCTTCAGGTTAAGCATGGGCAAGGAAACCTGATTACTACCTAGTGCCCTCTCTCAACTGATTCAGTACTCCTCCATGTTGAACATCACTTGGAAGAAGCACTGAGAGTACCAAGGGTGCAGAATGTACTCTGGGTAGGTGGGACTTCAATGTCCATCACCAAGAGTGGCTTGGTAGCACCACTACTGACCGAGCTAACCGAGTCTTGAAGGGCATAGCTGCCAAACTGGGCCTGCAGCAGGTGGTGAGAGAACCAACACGAGGGAAAAACTGACTTGACCTCGTCCTCACCAATCTACCTGTCGGAAATGCATCTGTCCATGACAGCATTGGTAGCAGTGACCACCACAGTCATTCACACTAAAGACACCCATTCATTGTGTTGCATGGCACTGCCACCGTGTTAAATGGGATAGATTCAGAACCAATCTAGCAGCTCAAAACTGGGCATCCATGAGGTGCTGTGGGCCATCAACAGCAGCAGAATTGTATTCCACCACAATCGGTAACCTCCTATCCCTCTGGCATATCCCTCACTCTATCCAACCCTGGTTCAATGAGGAGTGTAGAAGAGCATCAGGCGTAGCTAAAAATGAGATGCCAACCTGGGGAAGTTGCAACACAGCAATACATGCAAGCTACACAATGTAAGCAGCATGCTATAGACAGGGCTAAGAGATTCCACAATCAACAGATCAGATCAAAACTCTGCAGTCCTGCCACATCCAGTCTTGAATGGTGGTGAACCATTACACAACTAACGGACGGAGGAGGCTCCATGAATATCCCCATCCCCACCACTTGGAAGAAGCACTGAGAGTACCAAGGGTGCAGAATGTACTCTGGGTAGGTGGGACTTCAATGTCCATCACCAAGAGTGGCTCGATAGCACCACTACTGACCGAGCTAGCCGAGTCTTGAAGGGCATAGCTGCCAAACTGGGCCTGCAGCAGGTGGTGAGAGAACCAGCACGAGGGAAAAACTGACTTGACCTCGTCCTCACCAATCTACCTGTCGGAGATGCATCTGTCCATGACAGCATTGGTAGCAGCAACCAGCACATGAGTGCAAAAGACAAGGCTCAAGCATTTGCAACCACCTTCAGCCAGAAATGCCAAGTGGATGATTCATCTCCGCTTCCTCTTGCCATTCCCACCATCACAGAAGCCAGCCTTCAGCCAATTCGGTTCACTCCATGTGATATCAAGAAACAGCTGAGCGCACTGGATAGAGCAAAGGCCATGGGCCCCGACAACATCCTGGCTGTCGTGCTGAAGACTTGTGCTCCAGCCTTAAAGCTCATCATAGGCAGTCCCTCGAAATCGAGGAAGACGCTTCCACTCTAAAAGTGAGTTCTTAGGTGACTGAACAGGCCAATACGGGAATTACAGTCTCTGTCACAGGTGGAACAGATTGAAGGAAAGGGTGGATGGAGAGTCTGGTTTGCCGCACTCTCCTTCCACTGCCTGCGCTTGTTTTCTGCATGCTCTCGGCAACGAGACTCGAGGTGCTCAACGCCCTCCTGGAAGCTCTTCCTCCACTTAGGGCGGTCTTTGGCCAGGGACTTCCAAGTATCGGTGGGAATGTTGCATTTTATCAAGGAGGCTTTGAGGGTGTCTTTGAAACATTTCCTCTGCTCACCTGGGGCTCGCTTGCCATGTAGCAGCTTGCTTTGGGAGTTTTGTGTCAGGCATGCAAATAATGTGGCCCGCCTTGTTCATTCTCATCAAACCAGTCCTGGTGTTTTCTGGTTAAGTGACCGAGCATCTCCTTGCAGATAATGACTATGGAGGCCTGGAGGGCAGACCAAGCGCTGTAGACATTCTGCATCTCGGGGTTGTCAAGCCACGCCAGGTTAGCTGTGAGGCGCTGGCTGTATAGGGTTCTCTTAGCTGGGTCCTTAAGTGCTCCGGCATTGACTTTTTTGCGACACTGCTTCTGCTGCCCCCTTTGCTTTGGGGCTATGTTGATGTCAATGATGGATCGGATTAGGCGGTGGTCCGTCCAGCAGTCATTAGCTCCTGTCATGGCACGGGTGATGCACACATCTTTGCGATTCCTGGCTCGGACGATGACATAGTCGAGCAGATGCCAGTGCTTGGAGCGAGGGTGTAGCCACGATGCCTTGTATTTGTCCCTCTGGTGGAACAAGGTGTTGATGATGACAAGTTCATGCTCTAGACATTTTGTCAGGAGTAGGGTACCGCTGGAGTTGACTTTCCCTACCCCCTCTCTGCCAATCACGCCTCCCCAGAGGTCTGTGTCCTTGCCGACCCTGGCGTTGAAGTTGCCGAGGAGGATCAGTTTGTCGCCCGCGGGGACGCAGGTCAGGGATTTTTCGAGGTTAGAGTAAAAACCCTCTTTGGCCTCATCGGTTGCATCGAGTGTTGGGGCGTACGCACTGATGACTGTGGCGCACTGGTTCCGGCTTAGAGATACAGTAATCGTGACCATCTTTAAAAAAGGGGACAAGTCCGACTGCGGCAACAACAGAGGAATCTCCCTGCTATCAACCACTGGGAAAGTCGTCGCAAGAGTCCTCCTCAACCGTCTTCTCCCCGTGGCCGAGGAGCTCCTCCCGGAGTCGCAGTGCGGATTTTGTCCCCTCTGGGGCACAACAGACATGATTTTTGCAGCGCGACAGCTGCAGGAAAAATGCAGGGAACAACGCCAGCCCATATACATGACCTTCTTCGACCTTACAAAGACCTTTGACACTGTCAACCGCAAGGGTCCATGGAGCACACACAGAGGCTGAACTCCAGGACATAGTTGACGTATTTACCGAGGCGTATGAAAGCATGGGCCTTACGCTAAACATTAGTAAGACAAAGGTCCTCCACCAGCCTGTCCTCACCGCACAGCACTGCCCCCCAGACATCAAGATCCATGGTGTGACCCTGGACAGTGTGGACCACTTCCCCTATTTCGGGAGCCTCCTATCAACAAGAGCAGGCATTGACGACGAGATCCAACACCACCTCCAGTGCGCCAGTGCAGCCTTCGGCCGCCTGAGGAAAAGAGTGTTTGAAGACCAGTCCCTCAAGACTGTTACCAAGCTCATGGTCTACAGGTCCGTAATAATACCCACCCTCCTGTATGGCTCAGAGACGTGAACCATGTACAGTAGACACCTCAAGTCGCTGGAGAAATACCACCAGCGATGTCTCCGCAAGATCCTGCAAATCCCCTGGAAGGACAGACGCACAAACATTAGCGTCCTCGTCTAGGCCAACATCGCCAGCATTGAAGCACTGGCCACAGTTGATCAGCTTCGCTGGGCAGGCCACATAGTTCGCATGCCAGACACAAGACTCCCAAAGCAAGCGCTCTACTCGGAACTGTCCACGGCAAATGAGCCAAAGGCAGGCAGAGGAAACGTTACAAGGACACCCTCAAAGCCTCCCTGATAAAGTGCGACATCCCCACTGACACCTGGGAGTCCTTGGCCATAGACCGCCCTAAGTGGAAGAAGTGCATTCGGGAGGGCGCTGAGCACCTCTAGTATCGTTGCCGAGAGCATGCAGAAATCAAGCGCAGGCAGCGGAAGGAGTGTGCGACAAACCAGACTCCCCACCCACCCTTTCCCTCAACGACTTTCTGTCCCACCTGTGACAGAGATTGTGGTTCTCGTATTGAACTGTACAGCCACCTAAAAACTCATGCTAAGAGTGGAAGCAAGTCTTCCTCGATTCCAAGGGATTGCCTATGATGATGGTGGCCCGCCCAACGGAGCTGGTCGAGTGTGGTCAGTGCTTCGATGCTGGGGATGTTGGCCTGATCAAGACACTAATGTTGGTGCGTCTGTCCTCCCAGGGGATTTGCAGGATCTTGCGGAGACAATGCTGGTGGTATTTCTCCAGCGATTTGAGGTGCCTACTGTATATGGTCCACGTCTCTGAGCCATATAGGAGGGTGGGTATCACTACAGCCCTGTAGACCATAAGCTTGGTGCCAGATTTGAGGGCATAGTCTTCAAACACTCTCTGTTGCACTGGAGGTGGTGTTGAACCTCGTCATCGATGGTTGGCCTTGCTGCAACACTGTCATCTACATGACAATGTGAAAAACTGTCCAGGTATGTCCTATTCACAAAAAGCAGGACAAATCTAATCTAGCCAAGCACCGCCCCATCAGTCTGCTCTCAATCATGAGCAAAGTGATGGCGAGTGTTGTCAACAGTTCTATCAAGGTGAGGTGAGAGTGACTGCCCGAGGCATCAAGGCAGCATTTGACCGAGTGTGGCACCAAGGAGCCCTAGTAAATGTGAAATCAATGGCAATCGGGGGAAAACTCTCCACTGGCTGGAGTCATACCTGGCACAAAGGAAGATGGTTGTGGTTGTTGGAGATCAATCATCACAGCCCCAGGGCATCGCTGCAGGAGTTCCTCAGGGCAGTGTCCTAGGCTCAACCTTCTGCAGCTGCTTCATCAATGACCTTCCCTCCATCATAAGTGGGGATGTTCGCTGATGACCGCACAGTGTTCAGTGCCATTTGCAACTCCTCAGATAATGAAGCAGTCCATACCCGCATGCAGCAAGACTTGGACGACACTCAGGCTTGGGCTGATAAGTGACAAGTAACAGTCGCACCACATAATTGCCAGGCAATGACTATCCCCAGCAAGCGAGAGTCTAATCACTGCCCCATGACATTCAACAGCATTACCATCGCCAAATCCCCCACCATCAACATCCTGGGGGTCACTGACCAGAAACTTAACTGGACCAGCCACATAAATACTGTGGCATCAAGAGCAGATCAGAGGCTGGGTATTCTGCGGTGAATGTCTCACTTCCTGACTCTCCAAAGCCTTCCCACCATCTACAAGACACAAGTCAAGAGTGTGATGGCATATTCTCCACTTGCCTGGATGAGTGCAGCTCCAACAACACTCAAGAAGCTTGGCCCCCTTTCAAGCCAAAGCAGCCCGCTTGATTAGCACCCCATCCACCACCATAAACATTCACTCCCTCCACCACCGGCGTACCGTGGCTGCAGTATGTACCATCGACAACATGCAAGGCAGCAACTCACCAAGGCTTCTACAGCAGCACCTCCCAAACCCGCGACCTCTAACACCTAGAAGGACAAGGGCAGCAGGTGCATGAGAATGCCGTCAACTGCAAGTTCCCCTCCAAGTCACACGCCATCCTGACTTGGAAATATATCGTTGTTCCTTCATCTTGTTCCGGTGTCAAAATCCTGGAACTCCCTTCTTAACAGCACTGTGGGAGTACCTTCACCACACGGACTGCAGCGGTTCAAGGCGGCGGCTCACCATCACCTTCTCCAGGGCAATTAGGGATGTGCAATAAATGCCGGCTTTGCCAGCAACATACACATCCCAGGCACGAATTACAAAAAAACAAGGTGCTTTCTTTGGGACATCAATAATGCAGGGCAGACAACACAACTTGCACTTTTTACACTGCCAGCATCACTGAGCTGCTCATAAGCAGCAGGGGTGCAGAACCAGGCCCAAGGATTGCTCCTGGCACAACACCAGCTCCAGGCTTCATTACAGCTCTGCAAGATGAAGGAGTAAAGATGTTGGTGTCGGTAAAAGCATGTCGGTGATAATTCACCTAGTAGAATTCAGCTGGACATCAACGGATTTGATGGGAGTTAGATGTGGCCCTTACGACTAAAGGGATCAAGGGGTATGGAGAGAAAGCGGGAAAGGGGTACTGAAGTGCATGATCAGCCATGATCTTATTGAATGGTGGTGCAGGCTTGAAGGGCCGAATGGCCTACTCCTGCACCTATTTTCTATGTTTCTATGTTTGACATGCGGTCTTGATAGCCTTGCCGGAGAGCAGTACTCCGCTGTACACCAGGGTGAATGCTGCCACAGGGAAAGTTTGAGTGTCTGCTCCCCATGTGGATCCGGCGAGATTCTGGATCAAGGTGACCCTACTCTTTAGTTTCTTCCCAAGGTTCTGGAGATGTTGCCTATATGACAGGGTATAACCAAGCGGGACTTTGAAATAGGAGGGGTTTTTTTTGTTGCATGGATTACCTCTGTGCCGCAAAAGGAGACTTTCAAAGCTTGGTTTGCTTGATGGGTGTTGAGGTGGAATGTCGAGGTGACGGTCTTTTGTGGGTTTGGCCGAAGTCGCCATTGGCGGAGGTTGGCCTCCATCCTCTCTAAATCCCTGGTCAGGGTCTCCTCGGTGATGGACAGATTCATGTTTTGCGTAGCCAAGGCAATGTCATCAGCGTATATGAACTTGTGGGACTCTGTTTCGGGCAGGTCACTGGTGTGAACATCGAATAGCATGGGTGCCAGGACACCTTGTGGGAGTCTGTTGTTCAATGTCCTATATCTGCTCTTCTGGGTGCCAGAGTACACACGGAAGTGTCGGTTGCTAAGCATGGAGTTGAGAAGATGGATCGTTGTTCTGCAGGGTAAAATGGCGGAGAGCTTGAAAAGCAGTCCATACTTCTATACTGTGTCATACGCCGCTGACTGTCCACGAGTGCAACGCTAGCACTGGAAGCCTGCTTCAGTGTGTATTGTTAAAGCTACCACTCGGTCACAGCAATTACGGCCACTCCGGAAGCCCGCTTGCTCCTTAGGAATGGTTAGCTCAATGATGGGGGCTAATCTGTGGAGTAGTAGCCTCTCCAGCACTTTATAACAAGTACTAAATAAGGAGATCGGGCGGTAGCTGGAGGCTTCACAAGCATTATTCCGTGTCTCAGGAGGGCAATTATTTCAGTCTCCCTCCAAATAGGTGGCATTTTACCAGTTGCCAGTACCTCGGAGAAAAAGGGGGTCAACCATCTCTTGGCTTTGGGTCCTGGTGCTTTAAAGAATTCTGGGTAAACACCATCTGGACCAGCACCTTTGGGCTGCAGTTATTCATCCAAGGTGAATGAATCAGACATAGTTGATGATCTTGGTGCCACCATCACGTTTGTCGAAAGCTGCCGCTTCACTTGGGGTCAACATTTTTTGTCCACCGGAGCCTTCGATGTTTGTATCAAGTGGGATGCAATGGCGTCTGCTCTGATGCTCATCATGTGTTTATAGGCGGGGTTTGCTCCGCTAAGTTAACGGAGCAGGGTAAAGAAGTTTCTTCTGAATTCCCTAATTGATTTCTTGGTGACAATCTTATATTGATGGCTTGACAGGGTAGATGCAGAGAGGATATTTACCCTCGTGGGAGAATCTAGAAATAGGGGGCATAGTTTCAGAATAAGGAGTCGCCCATTTAAAACGGAAATGAGGAGGAATTTCTTCTCTCAGAGGGTCGTGAATCTTTGGAATTCTCTTCCCCACAAGTGAAACTACTCTCTCTCTCTCTCTCTCTCTCTCTGTCTATCCTGTCGTATTCATCATTTCCTGATAGGTATAAGCTCACATTTCTGGTCTCATCCTTATGAATCTTTTCAGGTTGGAAAACTGTATCTAGTGGCGTTCCACGGGGGTTAGTGCTGGGGCCTCAACTATTTACAATCTATATTAATGACTTGGATGAAGAGACCGAGTGTAATGTAGCCAAATGTGCTGATGATACAAAGATGGGTGGGAAAGCAAGTTGTGAGGAGGACACAACAAATCTGCAAAGGGATATAGACAGGCTAAGTGAGTGGGCAACAATTTGGCAGATGGAGTATAATATGGGAAATGGTGAGGTTATCCACTTTGGTAGGAAAAATAAAAAAGCAAATTATTATTTAAATGGAAGAGATTACAAAATGCTGCGGTACAGAGGGATCTGGGGGTCCTTGTACATGAAACTCTTTTAGAGTTTATCTGTAAAACAAAACATTAAACCGTGCCACCCGACCTGGATGACACACCAGACATTTACAAGGCCCTATTTTGTTCCTTTTTTGGGTTTTTTTTTGTGTTTTTCATTTTTTTTTTTTTTTTTTGGGCACTAAAATCACAATTTTCCCAGTGCCCCCTATAAAAGCACCGGCAATTAAAACAAATTAAACTTTAAAACATAAAATCAAATTAAAATTTGGTTGCCGGGCGTGATGATGCACTCCAGTCCCTCCGGTGCCCACCTCTTCCTTGTACATGAAACACTAAAAGTTAGTATGCAGGTGCAGCAAGTAATCAGGAAGGCCAATGGAATGTTGGCCTTTATTGCAAGAGGGATAGAGTATAAAAGCAGAGAAGTCCCGCTACAACTGTACAGGGTATTGGTGAGACCACATCTGGAGTACTGCATACAGTTTTGGTCTTATTTAAGGAGGGATATACTTGTATTGGAAGCAGTTCAGAGAAGGTTTACTAGGTTGATTCCTGGGTTGTCACGTGAGGAAAGGTTAAGTAGGTTGGGTCTATACTCCTTGGAGTTTAGAAGAATGAGAAGTGATCTTATTGAAACATACAAGATTCTGAGGGGGCTTGACAAGGTAGATGCAGAGAGAATATTTACCCTCGTGGGAGAATCTAGAAATAGGGGGCATAGTTTCAGTTGCCCATTTAAATGAGGAGGAATTTATTCTCTCAGAGGGTTGTGAATCTTTGGAGAGCTGTGGAGACTGGGTCATTGAATATATTTAAGGTGGAAATAGACAGATTTCTGAATGATAAGTGAGTCAAGGGTTATGGGGAGCAGGCGGGGAAGTGGGTTGAGGCCAAGATCAGATCAGCCGTGATCTTATTGAATGGCAGAGCAGGCTCGAGGGGCCAAATGGCCCACTCCTGCTCCTAGTTCTTATGTTCGTTTTTGCCCCCTCTCCAGTGCCTCTTTATCCTTCTTATAATATGGCAACCAGAACTGCATACAGTATTCTAAATGTGGTCTAACCAAGGTTCAATACAGGTTTAGCATAACTTCTCTACTTTTAAATGCTATCCTTCTGGAAATAAACCCCAGTGCTTGGTTTGCTTTTGTTATGGCCTTATTAACCTGCATCACAACTTTTGGTGTTTTGTGTATTTGTACTCCCATATCCCTTTACTCCTCTACCCCATTTCAAATCTTATTTTCCAAGTAGTATGTGACCTAATTTTTCTTACCAAAATATAATGCCACACACTTATCCCCGTGTTGAATTTATTTGCCAATTATCTGTCCACCTTGCAAGTTTATTAATGTCGTTTTGTAATTTGTTGCAGTCCTCCTAAATATTGTTAAGCTGACTGGTCTATAGTTCCCAGGACACGTTCTATCTCCCTTCTTAAATATAGCTACCCGCCAGTCCTCTTTTTCTAACGAATTATTAAATCTATGTAATAAAGGCAGTGCCTCTGTTATCTAGGTTCTTTTAGACTTAGGGAAAATGCTCAAGTTTAATATTAGCGACATGGTACCAGGGCACTTAGAAAATGATAATATGATTAGGCAGAGTCAACATGGTCTTATGAAAGGAAAATCATGTTTGACAAATCTATGAGAGACCAGCAGGGTAGATAACAGCGAACCAGTATATTTGGAATTTCAAAAGGCATTTGATAAGGACCCACACAAGAGGTTGTTACACAAGATTAAGGCTTATGGGATTGGAGGTAATGTGTTATCTTTAATTGAGAATTCGTTAACTGACAGAAAGAAGAGACTAGGAATAAACAGGCGATTTTCGGATTGGCAGGTTGTAAAAGTGCGGTGCCACAAGGATCAGTGCTTGGGCCTAAGCTATTTACAATGTATAACAGTGACTTATATGAGGGGACCATAGATAGAATAAAAGGAAAAGGAGGTGGGGTAGCATTGCTGGTTAAGGAGCAAATTAAGGCAATAGTTCGGAAGGACATTAGCTTGGATGATGTGGAATCTATATGGGTAGAGCTGCAGAATACCAAAGGACAAAAAACATTAGTGGGAGTTGTGTACAGACCTCCAAACAGTAGTAGTGATGTTGGGGAGGGCATCAAACATGAAATTAGGGGTGCGTGCAATAAAGGTGCACCAGTTATAATGGGTGACTTTAATATGCACATAGATTGGGTTAACCAAACTGGAAGCAATACGGTAGAGGAGGATTTCCTGGAGTGCATAAGGGATGGTTTTTTAGACCAATATGTCGAGGAACCAACTAGGGGGGAGGCCATCATCGACTGGGTGTTGTGTAATGAGAGGGGATTAATTAGCAATCTCGTTGTGCGAGGCCCCTTGGGGAAGAGTGACCATAATATGGTGGAATTCTGCATTGGGATGGAGAATGAAACAGTTAATTCAGAGACCATGGTCCAGAACTTAAAGAAGGCTAACTTTGAAGGTATGAGGCGTGAATTGGCTGGGATGGATTGGCGAATGATACTTAAGGGGTTGACTGTGGATGGGCAATGGCAGACATTTAGAGACCGCATGGATGAACTACAACAATTGTACATTCCTGTCTGTCGTAAAAATAAAAAAGGGAAGGTGGCTCAACCGTGGCTATCAAGGGAAATCAGGGATAGCATTAAAGCCAAGGAAGTGGCATACAAATTGGCCAGAAATAGCAGAGAACCCGGGGACTGGGAGAAATTTAGAACTCAGCAGAGGAGGACAAAGGGTTTGATTAGGGCAGGGAAAATGGAGTATGAGAAGAAGCTTGCAGGGAACATTAAGACGGATTGCAAAAGTTTCTATAGATATATAAAGAGAAAAAGGTTAGTAAAGACAAACGTAGATCCCCTGCAGTCAGAATCAGGGGAAGTCATAATGGGCAACAAAGAAATGGCGGACCAATTGAACAAGTACTTTGGTTCGGTATTCACTGAGGAGGACACAAACAACCTTCCGGATATAAAAGGGGTCGGAGAGTCTAGTAAGGAGGAGGAACTGAGGGAAATCCTTATTAGTCGGGAAATTGTGTTGGGGAAATTGATGGGATTGAAGGCCGATAAATCCCCAGGGCCTGATGGACTGCATCCCAGAGTACTTAAGGAGGTGGCCTTGGAAATAGTGGATGCATTGACAGTCATTTTCCAACATTCCATTGACTCTGGATCAGTTCCTATGGAGTGGAGGGTAGCCAATGTAACCCCACTTTTTAAAAAAGGAGGGAGAGAGAAAACAGGGAATTATAGACCAGTCAGCCTGACATCGGTAGTGGGTAAAATGATGGAATCAATTATTAAGGATGTCATAGCAGTGCATTTGGAAAGAGGTAATATGATAGGTCCAAGTCAGCATGGATTTGTGAAAGGGAAATCATGCTTGACAAATCTTCTGGAATTTTTTGAGGATGTTTCCAGTAGAGTGGACAAGGGAGAACCAGTTGATGTGGTATATTTGGACTTTCAGAAGGCTTTCGACAAGGTCCCACACAAGAGATTAATGTGCAAAGTTAAAGCACATGGGATTGGGGGTAGTGTGCTGACATGGATTGAGAACTGGTTGTCAGACAGGAAGCAAAGAGTAGGAGTAATTGGGGACTTTTCAGAATGGCAGGCAGTGACTAGTGGGGTACCGCAAGGTTCTGTGCTGGGGCCCCAGCTGTTTACACTGTACATTAATGATTTAGACGAGGGGATTAAATGTAGTATCTCCAAATTTGCGGATGACACTAAGTTGGGTGGCAGTGTGAGCTGCAAGGGGGATTCTATGAGGCTGCAGAGCGACTTGGATAGGTTAGGTGAGTGGGCAAATGCATGGCAGATGAAGTATAATGTGGATAAATGTGAGGTTATCCACTTTGGTGGTAAAAACAGAGAGACAGACTATTATCTGAATGGTGACAGATTAGGAAAAGGGCAGGTGCAAAGAGACCTGGGTGTCATGGTACATCAGTCATTGAAGGTTGGCATGCAGGTACAGCAGGCGGTTAAGAAAGCAAATGGCATGTTGGCCTTCATAGCGAGGGGATTTGAGTACAAGGGCAGGGAGGTGTTGCTACAATTGTACAGGGCCTTGCTGAGGCCACACCTGGATTATTGTGTACAGTTTTGGTCTCCTAACCTGAGGAAGGACATTCTTGCTATTGAGGGAGTGCAGCGAAGGTTCACCAGACTGATTCCCGGGATGGCGGGACTGACCTATCAAGAAAGACTGGATCAACTGGGCTTGTATTCACTGGAGTTCAGAAGAATGAGAGGGGACCTCATAGAAACGTTTAAAATTCTGACGGATTTAGACAGGTTAGATGCAGGAAGAATGTTCCCAATGTTGGGGAAGTCCAGAACCAGGGGACACAGTCTAAGGATAAGGGGGAAGCCATTTAGGACCGAGATGAGGAGGAATTTCTTCACCCAGAGAGTGGTGAACCTGTGGAATTCTCTACCACAGAAAGTTGTTGAGGCCAATTCACTAAATATATTCAAAAAGGAGTTAGATGAAGTCCTTACTACTAGGGGAATCAAGGGGTATGGTGAGAAAGCAGGAATGGGTTACTGAAGTTGCATGTTCAGCCATGAACTCATTGAATGGCGGTGCAGGCTAGAAGGGCCGAATGGCCTACTCTTGCACCTATTTTTTATGTTTCTATGTTTCTATGACCAAGTGTAATGTATCCAGGTTAGCTGATGATATAAAGCTAGGTGGGAAAGTAAGCTGTGAGGAGAACGCAAAGAGGCTGCAAAGGGATATCGACAGGATAAGTGAGTGGGCAAGAAGGTGGCAGATGGAGTATAATGCAGGAAAATGTGAAAGTACCCACTTTGTTAGGAAGAGTAGAAAAACAGAATATCTTTTAAAAGATGAGAGATTAATAAATGTTGGTATCCAAAGGGATCTGGGTGTCATTGTACACAACTCACTGAGAGTTAACATGCAGGCACCCCATCCACCACCTTAAACATTCACTCCCTCCATCACCGGTGCACCGTGGCTGCAGTGTGTACCATCTATAAGATGCACTGCAGCAACTCACCAAGACTTCAGTGGCAGCACCTCCCAGATCCGCGACCTCTACTGCCTGCAAGGACAACGGCAGCAGGCGCCTGGGAACACCGTCAATTCCAAGTTCCCCTCTAAATTACACACCATCCTTAATATCACCGTTCCTTCACCATCACTGGGTCAAAATCCTGGAACTCCCTCCCTATTAGCACTGTGGGAGTACCTTGACCACACAGACTGTAACGGTTCAAGGCGACGGCTCACCACCACCTTCTCAAGGGCAATTAGGGATGGGCAATAAATGTTGGCCTTGCAAGCGACGCCCACATCCCAGGAATGAATAAAAAAAAAAGGTACTGCAAACAATTAGGAAGGCAAATGGTATGTTAGCATTTATTGCAATGGGGTTAGAGTATAAGGGTAAGGAAGCCTTACTGCAATTAAAAAGGGCTTTGGTAAGACCACACCTGGAGTAGTGTGCACTGTTTTGGTCTCCTTACCTCAGGAAGGATATACTTGCTTTAGACTAGGTGCAACAAAAGTTCACTAGATTGATTCCTGGGATGGCTGTCCTATGAGGAGATTGAGTACGATGGGCCTATATTCTCTGGAGTTTGGAAGAATGTCAGATGATTTCATTGAAACGTATAAAATTCTTAGAGGGCTTGACAGCGTCTGGGAGATGGTTTCCCTGGTTGGAGAGTCGAGAAAGAGGGGTCACAGTCTCAGGATAAAGGGTTGACCATTTAGGACAGAGATGAGGAGAAATATCATAGAATCATAGAAATTTACAGCACGAAAGGAGGCCATTTCAGCCCATTGTGTCCGCGCAGGCCAACCAAGAGCTATCCAACCTAATCCCACTTTCCAGCTCTTCAGCTCTTGGTCCGTAACCCTGTAGGTTACGGCACCAAGTGTACATACCAATATTTTTTAAATGCAGTGAGGCTTTCTGCCTCTACCACCCTTTCAGGCAGTGAGTTCCAGACCCCCACCACCTTCTGAGCAAAGAAATTTCCCCTCATATCTCCCCTCAATTACTTTAGATCTATGCCCCCAGTTGTTAACCCTTCCATCAAAGGAAACAGGTCCTTCCTATCCACTCAATCCAGGCTCCTCATAATTTTATACATCTCAATCAGGTCTCCCCTCAGCCTCCTCTGTTCCAAAGTAAACAGACCCAGCATCCAGTCTTTCCTCATAACCAAAGTTCTCCAGTCCAGGCAACATTCTTGTAAATCTCCTCTGCACCCTTTCCAGTGCAATCACATCTTTCCTGTAATGTGGTGACCAGAACTCCACACAATACTCCAGCTGTGGCCTAAGCAGTGTTTTATACAGTTCAAGCATAACCTCCTTGCTCTTGTATTTCATGCCTCGACTTATAAAGGCAAGTATTCCATATGCCTTCTTAACCACCTTATCTACCTGGCCTGCTACCTTCAGGGATCTGTGGACCTGCACGCCAAGGTCTCTTTTTTTCCTCTACACTTTTCAGTGTCGTACCATTTAATGTGTATTCCCTTGCCTTGTTCGACCTCCCAAATGCATTACCTCACACTTATCCGGATTGAATTTGCAATAAAAAAAGCTTCTGTAAACAGCAAATGATAAACAAAAGCACTGATCTCCCTGGAAAGCCAGGTTCCAATCAGCAGTTGAAAGCCATAAACCACGACAATTGCGAAAGTCTGAAAACTATACTGGCCTCTCCCTTTAAATCATTTTGTAACATGCTGCCGGTGATTCAGTCAAGTTAACTTTTGCTTTAACAACAATAGCCTGCAACTAAATTAAATAATTTGTCTGTTTTTATTTGAATGGCTATTGACACTTACCCCAACAGCAGTAGACGTATCTTGCTGAGCTTTAACATTTCAACAATCAACGTTTAAATATGTATTGCTAACTTCAAATAATGTAATCACGCTTATCTAAAATGTGAATACTCTTCAACGCGAAATTAGCTCCAACTGAAGTGGAAATCTCAGGAAGCACCTGACTTAATTTACAGGAAAATGAGCTCACTTTTTTCAATGTGCTGAGTACTTGCATACCACAATGATTAATCTCCCCGAAGGCTCCATGTTTCCAGTTATTACTAATTATTACTCTTCCCCTCTCTCTCTCTCTCTGTCTGTCTGTCGCTCTTCCCCCTCCCTCCTTCTCTTTTCCCACTCCCTCAACCTCTTTCTCTCTCTCCTTCCTCCACCTCGCTCCTCCCCTACCTCTTCCTCTCTCTTACTTCCCATACCTCTCCCTCTCTCTCTTGCCTCCCCTACCTCTCTCTTTCTCTTCCCTGTGGTATAATCTCTGTGACATCACAAACACACTGCACTTACAAGATGGCTTCAACTCCTTTTTATTATTGTAAACAGCAATGGCTGCAATCCCACAGTGGTCCACTAGGTGGAGCTGTATATTACACTTCTCCCTCCTTAGTGAAGTAATTATAACAAAATAATCATCATACATAACTTGCATGGTTATACGTAATAAAAAATCAT
Organism: Pristiophorus japonicus; assembly: GCF_044704955.1. NCBI lineage: Eukaryota > Metazoa > Chordata > Chondrichthyes > Pristiophoridae > Pristiophorus > Pristiophorus japonicus. Next base: position 215,323,926 of record NC_091983.1, on the reverse strand, counting down.
GGGCTAGAATTGCACTCCATCGCTGCCCGGTTTCTCGGTGGTAATTGGCTGTTTTGGGCGAGAACCGGGTCGGCGAAAAATGCCCTACCTGAGGCATCGCTCCAACCCTCTTCTCAATCTTTCCCGCCGCCATGCTCCACCTCACAGTCAACAAGCTCCCCGCTGGAGTGGAACTAAACTACAGGATCTGTGGGAAGCTGTTCAACCTGCACCGTCTCCAGGCCAGGGCGAAGACTACCCTAACCTCTGTCGTCGAGCTACAGTACGCGGACGACGCCTGCATCTGCGCACATACAGAGGCTGAACTCCAAGACATAGTCGACGTATTTGTTGAGGCGTACGAAAGCATGGGCCTTACGCTAAACATCCGTAAGACAAAGGTCCTCCACCAGCCTGTCCTCGCCGCAAATGCACTGCCCCCCAGTCATCAAGATCCACGGCGCGGCCCTGGACACCGTGGACCACTTCCCATATCTTGGGAGCCTCCTATTAACAAGATCAGGCAGCGACGACGAGATCCAACACCATCTCCAGTGTGCCAGTGCAGCCTTCGGTCACCTGATGAAAAGAGTGTTTGAAGACCAGGCCTTCAAAACTGCCACCAAGCTCTTGGTGTACAGGGCTGCAGTCATACCTGCCCTCCTGTGTGGCTCAGAGACATGGACCATGTACAGCAGACAGCTCAAGTTGCTGGAGAAATATCACCAACGATGTCTCCGCAAGTTCCTACAAATCCCCTGGGAGGACAGGCGCACCAACATCAGCGTCCTCATTCAGGCTAACATCCCCAGCATTGAAGCACTGACCACACTCGATCAACTCCGCTGGGCAGGCCACATAGTTCGCATGCCAGATACGAGACTCCCAAAGCAAGTGTTCCACTCGGAGCTCCTTCACGGCAAACGAGCCAAAGGTGGGCAAAGGAAACGTTACAAGGACACCCTCAAATCTCCCTGATAAAGTGCGACATCCCCACTGACACCTGGGAGTCACTGGCGCAAGACTGCCCTAAGTGGAGGAAGTGCATTCGAGAGGGTGCTGAGCACCTCGAGTCTCAACGCCACGAGCATGCAGAAATCAAGCGCAGGCAGCAGAAAGAGCGTGCGGCAAACCAGTCCCACCCACCCCTCCCCTCAACGACTATCTGTCCCACCTGTGACAGAGTCTGTGGCTCTCGTATTGGACTGTTCAGCCAGCAAGGAATTCACTTCAGGAGTGGAAGCAAGTCTTCCTTGATTCCGAGGGACTGCCTATGAAGATGATGATGATGTATTAGTATCAGTGACAATAGCTAGCAATGATCTTAAGCAATGATCTTAAGCCATGTTGTGCTGTTGTTACCTTTTCAGAAGAAGCTCTCGAAGAATAGGGCCAAGCAGCGGTTCACGGGTGGCGGCCCACCAGTCATGTGTGAGCTGACCGACCTCAAGGAGTGGGCGCCGGCACTAAGGGGGTCCACCCCCGGTCGGCCCCACATGCAGCAGCAGAACCTGATGTGATGCCATGTGAGTCAAGTATACACCATTACATGATGTAAAGACAATAAATGCCACACCCACTCAAAACTGAACAATAGGTGATTGATGAAAGTGTAATGTAATGAATGAAGGGCTCATGGAAATCATTGTAATGCAGAATTTGTTTATGTTCATTAAATGTGATGTCTGTGATTATTTTGAAAGCGGTAGTGCTGTTCTCGTGCATATGCTGTGTGTTGCGTTTGAATCACCCTGTGATCCTAGCACCCACTTCTCCTCTAATAACCCCATTTAGGTTTTGTAGCTCAGCCAGCAGCACAGTCCCAGGCAACACCACCGAGGCAAGGTGTGGAACCGGCATCGGCCTCGGCGGGGGATCGTCCTTCTGGTAGCGAGGAGCCCCGAATCTTGCAGGATGTCCTCTCCACTGACGACAGTGAGGAGTTGGAGGAGCCTGCAGCAACAAGCTCCACGTCAACTACACCGATGACATTTAGTGCTCCTGCGGCCATGTCCTCCTCCCCATTGGAGGTAGTGGGCCCAAGCACCTTTCCGCAGGACACCCCAAGTGTCTCCATGCCAGTGTCGATCCCGCAGAGGTTAGTTCGACGCAGCAGGACTGCTCCACGGGCGACAGATCTCAGCGGGAACATGGTTCATTTGTCCAGGAGGAGTGTTGAAATAGGTCAGCAGATCCTCCAGACAATGGGGGTCATGTCATAACAGCTGGCCACAATATCTGTGCCCAATACCGGGTACATGGATGGCGGTGGCCCTGGAGGTGATAGCCAGGAACGCTGGTGCCAGAGGCCTACAAGTGTTCCTGGAATGCGGCACTGAACCTCAAGGTGTCACACCCCCATTGCCAACGACACGAGAGCCAGGAGGAAGCTCTTGCTTCTGGCTCAGAAGATGTTCCCTCCTCGGGACCATCCTCTCCAGCATCCGGCCAACCAGTGGATCTGCCGACATCCCCCCTCCCGATGAAGCAGCGCCTGAGGAGCACGGCGGCAAGGCGGCTTGGAGTCGGGAGGGGAAGGGGTTGAGGTGGGGAGAAGCGGAGGGGAAAAGGAAAGTGAGGTGCATGGCCGCAGGAGTTGTAGTCGTGAGAGTATTGATGTTGTTGTTGTTGCTGTTGAATAAATGTTGGAAGGTTTGGGGGGAGGGGGGAACCTTGTTTTTTTGTATTTGTGTTCTCTGTGTTTGTAGTCTTGTTGGAAATGTTAAAAATTTAATAGGTGATATAAATGTTATAAATTTGTTGTGGGTGAGTGGGGTTGGGGTGGAGTATTTTGTACAGTTATCATTATGAATGATTACATAAACATAGAAACATAGAAACATAGAAAATAGGTGCAGGAGTAGGCCATTCGGCCCTTCGAGCCTGCACCGTCATTCAATGAGTTCATGGCTGAACATGCAACTTCAGTACCCCATTCCTGCTTTCTCGCCATACCCCTTGATCCCCCTAGTAGTAAGGACTTCATCTAACTACTTTTTGAATATATTTAGTGAATTGGCCTCAACAACTTTCTGTGGTAGGTTCACCACTCTGGGTGAAGAAGTTTCTCCTCATCTCGGTCCTAAATGGCTTACCCCTTATCCTTAGACTGTGACCCCTGGTTCTGGACTTCCCCAACATTGGGAACATTCTTCCTGCATCTAACCAGTCTGAACCCATCAGAATTTTAAACGTTTCTATGAGGTCCCCTCTCATTCTTCTGAACTCCAGTGAACACAAGCCCAGTTGATCCAGTCTTTCTTGATAGGTCAGTCTCGCCATCCCAGGAATCAGTCTGGTGATCCTTCGCTGCACTCCCTCAATAGTAAGAATGTCCTTCCTCAAGTTAGGAGACCAAAACTGTACACAATACTCCAGGTGTGGCCTCACCAAGGCCCTGTACAACTGTAGCAACACCTCCCTGTCCTTGTACTCAAATCCCCTCGCTATGAAGGCCAACATGCCATTTGCTTTCTTGCATGCCTACCTTCAATGACTGATGTACCATGACACCCAGGTCTCGTTGCACCTCCCCTTTTCCTAATCTGTCACCATTCAGATAATAGTCTGTCTCTCTGTTTTTACCACCAAAGTGGATAACCTCACATTTATCCACATTATACTTTATCTGCCATGCATTTGCCCACTCACCTAACCTATCCAAGTCACTCTGCAGCCTCATAGCATCCTCCTCGCAGCTCACACTGCCACCCAACTTAGTGTCATCCGCAAATTTGGAGATACTACATTTAATCCCCTTGTCTAAATCATTAATGTACAATGTAAACAGCTGGGGCCCCAGCACAGAACCTTGCGGTACCCCACTAGTCACTGCCTGCCATTCTGAAAAGTACCCATTTACTCCTACTCTTTGCTTCCTGTCTGACAACCAGTTCTCAATCCACGTCAGCACACTACCCCCAATCCCATGTGCTTTAACTTTGCACATTAATCTCTTGTGTGGGACCTTGTCGAAAGCCTTCTGGAAGTCCAAATATACCACATCAACTGGTTCTCCCTTGTCCACTCTACTGGAAACATCCTCAAAAAATTCCAGAAGATTTGTCAAGCATGATTTCCCTTTCACAAATCCATGCTGACTTGGACCTATCATGTCACCTCTTTCCAAATGTGCTGCTGTGACATCCTTAATAATTGATTCCATCATTTTACCCACTACCGATGTCAGGCTGACTGGTCTATAATTCCCTGTTTTCTCTCTCCCTCCTTTTTTAAAAAGTGGGGTTACATTGTCTACCCTCCACTCGATAGGAACTGATCCAGAGTCAATGGAATGTTGGAAAATGACTGTCAATGCATCCACTATTTCCAAGTACTCTATTAAGTACTCTGGGATGCAGTCCATCAGGCCATTACACATATTATCACTACATTTATTTTATTTAATGTAACATTTTTGTGCATTTTCTCAGATAAGACCGCTTCTCTCTGTAACAGCGTCGGGTGAACGTTCTCGTCCTCCTCCTACTCAATCTGCCACCTCTTTGACTGGGCACATAATGCTCTTCAATATACCTTCTGCCATCTCTAGTCAGTAGCATGTGTGTAGTCATCAAAACAGGCTGAGAAATTACAGGCCCCATTACAATAACTATCAGTATTATACCTATTGTTCACAAACAATAAATATACCTCCTAAAACAAATAAAATAAATTCAATTTGTCCACAGTATAAGATATTTGTTCAGATGTTCAAATCACCTTAAAATAACTCCAGATTACATCAAAACTCCCCAGAAGTTGAAGCAGCCTTTTATATGAAAAGTCGTCCCATTTACAAAATGGCGTCCATACCGTTGGGTTAAAGTCAGGTGAGAGCAGCTTTTTTTTCAGCGTTTGTTTCGGCAAGCAATATTTTCGGCGATATGTGAGCGAGATGCCGAAAGTAACTCTCGGTGATATTATGGGCGTTAGTTTCCATTTTTCTGAGGTTTACGGCAAAAAAAAAATGGGTGGATGATATTATTAATTCTCGGTGTTAACTATATGCCGAAAATAACGCTGGGCAATAAGTGAGCGATAAATGGGCGTAAGTTCCATTTTTTGGCTAAATGGGCGATATCTGGGCGTTATACCTCAGTGTTAAAATGGACGTTAAGTGGGCGGTAACGATGCAAATCTTATGGAAAGTCTAGCATGGCGTCGAACTTAGACTCATTCTAGGCTGAGCCTGAGGAGAATTTTTCTCCAAGGGATGCCCTTGGTCTATATTTGAACTCTCTTCAAGGTCAGACTGTTTGTGTGCCTGACTCAGACTCAAACTTAAATTCTGACTTTCTCTTGGACTTGTTTCTGGTACATTTGATGTAGGATATGCTACTGGTACTGTACTTGTAATAAGACTATCTGATTCATCAGAAATAATCGAATCATTTCAACTCCTTCCACATCTGTAGGTAAAATATGATCAATGTGAACAAACCTAACACTGTCCATGATCAAACATCTTGACCCAATATGTGCGAGGACCACATATCTTCAGCCTCTTCCTGGTATCCACTTTAATCATTTATGTTGATGGTTCTTCACTCTAACCTTCTGATTTCATTTCACACCTCTCTCTTACTCTACCTCTATCATGATTCTCTTTCTGTCTCCATGGTTTCTCTTCTACTGACTGTCCAAGTTTGGCTTCAACAACAGAACCTGGTTTGTGACTGTCATTTGAGAAACAACTCTGCTGGTGCTCTACCAGTAGTTATATGAGGAGTATTACGATATGCAATTCAAAAATTAGTCAATTTGTGGTCCAATGACAACTGTTGTTTCTTTGGATTTGGATCCAATATTTGTTTGATGAAGGCATGTTTTACAATTTGTACAGTGCGCTCTGCTGCACCATTTGAAGCAGGGTGGTATGGTGGAACCTTGGTATGTTTCACACCATTTTTGCTCGTGAACTGTGCAAATTCTTCTGAACAAAATTACGGTCCATTATCAGACAAAATTTTTTCTAGGAGGCCATATGAAGAAAATAATCTTCACAAGTGGTCTAGTGCGTTATTTGTTGTTATTTTCTGCATTGGAAACACCTCAACCTACTGCGAATGGCTATCAATCACAATGAACAATTGCTGTCCTTCAGCTCAGCAAAATTGATATTTAACCTTTGTCACACCCTAGGAGGCCATTTCCATGGCTGTAATGGTACTGATGGTAGCTTCTTGCATACCGATTGACATGTTGTACACTGACTAACAAGAGTATGTGATGAAGAAGTTGCTCCACCAGAGAGGGGTGGGTGTGGGTCATTATAGATGGTGATGATCCGGTGGTGGAGGCTGATTTATGGACCCAAGGGTCTACTTGTCGGCTGAGGTTGAAGAAAGCCATCTGATTGTTGGCCAATCGAAGCCAGGTTAAGTTCATGGAATGTGCAAACATTAAGTTATGAAAGGAGATAGAAGATAGAGAAGCGGAAGTAAACCGACTTCTAAAGGAGTTGGAGGGAGAAAGAGAATGTAAGAGGGAGCTCGAGAAAATGTTTAAAAAGAAAAAGGAGAGTTGGTGTAATAAAGAACAATACCTCAGGAGTCAATGTATTAATAATCAGGGGTAGTATGATGTATGGGCAGTGTTATGTTCCTAACACAGATGAGGCTGCACACAAGGAGGTTAAAGTAACAGTGAACGCAGTCTTTAATAAGATACTCCAGAGTGAGGAACAGGCCTTAGGGGCCAGCTTATATACAGTGCTCCCAAGGGATGCTGGGATCCCTTGGGACTTCAGGGGATGAGCTCCCTGGTGGCGGAACATGGGAGTGCATGCTTTACAGATACACAACATCACTCCCCCCCTCCCAAAGTCAAAGTGAAAACTATTTACAAGGTGAGGCCGTCGGAAGCCTTTCTTTCCCTGGTGGACCGCCTTGGTACAAATGTCTGTTCTGGTGTGTTGGCTGTGCCCTTGCTGGGCTGGCGTGTTGTTGGCCCTGCAGGGCTGCTGGGTGAGCCTGGCCTTGCTGGGCTGCTGGGCGTGATGGGTTCAATTTCCTGGTCCGGCGTGGTGTCGTTGATCCTTTGGGTGTGTGTTGTGGGCTCGAAAAAGGTGGTATCTGCTGTGGGTTGTTCAGGGCAGTCTGTGAACCGCAGCCTCGTTTGGTCCAGGTGCTTTCTGCAAATTTGTCCATTGTCTAGTTTGTAAGAGGAAAATTTGGCATTAGGGGTACCAGCGGGACATGGGTTAAAGTGCTGGTTCCTGCAATGGCCCATAAGGAGGTAAAAGGCCTCTCTTCGGCCTTGTACCAAGGCTCCAGAAGTTATCAATTCAATAATATTCTGACATTGTTCCGTTCGGGAAGTCCGTACCCTGCTCGCAGCGCCAAATGTTGATGGGGGAGAGGGAAGGCTTCTTTTCCCACGAGTGGGCCCACTGATATAGAGGGTCGACGCTCTCCCCAGCCCACGTAGCAATTCTCGAAGTTTGCACACAGAGACGGATGGCAAAGTATAACGATCTTTATTACGAACGTCCGGGAACACCTCTTATCACAGCCGCCTGTGAGTGGAGATGCTCCCCGAACAGCACAATCATACAACTTTTATACATTTCAAAAACCCCTCTGTTCCCGGACAAGACCTCCCTAGATTTCTAATTGGACTACCTTATCAGTGCTACTTCTCTAATTGGACTACCTTATCAGTACTACTCCGGATTGACAGGTCATGAGCTCTGACTGACAGGCCATGATCTCGTGACCATCTTAGACCGTTCCCAGAATGGTATCTCTAGGGTGGAATTTGTTATACATTTCCTTTGGTGCCATGAAGTCTATCTCGGATCTCTTCGCGAGGTCTTATCAATGTCTGTTTAGGTTCTCACATCGTACCCTGTCGGAATATTACTGAATTGATAACTTCTGGAGCCTTGGTACAAGGCCGAAGAGAGGCCTTTTACCTCCTTATGGGCCATTGCAGGAACCAGCACTTTAACCCTTGTCCCGCTGGTACCCCTAATGCCAAATTTTCCTCTTACATTTCTCCCCTTTTGGCCCTTGGCTATACGATAACTATCTCCCTGTAGGCGAGTTCCAGATAGGTCCGTTCACCTGGGTGGCCATCTCCCAAGCTTCGGGACCTCCTGAAACCTTCCCACAGAGTTATATAAGGTAAGTCCTTCCTGTAGGACTGCTTAAATTTTCATCCCTTATGGCCTTAATCATAGTGCGTGCCCTGACTTATCGTTTGGCCTGTTTAATTCGTGCACATGTTAATCCAATCATGACCATCAGAACCAGACCCTGTATTACTACAAGTACATGTGATATTATTCTTATCCATGGGTGAATTTGAATATTAAGTCCAATGTCCCACAGCTTTGAGTACCAGGGCTGATCATCCAGCATTGCGTTAGTGTCTCTCTGTAAGTTGTCTATTTCTTCCATCAGCCGGATATACTGTCGTCTTTGATTCTGGATTCCTTGCACCAAACGTAATTGTTCCTCATTTAGTTCCGGTATTTGTTTGCCTTGCGGTTCCCATACCGCCTCTTCTTCCCTTCTCGGAGGGTATCCGTGATTGTTCCGTGGATGATTTCTGTTGTCTCGGGATGTATGTGATATCCGTCTATGTCTATTTCTCCCTTGGGTCTGAAGCAGAAGTTAGGACTAATGAGGACACAGGGGGTGGCTCCTCCCCTGGTCTTAATGGTTAAGTTGGCTGCCCCCCGTGCTCACGCACCACTCTCCGTTCCCTTGCGGGGCAGCGATGGTCTCAAGATTGTGTTCAAGAGGAGTAATACTCAGCATACATCCGTTTATCTGGTGGAATCCACAATCATCATTCGTCATTCGTGGCGTACCTCGACATAAAACCACTTGGTTATTTTTATAGCAGTCGGTTATGGCAATGCTTCTGGTACTATTGTTAACTTTAATCTCCCATCTGGCAGGCTGATGGTAGCGTAACCGAGTTTGGTTTCTCACTTCACCAATATTATCAATCTGATATAAGGGGTCTCCCTTTGTTACATCATACTGTGGTATGGACAACACAAATCCGATCATATTCACCCGCCCAGTAATACATCTGAATTTTGGCACCCATGTGTGACTGTTCCTTCGTACCTCGCATGTGTTATTCAATTGTTTATCGAGAGTCCAATTGTTAAGTATGCTGTTCGGAATCCAATCTGGTATGTCTCCATTCTGGAGTTGCTCCAAATTATGTTGTACCTCACTTAATATCCAGGCCCCATACCCGGAGCAAACTATCTCAGCCTGTAATCGTTTACTTATATCGTTCCCCATTGCGTGGATCAAATTTATTGTCTTGGCATGTTTCTGCAATGTATGGGCCACCTGTAACAGTTCCCCTTCCGCGCCATCTCCCAGCCACGTTTGTAGGGCTTGGTTATCCAGGTCCCACCCCAGCACACCCCTTAAGACTTGCGTCAAGGTATTGACCCTATCGTCTATCGCATACAGGTCTATGGTATTCACTGTTGCAAGGCCCGCAGCGTAACCCGTGCCCAACATTTCCAGTATATTCCTTTTTGTTCGACCTTGTTCTATCCCCTGTCTGATATTGAATCTCAGGGTAGTGGGTTCCGGGCCTTCAAGGATCCGTTAAAACAGCAGAAATCATTAGTAAAGCCATCATAATAAAAGTCTTCTCATCAGGAAAGAAGGCATTTTAGATTAAAACTCCAATTTTTCTTAACTTCTAATTCAAGTACTTGCCAAAGTTTTTTTTTTAATTGATTTAAAATAAGACCACACATTTTTAATAGCTATTTTGTTTTACTGAAATCCAATTTTCACACAAGCTGTATACATTCCAACATTTTTTTTTTTTTACGGTCCCGTTCACTGGGCAAATCTTGTGTTTTATTTCTCTCTCAGCACAAAATCTAAACATCCGTGCCAGTTCCATTTTCTATAAGAATTTAAAAATTCAGTAAGATTCTCTAATTCCCAGTTTTTTCTTTCTGTGCTGAGTTCGCATAGCTTAGATCTTTTCTTCTCGTGATTTTCAAAACCCTCCTGCTTGTTTAGACTGTTCGGGACTTTTCTTGATAAACAACGTCCATTTTTGAAATCTTTCAAACTGCAGTGAAACTTCCTCATAATTTAAAATCATTATCAATGGAGAGTGTCTTTTACCTCTTCAAATTCTTTTTTTTCCCAATTAAACCAATATCTTTTTCACAGCCGATATCAACTAGTATTTAGTAAGTTATGTCTTTTTCCATCACAAACACCCCCTTTTATTTTCAGCACCTAATTAGTGCGTTACGTTTTTTTTTTTCAGATCACCTTTCTTCAAATTAGGTTTTGTATTTTACACAGAGGGCTCGTGACTCCGTAAATTTGTTAATTTAAAATCATCAGACAATCGAAGACACTTTTTCTTTCAAATTCGTTCAATTTGTTTACTTCCAAAGTGGCGTCTTTATCTTTTTCTTTTCTCCATAACTAGAACGGAGTCTAGCACGTAGGCTTTGAGGGCTGCTTTTCGTTATCTCAAATTCCAGTTTCAAGGTCGTTACAATGTTTTTTCTAAACTGCTAAAGCTTGCTGTTTTAACATTTTTCAAAAGTCCCTTTTACACCTTCACAGATAGTTCACCACCAGCTTTTTTATGGCATTTCGTAGTTACACAAGTTACAATTAATGATTGGTTGTTCGCCTTTTTAATAGCCATGTTACCCATCTTCTTCGGGGCTATGAGGGTCTTGGGTACTCCCTTAAATTCGTGTTAGGTATGCAGGACGCTATCTATATGTCTTCCCTTGGCGCCATACACTCGTATCACTGTCACGCTTTGTGTCAATATATCCCGTCACTGCCGGGACGTTGTCTCTATTCCCTCACTCTATCGTCCCTGCACCGTGCGCTCGTACTGCTTCGGGTCAATAGACCTTCCCCTATATCTTCCCTTGCGTCGTACCCTCGCACGGCTGTGCTACTTCCAAGCGCGCGTTTTAGAATGTACCTTTTGACCTCCTTTCACCCCTAGATCGTCCTTGTCCTCCATCTCCGTCCCTCCGGGACTCACTACAGATGGTTCTTTTGTACGGATGCCCTTCCCTTGCGGTTTACAATGCCACAGCTCTAACTTGAAGGTGGTAAATTAAAACATACTCACCCCAACAGCTGGGTCATTGTTCCGTTCAGGAAGTCCGTACCCTGCTCGCAGCGCCAAATGTAAGGTAGTTCAATTAAAAATCTGGGGAGGTCTTGTCCGGGAACAGAGGGGTTTTGAAATGTCTAAAAGTTGTATGATTGTGCTGTTCGGGGAGCATCTCCACTCACAGACGGCTGTGATAAGGGGTGTTCCCGGACGTTCGTAATAAAGATCATTATACTTTGCCATCTGTCTCTGTCTGCTCACTTCGAGAATTGCTACGTGGGCTGGGGCGAGCGTCGGCCCTCTATATCAGTGGGCCCGCTCGTGGGAAAAGAAGCCTTCCCATCTCCCCCTTACAACAGCAAACACCCAATTCCTTTCTTTAGCTATCACCGTGCCCCGATCCACTTGGGACCATGTCCATAGTTTAACACATACACAGGGTCATTCAGATCAATTTCCCGTGACACAGTGGTGCAACCATCGTTTACATTTTGTTGCTGCTGCCTGCTCTCTACCTGATCATGCAGGTTGGGGTGAACCAGCGAGAGTCTGGTTTTAAGTGTCCTTTTCATGAGTAGCTCAGCCGGGGTCACTCATTTTGAAAAAGCATCCACCACCACCAGGAACATTTTACCAAGAAACGAGCCCGCATAGTCGGCATGGATCCTCGACCATGGTCTGGAGGGCCAGGACCACTAACTTAGTGGTGCCTCTCTGGGCGTGTTGCTCAACTGAGCACATACGTTGCATTGCCGTACACAGGACTCCAAGTCAGAGTCGATACTGGGCCACCACAAGTGGGATCTGGCTATCGCTTTCATCATTACTATACCCGGGTGTGTGCTGTGGAGATCCGAGATAAACGTCTCCCTGCCCTTTTTTGGTAGCACTACGCGGTTACTCCACAACAGGCAGTCTGCCTGAATGGACAGCTCGTCTTTTCGCCGCTGGAACAGCTTGACTAGCTCTTGCATTTCAACGGGGATGCTAACCCATCTCCCATGCAGTACACAGTTTTTTACTAGGGACAGCAGAGGGTCTTGGCTGGTCCAAGTCCTAATCTGGCAGGCCGTGACAGGTGATTTATCATTTTCAAACGCTTCCATGACCATCAACAAATCTGTGGGCTGCGCCACCATCAACAAGTTTGCAGGCTGCACCATTTCCACCCCCGTGGTGGGCAATGGTAGCCGACTGAGAGCATCCGCACAGTTCTCGATGCCTGGCCTGGTATAGTGGCGGATGGTATAGTTATACGCTGATAGCGCGAAACCCACCTTTGTATGCAGGCTGAGGCATTAGTATTGATCCCCTTGTTTTCAGCGAACAGGGATGTGAGGGGCTTGTGATCAGTTTCCAGCTCAGATTTGAGGCCACACAGCTACTGATGCATTTTCTTTACCCCGAACACACGCGCTAATCCCTCTTTATCAATCATGCTGTAGGCCCTCTCGGCCTTAGACAAGTTCCTGGAAGCTTAGGCGACAGGTTGCAACTTCCCCGCAACATTAGCTTGTTGTAATACACACCCGACTCCGTACGACAATGCGTCACATGCTAGCACAAGTCTTTTACACGTGTTATACAATACAAGCAGCTAGTTGGAACATAAAATGTTTCTGGCTTTCTCAAAAGCAATTACTTGGTTTCTTCCCCATACCCAGTTCTTACCTTTGCGCAATAACACATGTAGGGGCTCTAAAATGGTGCTTAACCCCGGTAGGAAGTTACCAAAATAGTTGAGGAGTCCCAGGAATGACCGCAGCTCCGTGACATTCTGTGGCCTGGGTACATTCCTGATAGCCTCTATCTTGGTGTCTGTGGGCCGAATGCTGTCTGCCGTGATCTTTCTCCCCAAAAACTCCACTTCCGTTGCCATGAAGACGCAATTTGACCTCTTCAGCCGCAGCCGTACGCGATCCAGTCGCTGGAGGACTTCCTCCAGGTTTTGTAGGTGCTCGGCGGTGTCCCGACCCGTGACCTATATGTCGTCCTGAAAGACCACCATGTGTGGTACCGACTTGAGTAGGCTCTCCATGTTTTTCTGGAAGATCGCTACAGCCGACCGAATTCCAAACGGGCATCTGTTGTAGATGAACAGTCCCTTGTGTGTGTTGATGCAGGTGAGGCCCTTCGAAGACTCCTCCAGCTCCTACGTCATATAGGCCGAAGTCAGATCGAGCTTGGTGAATGTCTTGCCTCCTGCCAGTGTCGCCTTAGGTAGCGGGTATTGTTCCTGTAGCGAGAAACGATTGATAGTTACTTTATAATCGCCGCAAATCCTGACCGTGCCATCACATTTGAGTACTGGAACAATCGGGCTGGCCCACTCGCTGAATTCCACTGGGGAGATGATGCCCTCACGTTGCAGCCTGTCCAGCTCGATTTCCACTCTCTCCCTCATCATGTGAGGTACCGCTCGCGCCTTGTGGTGAATGGGTCGTGCCTCTGGGACCAAGTAGATCCACACCTTCGCCCCGGAAAAGTTTCCAATGCCTGGCTCAAAAAGGGAAGGAAATTTGTTGAGAAGCTGGGTACATGAGGCCTCATCGACATGTGATAGCACTTGGATGTCATCCCAGTTCCAGCGGATTTGGCCCATCCAGCTCCTTCCAAGCAGTGTGGGGCCATAGCCCGGGGCAATCCAGAGTGGCAGTTCGTGCACCGTGCCCTCGTAGGTGACCTTGACCATGGCGCTGCCCAGGACAGTGATAAACTCTTTGGTGTACGTTCTCAGTTTCGTGTGGATGGGGCTCAGGGCTTGTTGCACCACAGTCTCTCAAACATCTTTTTACTCATGATGGATTGGCTAGCGCCAGTGTCCAGTTCCATGACTACGGGTAAGCCATTCAATTTTACGTTTAGCATTATAGGTGGACATTTCGTCAAAAATGTGTGCACCCCGTGTACTTCAGCATCTGCCTGCTCTCTCTGAGGCTCGAAATTGCTTTGATCCACCATGGACCGATCTTCCTCTGCCACGTGGTGGTTAGCAGGTTTTGCAGAGCTTGCAGCTCATTTGCAAGCTCGTTGGAGGTGCCCTATTGTGCCACAGCTCTTGCAAACATACCCTTTGAAGCGGCATGAATAGGCTGAATGGAAGCCTCCACAACGCCAACAAGGTGTGAATTGCCTTGCATTCATCCTGTGTTGGGGACTCTGAGTCATCTGGTTCACCTGAGGCCTGCTGGCAGTTGCAGACTCGTGGATTCTGCCCTGTACATTTCTGCTCGCAAACATAATTCCAGTTAATTTATGAACATTGCTAGCACTTGTGTGCTGAGAGATTTGTTTGGTGTTATCACTGGTGGACATAAACGCCTGTGCTATCGCAATGGCCTTACTGAGGGTCGGTGTCTCTACAGTCAAAGGTTTTCGTAGGATGGTCTCGTGGCCAATGCCCAGTACAAAAAAGTCTCTCAGCATTTGCTCCAGGTAGCCATCAAACTCACATTGTCCTGCAAGTCGCCTTAGCTCGGCGACATAGCTCGCCACTTCCTGACCTTCAGATCGCTGGCACATGTAGAACCGATACCTCGCCATCAGCACGCTCTCCCTCGGATTAAGATGCTCGCGAACCAGTGTACACAGCTCCTCATATGACCTATCTGTGGGTTTCACCGGAGCCAGAAGATTCTTCATGAGGCTGTAGGTCGGTGCCCCACAGACTGTGAGGAGGACCGCTCTCCTTTTTGCAGCGCTTCCTTCTCCATCCAGCACATTGGTGACAAAGTACTGGTCGAGCCGTTTGACATAGGCTTCCCAGTCCTCACCCTCCGAGAACTTCTTCAGGATGCCCACAGTTTGCTGCATCTTTATGTTGGATTCGTGTTCTCGTCGCCAGTTATTGTGTTCCTAACACAGATGAGACTGCACACAGGGAGGTTAAAGTAACAGTGACCTCAGTCTTTAATAAGACACTCCAGAGTGAGGAACCGGCCTTAGGGGCCGGCTTATATACAGTGCTCCCAAGGGATGCTGGAATCCCTGGGGACTTCAGGGGATGAGCTCAATGGTGGCGGAACATGGGAGTGCATGCTTTACAGATACACAACAGGCAGAGAAAGAGGAATGTCAAAGTCATCGCGGTAAGCAAGCAGAAAGATGTAATATGGATTTAAAATCTGTATACAGGGTCATCCAGGAGCAAACTGTACAGCAGCGAAAGACTTCAGGAGGAATGACACAGACTGGTGAAGTGGGCCGACACACGGCAGGTGTTAGAGTAGAGACGTGTGAAGTGATATATTGTGGAAGGAAGAATGAGGTGAGGCAATATAAACTCAACGGTGCAATTGGAAAAGGGAGTTCAGGTGCAGAGAGACCTGAGGGTTTATGAACAAAAATCTTTGTAGGTGGCCGAACAAGTTAATCAGACTGCTGGAAAATCAAAGGGATCCTTGGCTTTATAAATCGAGGCAGAGAGTAAATCACTCCTCCACCAGTGGGACACTTCCGTTTCCCTCACCACTTGACCTTTCCCCACCCTGAGTCACATTATCAATGTGTGCTCAGTTAGAGCCATCCTTTGAGAGGAAATTATAATTTCCTGTCCACTTTCCTGCCAATCCCACAGCTGAGCTCACTCGTCTCAGGCAAGTCAAAGCTTCAACACTGGTCCCCAGAGGTTGATGCTCAGAAATATTGGGGTGGAAATTATTTATGGCCTATTTTGGGGTCCATAACCAGTGATGCACCGACAGCACGTGTCCGAAGCCCGAGGCCTGCCTGAAATTGGTCCTCGGTCCTCATTAACATTTTATACATGAGCTGCCATCGTCTGTTTGGTTTCTACAGGCAGTGGCACATTTTAGTGAGAGGGATATCGGGAATCTTGTCTCACCGACAGCGGCCTGAATCGAAGACCTGGAAGGGGTGTTGGAGCAGTGACATGGGAGCGATCGCAGGGACTGTGGAGTCGGGGAACACTCCTGCTTCTCCTGACTCTGTTCAATCCCAGACAATTTCTGCAAGGAGGCAGAAAACAAGCATTAGATCCCTGATTTACATCGCAAGAGGCCTAACGCCTGTTTTAGACGGATGTTCGGGATGACGGCAAAGCCGCCTTTAGTAATATGGCGGAGTCCTTAAAACAGGCGCTGATGTGGTGCGAGATGTGCTCCGGAATTTGTCCTTTTTGTCCCAGTTTCCTGCCAGGAAACAACGAGGACCAAGTTCTACCCCTTTGAAATTTCTCTGTTTCGATAAAGTGGTACAGGACTCACAGGGAAACAGCGCACCTGGACATGGGGTCATCGGGTTCATTCAGTGTGAGAGGCTTTTATTAATGGTCTCCATGTTTTTGCCCAAGGGGAAGGACCAAGGCCCATAGTACAGGACACCACCAAGGGTGAAAACGTGAGAGTGAAATGAAGGTGAACCAGAAAATGCTGCTGCCAAGAGTCCCATCAATACTCCTAACTTTCTTTAAATCCCAGCCCAGGGCATGAAATTTGCCAATATGTTGTCCAATGACAACTGCTGTGCTTTTGGATTTGAATCCAATGTTTGCTTGAAGAGGGCACAATTTACAATTTCTGCTGTGCTCTCTGCCACATCATTTGAGGCAGGGTGGTACGGTGGAACCTGGGTAATTTTCACACCATTTTTGCTCGTGAACTGCGGCCCATTATCAGACACAATTTCTTCTGAGAAGCTATATGAAGAAAACAATCTTCGCAAATTGTCTCATGTTTTACTTGTTACTTTCCTCATCGGACACATCTCTACCCACTTTGAATCGCAATCTACAATTGTTGTCCTTCTTGCTCAGTAAAATCTATATGTAATCGTTGCCACACCCTGGGAGGCCATTTCCATGGCTGTCATCGCACTGATGATGGTTTCTTGCTTTCCGATTGACATGTTGTACAACAATGTATTCTATATCTTTATCTAAACCTGGCCACTATAAGTAACTGCGTGCAAAACCTTTGGTCAAGCACATTCCCAGGTGTTGGTCATGAAGATCTCTGAATAATTTGGACCTGAACTTATTTGGAATAACTACTCTTGCACCCCACATGATACAATCTTTATCCACTGATAATTCATTCCTACAAATGAAGTATGGGTGAATATCTTTCTCTAATACTTGGTTTGGCCAGCCATTTGCTTTGTAATCATACACACTCTGTCGAGCCCGTGTGGTGGCTGATGTGCAACGGTCACCACACGTTAAAAAAATTCACACACCGGCATCTTCCACCCCCTCGATTGGAGTTCAGGACTGGAACATCGGGTCCTTCATTGAAACATCTGTGAACTCTCGTGGAAGCAAGTCATCCTCGCTCGAGGGACGGCCTATGGTGATGATGAATCATACAACTTTGACATGACTGGGTCACGTTTGGTCGCTCTACCAATCTCGTCAGCTGTGACTGGCAGTTCAACAATGTATGAAAAATAGAACACTTCTTCCGGATTGTATGTAACTTTTAATGATGATGGTAACCTGCACATAGCATCAGCATTACTGTCTGACTTAGGTACAGCAACAATGGGTGTAGCCCAATTAATAAGATCTATGTTAGAGATAATGTCCTCAGTGTTATATATGTAAACTTGTATTTACTCTGTACAGCCACCAGAGGGTTCATCCCTGGGAGTGCCGGGGATCCCATAATCCCTTGGGAGCACAGGTATTGAAGGAGGCTTCACAGGTCGGAGAGGCACTCTGGAGACCTGCAATAAAAGACTAAGGTCACATTTTACTTTGAGCTCACAGTGTTCAGTCTGACTCTTTCTCCATACGCAACAACTGGCGACGAGGTACAGATAGCGAACTCAAAGATGCAGAGAACAGTGGGCATCCTGGAGAAATTCTCAGAGGGAGATGATTGGGAAACTTTTGTGGATCGACTCAACCAATACTTCGTGGCCAGCGAGCTTGATAGGGAAGAGAGTGCTGCCAAACAAAGGCCGATCATCCTCATCGTCTGTGGGGCACCAACGTATGGCCTCATGAAGAATCTGTTCACTCCAGCGGAACCCACGGAGAAATTGTATGAAGATCTGTGCACATTGGTCCGAGAGCATTTGAACCCGAAGGAAAGCGTTCTGATGGCGAGGTACCGGTTCTACACCTACAAAAGGTCTGAAGGCCAGGAAGTGGCGAGTTATGTCGTTGAGCTAAGACGCCTTGCAGGACATTGTGAATTTGAATGACATTTGGAGCACATGCTCAGAGACTTTTTCATACTTGACATTGGCCACGAAACCATACTTCGAAAACTTTTGACTGTAGTGACCCCAACCTTGAGTAAGGCCATAGCGATAGCCCAGGCGTTCATTGCCACCAGTGACAATACGAAGCAAATCTCTCAGCACACAAGTGCTGCTACAAGTACTGTGAATAAAGTGCTGTTGTTTTCGAATCATAACGTACAGGGCAGGTCACACATACCTGCAGCGGCACGTGCGCAGATGTCTGAGAGTCCACCATCAAGGGTGATGAATGCAAGGACATTAACATCTTGTTGGCGCTGCGGGGGTGATCATCGTTTCCATTCAAAGAGTATGTATTGCAAGGGCTGTGGAACAATGGGACACCTCCAAAGAGTGTGCAGGTGAGCTGCAAAGCCTGTTAACCTGTAAACCTGCAGCGGAGGACAGATCCACAGAGGATCACGACAAACCAGAGCCTCAGATCGAGGAGGTAGAGGTACATGGGGTGCACACATTCACCGCGAATTGTCCCCCGATAATGTTGAATGTTGAACTAAATGGACTCCCGGTGCCAATGGAGCTGGACATGAGCACGAGCCAGTCCATCATGGGCAAAAAGACTTTCGAAAAGTTGTGGGGCAACAAGGCCTCAAGGCCAGTCTTAACTCCAATTTGCACGAAACTAAGAACTTACACAAAATAACTGATTCCTGCAATCGGCAGTGCTACCGTAAAGGTCTCCTATAATGGAGCGGTGCACAAGCTACCACTCTGGGTGGTACTGGGCGATAGCCCCACGCTGATCGGCAGGAGCTGGCTGGGAAAGATACGCTGGAACTGGGAAGATGTCCGAGCGCTATCGCCCGCTGACGACACTTCGTGTGCCCAGGTCTTAAACAAATTTTCTTCGCTGTTCGAACCAGGCATCGAGAAATTCCAAGGAGCAAAAGTGCAGATCCACCTAATTCCGGGGGCGCGACCCATCCATCACAAGGTGAGAGCAGTACCATGAAGAGAGAAAGGGTCGAGATCGAGCTAGACCGGTTGCGAAGAGAGGGCATCATTTCACCAATCGAGTTCAATGAGTGGGCCAGTCCTTTTGTCCCAGTCATCAAGGGAGATGGCACCGTCAGAATCTGTGGCGATTACAAAGTAACTATCAATCGTTTCTCCCTGCAGGACCAATACCCACTACCAAAAGCCAACGACCTCTTTGCAACGTTGGCGGGAGGAAAGACGTTCACAAAGCTGAATCTGACTTCAGCCTACATGACGCAGGAAATGGAGGAATCATCGAAGGCCCTCACCTGCATCAACACGCACAAAGGTCTTTTTGTTTATAACAGATGCCCGTTTGGAATCCAATCAGCGGTGGCGATATTCCAGAGAAACATGGAATGCTTACTGAAATTGGTCCCGCATACCGTGGTCTTCCAGGACGACATCTTGGTCACAGGACGGAATACAGTCGAGCATCTGCAGAACCTGGAGGAGTATCTTAGCGTGGGGCTCAGGTTAAAATGCTCGAAGTGCATTTTCCTGGTGCCTGAAGTGGAGTTCTTGGGAAGGAGGATTGCGGCGGATGGCATCAGGCCCACCAACGCGAAGACGGAGGCAATCGAGAACGCACCGAGGCCACAGAACGTGACGGAGCTGCAGTCGTTTCTGGGACGCTTGAACTACTTTGGTAACTTCTTACCAGGTCTCAGCACACTGTTAGAACCACTGCATGTCTTACTACAAAAAGGGGACGAATAGGTTTGGGGAAAAAGCCAAGAAAATGCCTTTGTAAAAGCGAGAAAACTGTTATGCTCAAACAAATTGCTTGTGTTGTATGATCCATATAAGCGTTTGGTACTAGCATGTGATGTGTCGTCATATGGCGTCGGGTGTGCATTGCAACAAGTTAATGATTTCGGGAAACTGCAACCGGTTGCTCATGCATCCAGGAGTCTGTCTAAGGCTGAGAGAGCCTACAGCATGATTGAGAAAGAAGCGTTAGCATATGTCCAAGGGGTAAAGAAAATGCATCAATAACTGTTTGGGCTAAAATTCGAATTGGAAACTGACCATAAGCCACTTATATCCCTGTTTTCTGAGAGTAAAGGGATAAATACCAACACATCGGCCCTCATCCAGAGATGGGTGCTCACATTGTCCACATACAACTACACCATCCACCACAGGCCAGACACAGAAAACTGCGCCGATGCTCTCAGTAGGCTGCCACTACCCACCACGGGGGTGGAGCTGGCACAGCCCGCAGATCTAGCCATGGTTATGGAAGCATTTGAGAGTGAGCAATCACCCGTCACTGCCTGGCAGATCAAAACCTGGACAAGCCAGGACCCTTTATTATCTCTAGTCAAAAGCTGTATGCTTCACGGGAGCTGTTCCAGTGTCCCAGTGGAAATGCAGGAAGAGATAAAGACGTTCCAGCGGCGCAAAGATGAAATGTCTATACAGGCAGACTGCCTTCTGTGGGGCAATCGAGTAGTGGTCCCCAAGAAGGGCAGAGACACCTTCATCAATGACCTCAACAGTACCCACCCAGGCATCGTAATGATGAAAGCGATAGCCAGATCCCACGTGTGGTGGCCCAGTATAGATGCAGACTTAGAGTCCTGCGTTCACAGATGTAATACATGCTCGCAGTTAAGCAATGTACCCAGGGAGGTGCCGCTAAGTTTATAGTCTTGGCCCTCCAAACCGTGGTCTAGGGTACACGTCGTCTATACAGGCCCATTCTTGTGGTTGTAGACGCGTACTCCAAGTGGATTGAATGTGAGATAACGTCGGCTAACACGTCCGCTGCCACAACTGAAAGCCTGCAGTCCATGTTTGCCAGTCACGGCTTACCCGATGTCCTGGTGAGCGACAACGGGCCATGTTTTACCAGTGCTGAATTCAAAGAATTCATGACCTATAACGGGATCAAACATGTCACATCTGCTCCGTTTAAACCAGTGTCCAATGGTCAGGCAGAGAGAGCAGTGCAAACCATCAAGCAAGGCTTGAAGAGGGTAACTGAAGGCTCACTGCAGGCTCGCCTATCCCGAGTCCTGCTCAGCTACCTCACGAGACACCACTCACTCATTGGGATCCCACCTATTGAACTGCTCATGAAAAGAGCACTTAAGACAAGGCTCTCGTAAGTTCACCCTGATCTACATGAACAGGTAGAGAGTAGGCGGCTTCAACAAAGTGCATACTATGATAGTGCAAATGTGTCACGCGAGATTGAAATCAATGATCCTGTATTTGTATTAAATTATGGACAAGGTCCCAAGTGACTTCCCGGCACTGCCGTGACCAAAGAGGGGAGCAGGGTGTTTCGGGTCAAACTTTCAAATGGACTCATTCACCGGAAACACTTGGACCAAATCAAACTAAGATTCACGGACTACCCTGAGCAACCCACCTTGGACCCGACCTTTTTTGATCCCCCAACATACACACCAGTGGCAACCGACACCACGATTGACCACGAAGCAGAACCCATCATCCACAGCAGCCCAGCAGGCCCAACACACCAGGCAGCCCAGCAAGGCCAGCTGCACAGCAGCACAGCAGCCTAGCAAGGGCCCAATAAATGATTCAACAACACCAGCTTTCACACCGAGATGATCAACCAGGGCAAGAAGGGCCCCAGATCGACTCACATTGTAAATAGTTATACTATTGACTTTGGGGGGGAATGTTGTTATATATGTAAACTCTGTACAGCCACCAGAGGACTCATCCCCGGGAGTCCCAAGGGATCCTCTAATCCCTTGGGAGCATAAATATTTAAGGAGGCTTCACAGGTTGGAGAGGCACACTGGAGACCTGCAATAAAAGACTACGGTCACACTTTACTTTGAGCTCACAGTGTTCAGTCTGACTCTTTCTCCATGCACAACACTCAGTTTCTAGTCTTTTGAGCTCTTGCTCAATCTTCTCATTGAATGCAAATGGTGCGGGACGTGGCTGGCAGTAAACTGGTCTAGCATCCTTCTGTACTCTGACACTCACCTTGAAAGCTTGGATCGGACTGCCTGTTTCGCAGAACACCTTCAGATACTGTTTGATGAAGTCATCTTTCAATGCAAATCTCGTTTCAACACGAAAGGTCTCATTCCAATTCAGCTTCAGTGATCCCAACCAATTTCTACCTATTAAGTCAGGCTTGTCAGATTACTAAGAGAGGCAGGCTCTGAAACTAATCCTTGTGTTTCACCGGTATGGTTATACGTCCTACATAGAAACATAGAAACATAGAAAATAGGTGCAGGAGTAGGCCATTCGAGCCTGCACCGCAATTCAATGAGTTCATGGCTGAACATGTAACTTCAATACCCCATTCCTGCTTTCTCGCCATACCGCTTGATCCCCCTAGTAGTAAGGACGACATCTAACTCCTTTTTGAATATATTTAGTGAATTGGCTTCAACAACTTTCTGTGGTAGAGAATTCCACAGGTTCACCACTCACTGGGTGAAGAAGTTTCTCTTCATCTCGGTCCTAAATGTCTTACCCCTTATCCTTAGACTGTGACCCCTGGTTCTGGACTTCCCCAACATTGGGAACATTCTTCCTGCATCTAATCTGTCTAAATCCGTCAGAATTGTAAACGTTTCTATGAGATCCCCTCTCATTCTTCTGAACCCCAGTGAATATAAGCCCAGTTGATCCAGTCTTTCTTGATAGGTCAGTCCCGCCATCCCGGGAATCAGTCTGGTGAACCTTCGATGCACTACCTCAATAGCAAGAATGTCCTTCCTCAAGTTAGGAGACCAAAACTGTACACAATACTCCAGGTGTGGCCTCACCAAGGCCCTGTACAACTGTAGTAACACCTCCCTGCCCCTGTACTCAAATCACCTCGCTATGAAGGCCAACATGCCATTTGCTTTCTTAACCGCCTGCTGTACCTGCATGCCAACCTTCAATGACTGATGTACCATGACACCCAGGTCTCGTTGCACCTCTCCTTTTCCTAATCTGTCACCATTCAGATAATAGTCTGTCTCTCTGTTTTTACCACCAAAGTGGATAACCTCACATTTATCCACATGATACTTCATCTGCCATGCATTTGCTCACTCACCTAACCTATCCAAGTCACTCTGCAGCCTCATAGCATCCTCCTCACAGCTCACACTGCCACCCAACTTAGTGTCATCCGCAAATTTGGAGAGACTACATTTAATCCCCTCGTCTAAATCATTAATGTACAGTGTAAACAGCTGGAGCCCCAGCACAGAACCTTGCGGTACCCTACTAGTCACTGCCTGCCATTCTGAAAAGTACCCATTTACTCCTACTCTTTGCTTCCTGTCTGACAACCAGTTCTCAATCCACGTCAGCACACTACCCCCAATCCCATGTGCTTTAACTTTGCACATTAATCTCTTGTGTGAGACCTTGTCGAAAGCCTTCTGAAAGTCCAAATACACCACATCAACTGGTTCTCCCTTGTCCACTCTACTGGAAACATCCTCTAAAAATTCCAGAAGATTTGTCAAGCATGATTTCCCTTTCACAAATTCATGCTGACTTGGACCTATCATGTCATCTCTTTCCAAATGTGCTGCTATGACATCCTTAATAATTGATTCTATCATTTTACCCACTACTGATGTCAGGCTGACCGGTCTATAATTCCCTGTTTTCTCTCTCCCCCTTTTTTAAAAAATGGGGTTACATTGGCTACCCTCCACTCCATAGGAACTGATCCAGAGTCTATGGAATGTTGGAAAGTGACTGTCAATGCATCCGCTATTTCCAAGGCCACCTCCTTAAGTACTCTGGGATGCAGTCCATCAAGCCCTGGAGATTTATCGGCCTTCAATCCCATCAATTTCCCCAACACAATTTCCCGACTAATAAGGATTTCCCTCAGTTTCTCCTTCTTACTAGACCCTCTGACCCCTTTTATATCCGGAAGGTTGTTTGTGTCCTCCTTAGTGAATACCGAACCAAAGTACTTGTTCAATTGGTCTACCGTTTCTTTGTTCCCCGTTATGACTTCCCCTGATTCTGACTGCAGGGGACCTACGTTTGTCTTTATTAACCTTTTCCTCTTTACATATCTATAGAAGCTTTTGCAGTCCGTCTTAATGTTCCCTGCAAGCTTCCTCTCGTACTCTATTTTCCCTGCCCTAATCAACCCTTTGTCCTCCTCTACTGAGTTCTAAATTTCTCCCAATCCCCGGGTTCGCTGCTATTTCTGGCCAATTTGTATCCCTCCCTTTAATACTATCCCTGCTTTCCCTTGATAGCCATGGTTGAGCCACCTTCACTTTTTAATTTTTACGCCAGACAGGGATGTACAATTGTTGTAGTTCATCCATGTGGTCTCTATGTGGATGCCATTGCCCATCCACTGTCAACCCCTTAAGTATCATTCGTCAATCTATCCTAGCCAATTCACGCCTCATACCTTCAAAGTTACCCTTCTTTAAGTTCTGGACCATGGTCTCTGAATTAACTGTTTCATTCTCCATCCTAATGTAGAATTCCACCATATTATGGTCACTCTTCCCCAAG
Organism: Pristiophorus japonicus; assembly: GCF_044704955.1. NCBI lineage: Eukaryota > Metazoa > Chordata > Chondrichthyes > Pristiophoridae > Pristiophorus > Pristiophorus japonicus. The sequence goes on along the minus strand of NC_091983.1, from coordinate 215,299,155 downwards.
GGGCCTCGCACAATGAGATTGCTAATTAATCCTCTCTCATTACACAACACCCAGTCTAAGATGGCCTCCCCCCTAGTTGGTTCCTCGACATATTGGTCTAGAAAACCATCCCTTATGCACTCCAAGAAATCCTCCTCCACCGTATTGCTTCCAGTTTGGTTTGCCCAATTTATATACATATTAAAGTCACCCATTATAACTGCTGCACCTTTATTGCATGCACCCCTAATTTCCTGTTTGATGCCCTCCCCAACATCACTACTACTGTTTGACGGTCTGTACACAACTCCCACTAACGTTTTTTGCCCTTTGGTGTTCTGCAGCTCTACCCATATAGATTCCACATCATCCAAGCTAATGTGCTTCCTAACTATTGCATTAATCTCCTCTTTAACCAGCAATGCTACCTCACCTCCTTTTCCTTTTATTCTATCCTTCCTGAATGTTGAATACCCCTGGATGTTGAGTTCCCAGCCCTGATCATCCTGGAGCCACGTCTCTGTAATCCCAATCACATCATATTTGTTAACATCTATTTGCACAGTTAATTCATCCACCTTATTACGGATACTCCTTGCATTAAGACACAAAGCCTTCAGGCTTGTTTTTTTAACACCCTTTGTCCTTTTAGAATTAGTGTGGCCCTTTTTGTTTCTTGCCTTTGTTTACTCGGCCTTCCACTATTGCTTTTTACCTTTCTGTTTCTGTTTCTGACTCCATATTACTTCGCCCTGTCTCGCTGCATAGGTTCCCATCCCCCTGCCATATTAGCTTAAACACTCCCGAACTGCATTAGCAAATGTTACCACAGGCATTTGCTCTCCTGAGTAGCCTCACAGATCTATCTCCGACTTCGCCAGTGGAAAATCACCCAACTAGCGATTCTGGTACTACACTCACAGATGCACCAGTGTCGATTTCCATGGGTACCCTGGTTCCTGCAATGTCTACTCCGTGAATCGCTGTTAGATACCCTCATGCTCCTGTTCCTTTTCTTCAATGCTATGTAGCATCTGGCGATTTCTACTTCTAACAAGAGACTCTTCAGTCGGCATTTCTTTGAAAGATGCCCAGTTTTCTTGCAGAAGAAACGCTCTGCCTTCCCATATAGACAGCTTTGAGCAATGTGTTGTCCACGCACTGGTAACACGACTTGAATGCCTTGGCCAGTTGCTGAGACCTTGGGGCCCAACTGCCTTTTACTTTTAACCTGCAGGCGATTCATCTCAGTTGTCTGACGGCTGGAAATGGCACAAAATTCTCGGGTGTATTGGTCTGCCATATCCATCGATATAATTGTCTGACAAGCTATATCAAAAGTCAAGTTAGAGGTTGTTAACAACTTCCCTCTGATTGCTTCATTTTTCATGCCACAAACAAAGTGGTCACGCAATGCTTGGTCCTGAAAATTTCTGAAATGACAGTGAATGGAAAGCTTCTTTAAAACTGCGATGGACTCACTGATACTCTCATCATTCAAGTGATTTTGTGTTTCAAAATGCTAACTTACAACAATTTCCAGGGGTCAGGACTGTAGTGCTGTTCTAACTTGGTTATACTCTGCGTCAGTGGCCTGGCCTTTGGCTTGACAGGAACAAGCTAATTTGTCAGGATTTCATACACCTCAGGGCATGCTTCAGTCAGGAAAATAGCCCGTTTTCTTTCTAACACCACCCAGTTATGGTTTTTATCCTCGGGGACTTCGATGATACTATTTGCAGTGAAAAACATTTCTAGCCACTCCACATACGCTCCGAAAGTCTCTCGGTCACATTGCAACTCACCCAAGCGCCCTATTATTCCCATAGCGCAGCCATCTGGACTCTTCAGTTCAGCCAAGTGTGCTTGAAAGTTACCTTGGATTTTTAGCTGTTCTGCAAAACAAAGAACCTCTCCAAGTTACTCTGTCAGTTGGCTGGAATATTCACCACCAAAAAATTTCAGACAGGGAATCCAGAAATCCCATCCTACCATCACCAAATGTGATATATTCTTTACAACATCACAAAAGCATACACACTCAAGATGGCTCCAATCTGGAACTTCCTTTTGTTGTATAAACAGCAGTGGCTGCATTAACATAGTAGTCCACCAGGTGGAGAAGTAACCCACCAGATGGAGATCTATATTATAGGCTGTCATTCTTTTTATAATGATTGATTGATCCTGCAACCTGACGAAAGCCTTTGTCCTCTTTTCTCTTCCTTAGCAACTTCCGTCTGTCAGCCCAAATTGTACAGTGACTGTTAACCCCACAAGCCCGGCCAGGATTATGCTCCGTGCTATTTCACTGGACTGGTTGAACACCATCTCTCCCGAAAGATTGAGACTTTGACCCCGGAAAACCCAGGGCAGAAACTGTGCGGTTACAGAACAACAACAACAACAAAAGAGAAAAGAGGCGAGGGCCCAGGGGCAGCACGGGCCAGCCCGTACTGTGACATGTGTGTGCACTAGGACTGTGCAGCAGAGCTGGTCTCCAGTTGTCTTGGTTAATCCTTGCCACTGGACCAAGACCTAGCTCTGTCAAGCCCGTGTGGTGGCTGGTGTCCAATGGCCACCACACGTTAAAAAAATCCACGCACAGGCATCTTCCACCCTTCAGGATGTCGTTCGGGATCCGGAATATCATTGAAACACCTGTGAACTCATCCATTTTCGGCGTGGGAGCAAGTCATCCTCATTTCAAGGGACTGCGTATGATGATGATGACTCTATATCTTTATCTAGACCTGGCCACCATAAGTAACTTTCATGCAAAACTCTTGGTCAAGCACATTCCCAGGTGCTGGTCATGAAGATCTCCTAATAATTTGGACCTGAATTTATTTGGAATAACCACTCTTGCACCCCACATGATGCAATCTTTATCCACTGATAATTCATTCCTACGAACAAAGTATGGATGAATATCTTTCTGTTACCTAGTTTGGCCAGCCATTTGCGATGTAATCATATTCCTTCCAATGGACCTGTTTTTTCAACAGCTCATTCAGTGGATGTAATACTGTAGCCAAATTTAGTAGGAACTTCCCGTAATAGTTCAAAGGACCCAAAAATGATCGCAGTTCAGCGACATTCTTGGGAGTGGGTGCATTTCTAATTGCATTCAGCTTTTCCTTGGTTGAACGTAACCATCTTTGTCTACTCTGTACCCTAAGTACTCCACTGAATTTTGAAATAACTCACACTTGCGAGCAGACACTCATACTCTGTGCTCCTCTAGTCATTTAAGCACTTCATTTAATACGTTATTACGGATTTGCCTGTTTGGTGCTGAAATGAGTATGTCATCGAAATAACATATTATCCCTTCAATGCCTTGCAAAATCTGGTTCATCACCTGTTGGAATATGGAAGACACTCCAAATGGTAGTCTATTAAATTGATATAGGGCTAGATGAGTCTTTATAGTCAAGCATGACTTAGATTCCTCATCTCGTTCAAGCTGTAAGTAGGCATTTGTAAGATTCAACTTTGAGAAGATCTGACCACCTGTCAGCATTGTGAACAAATGTTCTACATTTGGCAATGTATTGGGGAGATTACCCTCTAAAATCTGGTTTACGGTTACTTTATAATCACCACACAACCTTACCTTACCATCGGACTTAGGTACAACAACAATGGGTGCAGCCTAATTACATAGATCTACCTTAGAAATATTGTTCTCAGTCTCTAGTCTTTTGAGTTCTTGCTCAATTTTTTCCTTGAGTGCATATAGTACAAGACGTGGGTTGCAGTAAATTGATCCAGCGTCCTTCTATACCCTGACACTCCCCTTGAAGCCTTGGATCGGATTGCCTGTTTCACAGAACACCTTTGGATACTTCTTGATGACATCATCCTTCGATGCAAATCTTGTTTCCACGCGAAAAATCTCATTCCAATCCAGTTTCACTGATCCCAAACAACTTCTACCGAGTAAGGCAGGCTTGTCTCCTGCCACCACTAAGAGAAGCAAGCTCTAGGGGCTCAGGACTGTAGTGCTGTTCTAACTTGTTTAGAATCCCCGTAAGTGACGTGTCCTTTGGCTTGATGGGAACAAATACATTTTTCACGGTTTCATACAACTCGGGGCCTGCTTCAGTCAGGAAAATAGCTTGTTTTCTTTCTAAAACCACCCGGTTATGGTTTTCATCATCAGGGACTTCGATACTATTTGCGGTGAAAAACATTTCTAGCCACTCCACATAAGCTCTGTCACATGGTCATGATGGAATTCACCCAAGCACCCTATTATTCCCATATGCGCGGCCATCTGGATTCTTCAGTTCAGCCAAGTGTGCTTGTAATTTAACTTGGATTTTTAGCTGATCTACAACACAAAGGATCTCTCCATTCTCTCTGCTGTTTGGCTGGAATCATCCGCCAACAAAAATTTCAGCCAGAGTATCCAGGAATCTGATCCTTCATCGCCAATGTGGTATATTCTCTATGACATCACAAACACACTGCACTTACAAGATGGCTTCAACTTCTTTTTATTTTTGTAAACAACAATGGCTGCATTACCACAGCAGTCCACTAGGTGGAACTATATTACATAGAAACATAGAAAATAGGTGCAGGAGCAGGCCATTCAGCCCTTCAATCCTGCACCACCATTCAATATGATCATGGCTGAACATGTAACTTCAGTACCCCATTCCTGCCTTCTCTCCATACCCCCTGATCCCTTTAGCTGTAAGAGCCACATCTAACTCCCTTTTGAATATATCCAACGAATGGACTCAACAACTTTCTATGGTAGAGAATTCCATAGGGTCACAATTCTCTGGGTGAAAAAGTTTCTCCTCATCTCGGTCCTAGATGGCTTACCCCTTATCCTTAGACTGTGACCCCTGGTTCTAGACTTCCCCAACATCGGGAACATTCTTCTTGCATCTAACCTGTCCACTCCCATACCTCTCTCTCCTTCCCTATCTCGCTTGCTCTCCTCCCCTACAGCTCTCTCTCACTCACTCCTCCACTACCTCTCTCTCCACCCCTGCCCCTCTCTCTCTCCTCCCCACCTCGACCTCGCTCGTCCCTTACCTCTCTCTTTCTCATCCCCTTCCTCTGCCTCTACCTCTCCCTCTACCACTCTCCCCTCCCTCTATCTCTCTCTTCCCCTACACCTCACTCTCCTCCCTCCCTCTCCTCACTCTCTTCCTTTCCTCCCTCCCTTTCTAGCTATCTCCCCCTTCCACAAAATGAGTAGCTTTAATCATTCTCATTGTTAATTCATTACTGTTATATATGTAAACTTGTATTCACCTTGCACAGCCACCAGAGGGCTCATAGAAACATAGAAACATAGAAAATAGGTGCAGGAGTAGGCCATTCGGCCCTTCTAGCCTGCACCGCCATTCAATGAGTTCATGGCTGAACATTCAACTTCAGTACCTCATTCCTGCTTTCTCGCCATACCCCTTGATCCCCCTAGTAGTAAGGACCTCATCTAACTCCTTTTTGAATATATTTAGTGAATTGGCCTCAACAACTTTCTGTGGTAGAGAATTTCACAGGTTCACCACTCTCTGGGTGAAGAAGTTCCTCCGCATCTCGGTCCTAAATGGCTTACCCCTTATCCTTAGACTGTGACCTCTGGTTCTGGACTTCCCCAACATTGGGAACATTCTTCCTGCATCTAACCTGTCTAACCCCGTCAGAATTTTAAATGTTTCTATGAGGTCCCCTCTCATTCTTCTGAACTCCAGTGAATACAAGCCCAGTTGATCCAGTCTTTCTTGATAGGTCAGTCCCGCCATCCCGGGAATCAGTCTGGTGAACCTTCGCTGCACTCCCTCAATAGCAAGAATGTCCTTCCTCAGGTTAGGAGACCAAAACTGTACACAATACTCCAGGTGTGGCCTCACCAATGCCCTGTACAACTGTAGCAACACCTCCCTGTCCTTGTACTCAAATCCCCTCGCTATGAAGGCCAACATGCCATTTGCTTTCTTAACCGCCTGCTGTACCTGCATGTCTCTCTGTTTTTACCACCAAAGTGGATAACCTCACATTTATCCACATGATACTTCATCTGCCATGCATTTGCTCACTCACCTAACCTATCCAAGTCTCTCTACAGCCTCATAGCATCCTCCTCGCAGCTCACACTGCCACCCAACTTAGTGTCATCCGCAAATTTGGAGAGACTACATTTAATCCCCTCGTCTAAATCATTAATGTACAGTGTAAACAGCTGGAGCCCCAGCACAGAACCTTGCGGTACCCTACTAGTCACTGCCTGCCATTCTGAAAAGTACCCATTTACTCCTACTCTTTGCTTCCAGTCTGACAACCAGTTCTTAATCCACGTCAGCACACTACCCCCAATCCCATGTGCTTTAACTTTGCACATTAATCTCTTGTGTGGGACCTTGTCGAAAGCCTTCTGAAAGTAAAAATATACCACATCAACTGGTTCTCCCTTGTCCACTCTACTGGAAACATCCTCAAAAAATTCCAGAAGATTTGTCAAGCATGATTTCCCTTTCACAAATCCATGCTGACTTGGACCTATCATGTCACCTCTTTCCAAATGCACTGCTATGACATCCTTAATAATTGATTCCATCATTTTACCCACTACCGATGTCAGGCTGACCGGCCTATAATTCCCTGTTTTCTCTCTCCCTCCTTTTTTAAAAAATGGGGTTACATTGGCTACCCTCCACTCCATAGGAACTGATCCAGAGTCAATGGAATGTTGGAAAATGACTGTCAACGCATCCGCTATTTCCAAGGCCACCTCCTTAAGTACTCTGGGATGCAGTCCATCAGGCCCTGGGGATTTATCGGCCTTCAATCCCATCAATTTCCCCAACACAATTTCCCGGCTAATAAGGATTTCCCTCAGTTCCTCCTCCTTACTAGACCCCCCGACCCCTTTTATAACCGGAAGGTTGTTCGTGTCCTCCTTCGTGAATACCGAACCAAAGTACTTGTTCAATTGGTCCGCCATTTCTTTGTTCCCCGTTATGACTTCCCCTGATTCTGACTGCAGGGGACCTACGTTTGTCTTTACTAACCTTTTTCTCTTTACATATCTATAGAAACTTTTGCAATCCATCTTAATGTTCCCTGCAAGCTTCTTCTCATACTCCATTTTCCCTGCCCTAATCAAACCCTTTGTCCTCCTCTGCTGAGTTCTAAATTTCTCCCAGTCCCCAGGTTCGCTGCTATTTCTGGCCAATTTGTATGCCACTTCCTTGGCTTTAATACTATCCCTGATTTCCCTTGATAGCCACGGTTGAGCCACCTTCCCTTTTTTATTTTTATGCCAGACAGGAATGTACAATTGTTGTAGTTCATCCATGCGGTCTCTAAATGTCTGCCATTGCCCATCCACAGTCAACCCCTTAAGTATCATTCGCCAATCCATCCCAGCCAATTCACGCCTCATACCTTCAAAGTTACCCTTCTTTAAGTTCTGGACCATGGTCTCTGAATTAACTGTTTCATTCTCCATCCCAATGCAGAATTCCACCATATTATGGTCACTCTTCCCCAAGGGGCCTCGCACAACGAGATTGCTAATTAATCCTCTCTCATTACATAACACCCAGTCTAAGATGGCCTCCCCCCTAGTTGGTTCCTCGACATATTGGTCTAGAAAACCATCCCTTATGCACTCCAGGAAATCCTCCTCCACCGTATTGCTTCCAGTTTGGTTAGCCCAATCTATGTGCATATTAAAGTCACCCATTATAACTGCTGCACCTTTATTGCACGCACCCCTAATTTCATGTTTGATGCCCTCCCCAACATCACTACTACTGTTTGGAGGTCTGTACACAACTCCCACTAATGTTTTTTGCCCTTTGGTGTTCTGCAGCTCTACCCATATAGATTCCACATCATCCAAGCTAATGTCCTTCCTAACTATTGCCTTAATCTCCTCCTTAACCAGCAATGCTACCCCACCTCCTTTTCCTTTTATTCTATCCTTCCTGAATGTTGAATACCCCTGGATGTTGAGTTCCCAGCCCTGATCATCCTGGAGCCACGTCTCCGTAATCCCAATCACATCATATTTGTTAACATCTATTTGCACAGTTAATTCATTCACCTTATTGCGGATACTCCTTGCATTAAGACACAAAGCCTTCAGGCTTGTTTTTTTAACACCCTCTGTCCTTTTAGAATTTTGCTGTACAATGGCCCTTTTTGTTCTTTGCCTTGGGTTTCTCTGCCCTCCACTTTTCCTCATCTCCTTTCTGTCTTTTGCTTTTGCCTCCTTTTTGTTTCCCTCTATCTCCCTGCATTGGTCAGACCGTCCGGATTGTACTGGTCCCACCTCCCCCAGAACCGGTTCCAATGCCCCAGGAATTTGAATCCCTCCCTGCTGCACCATTGTTCAAGCCACGTATTCATCTGAGCTATCCTGCGATTCCTACTCTGACTAGCACGTGGCACTGGTAGCAATCCCGAGATTACTACTTTTGAGGTCCTACTTTTTAATTTAGCTCCTAGCTCCTTAAATTCATTTCATAGGACCTCATCCCTTTTTTTACCTATGTCGTTGGTACCAATGTGCACCACGACAACTGGTTGTTCTCCCTCCCTTTTTAGAATGTCCTGCACCCGCTCCGAGACATCCTTGACCCTTGCACCAGGGAGGCAACATACCATCCTGGAGTCTCGGTTGCGGCCGCAGAAACGCCTATCTATTCCCCTTACAATTGAATCCCCTATCACTATCGCTCGCCCACTCTTTTTCCTGCCCTCCTGTGCAACAGAGCCAGCCACGGTGCCATGAACTTGGCTGCTGCTGCCCTCTCCTGATGAGTCATCCCCCTCAACAGCACTCAAAGCAGTACCTGTGCTCCCATAATCCCTTGGGAGCACAGGTACTTAAGGAGGCCTCCCAGGCTGGAGAAGCACTCTGGAGACCTGCAAGAAAAGACTAAGGTCACACTTTACTTTGAGCTCACAGTATCCAGTCAGACTCTTTCTTCATACATAACAACTGGCGACGAGATACAGATAACGAACCCAACGATGCAGAGAACAGTGGCCATCCTGGAGAAATTCTCAGAGGGAGATGATTGGGAAACCTTCGTGGAGCGACTCCACCAATAATTCGTGGCCAACGAGCTGAAAGGAGAAACGAACTCTGCCAACTGAAGGGTGATTCTCCTCACCGTCTGTGGGGCACCAACGTATGGCCTCATGAAAAATCTGCTCGCTCCAGCGAAACCCGTAGAGAAATCGTACGATGATTTGTGCACACTGGTCTGGGAGCATCTGAACCCGAAGGAAAGCGTTCTGATGGCGAGGTACCGGTTCTACACCTACAAAAGGTCTGAAGGCTAAGAAGTGGTGAGTTATGTTGCCGAGCTTAGATGCCTTGCAGGATATTGCGAATTTGAAGGATATTTGGGGAACATGCTCAGAGACTTTTTCATACTTGGCATTGGCCATGAAACGATACTTCGTAAACTTTTGACTGTAGAGACCCCAACCTTGAGTAAGGCCACAGCGATAGCCCAAGCGTTCATTGCCACCAGTAACAAAAGGACGCAAATCTCTCAGCACACAAATGCTGCTACAAGTACCGTGAACAAAGTGCTGTTGTTTTCAATTTGGAATGTACAGGGCAGGCCCCACATGCAGCAGCTGCACTTCTGCAGATGTCTCAGAGTCCACCATCAAGGGTGATGAATGCAAGGCCATTAACACCTTGTTGGCACTGCGGGGGTGATCATTGTTTCCATTCATGCCGCTTCAAAGGGTACGTTTGCAAGGGCTGTGGAACAATGGGACACCTCCAACGAGTGTGCAGGCGAGCTGCAAATCCTGTTAATCCTGCAAACCACCATGTTGCAGAGGAGGACAGATCCACGGTGGACCACGACGAACCAGAGCCTCAGACTGAGGAAGCAGAGGTATATGGGGTGCATATATTTACCACAAAGTGTCCCCCAATAATACTGAAGGTTGAACTAAATGGACTCCTGGTGACAATGGAGTTGGACACGGGCGTGAGCCAGTCCATTATGAGCAAAAAGACTTTCGAAAAATTGTGCTGCAGCAAGGCCTCAAGGCCAGTCTTGACTCCAATTCGCACAAAACTGAGAACTTACACAAAGGAACTGATTTCCGTAATCGGCAGTGTTACTGTAAAAGTCTCCTTTGATGGAGCGGTGCACATGCTACCATTCTGGGTGGTTCTGGGCGAGGGTACCACGGTGCTCGGCAGAAGCTGGCTGGGAAAGATACGCTGGAACTGGGAAGACGTCTGAGCGCTCTCGTTGGCTGACGACACTTGATGTGCCCAGGTCTTAAGCAAGTTCCCTTCGCTGTTCGAACCAGGCATCGGGAAGTTCCAAGGAGCAAAAGTGCAGATCCACCTAATTCCGGGGGCGTGACCAATCCATCACAAGGCGAGAGCAGTACCATACATGATGAGAGAAAGGGTAGAGATCGAGCTAGACCGGCTGCAACGAGAGGGCATCATTTCACTGATCCAATTCAATGAGTGGGCCAGTCCGATCGATCCTGTCCTCAAGGGAGATGGCACCATCAGAATCTGTGGTGATTACAAAGTAACTTTCAATCGTTTCTCCTTGCAGGACCAATACCTACTACCAAAGGCTGACGGCCTTTTTGCAATGCTGGCAGGAGGAAAGACGTTCACGAAGCTGGACTTGACCTCGGCCAACATGACGTAGGAGCTGGAGGAATCATCGAAGGTCCTCACCTGCATCAACACGCACAAAGGTCTCTTCATTTATATCAGCTGCCCATTTGGAATTCGATCAGTGGCAGCGATATTCCAGAGAAACATGGCAAGCTTACTGAAGTCGGTCCCACGCACGGTGGTATTCCAGGATGACATCTTGGTTACAGGTCGGGACACAAGCGAACATCTGCAGAACTTGGAGGAGGTTCTTAGTCGACTCAACCGTGTGGGGCTCAGGTTAAAATGCTCGAAGTGCATTTTCCTGGTGCCTGAAATGGAGTTCCTGGGGAGAAGAATCGCGGCGGACAACATCAGGTCCACTGATTCGAAGACGGAGGCAATCGAGAATGCACCGAGGCCACAGAACGTGACGGAGCTGCAGTCGTTTCGAGGACTCCTGAACTATTTTGGTAACTTCTTACCGGGTCTCAGCACACTGTTCGAACCACTGCACGCCTTACTGCGTAAAGGGGGCGAATGGGTATGGGGCAAAAGTCAAGAAAATGCCTTTGTAAAAGCTAGAAAATTGTTATGCTCAAACAAATTACTGGTGTTGTATGATTCATGTAAGCGTTTGGTACTAGCATGTGATGCGTCGTCTTATGGCGTGGGGTGTGTATTGCAACAAGCTAATGATTTTGGAAATTGCAACAGGTTGCTTATGAATCCAGGAGTCTGTCTAAGGCTGAGAGAGCCTACAGCATGATTGAAAAAGAAGCGTTAGTGTTTGTCTATGGGTAAAGAAAATGCATCAATACCTGTTTGGAAAATTTGAATTGGAAACTGACCATAAGCCACTGATATCCCTGTTTTCTGAGAGTAAGGGGATAAATATGAATGCATCGGCCCGCATCCAGAGATGGGCGCTCACGTTGTCCGCATACAACTACGCCATCCGCCACAGGCCAGATACAGAAAACTGTGCCGATGCTCTCAGCTGGCTGCCATTGCCCACCACAGGGGTGGAAATGGCGCATCCTGCAGATTTAGTCATGGTTATGGAAGCATTTGAGAGTGAGCAATCACCCGTCACAGCCCGACAGATTAGAACTTGGACGAGCCAGGACCCCTTACTGTCCCTAGTAAAAAACTGTGTGCTTCACGGGAGCAGTGTCCCCGTGGAAATGCAGGATGAGATAAAGCCATTCCAGTGGCACAAAGATGAAATGTCTATACAGGCAGACTGCCTTCTGTGGGGAAATCGGGTAGTGGTCTCCAAGCAGGGCAGAGACACCTTCATCAATGACCTCCACTGTACCAACCTAGGCATCGTAATGATGAAAGCGATAGCCAGATCCCACGTGTGGTGGCCCGGTATCGATGCGGACTTAGAGTCCTTCTTGCCCAGATGTAACACATGCTCGCAGTTAAGTAATGCACCCAGGGAGGCGCCACTAAGTTTAAGGTATTGGCCCTCCAAAACGTGGTCTAAGGTCCATGTTGACTATGCAGGCCCATTCTTAGGTAAAATATTCCTTGTGGTTGTAGGTGCATACTCCAAATGGATTGAATGTGAGATAATGTCGGCAAGCACGTCCGCTGCTACCACTGAACGCCTGCGGGCCATGTTTGCCACGCACAGGCTACCCGATGTCCTTGTGAGGACAATGAGCCAGTGTCGAGTTCAAAGAATTTATGAACCGCAACGGGATCAAACATGTCACATGTGCCCCGTTCAAACCAGCATCCAATGGTCAGGCAGAGAGAGCAGTGCAAAATATCAAGCAGAGCTTGAAGAGGGTAACTGAAGGCTCACTGCAGACTCGCCTATCCTGAGTCCTGCTTGGTTACCGCACGAGACCCCACTCGCTCACTGGGATCACACCTGCTGAACTGCTCATGAAAAGAGCACTTAAGACAAGGCTCTCGTTAGTTCACCCTGATCGACATGAACAGGTAGAGAGCAGGCGGCTTCAACAAAGTACATGTCATGATTGCGCAAATGTGTCACACGAAATTGAAGTCAATGATCCTGTATTTGTATTGAATTATGGACAAGTTGCCAAGCGGCTTCCCGGCACTGCCGTGGCTAAAGAGGGGCGCAGGATGTTTCGGGTCAAACTTTCAAATGGACTCATTCACCAGAAACATTTGGACCAAATCAAACTCCGACTATCCTGAGCAACCCACTTTGGACCATACCTTCTTTGACTCCCCCAACATACACACCAGTGGCAACCGACACCGCGGTTGGCCACGAAGCAGAACCCATCATCCACAGCAGCCCAGCAGGACTCACCACACCAGGCAGCCCAGCAAGGCCAGCTGCACAGCAACTCAGCGAGGGCCCAACAGACGGTTCACCAATACCAACATCTGCACCAAGGCAATCAACCAGGAAAAGAAGGGCCCCAGATCGACTCACCTTGTAAATAGTTACACTGTTGACTTTGGGGGGCGAGTGTTGTAAACTTGTATTCACCTTGTACAGCCACCAGAGGGCTCATCCCCTGGAGTCCCAAGGGACCCCATAATCCCTTGGGAGCACAGGTACTTAAGGAGGCCTCCCAGGCTGGAGAGACACTCTGGAGACCTGCAATAGAAGACTAAGGTCACACTTTACTTTGAGCTCACAATATCCAGTCAGACTCTTTCTTCATACATAACAATTACCTTACCATGTGTTTCCATAGTCACCAGCACCCTCTTCTGAGGAATCATTAATGGACGCCCAGTACTGACATCTGTTTACTGTATAATAAACAGCTTCTTGGAACCCCAGGCCACTTTAGTTTGTTCTGCTGTGAAATGATTCGATTTGGGTGATGAAGAATCTCTAACCAACATCCCATTATCCAGGGTTGTATTATATGTATTTCTTCTAATTGTTCCTTGCCCAAGGCTTCAGGCTCTTTGGAAGGAGTGACTGGGCATTCTCCCTATGGAAAATTCTCAAACTTGCTGTTAAAATAGTACATTCTGAGTAATTAACACAGTTGGCAGATTTTTAAATTAAAAAAACCCGTTGAGTGAATTTATGTGAGAATAGTCACTACAGTACCTGGCAGCAGGCACGTAGGGTTATGAAGGTACTTTGTCAAGTTGGCTGAATTTGGACACAAACAGAAGATGCTGCAGGCACAATTAATCTGAAATTAGAATTCGACTTTGAATTTTAAGTTTGTGCAATAATAGTGCGTGTGCTTGAATTCACAACAACAGCCTTATTATTAAAATTCATCACTTTATTCTGATTTATCTCTAGTCTGCTGCATTTGATCACAAAGATCCATTCAACAGGAAAATAATTCTTGGTGACTGTAAAAAAAAAATCACCTCATACATTCTAGTGTTTAGTCTGAAACATTCAAGTTTAATGACGATAGGCTGTGAAATCTAGATGGTACAGTTATCCCCGGTATCCTGTCCAATATTTATCCTTCAATCAACATAACAAAAACAGATTATATGGTCATGATCACATTGCTGTTTGTGGGAGCTTGCTGTGTGCAAATTGGCTGCCGCATTTCCCACATTACAACAGTGATTACACTCCAAAAGGTTGTAAAACGCTTTGAGACATCCGGCGGTCGTGAAAGGCGCTACAGAAATCCAAGTCCTTCTTTCTTTTAATTAAGCTCACATGAAATGCTTTAAAAACCTGACCTGTTGCTTTGTCCATTCATCTCGAGGGGACCATTTATTCATTCCCTTCATGTGTAAGAAATGGACAACATAATCTGCCATGTATTTTTAGGTTGACCAAAGACTAGCCAGCATGCCCATCTACAGTAGAGTCTGATCAGCTCTTTAAAGCCTCACAGAGTGAGAGAGCTTAAAATAATGGTGTTATGTAATGATGTGTGTATCGTCCCAGTACCTTAAATGTGATGTAAGCACTATGCCACACCACAGAGGGCACTGTAGTGGGAAACCTGGTAGTATCTGCAACAGGCGCTATATAAGGCTGACCACCACACCTGAGAGGCACTCTGGAGCTGAACAATAAAGGACGAAGGTCACAGCAGTTAGACTTACATCAGACCGTGTGGAGTCAGTGATTTGTGGGCTACATACACCACATTGGCGACTAGGAAGCGGACGAACTCCACGCAACCATGGCTACTCTGGGCTCGCTAAAGGATTTTACCGTGGGCAATGATTGGGAGGCCTTCACGGAAAGGCTTGAGTACTACTTCACAGCAAATGATCTGACAGAGGACATGAACGCACTGAGAGAGAAGCGTAAGGCGATATTGCTTTCCAGTTGTGGCGATGAGGTTCACTGTCTCGTCAGGGATTTGCTGGCACCCGGGAGCGCCAGGGACAAGTCATACAAGGAGCTGATTGAACTCATCCGTGACCAGTTGAAATCGAAGGAGAGCATCCTCACGGCCAGATACAAATTTTACCATCACTGCAGACCCGAGGGCCAGGATGTCACCAAATATGCTGCGGACCTCAGGAGACTCGTGGCGCGTGTGATTTTGGGGCACACCTTGATGAGGCTTTGCGGGACATTTTCGTTATGGGGATTGGCCACGAGGGCCTCCTTCACAAGCTGCTAGCCACGGAACCCACAGTCACCCTGACAAATGCTACCGCCATCAGCCGGGCATATATGACCTCGACTTGCAGCACCAAGCAAATGATCCACACAGTCTCGAACCCGGCAGGCACTGTCCACAGGACACCGGCCACCATGGACAAAACTGCAGAACGTGGCTCTGCCCGGGGCAGAGAGCACGGACCTCGGGATCCTGGAACTCAGAGTCCGCTGAGGGGGGCCAATCAAGCAGCACCATGCTGGTGTTGTGGAGGAAGCCATGGGGCTCACCGGTGCAGGTTTGCGGAGTACACATGCAATACCTGCCACATTAAAGGCCATCTTCAGCGTATGTGTAAAAGAAATCGGACTCACCATATGGCTGAGGAGATGGGGGATGATCCACCATCCAGCGAGGAGCAGGTAGAAGATGAGCTGAGGTGCTTGGACTATATACGTGTACTGACGATTCGCCCCCAGTGATAAGGGAAGTAAATATCAACGGAGTCCCAGTGAGTATGGAAGTGGACACGGGCTCGGGTCCGTCGTTGATGAGTCGGAGAACTTTTGATAAACTGTGGATTAACCCAGCTGCACGACCCAAGCTGGTCCCGGTCACGGCGAAGCTGCGTACCTACACCAGGGAACTGATACCTGTTCTCGGCACAGCGATGGTGCAGGTATCCCATGGGGACGAGACGCACGCTTTACCTTTGTGGGTCATTGCAGGCGATGGGCCGACACTCCTCGGCCGGAGGTAGATGGGGACGGTCCGTGGGAGCTGGGAAGACTTCATCACCCCACAGGCTGCTGCTCCCCGGGGTGCTGCTGTGCCCCGGGTCCCCAGAGAGCAGCGCCGACCGAGCTGGAGCTGCAGCCTCAATCCACCCACAGGCAAGTCCCAGGCCCAGGCCTCACACAGAGACCCTGCAGCCTTAATCCCCACGGGCAAGTCCCAGGCCCGGACCTCAAGCCACAGAGATCCTGCAGCCTCAGCCCCCACAGGCAAGCAACCCTGCAGAGAGGGGCCTAGTGGGGGGTGGCGGTGGGGGGGGGGGGGGGGGGGTGAGCCGGCGGGGTGCGAGGGATCCAGGATGGCCGGCGGTTCGGAAGAGCCCCGCCGAGGAGCTACAGAGGCCGCGGGGGAGGCGGTAAGTGCGGCCACTGGAGAGGCCACGACGGCCGCAGGAGAGGCGGCAAGTCAGGTGGCAGAGGAGGGGAGCGGAGGCTGCGAAGGCGGAGGGCATCCGGAGCGGCGGAGAAGAAGATGGCGGCGGCATCGTGCTCAGAGCAGCAGAGCATCAAAGATGGCGGCGCCCAAGGAGAAGCTTCGTGGAATCCTCCTGCATCAAAGATGGCGCCTTAAAACGGAAATGCACCCGGGAGTTTTAAAAGGGCCTTACCAAGAGGTGGTCCCCACAAAGGACATCTGTAAGGCAGAGCAAGTCCAAAATGAGCTATGTTAATATGAGATGGCGAATTTATAATAAGAATTAATTTTTTAATGCTGAATGGCCACTGTACTTGTGTAAAATAATGGATGAAGTACAATTAATGGTAACGGCTAACAAGGAAATCAAGGATCCGTCACCAGTCAATAACTAGTTAATGTACCAGATAATATGTACCATACTAATGCACTGTCTATGCCTACCTGCCTTCCGTTGGACAACTGTGATGTTATGTAATGATGTGTGTATTGTTGTCCTGCGTCCAGGTGGGGAGTGGGGGAAGGTGATGTTATGTATTGATGTGTATATCGTCCCAGTACCTTAAATGTAATGTAAGCACTATGCCACACCACAGAGGGCACTGTGGTGGGAAACCTGGTAGTACCTGCATCAGGCGCTATATAAGGCTGACCACCACACCTGAGAGGCACTCTGGAGCTGAACAATAAAGGACGAAGGTCACAGCAGTTAGATCAACACCAGACTGTGTGGAGTCAGTGATTTGTGTGCTGCATACACCACAAATGGAACTAACTATTTGTACAGCACTTTTTTTGAGAGACAGGCATCTGTCAAGCCCCGCCCCCCCCACTGCCTGTGCAACAAGCCCCGCCCCCACCCACCTCCCCGTCCTTCCCCAGCCGAATAATTCCATACGTGTGGTGCGGAGCAGCAGGACCTGAGGCTCCGACTCTTCACCCCCTCTCCCACCGCCTCCCCCGCCCGGCCGGCGTGGGCCAGATGGTGGACGGGAGGGGGCCCTATGCCAAAAGAGAGGCAGGGGGGAGAGAGAGAGAGAAGTGGGGCCCCGAACCGGAAGTGGGACCCTGGGATCAGTCCGACCACATTGTTGCTCCGCGGTTTCTTCAACCGAGCTGCTGCTCCTCCACAAGCCTGCTCCTCCGACCCACCACCGACTGAGCCTCCTGTGAGCCACGAGCCCTGAGCGGTGGCTGGCGACCAGGGGGAGGGGGGGAGAGAGAGGCTGGCGGGAGTTAGAGGCTGGGGGGAGAGAAAGAGAGGCTGGGGGGGTGGAGAGAGAGAGGTTAGGGGGAGAGAGAGAGAGGCTGGGGGGGTGGAGAGAGAGAGGTTAGGGGGAGAGAGAGAGAGGCTGGGGGGGTGGGAGAAGCGAGAGAGAGGCTGGGGAGAGTGAGCGAGAGACTGGGGGGAGAGAGAGAGAGACTGGGGGGAGAGAGAGAGAGACTGGGGGGGGAGAGAGAGAGAGAGACTGGGGGGAGAGAGAGAGAGACTGGGGGGAGAGAGAGAGAGACTGGGGGGGGAGAGAGAGAGAGAGACTGGGGGGAGAGAGAGAGAGACTGGGGGGAGAGAGAGAGAGACTGGGGGGAGAGAGAGAGACTGGGGGGAGAGAGAGAGACTGGTGGGTGAGAGAGAGAGACTGGTGGGTGAGTGAGAGACTGGGGGGAGAGAGAGAGACTGGGGGGAGAGAGAGAGACTGGGGGGAGAGAGAGAGACTGGGGGGAGAGAGAGAGACTGGGGGGAGAGAGAGACTGGGGGGAGAGAGAGAGACTGGGGGGAGAGAGAGACTGGGGGGAGAGAGAGACTGGGGGGAGAGAGAGACTGGGGGGAGAGAGAGACTGGTGGGTGAGAGAGAGACTGGGGGGAGAGAGAGACTGGTGGGTGAGAGAGAGACTGGGGGGAGAGAGAGACTGGGGGGAGAGAGAGACTGGGGGGAGAGAGAGACTGGTGGGTGAGAGAGAGACTGGGGGGAGAGAGAGACTGGTGGGTGAGAGAGAGACTGGTGGGAGAGAGAGACTGGTGGGTGAGAGAGAGACTGAGGGGAGAGAGAGAGGCTGGGGGGGGTGGAGAGAGAGAGAGGCTGGGGGTGGGAGAAGCGAGAGAGAGGCTGGGGAGAGTGAGCGAGAGACTGGGAGGAGAGTGAGTGAGGGGAAAGAGAGAGATACTGGGGGGAGAGAGAGAGAGACTGGTGGGTGAGAGAGAGACTGGGGGGAGAGAGAGAGAGAGACTGGGGGGAGAGAGAGAGAGACTGGGGGGAGAGAGAGAGAGACTGGGGGGAGAGAGAGAGAGACTGGGGGGAGAGGGAGAGACTGGTGGGTGAGAGAGAGACTGGGGGGAGAGAGAGAGAGAGACTGGGGGGAGAGAGAGAGAGACTGGGGGGAGAGAGAGAGAGACTGGGGGGAGAGAGAGAGAGACTGGGGGGAGAGGGAGAGACTGGGGGGAGAGAGAGAGACTGGTGGGTGAGAGAGAGAGACTGGTGGGTGAGTGAGAGACTGGGGGGAGAGAGAGAGACTGGGGGGAGAGAGAGAGACTGGGGGGAGAGAGAGAGACTGGGGGGAGAGAGAGAGACTGGGGGGAGAGAGAGAGACTGGGGGGAGAGAGAGACTGGGGGGAGAGAGAGACTGGGGGGAGAGAGAGACTGGGGGGAGAGAGAGACTGGTGGGTGAGAGAGAGACTGGTGGGAGAGAGAGACTGGTGGGTGAGAGAGAGACTGGTGGGAGAGAGAGACTGGTGGGT
Source organism: Pristiophorus japonicus (assembly GCF_044704955.1). Taxonomy (NCBI): domain Eukaryota; kingdom Metazoa; phylum Chordata; class Chondrichthyes; family Pristiophoridae; genus Pristiophorus; species Pristiophorus japonicus. The sequence continues at coordinate 215,280,050 of NC_091983.1, read as the reverse complement.
GAGAGAGAGACTGAGGGGAGAGAGAGAGGCTGGGGGGGGTGGAGAGAGAGAGAGGCTGGGGGTGGGAGAAGCGAGAGAGAGGCTGGGGAGAGTGAGCGAGAGACTGGGAGGAGAGTGAGTGAGGGGAAAGAGAGAGATACTGGGGGGAGAGAGAGAGAGAGATTGGTGGGTGAGAGAGAGACTGGGGGGAGAGAGAGAGAGGCTGGGAGGGTGGAGAGAGAGAGGTTAGGGGGAGAGAGAGAGAGGCTGGGGGGTGGGAGAAGCGAGAGAGAGGCTGGGGAGAGTGAACGAGAGACTGGGAGGATAGTGAGTGAGGGGAGAGAGAGAGAGACTGGGGGGAGAGAGAGAGACTGGTGGGTGAGAGAGAGATACGGATGGTAGGAAATTGGAGGAGAGAGAGGGAACTCAGGGAAAACGATCACGTTCTTCCAACCCCCTACAAGGGGCATTGTTGGAGTGGATGATATCCAGAAGTCACAACACTGTCATTATTCACTTCATACCCAATAAACCTGTTAACAATCCGTACACAATGCCTGCCCCATCTATGGTGGGGTGGGGGCGGAGGGGGTGGGGTGGGGAAGAATGCACTTGTGCTGGGGTAAGGCACTTAAGCTGGGGGAGGCATACACTTGGACTGGGGAAAGGCACTTCGGCTGGGGGAGGGATGTACTTGGACAGGGCTAAGGCACTTTGGCTGGTGGAGGGATGTACTTGGATTGGGGTACAGGACTTTGGCTGGCCCTTGCTGTCTTCTGGGGAGCTCTGTCTGTCGCTTCAGGACGTCAAAGTGGATCGAGTTACAATTTGCAAAGTCAGTGAGACCTTGGAATGAGCGGTTCCAGTGACACATTCTTGTGAAACTTCAGGGTGTGGCTTATCCTCCAAGGGGACTGTCATGTATGTACATTCTGTTTGTAGCCACCAGATGGCGTCATTGTTGGAGGCCACTGAGCAGCATGCACATGATGCTGCTCAGGTATAAAAGGCCAGCCATTTTGAGAGTCAGGCACTTTGGGCCTAAATAAAGCAGAAGCAAGGTTGTACCTTGCTTAGTTAAACAGTACTCAGTTTGAACCTTTATTGCACACATAACATTTGGCGACAAGAATATAAGAACCTTTGTTTGCAAAATGAACACAATTGGATTTTTAGAGCGATTTGTGGAGGGAGGAGATTGGGCAAACTTTGTGAGCCGTTTGAACCAATACTTCATGGCCAACAAAATGAAGGGGGTCGACGATACAGATCGGCGCCAGACCGTGTTCCTCACTGTGTGTGGTTCAAAGATCTACGGTCTGATAAAGAATCTACTTATGCCTAGTGATCCAACAGAGAAAACATACGAGGAGTTGTGTACTTTGGTATGGGAGCACCTCAAGCCAGACGACGGTTTCACCATCTCGAGATACAGGTTTTATACACACGTTCGATCGGAGGGCCAGAGCGCGGTGGAATTTGTTGCCGACCTGAGACGTCTAGCGGGACCGTGCAAATTCGGGACGGTGTTGGCAGACATGCTGCCTGACTTCTTCGTTATCGGTATCAACCACAAGGTGGGAGAAATCATCGCCACCAGCAGTGCCGATTTAAGCAATATAGCTGCAAAGGCTGTCTGAGAATGGGGCATCTCCAGCACCTGTCCGCAGATGAGCAAGCGAGCTGCGACACACCACGTGGAGGATGAGAGTCAGACTAGTGCGGATCTGGATACGCAATCCAAGATGCCAGAGGAGGAAGTGTATGGACTGTACGCCTTCATAACCAAGAGTAAACCAATTTTGATTAATGTGAAGTTTAACAGGATACCGGTATCGATGGAACTGGACACAGGGGCGAGTCAATTGGTCATGAACAAGAGGGCATTTTATAAGCTGTGGGATACTAAGACTGTGAGGCCCAGGCTGAGCCCTGTTAACACCAAGCTGCACACGTACACCAAAGAACTGATAATGTGTCATATAACGGTGCGGTTCACGAGTTACCGCTGTGGATTGTTGCAGACAATGGCCCAACGCTGCTCGGCAGGAGCTGGTTGGAGAAAATCAGATGCGGCTGGAATGACATCAAGGCGTTGTCATCAGAGGAAGATACATGTGCCCAAGTATTGAGCAAGTTCCCCTCGCTGTTCGAACCGGGTATCGGCAACTTCACGGGAGCCAAGGTGCAGATCCACGTGGACTCAGATGCAAGACCCGTCCATCATAAAACTCGGGCAGTGCCGTATATGATGAGGGTGAAGGTCGAAATGGAACTGGAAAACTCCAGCGTGAAGGGATCATATCACCGGTCGAATTTAATGAATGGGCCAGCTCCATTGTTCCCGCGATGAAAAGTGATGGCACAGTCAGAATCTGTGAAGACTACATCATCATCATAGGCAGTCCCTCGAAGTGAGGATGACTTGCTTCCACGCCAAAAAGGATGAGTTCACAGATGTTTCAATAAAGGACTTGATATTCCAGATCCTGAACTACATCTTGGAGGGTGGAAGATGCCTGTGCGTGGATTTTTTTAACGTGTGGTGGCCGTTGCACACCAGCCACCACACGGGCTTGACAGAGCTCGGTCTTGGTCCAGTGGCAAGGATTAACCAAGACAACTGGTACTGAGCACGCACACATATCGCAGTGTGGGCTAGCTCATGCTGCCCCTGGGCCTTCGCCTCTTCTCGGCCCCAGACTCATGATTCTCCTGGGCCCCGGTCACTTCCTTCTCCAAACTCTTGCCGCTTCTTCGCCCCTCCTACTGTGCCTGCCCGCACTGCAATCTGCACCTGACTTCGCAGCCGTAGCCCTCCTGCAGCAGCACGCGCTGCTTCCTGCAGTGGTATGCCGCCACACGCTGCTCTCTCTGATAGCCCCGGCCCAGACCGCGCTGATTTCCGGGCTACAATCAACAGGGTTTCGAAACAAGATCAATACCCATTACCGAAGGCTGGAGATGCTAGCCAGAAGGAAGCCGTTCACAGTACTGGACTTGACGTCAGCCTATATGACACAGGAGTTGGTCGAGACGTTGAAGAGACTTACGTGCATTAACACGCACAAAGGACTGTATATTTACCACAGGTGCCCATTTGGAATTCACTCAGCTGTAACAATATTCCAGAGGCAAATGGAAAGTCTCCTGAAGTCCGATCCCAGAACTGTCATGTTCCAAGATGACATCCTGATCACAGGTCGTGACTCCAAGGAACATCTGGAAGAGGTTCTATTGCGTTTGGATAGAGTGGGACTCAGACTGAAACGCTCGAAGTGCGTCTTCATGGCACCGGAGGTCGAATTCCTCGGGAGGAAAATCGCCGCTGATGGCATCAGACCTACTGACGTGAAAACCAAAGCCATCAAGAATGCACCCATGCCGCAGAATGTGACGGAGCTGCGTTCGTTCCTGGGTCTACTCAACTACTTTGGTAACTTCCTACCTAAATTGAGCACCTTACTTGAACCACTACACATGCTATTGAGAAAAGGCGACAACTGGGTGTGGGGCGCATCGCAAGACAGAGCTTTCGAGAAAGCCACCAATCTGCTTTGCTCGAACAAGCTGCTGGTACATTATGACCCATGTAAACGTTTAGTTTCTGCCTGTAACGCATTGTCATTTGGAATTAGTTGCGTACTTCAACAAGCCAATGAGTCGGGGAAACTTCAACCTGTCGTGTATACATCCAAAAGTTTGTCTAAAGCGGAAAGAGCCTACAGCATGGTAGAAAAAGAAGCTTTAGCGTGTGTGTACGGTGTTAAAAAGATGCATCAATACCTGTTCGGTCCGAGGTTTGAATTAGAGACTGATCACAAGCCGCTCATTTCATTGTTTTCCGAGAGCAAAGGTATCAATACCAACGCTTCATCCCGCATCCAAAGGTGGGCACTGACATTATCTGCCTATGATTATGTCATTCACCACAAACCTGGCACAGAGAATTGTGCCTATGCTTTGAGCCTGTTGTCGTTGCCCACACCGAAGGTGGAAACGCCACAACCGGCGGATCTAATGTTAATCATGGATGTTTTTGAGAGTGAAGGAACCCCTGTCATGGCTCAACAAGTTAAGACTGGACCAGCCAGGACCCGATTTTATCGGTGTAAAAGGTTGCATCCTCAAAGGGGATTGGTCTGCCATACCTAAGCAAATGTGCAAGGAGGCCAAACGGTACATTTGTCGCAAGGACGAACTGTCTATTCAAACAGATTGCATATTGTGGGGCAATCTCGTTGTAATGCCCAAGAAAGGGAGAGAGAAGTTCGTGCGTGAGTTACACAGCACACACATCCAGGTATAGTGATGATGAAGGCCATCGCCAGCTCCCATGTATGGTGGCCAGGAATTGATTCTGAGTTGGAAGTGTTGTGTTCAGAATAAATTCACAGGACTTTATTACAAGCTCAAACTGTTGTGACCTTGGTCTCTTTATTCAGACTCCAGAGTGGAGAAGCAGCATGGTGAATCACCTGATATACCTGCTTGCCCCAGGGTGCACAGGTGACCCTTAGATCTCCCACAGGTGCGCCCCCTAGTGGCAAGTGTTACATATTGGGTGAGGTATACATACAGACATAACATCACTCTCCCGCAAAGTCTTATTGACAAGTTATTTGCAAGTTGAGGCGATCTGGCACCCTTCGTCCCCGGGTCGATCGCCTGAGTTGAAGTCCTGATGTGGCGGGTTCATCCTGGTTGACAGCAAGGCCGATTGTGTTAGTGGGTTGCTGGGGGCCAGGTCCTTTCACAGTGGTTCCTGGTTATCTGTAGTTTGTAGTTTGGTCTGGTCCAAATGCTTTCTGCATTTGCCCAGTACATGGTTTCACAATCAAACGCTCCATCTTCATCACACGCACTCCATTAAACTCCTTTGGCTAATACAGTGCTAGCGGCCCATCTGGGGCCCTGAAGATGGCCTACATCATTTATTCTCTTGTCGCATGGAGGAGCTGTGCGATCATGGTATATTCTCTGCTGATAGCATACAGAAGACTCGGTTCTGAGTGATTCTGTCTGGTGACTGCGTAGCACCCGGGATAGCCGGGTCTGTAGGGAGTCTACCGTGACACGTGTGGTGCTTGGCTTTGTGATTTGGGCTTCCTGCTCCGGACTATTGTCGCTGACCCTAAGGTCTGGCAAGCCCAGGATGGCCGATATGAACTTGAGACTTTCAGTAGTGACGGGAGGCCTCGTGGTCCCCGTGGATCCTGGGCCATGGTATGGAGGCCCCGGGCCACCGACTGTGTGTAGCCGCCCTGCCTTTCTTTGCAACATTGAAGGGTTGCCCCATAGGGGGCAATCTGATGGGATGGGCCTTTCGTCTTTGCGATGGATAAGCTGCAACATCCCGTCTATCGGTTCACCGTTGGCAGGTGGTAACGTGGGATCCTGGCTGGTCCAGGTCCTAAACTGGGGGGCGGTTACAGTTGACCCCTCGCTTTCTAGCGCTGCCACGACCACAGTAGGTCTGCAGACTGCGCCATTTCCACCCCGTGGTGGGCAACGGTAGCCAACTGAGGGCATTAGCACCGTTCTCAGTGCCTGGCCCATGGCGGATCATGTTACAGTGCACAGGCAGTGTTAGACATTCTCGAAACAACACATCGATAGTGGTGCCCCTGCTCTCCCAAAACTGTGGGATGGGCAGCTTGTTTGACTCGAGCAAATATTGGGACCTTGTTTGGTACGTTTCTTTTGTCCCATGGACCCAAGCTGCTGCCTTGGTTAACTTATTGGATACATGTACAACCGGTTGGGGCTCGCCCGCTACTTTGGCTTGCTGCACAACACTCCCAACCCCATGTGGTAACACATCACTTGCTACGAATACTTTGTTAGACAAATATACAACTGGTTGGGGTTCGCCTGCTACTTTGGCTTGCTGTACAACACACCCGACCCCTTGTGATAACACATCACTTGTTACAAGTACTTTGTCAGATAAATATACGACTGGTTGGTGTTTGCCCGCTACTTTGGCTTGTTGTAATGTACCCCCCCGACCCCATATGATAGTATATCATTGGACGCGAAAGAACGCTCACATGGGTTACATAGTGCAAATAACTTATTGGAACATGGTGGGTTCCTGGCCTTCTCAGCGGCCGCCCCTTACCTTTGCCCCAAACCCAGTCTTCTTCCTTGCTGGGCAACACATTCCTCTGTTTCGTTGTGGCAATATCCCATGGTCTGGACGCACTCTTGTCCCGTGGCCTGGATGCACCTTCATCCCATGGTCTGGATGCACTCTCATCCCGTGGTCTGGACGCACCTTCGTCCCGTGGTCTGGAGGCACTTTCGGCCCGTGGTCTGGACGCACTCTCATCCGTGTCCGTGATGCCGACTGCCGCGATCTTCCTCCCCAGGGATTTAGCCTCTGGCGTCGGGAAGACGCATTTGGATCGTTTTTGCCGGAGTCCCGCTCTGCATAGTCGACCTGGAGCCTCTTCCATCGTCGCCAAGTGGTCATCGGCTTCGGGTGGTGGGTACCGCGCCTGTACCGCTGCTCGGTCGATCTTCACCTCCTCGTGGTCGTGATGAGTGGCCTGTGCCTCGGGGATCTGCAAATGGATCTGCACTTCGATGCCTGGTTCAGCTGAAGGTGGGGGTTTGCTCAGCCTTTGAGCAGGGGAGACATCGTTCGCCGGAGAAGGTACGCCGATCTTCCCAGTTCCATCGAATCTTCCCCATCCACCTTCTACCAAGCAGCGTTGGCCCATCACCTGAAACAATCCACAGTGGTCTGGTATCAGTTCCTTGGTGTAGGTGCGCAGCTTTGCCTGAATCGGGATCAGCTTGGGTCGCTGTGCTTTGTCGTCCCACTGCCTCTCGAATGTCTTCTGGCTCATAACTGATTGACTCGCCCCCGTGTCTAATTCCATGGAGACTGGAGTGCCGTTGAGTTCAACTTTTAACATTATCGGAGGGCTTTTGGTGGTGAAAGTGTGTATCCCATATACTTCCTCTTCATCCTCAGGTTGCGTTGCCTCTCCTGCTCGTTCAGCGTGATCCTCGCTGGATCGGTTGTCCTCTCCTGACTCTGCCACGTGGTAAATCACAGGTTGTTGGCACACTCACTGGAGGTGCCCCATTGTTCCACAGCCCTTTAACACATAGGGCTTGAATCGACATTGATGAAACATAGGCCCCAAGTTTCGTGCCGCGGCGAAAATGGCGCACCTCCGAGCTGGGCGCCTGTTTTTCACGCCGAAAACTACGCCTAAAAAAAGTCCGATATTCTCGAGCTCCTTGGAGCTCTCTGTCTGCTTGGCGCGGCGCGCTCTTCGCAGCAGGGGGCAGAGCCTAACACTCGCGCCGATTTTCTAAGTAGCAGGGGGCGGGTACAATTTAAATTAGCCTTCGTGGTGCCGGCAACCCTGCGCGTGCGCGTTGGAGCGTGCGCGCACGCGCAGTCTCACACAAACATTGGCACTCGGCCATTTTTAAAAATACTGCAGAAAAAGTGAAGATTTGTTTCTTGGACCCTGCAAAGGCTTGTAATTTAATTTTTTTTGATATTTCTGAGTGTGAGGGAGTGCTTTTAGCAGCACTGCTGAATAAATCACCTGCTGAAATCAGTGAGTTCAGCTTTTCACTGCTAAACTTGCAGAACCGGTGCTGCATTGGTACATGCAAATTAAGGGCTGTGTGTTTGGAGAAATAAGAGTGCCAATTCAACTTTGCAATAATACGTGGTGTTGACAATGCAGCACCCATTCTGCAAATTTAAATATAAAACTGTCGATGTGGCTGCCTCTCCCTGTCCAAATGGCCTCAGTCCCCCTCACAGCTCGAAGGCTGCTGCTGTATCTTCGGCTGCCGGCCAGCCACTGACGCCGCTGATATCCTATGGCCGAATGGCCTCACGTCCGTCCGCTGCTGATTCTTTGGCTGCCGGCCAGCCACTGACGCCGCCCCTAAAGCGTGACCGAATGGCGTCAAGAACCTTAATGAACTGCGTGTGTCCTGCGTTGATTCTTCGGCTGCCGGCCAGCCACTGACGCCGCTGATATCTCATGGCCGAATGGCCTCGGGTCTGTCCGGTGCTGTTTCTTCGCGGCCAGCCACGAAGAGAATGAAGGCCTGCCTCAAGCACTGCAGCTCAGCTCGAAGCTTGCTGCCGCTGCCGTCGAGATACTGACGCCACACCGCTGCCTGTCTCCAACATGAAAGGCCTGCCTGAAGCACTTTAACACAGGTAGGAACATGGTTTATTTAATCTTTTCTTTGCTTATAAATTTTTATTCAGGTTTGATTTATTTGTATAATATTTGTATAAGTATAACTAAGGATTGATTGTAGAATTTAATGACTTCCCTTCCCCCCCCCTCCCCCCCCCCACCTCGTTCCCGACGCCTAATTTGTAACCTACGCCTGATTTTCTAAAGTGTAGACAAGGTTTTTTCGAGCGTACAAAAATCTTCACTTACTCCATTCTAAGTTAGTTTGGAGTAAGTTTTCACTCACGAAACTTTGAAATCAGGCGTAAGTGGCCGGACACGCCCCCTTTTGAAAAAAAAATTCTGTTCCAAAGTGAATCTGTTCTAACTGACTAGAACTGGAGCAAACTAAATGTGGAGAATTCCGATTTCTAAGATACTCCGTTCTACACCAGTTGCTCCTAAAAATCAGGAGCAAATCATGTGGAAACTTGGGGCCATAGAAACATAGAAAATAGGTGCAGGAGTAGGCCATTCAGCCCTTCGAGCCAGTCAATGAGTTCATGGCTGAACATGCAACTTCAGTACCCCATTCCTTTCTCGCCATACCCCTTGATCCCCCGAGTAGTAAGGAGCTCTATGACTGCCCCCGCAGCGCTAACACGGTGCTAATGGATACGCATTCACGGCCCACGGTGGCCTCTGAGTCACTCTAGGCCTAGGTCTCGCCTCTGCGGTTGTGTGTGCCCTGCCCTGTACAGTTCTGCCTGCTGAAAACATTATTTTAAGCACAGTACTTGCTGGTGAGCTTCGATTCTGTGAAGATATCTGTTTCATGTTATCGCTCATGGATATGAAGTCTTGGGCTGTCGTGATAGCCTTGCTCAGATCCAGGGATTCGGCAGACAGCAGTTTGCGAAGAATTCCAAGCACAAAAAAAGTCCCGCGGCATTTCCCCCACAGATCCTGCAAATTTGCACTGTCCCGTAAGGCGTCTTAGGTTGGTGACAAAACTCGCCACGTTCTGGCCCTTGGAGCGATGGTGCGTGTAAAAGAGATATCTGGCCATCAAGATGCTCTCCTTCAGCTTGAGGTGTTCCCGAACCAGCATACACAGCTCTGTGTAAGACTTGTCCATTGGTTTGACCAGTGCCAGCAGATTTTTGATATTGAAGACCCACATATGGTGAGGAGAATCGCCCTGCGCTTGATCGCTGTCTCAGCCTTGTCCAGTTCATTGGCCACGAAGTACTGGTCGAGGCGCTCAATGAAGGCTTCCCAATCATCACCCCCAACAAATCTCTCAAGAATACCAACGGCAGCCATTACTGCAAGAAAGTTCGTGATCCATTACTCGTCGCCAATTTGTTGTGTTCAGAATAAATTCACAGGACTGTATTGCAAGCTCAAACTGTTGTGACCTTAGTCTCTTTATTCAGACTCCAGAGTGGAGAAGCAGCATGGTGAAATACCTTTTATACCTGCTTGTCCCAGGGTGCACAGGTGACGCTTAGGTCTCCCAAAGGTGTGCCCCCTAGTGGCAAGTCTTACATATTGGTGAGGTTTACATACATACATAACTGGAAGCATGTGTGCATCAGTGCAACACTTGCATGCAGCTGAGCAACGCACCAGCGTAATCGCTGCTGAGTCTGTGGTCATGGCCATCCAAACCTTGGTCAAGGGTCACATGTAGATTTTGCAGGTCCATTCCTGGGCAAGATGTTTTTAATGGTGGTGGACGCTTATTCGAAGTGGATAGAATGCATAATCATGTCATCCAGCACGTCATTGGCAACCATAGAGAATCTCAATGTCATGATCGCGACACATGGTCTGCCTGACATAGTGGTGAGCGACAATGGGTCGTGCTTCACCAGTCAGGAGTTTCAGGAGTTTGTGAAACTCAGTGGCATAAAACATGTAAGGCCAGCACCGTTCAAGCCTACGTCCGACGGGCAAGCTGAACGTGCAGTACAAATTATCAAGCAAAGCATGAGGAGAGTAACCCAAGGGTCACTGCAGACCCGCTTGTCCTGCATACTGCTGAGTTACAGGACAAGACCCCACACACTCATAGGGGTCTTGCCTGCTGAACTCATGATGAAAAGAGATCTTAAGACCAAGCTATCTCTGGTACACCCGGATTTAAATAATCATGTTGAATATAGAAGATAAAGTCAACAAGGGTACCACGATCGGCCAACTGTGTCACGCGAGATTTCTGTTAATGATCCTGTATATGTGTTGAACTATGGTCAGGGTCCCAAATGGATCGCTGGTACGGTCATGGCCAAGGAGGGCAACAGAGTATTTGTTATTAAGCTCAAGAATGGATCAGACAAAGCTGAGACACACAGATGAGCCAGAACAGTCGGACGAAAAAACCATCGACGACCAGCCAACCTACCAGCAGTCTTCAGAGGACTCAAGGGTCATCAGTGAACCCGGAATTTCCATCACGGACCTGTTCAATAAAAATGGACTTGCAATTCCTAACATGGCCATTGCCACCCCCAACAAGTCAGCCATCCAGCCACCAGCCACAACAGACCCTGCACACTCACCCAAGGCCGGAATCGAACTGAGACGGTCAACCCGAGAGCGCAAAGCACCGGACCGTCTCAACCTGTGAAAGACTGTGATAAGATCTCAGAGGGGGGTATTGTTATGTGGGGTGCCGCAGGGCTCAGTGCTGAGACCCCAGCTATTTACAACATACATCAATGATTTAGATGAAGGAATTGAGTGTAATATCTCCAAGTTTGCAGATGACACTAAGCTGAGTGGCGGTGTGAGCTGTGAGGAGGATGCTAAGAGGCTGCAGGGTGACTTGGACAGGTTAGGTGAATGGGCAAATGCATGGCAGATGCAGTATAATGTGGATAAATGTGAGGTTATCCACTTTGGTAGCAAAAACACAAAGGCAGAATATTATCTGAATGGTGGCAGATTAGAAAAAGGGGAGGTGCAACGAGACCTGGGTGTCATGGTTGATCAGTCATTGAAAGTTGGCATGCAGGTACAGCAGGCAGCGAAGAAGGCAAATAGTATGTTGGCCTTCATAGCTAGGGGATTTGAGTATAGGAGCAGGGAGGTCTTACTGCAGTTGTACAGGGCCTTGGTGAGGCCTCACCTGGAATATTGTGTTCAGTTTTGGTCTCCTAATCTGAGGAAGGACATTCTTGCTATTGAGGTTCACCAGACTGATTCAGGATGGCAGGACTGACATATGAGGAGAAATTGGATCGACTGGGCCTGTATTCACTGGAGTTTAGAAGGTTGAGAGGGGATCTCATAGAAACATATAAAATTCTAACGGGACTGGACAGGTTAGATGCAGGAAGAATGTTCCCCATGTTGGGGAAGTCCAGATCCAGGGGATACAGTCTAAGGATAAGGGGTGAGACATTTAGGACCAAGATGAGATCAGAGAGTTGGTAACCTGTGGAATTCTCTACCGCAGACAGTTGTTGATGCCAGTTCGTTGGATATATTCAAGAGGGAGTTAGATATGGGCCTTACGGCTAAAGGGATCAAGGGGTATAGAGAGAAAGCAGGAAGGGGGTAGTGAGGTGATGATCAGCCATGACTTTATTGAATGGTGGTGCAGACTTGAAGGGCCGAATGGCCTACTCCTGCACCTATTTTCTATGTTTCTATGTTTCTATGTACATTCTGTTTGTAGCCACCAGATGACATCATTGTTGGAGGCCACTTAGCAGCATGCACATGGTGCTGCTCAGGTATAAAAGGCCAGCCATTTTGAGAGTCAGGCACTTTGGGCCTAAATAATGCAAAAGCAAGGTTGTACCTTGCTTAGTTAAACAGTACTCAGTTTGAACCTTTATTGCATACATAACAGGGACCAATCAGAAACAAAGGGTGGAGCATGTTGGCCATTTTGGCAGTACAAATAAACGTGTCCTAAAATAATACGGCGACAAGCTACAATGTCCAACAAATGCAGAGAAAACCACTGATTGTAAGGCATAACACGAGATCCTATTGTAAAGGCCATACGTTAGTTTGGGGTTTTGAAGACATTGTGCCAACAAACGATTGGATGCAGATTCACACTGCAGCTCTCCACAGTTACCTCAGTTATGCTGTTGTGTGAGGCAACAAATGGATAGCAAGGACTGCCACACAGAGAGAACCTTGGCAAAGGTTCCAGGATCTATCCAAACTATTTCCATAGGTTGTAACTAAACTGATGGCCAATATCATTCAGACAAAAATTACAGATTGGTCCTTTTATCTGTATTTATGTGGTTCCTACTTTATACTCTTGGAAGAGTGATATTTGTATTAGCAGGTACAGCAAGTAATTAGGAAGGCAAATGGTATGTTAGATTTTATTGCATGGGGATTGGACTACAAGAGTAAGGAAGTCTTGCTACAATTGTACAGGGTCCTGGTGAGGCTACACCTGGAGTACTGCGCACAGTTTTGGTTTCCTTGCCTAAGGAAGGATATACTTGCCTCAGAGGGGGTGCAACAAAGGTTCACTAGATTGCTTCCTGGGATGAGAGGGTTTGCCTATGAGGAGAGATTGAGTAGAATGGGCCTCTACTCTCTGGAGTTTAGAAGAATGAGAGGTGATATTATTGAAACATATAACAATTCTTAGAGGGTTTGACAGGGTAGACAGGCCTACTCCTGCTCTATTTCTAGGTTTTGTTTAACTGTGGGCACTATATTATTATAGCTAAGGTGCAATTGTCAGTGAGGCAGAACTTTCATTACCCTTCTGTTTTTTTTACACCAACATTTATACACATTCTCATGTTCAAACAAAGTGCTTTATAATAAATTATTTTAAATGCAATGACAGGCCAGGGTGGCTGGGCCCAAAATTTAGCAGCAGTTGCTGCTGCTCATTACTTTCTTATTCCCGGACTCTTCCTGAACTCCCATTGCTCCGATTTTTTTTTTTAAAGATGTAAATCCTGTCCTTTCTGAAGTGCCACTCGCTGGTTACAATTGAGAGACGGGAAGAGGAGATTTTTTTGGTGTGGCCCAGGCTGAAGAAGTTTGACAAACACTGAATCGGGGCATTTTGTTCAAATTTATTGTCAAGAATGAAAATTGTCTTGAGAGAACCTTGGGACGCCTGGCCCCCGGAATCCTTTCCACAATTTTGCTGCAAGTTGCATCTGCGGCCGTGCCTGTTATTATACAAATGCAGCAACCGATTCAGCACCATGATGAGATGAATGACAATTTAACAGTGTCTTTGTTTGATAGTATTGGTTGATGGAGAAATGTTGGTCAGGACAACACTCTACTTTGAATAGTGCCACAGGCTGTTTAACATCTACGTGAACCATCAGAATAGGCGGCAGGTTTAACATTGCAAAACATTTCATGGGTGGCACTCCTGCCCACCAGCGCCACACTGGAGTGCTTGCCTGGATTATGAGCTGAAACTCTATTATGGCGTCTGAATCCACAGCCTTCTGACCCAAAGGAGAGAGTGCTACCAACCAGGACTGGGAACATTAGGAACAGGAGGAGGCCATTCAGCTCCTTGAGTCTGCTCTGCTATTCAATTAGATCATGGCTGATCTGCACCTCAACTCCATTTAACCACCTTTGCTCCACATCCCTTGATACCTTTGCCGAACAAAAACCTATCGATCTCAGTCTCCAACTGACCCAGCATCCACAGCCTTTTGGGGAGAGAGTTCCAGATTTATACTATCCTTCATGAGAAAGTGCGTCCTGATTTAATTCTTGAATGGCCTAGCTCTAATTTTAAGATGATGTCCCGTCGATCTTGATTCTCCCACCAGAGGAAATAGTTTCTCTGTATCTACCCCATCGAATCCTTTTAACACTTTAAACATCTCGATCCAATCACCCGTCAATCTGCTATACGCAAGGAAATACAAGGCAAGCTTTTGCAATCTATCCTCATAATGATGCCCTTTCAGCCCTGGTACCATTCTGCTGAATCTGCACAGCACTCCCTCCAAGGTCAATATATCCTTCGTGAGGTGCGGTGCCCAAAACATACAGTATTCCAGTTCTGACGACAGGTCTTTGACTTGAAACATTAAGTCAGTTTCTCTCTCCACAGATGCTGCCTGACCTTCTGAGTATTTGCAGCATTTTCTGTTTCTGTACAGTATTGCAGATGGGGATCTGGCCAAGGCTGCGTACAACTGAAGCATAACATCCTCCCCTTTGTATTCCAGCCCCCTTGAGATAAAGGCCAATATCCCATTAGCCTTTCTGATTGTTATTTGTACCTGTGCACCAGCTTTGAATGATTTGTGTACCTGGACTCCCAAATCTCACTGCTCCGCTACAGAAGCTAATTTCTCACCATTTAGAAAATACTCTGATTTAGCTTTCTTAGGTCCAAAGCTGATGACCTCACACTTACCCACATTGAAATCCATTTGCCCCTGGTACCTTTGCAACTTCCTTCTTCCATCTGCACTACTTACTGTCCCTCCTAATGTAAAGCCATCTGCAAACTTGACTAGTTCCATTCTATGGTCATAAAGGCTATCTGAGATAGCACCAATTCAGTCGATTTGAGTAAAACCAACTTGCGCAGAGCAAGGTCCCACAAACAGCGATGGGATAAGCGATCAGTAATCTGATTTTCGATGGTGTTGGTTGAGTGATTAATATTGGCCAGGACAACTTTCCTGCTTTCCTTTGAATGGATGCATGAGATCTTTTACATCCACCCGCGAGGTCAGATGGGACCTTGGTTTAACGTCTCGTCTGAGAATCGGCACCTCCGACAGGGCTGCTCTCCCTCAGTACTGCACTGGAGTGTCACATCGCTGCAGTGATGTGATTAAGTGATCTCAAAAGGAGGGGGTAATTTTAGGAGGGGAAAAACTGGATTAACATGATATAATGGAAGAAAAATGTTTTCAAACAGAGTTATTTTAGTTGCTAGATATGATCAGCCCAGGGTTGCCAGTGTGTATATAATGGGATTGAGATGTGCTCCAATTAAAATATTGGTTCCAGCTGTCAGCCCAGGTGAGGAACACACACAAATTGTTAAAATATCTGATTTTAAAAAGTTAATAGAGCAACTAGCCAGAATCACTATAATCTAGTGAACTCTAACGGATGGTATACATGAAGAGAATCCAGTGACACATACCACTCCAGAACTGAACCCATCGACAGCTGCCATCAAAGCAGTATCTACTGATGGGAGGTTATGTTAACACTTTCATATTAAGAATACAGTGGGATTAACTAAGAAGAAGACAGTCCCAGAGTTACTGAGATTTCAGGAATGATTTATTTTTGTTATGTTCAGCAATCTTGCCCAAACCCTGGCCCTATTTGGATGGACCATTGACACTGGGTTGCCCCATGGTCACCAAACAAAAATTAGCACAAGGTCCCCTTTCCGCACACATGTGGTAGAAGAAACATACCATCCAATCAAACTTGAAGCAGCTCCACATAAGCCCACCCTGGACCTGTAAACTGCTGCTCTCGGCAGGTTCAGGAGCAGACCCACCAGCCTAGCTCCTTGGAACTTTCAAAAGGCTTTTGACAAGATCCCACACAAAAGAATAGTGTGCAAAATTAAGGCACATGGTATTGGGGGTAATGTATTGACGTGGATAGAGAATTGGTTGGCAGACAGGAAGCAAAGAGTGGGAATAAAGGGGTACTTTTCAGAATGGCAGGAGTGACTAGTGGGGTGCCGCAGGGTTCAGTGCTGGGAGCCCAGCTATTGACAATATACATTAATGATTTAGACAAAGGAATTGAATGTAATATCTCCAAGTTTGCAGATGACACTAAACTGGGTGGTAGTGTGAGCTGTGAGGAGGATGCTAAGAGGCTGCAGGGGGACTTGGACAGGTTAGGTGAATGGGCAAATGCATGGCAGATGAAGTATCATGTGGATAAAGGTGAGGTTATCCACTTTGGTGACAAAAACAGGAAGGCAGATTATTATCTGAATGGTGACAGATTAGTAAAAGGGGAGGTGCAACGAGACCTGGGTGTCATGGTACATCAGTCATTGAAGGTAGGCATGCAGGTACAGCAGGCGGTGAAGAAAGCAAATGGCATGCTGGCCTTCATAGCGAGGGGATTTGAGTATAGGAGCAGGGAGGTCTTACTGCAGTTGTACAGGGCCTTGGTGAGACCACACCTTGAGTATTGTGTGCAGTTTTGGTCTCCTAATCTGAGGAAGAATGTGCTTGCTATTGAGGGAGTGCAGCGAAGGTTCACCAGACTGATTCCTGGGATGGCAGGACTGACATATGAGGAAAGAGTGGATCGGCTAGGCTTATACTCACTGGAATTTAGAAGAATGAGAGGGGATCTCATAGAAACATATAAAATTCTGACAGGACTGCAAGATGTAGGAAGAATGTTCCCGATGTTGGGAAAGTCCAGAACCAGGGGTCACAGTCTAAAGATAAAGGGTAAGCCATATAGGACCGAGATGAGGAAAAACTTTTCACCCAGAGAGTTGTGAACCTGTGGAATTCTCTGCTACAGAAAGTTATTGAGTCCAGTTCGTTGGACATATTCAAAAGGGAGTTAGATGTGGCCCTTACGGTTAAAGGGATCAGAGGGTATGGAGAGAAGCCAGGGGTGGGGTACTGAGGTTGCATGATCAGCCATGATCATATTGAATGGCGGTGCAGGCTCGAGGGACCGAATGGCCTGCTCCTGCACCTATTTTCTATGTTTCTATGTTTCTATCCTTGGCAAATTCCCCTCCTAAAAAAAGGTGATCTTTCCCACGGTTACCAGTAAAGAAGGGAGAGGAGAGGGGGAAAAGAGAATAGAAGTGGAGGCGACATATTCATAAAAACATAAAAACACATTCACACAATCGGTGCGATTTAAATTTTTCAGAATCCAGGGTGGCTCCCTGAAGGAGATTAAACGCAGGACTCAACACATATCAGTGGATTGACTATTCACACCCACAATCTGACTGCAGCCACCTGGTGTGGCGGGGCAAGAGTTTCCAGCCGCCCCGACCATTCAGAAATGTATCTATCTTAAATGTACATTTTATATACACGCACACTATAGGTCGTGGGTTCGAGTCCTTCTTCTAATATATATGTATAAACTCAACCAAACCGACCATTTGCAGGTTGCCCACCAAGTCATGGAAATTGACCCACTCTCTGAAACTGACACTTTCGGTTCAGTGACTTGGGGCGAGCGGTTTCTGACAGCTCCAATATCCAAAGCGTGAACTCGCATTATTTCCACTGCTTTAATTTACAGTCCGGTTCCACGAGGGAGGCGTTTTCTATTTTGTCTTTACATTTAAATTAAATTTCAACATCACTGAAGCAACGCAACCGACTTGAATCGCGGCCACGCGGTTCTTCCCTCTGACCTGTTCTTGACTGGTTTGGTTAGGGGTTGATTGCTTCTTTAGCTCGTTCAGTCCACCTTGTCTTTCTCTCTCTCGCTCTCTCTCGTTCGGCTGAGCCAAGTGTTGCTGTGAGTTGTGACAGCTCCTGTGCCGATCCTTGAGTCTTCCCCTCCCCTGCTCGCCACGCCTCTCTCTCTCTCTCCAGTCACACTGAGTCGAGGTAACACATCGGATCCCGCGCCGCCCCCGTCCTCACACACCCGCGAAACCTGAGACCCAGTCATTCCTCGGAAAAGTACAAGATCAAACATCACGGCTTTAAACGGCTGGCCGGTTGTTCAAGGCGCCCCAATAACTGGGCTGGGGGGAAGCAGTTAGAAGGAAGGCAGTCAGGAGGCAATAGTAACAGTGCAGGCAAGTTAAGGTGGGCTGAACAAATCACTTACGGTTAAATGTGACTCTTGTGAACTCTCAAGTTGGGGAGAGGAGGGAGGGAAGGTGAGCAGAAGCATTTTTGCTGGCATTAAGCTGACAGACAGTGGCTTGCATTCTCGCCTCGAAGTCAGAAGGTGTGGCTTCAATGTTTTATTATAGGCTGGTTTCACATTTGAGAAAACTAATCCTAGGATTTTTCCTCCTGTATGTTTTCGCTTGGCCTCTTCATGCTCCATGGGCCCCAATCTGACGGGCAGGCAGGAGACCGTTGTGCCACCTTTCCAGTTCCTTTACTCGAACATCAAATCTGGGGCTAATGACACCGCACTTGTTCAGTCTGCCCGTGAGATTAACAACAATGTCCGCACTTCATCATTACAGGCAGGAATTACACAATCACTTTAAGCAAGGCCGGATGAGAACTTGGCGTTTTCCGCGTTTCTCGGCATTGTTGATGCTTGTAAGGGTATCGGCAAGAACGGTTATGCACTCCAGAGATTTGAGCTCATCATTTAGGCGGACGGTCCCAATGCAGCACTGAGGGAGCCCTGTCAGGTTGATGTAAAAGATCCCAATGCCATTAAAACATTCATTCCTCAACCAATGCCATTAAAACAGATTATCTGGTCATTGCTGTTTCTGGGAGCTTGCTGTACGCAAATTGTCTGCCACGTTTCTTACCTAACAATGGTGACTATATTTCAAAAGTACTTCATTGGCTGTAAAGTGCTTTTCGATGTCCCGAGGATGTGAAGGGCGCTATATAAATGCAAGTCCTTTCTATTTTGACGGTAACTGGCATGCGCGCGGCTCATTAGGATCACTTGTTGCATATTTGACCGTTTAACCCCGCCCCTTGACCATCGTTAATATTAAACATAACAACATAAAAAATAGGAGCAGGATAGGACTTCCAGAAGGCATTTGACAAGGTGCCACATAAAAGGTTACTGCACAAGATAAAAGTTCATGGGGTTGGGGGTAATATATTAGCATGGATAGAGGATTGGCTAACTAACAGAAAACAGAGAGTCGGGATAAATGGTTCATTCTCTGGTTGGCAATTAGTAACTAGTGGGGTGGGGTGCCGCAGGGATCAGTGCTGGGATCCCAACTACTTACAATCTATATTAACGAGTTGGAAGAAGGGGCTGAGTGTACGTAGCCAAGTTTGCTGATGATACAAAGATGGGAGGAAAAGCAATGTGTGAGGAGAACACAAAAAATCTGCAAAAGGACATAGACTGAGTGGGCAAAAAATTGGCAGATTGAGTATAATGTTGGAAAGTGTGAGGTCATGCACTTTGGCAGAAAAAACCCAAAGAGCAAGTTATTATTTAAATGGAGAAAGATTGCAAAGTGCTGCAGTACAGCAGGACCTGGGGGTACTTGAGCATAAAACACAAAAGATAGTATGCAGGTACAGCAAGTGATCAGGAAGGCCAATGGCATCTTGGCCTTTATTGCAAAAGGGATGGAGTATAAAAGCAGGGAAGTCTTGCTGCAGTTATACAGGGTATTGGTGAGGCCACACCTGGAACACTGTGTACAGGTTTGGTTTCTATATTTATGAAAGGATATACTTTCTTTGGAGGCAGTTCAGAGAAGGTTCACTAGGTTGATTCCGGAGATGAGGGGGTTGACTTATGAGGAAAGTTGGGCCTCTACTAATTGGAATTCAGAAGAATGAGAGGTGATCTTATTGAAACATATAAGATTATGAGGGGGCTTGACAAGGTGGATGCAGAGAGGATGTTTCCACTGATGGGGGAGACTAGAACTAGAGGGCATAATCGTAGAATAAGTGGCTGCCCATTTAAAACAGAGATGAGGAGAAATTTCTTCTCTCAGAGGGTTGTAAATCTGTGGCATTCGCTGCCTCGGAGAGCTGTGGAAGCTGGGACACTGAATAAATTTAAGACAGAAATACAGTTTCTTAAATGATAAGGGGTTATGGGAAGCGGGCGAGGAAGTGGACCTGAGTCCATGATCGAATCAGCCATGATTGTATTAAATAGTGGAGCAGGCTTGAGGGGCCATTTGGCCTACTCCTGCTCCTATTTCTTATGTTCTTATGTTCTTATTTGGCCCTTCAAGCCTGCTCTGCCATTCAATAGATCAGGGCCTGGATCTCCCTCCCTCTGCAGGACAGCGAGCAAAATGCTGATCACTTGCCTCAAAGAAAGCTGACATCACCTGCAAAAGTAGCCCTGACATGCTAAGGCAAGAGTAAGACTGAAAGTGCAGTGGGACACCAGCTTGTCATAACTTAAGTTGCAGACATACCCAACTTCAATCACTGAAGTGCACAAAAATACAGTGTGCAACAGAGGCATATTTAGAGATGATAGAAGGGAAGTCTGAAGCTATTCTCATTCTCCGACTACAAAACTTAATGATATTTGGTCTATTTTCCAGCATATTATAATTCTGTATTGCAAAGATAATAAGGGTGATTTTAACTTTGGGGCAATGGTGTAAAATGGGTTGTTGTTGTTTGAATAGCAGGAAAAACTTATAATGGGATGTCTAGTTTGGCTCTCCATTCGATGACCTCCTTAGACCTTAGACCTCCTTAGATGGCCTCCCGCAACAGATCTTAGGGGACAGTTTGCTGTGATGTGTTCCATGGGCTGGGACTCATGGCCACAGTCGCATTTCGGGTCGCCCCTCACCTTTCACTGTAAAACGGGGTGATATTGAATTAGCCGCCCATTATACACCATACCTGCTTTTTCCTTTCTGTTGAAGTAAATGCAAGGGAAAATCAGACACAGTTGCTGCCAATTCGATATCGCTCAATTTACACAATTGTCCGAAAGTTAACATTACCCCCAATTTTTCACGGATATATATTTTAACTAGAAAAATAGAATGAGTTGTGCCGACCTGAATGTGTTTACGGGGTCTAATTGTTTTCACTGGGAATCTAATCCAGAAACCCAGCGTTAATTGGTGATCGGAAAACTTCTCTAATTCACGCCGACAATAATCCTAACTGCATTCCTGTCCCCAAGACTAAACTATCCCTCTATAGCATTTCTCCCTATCCCAGATCCCTTTGCCGCCATGGATCTGACAGGGATTACCCGGATTAATAGGACGCTGATGTAACCATTTCCCAACATAAATAATGATCTACATTTTTATTTTTAAGAGCAAATCAATATCGTTGAAACATTCTTAGAGCTGAGTTTTGATGAAAGGTCACATCTAAGTATTAATCACTCATTTAGATGGTCAACATGCTGTGTATTTCAACATTCAGAATTTTAAAACCTGAAACACTAGGCTAGAAATGGACATTGGCAATATCGGTGGCTGGACTCATTACATATCTGTATGGCATTCCTCTGTCCACTGCTTTAAAGGAAATGTTAACTAGCTTAAAATATGTGACGCATTCGCTCACTATTATTGCCAACAATAATTTCAAACGCGCGTTACTCTTTTGAACCGGCCATAAAGGATTATGTTCTTATGTTTGGGAATAAAAATCACCACATACCACAATCATTAAAGAATAAACTAAGTGTACAAGAAATGTGGTTTGTGGGAATGGGAATGAGGTTGAACTTTGTGCTTTCAGATGGACCTGAGCGACTGCCTTCAGTCTGGGCTTTGCCCTCTATTGTAATCTGGTAATGCCGTTTCATTCCCCGTGAACAGTGCTTCAATATGCACGGCGTGGGCTGACTCCTCGGTTAGTACATGGTAACCACAGGAATTCCACTAGAAATGTAAAACATGTTCTCAACCGTGGCACAAACAGTTACCTATTAATTGGTCCACATCACACATCAGAGTACAGTGTACTACAATGTACTGGCTGATGTAGATATAGAGCAACAACTATCATTTTACAATTAGATGGTTAAGCCAGATAATTGTGTCAGGGTGATGCCTCGTTCGTATTTGTGAACTGGGCATTGACTCGTTATATGTTATATGTTCCATGTTCTGGGTGACTACAGTCACACACTGGAGAGTTTTTCAGTCTCCATTTGTGCTTCAAGTATCCGCAACTGCCATGTGTTGTACGGATACGTTTTAGGATTGCCCGTAAGATCGAAGCCAGAGATCTTCCGCATCAGGTGCTTCACGAGGTGTTGCTTTGTGACTTCTTATGAACTCCATTCAGCTTTCTCAGTATCATCAGGGTTGAAGTCGCATTGTTAAAGGTGGGCCGACAAGTGTTTTAAATTAACAAGAACAATAACCCTTCCTGCCTACCTGCGTGGGTCCGAATGGGCTTGTGCAACTTCAAGTGGTGGTGAGGGAGGTTGGTGAGATTCTGGTAGATGGGGAGTCATTCGTTGTCCATGATTCGCTGGACTTGCCGAATGGTTGTGGCAATGCGGCGAATGGATGGGAGAGCGAGCAGCCAGGGTGTTGGGGTCAACTTGAGGGTTCCAGTGATGAACTGCATTGTCGTCATCAGTTGGACATCAACACGTTGTGTGTGGCTACGTCTGGTTCATAGCGGTGCACAGTACTCAGCTACACACCAGAGTAGTACATGTTCATAAAATCCTAAATATGGGAATCTCAGGGACATTTTGCGTTTATGTCAAGTAAAATTTATCACCATTCTCAGCCCACAACGCCAGCAACTGCAAATCTTAGAGATAAAAATAGAAAATTGGCAAATGCTGAAAGGTTTGAAATAAAGGATACCATGCACTTAGCACTTAGTTTATTCTTTCATGATTGTGGTATGTGGTGATTTTTAGTCCCCTGTCTTGATTCTGAGTAACAGTCAGCACAATGTAAAAGTAACTGATTGTGAAATGTTTTTGCAATGCCCTGTGAATGTGATCAGGAATTATATCAATGCAACTTCTTTCTTCAGCATCTGTTCATTTTTTAAGCTATTACAGGACAGAAGAAATACATTTGGGGTCATTGCACTGTGCTGTGTTGGAGAGTTAAGAGTTAACAATCAAACTGAACTGTATAAACCACAACTAGTCGATGGGACAGTCGACTGCCTACGTATAAGAGGAGAGATGGAGCTGTAGACTGCTGCTTGTGAGCGAGTGGGGGGATGAATTATGTTCCATCCCAGATGCCTTCTTATCATACAGTATTACATTACATTGGATTACATAGGATATACGGCACAGAAACAGGCCATTCGATCCAACCAGTCCATGCCAGCATTTATAGAAACATAGAAACATAGAAAATAGGTGCAGGAGTAGGCCATTCGGCCCTTCTAGCCTGCACCGCCATTCAATGAGTTCATGGCTGAACATTCAACTTCAGTACCCCATTCCTGCTTTCTCGCCATACCCCTTGATCCCCCTAGCAGTAAGGACCTCATCTAACTCCTTTTTGAATATATTTAGTGAATTGGCCTCAACAACTTTCTGTGGTAGAGAATTCCACAGGTTCACCACTCTCTGGGTGAAGAAGTTCCTCCGCATCTCGGTCCTAAATGGCTTACCCCTTATCCTTAGACTGTGACCCCTGGTTCTGGACTTCCCCAACATTGGGAACATTCTTCCTGCATCTAACCTGTCTAACCCCGTCAGAATTTTATATGTTTCTATGAGGTCCCCTCTCATTCTTCTGAACTCCAGTGAATACAAGCCCAGTTGATCCAGTCTTTCTTGATAGGTCAGTCCCGCCATCCCGGGAATCAGTCTGGTGAACCTTCGCTGCACTCCCTCAATAGCAAGAATGTCCTTCCTCAGGTTAGGAGACCAAAACTGTACACAATACTCCAGGTGTGGCCTCACCAATGCCCTGTACAACTGTAGCAACACCTCCCTGCCCCTGTACTCAAATCCCCTTGCTATGAAGGCCAACATGCCATTTGCTTTCTTAACCGCCTGCTGCACCTGCATGCCAACCTTCAATGACTGATGTACCATGACACCCAGGTCTCTTTGCACCTCCCCTTTTCCTAATCTGTCACCATTCAGATAATAGTCTGTCTCTCTGTTTTTACCACCAAAGTGGATAACCTCACATTTATCCACATTATACTTCATCTGCCATGCATTTGCCCACTCACCTAACCTATCCAAGTCGCTCTGCAGCCTCACAGCATCCTCCTCGCAGCTCACACTGCCACCCAACTTAGTGTCATCCGCAAACTTGGAGATACTACACTCAATCCCCTCATCTAAATCATTAATGTACAGTGTAAACAGCTGGGGCCCCAGCACAGAACCCTGCGGTACCCCACTAGTCACTGCCTGCCATTCTGAAAAGTACCCATTTACTCCTACTCTTTGCTTCCTGTCTGACAACCAGTTCTCAATCCATGTCAGTACACTACCCCCAATCCCATGTGCTCCAACTTTGCACATCAATCTCTGTATGCTCCACTTGAGCCTCCTCCCATCTTTCTTCATCTAAATCTATCAGCATAACCCTCTATTCTCTTCTCCCTCATATGTTTGTAAAGCCTCCCCTTAAATGCATCTATACTATTTGCTTCAACCACTCCCAGTGGTAGTGAGTTCCACATTCTCACCACTTTTTGGGTAAAGAAGTTTCCTCTGAATTCCCTATTGGATTTCTTGGTGACTATCTTATATTGATGGCCTCTAGTTATGCTCTTCCCCACAAGTGGAAACATTCTCTCTGTATCCACTCTATCAAAACCTTTCATAATTTTAAAGACCTCTATTAGGTCACCCCTCAGACTTCTTTTTTCAAGAGAAAAGAGACCCAGCCTGTTCATCCTTTCCTGATATGTATACCCTCGCATTTCTGGTATCGTCTTTGTAAATCTTCTCTGCGCCCACTTTATCCTTTTTATAATATGGCGAACAGAACTGTACGCAGTACTCTAAGTGTGGTCTAACCAAGGTTCAATACAGGTTTAGCATAACTTCCCTACTTTTCAATTCTATACCTCTAGAAATAAACCCTAGTGTTTGGTTTGTTTTTTTACGCCCTTGCTAACCTATTTCGCAACTTTTAGCGATGTGTGTATTTTACTCCGAGATCCCTTTGTTCCTCTACCCCACCTAGACTCGCACCTTCGAAGTAATAAGTTACCTCCCTATTCTTCCGACCAAAAGATAAGACCTCACATTTATCTGTGTTGAACTTCATTTGCTAATTATATGCTCATTCTGCAAGTTTATTAACGTCCTCCTGTAATTTGTTGCAGTCCTCCTCAGTATTCTTTATCACCCCCCAATTTGGTGTCATCTGCAAATTTAGAAATTGTGTTTTTGATTCCTGAGTCTAAATCGTTAATATAAATTATGAATAACAGTGGTCCCAGCACTGATCCTTGTGGAACACCACTACCCATCTTCTGCCACTGTGAATAGCTACTCTTTTACTCCTACTCTTTGCTTTCCGTCTTGAAGCCAGCTAGCTGTTCATTCTGCTACTTGTCCCCTGACTCCGCATTCTCTGACCTTGTTCATCAGTCTATTATGTGGTACCTTATTGAAGGCCTTTTGAAAATCTAGATAAATTACATCTACTGCGTTACCATTGCAGTCTACTCTCTCTGTTAACTCTTCAAAACATTCAATGAGGTTGGTCAAGCAAGATGTTCCCATTTGAAATCCATGCTGACTATTCATTATTATATTTTTGGTTTCCAGATGTTTTTCTGTTTTCTCCTTTAGTCAGGATTCTATTATTTTTTCTACCACCGATGTTAAGCTGACTGGTCAATAATTCCCTGGACATGTTCTGTGACATCATCTGCAAGGAATGCCTGTGCAAGGAAATCCGTGACTTGAACATAGACCATGAGTGATTAATCTATAACTTTAGTGATTAGTGTAAGAAATATAAGCAGAGGGATCAATTAACCATAGTACAGAATGCATGTCTGTTACAATTTGGGTAAACAAGCTGTCCTTGAGAAGGTTCAGAGACAGCTAAGCCATAAAGTCTAGAGATAGTTAATCATGAAAGAGTTAGATTGGGTGAGAAGTCTGACGTTCTACGTAGCTGTGAAATGTACTTTTGAAGATATATAAGGAGGGTTTCAAGGGCTAGTTAAGTAGCTACAGAGTGACTAACCCGATGCTACCCTTGTACTGTATAGTCTGATCACCTATACTGTATAAATATAGTATATTCTGTATGCTCAACTGTTTCATGCTTACTCGATGCACGTTGCAAGAACCACGGAGCAAAAGAAAGCGGAATACTGCAGATGCTGGAAATCTGAAATATAAACAGAAAATGCTGGAAATATTCAGCATGTAAGTCAGTATTTGTGGAGCGAGAAACAGAGTTAATGTTTCAGATTGATGACATTTCATCAGAACTGGAAAGATTTACGGTTCCATCTCCTTATATCTCGGCAACCTGTTGCCCCATCGACCAATTCTGGTTTTTACATAAGAACATAAGAAATAGGAACAGGAGTAGGCCATACGGCCCCTCGAGCCTGCTCCACCATTCAATAAGATCATGGCTGGTCTGATCATGGACTCAGCTCCACTTACCGCTCGCTCCCCATAACCCCTTATCCCCTTATCCTTTAAGAAACTGTCTATTTCTGTCTTAAATTTATTCAATGTCCCAGCTTCCACAGCTCACTGAGGCAGCGAATTCCAAAGATTTACAACCTTCTGAGAGAAGAAATTTCACCTCATCTCTGTTTTAAATGGGCGGCCCCTTATTCTAAGATCATGCCCTCTAGTTCTAGTCTCCCCCATCAGTGGAAACATCCTCTCTGCATCCATCTTGTCAAGCCCCCTCATAATCTTATACGTTTTGATAAGATCACCTCTCATTCTTCTGAATTCCAATGAGTAGAGGCCCAACTTACTCAACCTTTCCTCATAAGTCAACCCCCTCATCCCCGGAATCAACCTAGTGAACCTTCTCTGAACTGCCTCCAAAGCAAGTGTATCCTTTTGTAAATATGGAAACCAAAACTGCACGCAGTATTCCAGGTGTGGCCTCACCAATACCTTGTATAGCTGTAGCAAGACTTCCTTGCTTTTATACTCCATCCCCTTTGCAATAAAGATCAAAATACTATTGGCCTTCCTGATCACTTGCTGTACCTGCATACTATCCTTTTGTGTTTCATGCACAAGTACCCCCAGGTCCCGCTGCACTGCAGCACTTTGCAATCTTTCTATCTTTCTCCATTTAAATAATAACTTGCTCTTTGATTTTTTTTCTGCCAAAGTGCATGACCTCACACTTTCCAACATTATACTCAATCTGGCAAATTTTTGCTCACTCACTTATCCTGTCTATGTCCTTTTGCAAATTTTTGTGTCCTCCTCACACATTGTCTTTTCCTCCCATCTTTGTATCATCAGCAAACTTGGCTATGTTACACTTAGTCCCTTCTTCCAAGTCGTTAATATAGATTGTAAATAGTTGGGGTCCCAGCACTGATCCCTGCGGCACCCCACTAGTTACTGGTTGCCAACCAGAGAATGAACCGTTTATCCCAACTCTCTGTTCTCTGTTAGTTAGCCAATCCTCTTTCCATGCTAATAATTACCCCAACCCCATGAACTTTTATCTTGTGCAGATTTTACACTTTTGTGCTTATCAGCCAAAAATGGGCGTTGTTTCCGGCGTGGGCGGTAAAAATGGGTTTTCAGATCGCCGGCTTCTCGCCCATTCTCAAAGCACCTAGTCTCCATTTTTGAAATTGGGCGTTACCGCGCGCGATATGAAATGGGCGATAGCATTAAATCTCGCTGACCTTCTGCCATAAAGTGTCGCCGTCCTTAGCAATTGCATAGCAATGTTTGAATCCCGCGATTCCGGAGGTCAAGGGTCATCATGACATGTGCAGAAGAGAGACGGAGAGAGAGTGAGCTGAGAGGTACTGAAGGCGTGTGTGGCTGTGGTGTGTGCTTGTTTGGCTGTTGGGGGAGGCACAAGGGAGTATCACCAGCAGCAAAAAGCCTACTAAGCACCAAGAACATAGTTAGCACCGAGTTTATAACTTAACAAATAAGATATAACATGGAAGGGATGATGGAGGCCCTGGAGCTGGTAGCCAGGAACATTGTTGGCAGAGGGCTCCCAGTGGTCCCGGAGCGCGGCACTGCACCCAAGTTGCCGCAGCCCCATTGCCAACCAACATCTTGTTTCTGACTTGGAGCACGTTCCCACCTCAGGACTGTCCTCTCCTGTATCCGTCCAAGCAGCGGGTCGGCCGTCATCCCTCTCTTCCCCCAATGAATCATCGCCTGAGGAGCTCCTCGGCCAGGCAGCTTGGAGTCAGGAGGGGAAGGGGTAGAGATGGGGAGGAGAAGCGAGGGAGGGGGGGGGAGGGCTTGGTTTTTACAGAAATACTTATGATTTCAGACAACTGTTCAGTTTAAATGTTTTTTATTTAACAGAACCTTGTTGTGCATTGGCTCAGGTAGCTACACTGTTACACACTGGTGATTCCTTAACATCAATGGGTATAATTACACTTAACTTCAATCAACATAAACTTTAACTGTCACCAAGGTGATGCCCACCATTGAGGTATGACCTGCACACCCAGCAGTGTGTCAGCTTTGTAAATAACACCAACATTCTTTCAGGCAAAGCGCTCAATGATGAGCTCCTGACGTAAGGCTCTTGCAGCTATCATGCCACCACGGGCCCTTTCATAGAAACATAGAAACATAGAAAATAGGTGCAGGAGTAGGCCATTCGGCCCTTCTAGCCTGCACCGCCATTCAATGAGTTCATGGCTGAACATTCAACTTCAGTACCCCATTCCTGCTTTCTCGCCATACCCCTTGATCCCCCTAGCAGTAAGGACCTCATCTAACTCCTTTTTGAATATATTTAGTGAATTGGCCTCAACAACTTTCTGTGGTAGAGAATTCCACAGGTTCACCACTCTCTGGGTGAAGAAGTTCCTCCGCATCTCGGTCCTAAATGGCTTACCCCTTATCCTTAGACTGTGACCCCTGGTTCTGGACTTCCCCAACATTGGGAACATTCTTCCTGCATCTAACCTGTCTAACCCCGTCAGAATTTTATATGTTTCTATGAGGTCCCCTCTCATTCTTCTGAACTCCAGTGAATACAAGCCCAGTTGATCCAGTCTTTCTTGATAGGTCAGTCCCGCCATCCCGGGAATCAGTCTGGTGAACCTTTGCTGCACTCCCTCAATAGCAAGAATGTCCTTCCTCAGGTTAGGAGACCAAAACTGTACACAATACTCCAGGTGTGGCCTCACCAATGCCCTGTACAACTGTAGCAACACCTCCCTGCCCCTGTACTCAAATCCCCTTGCTATGAAGGCCAACATGCCATTTGCTTTCTTAACCGCCTGCTGCACCTGCATGCCAACCTTCAATGACTGATGTACCATGACACCCAGGTCTCTTTGCACCTCCCCTTTTCCTAATCTGTCACCATTCAGATAATAGTCTGTCTCTCTGTTTTTACCACCAAAGTGGATAACCTCACATTTATCCACATTATACTTCATCTGCCATGCATTTGCCCACTCACCTAACCTATCCAAGTCGCTCTGCAGCCTCACAGCATCCTCCTCGCAGCTCACACTGCCACCCAACTTAGTGTCATCCGCAAATTTGGAGATACTACATTTAATCCCCTCATCTAAATCATTAATGTACAGTGTAAACAGCTGGGGCCCCAGCACAGAACCTTGCGGTACCCCACTAGTCACTGCCTGCCATTCTGAAAAGTACCCATTTACTCCTACTCTTTGCTTCCTGTCTGACAACCAGTTCTCAATCCATGTCAGTACACTACCCCCAATCCCATGTGCTCTAACTTTGCACATCAATCTCTTGTGTGGGACCTTGTCGAACGCCTTCTGAAAGTCCAAATATACCACATCAACTGGTTCTCCCTTATCCACTCTACTGGAAACATCCTCAAAAAATTCCAGAAGATTTGTCAAGCATGATTTCCCTTTCACAAATCCATGCTGACTTGGACCTATCATGTCACCTCTTTCCAAATGCACTGCTATGACATCCTTAATAATTGATTCCATCATTTTACCCACTACCGATGTCAGGCTGACCGGTCTATAATTCCCTGTTTTCTTTCTCCCTCCTTTTTTAAAAAGTGGGGTTACATTGGCTACCCTCCACTCCATAGGAACTGATCCAGAGTCAATGGAATGTTGGAAAATGACTGTCAACGCATCCACTATTTCCAAGGCCACCTCCTTAAGTACTCTGAGATGCAGTCCATCAGGCCCTGGGGATTTATCGGCCTTCAATCCCATCAATTTCCCCAACACAATTTCCCGGCTAATAAGGATTTCCCTCAGTTCCTCCTCCTTACTAGACCCCCCGACCCCTTTTATAACCGGAAGGTTGTTCGTGTCCTCCTTCGTGAATACCGAACCAAAGTACTTGTTCAATTGGTCCGCCATTTCTTTGTTCCCCGTTATGACTTCCCCTGATTCTGACTGCAGGGGACCTACATTTGTCTTTACTAACCTTTTTCTCTTTACATATCTATAGAAACTTTTGCAATCCGTCTTAATGTTCCCTGCAAGCTTCTTCTCATATTCCATTTTCCCTGCCCTAATCAAACCCTTTGTCCTCCTCTGCTGAGTTCTAAATTTCTCCCAGTCCCCAGGTTCGCTGCTATTTCTGGCCAATTTGTATGCCACTTCCTTGGCTTTAATACTATCCCTGATTTCCCTTGATAGCCACGGTTGAGCCACCTTCCCTTTTTTATTTCTATGCCAGACAGGAATGTACAATTGTTGTAGTTCATCCATGCGGTCTCTAAATGTCTGCCATTGCCCATCCACAGTCAACCCCTTAAGTATCATTCGCCAATCCATCTCAGCCAATTCACGCCTCATACCTTCAAAGTTAGCCTTCTTTAAGTTCTGGACCATGGTCTCTGAATTAACTGTTTCATTCTCCATCCTAATGCAGAATTCCACCATATTATGGTCACTCTTCCCCAAGGGGCCTCGCACAACGAGATTGCTAATTAATCCTTTCTCATTACATAACACCCAGTCTAAGATGGCCTCCCCCCTAGTTGGTTCCTCGACATATTGGTCTAAAAAACCATCCCTTATGCACTCCAGAAAATCCTCCTCCACCGTATTGCTTCCAGTTTGGTTAGCCCAATCTATGTGCATATTAAAGTCACCCATTATAACTGCTGCACCTTTATTGCACGCACCCCTAATTTCCTGTTTGATGCCCTCCCCAACATCACTACTACTGTTTGGAGGTCTGTACACAACTCCCACTAACGTTTTTTGCCCTTTGGTGTTCTGCAGCTCTACCCATATAGATTCCACATCATCCAAGCTAATGTCCTTCCTAACTATTGCCTTAATCTCCTCCTTAACCAGCAATGCTACCCCACCTCCTTTTCCTTTTATTCTATCCTTCCTGAATGTTGAATACCCCTGGATGTTGAGTTCCCAGCCCTGCTCATCCTGGAGCCACGTCTCCGTAATCCCAATCACATCATATTTGTTAACATCTATTTGCACAGTTAATTCATCCACCTTATTGCGGATACTCCTTGCATTAAGACACAAAGCCTTTAGGCTTGTTTTTTTAACACCCTCTGTCCTTTTAGAATTTTGCTGTACAATGGCCCTTTTTGTTCTTTGCCTTGGGTTTCTCTGCCCTCCACTTTTCCTCATCTCCTTTCTGTCTTTTGTTTTTGCCTCCTTTTTGTTTCCCTCTATCTCCCTGCATTGGTTCCCATCCCCCTGCCATATTAGTTTAACTCCTCCCCAACAGCACTAGCAAACACTCCCCCGAGGACATTGGTTCCGATTCTGCCCAGGTGCAGACCGTCCGGATTGTACTGGTCCCACCTCCCCCAGAACCGGTTCCAATGCCCCAGGAATTTGAATCCCTCCCTGCTGCACCATTGCTCAAGCCACGTATTCATCTGAGCTATCCTGCGATTCCTACTCTGACTAGCACGTGGCACTGGTAGCAATCCCGAGATTACTACTTTTGAGGTCCTACTTTTTAATTTAGCTCCTAGCTCCTTAAATTCATTTCGTAGGAACTCATCCCTTTTTTTACCTATGTCATTGGTACCAACGTGCACCACGACAACTGGCTGTTCTCCCTCCCTTTTTAGAATGTCCTCCACCCGCTCCGAGACATCCTTGACCCTTGCACCAGGGAGGCAACATACCATCCTGGAGTCTCGGTTGCGGCCGCAGAAACGCCTATCTATTCCCCTTACAATTGAATCCCCTATCACTATCGCTCTTCCACTCTTTTTCCTGCCCTCCTGTGCAACAGAGCCAGCCACGGTGCCATGAACTTGGCTGCTGCTGCCCTCCCCTGATGAGTCATCCCCCTCAACAGTACTCAAAGCGGTGTATCTGTTTTGCAGGGGGATGACCACAGGGGACCCCTGCACTACCTTCCTTGCACTACTCTTCCTGCTGGTCTTCCATTCCCTCGCTGGCTGTGGACCCTTCTCCTGCAGTAAGACCAACTCGCTACACGTGATACTCACGTCATTCTCAGCATCGTGGATGCTCCAGAGTGAATCCACCTTCAGCTCCAACTCCGCAACGCGGACCGTCAGTAGCCGGAGGTGGACACACTTCCCGCACATGTAGTCGTCAGGGACACTGGTGTTGTCCCCGTGTTCCCACATGGTACAGGAGGAGCATATCACGTGACCGAGCTGTCCTGCCATGACTTAACCCTTAGATACACTTAAATTGCCGACAACAATGTTAAAAGTTACTGACTAATAAAGAAAAAGAAAAACTACTCACCAATCAGCAGCCAATCACTTACCACGTTGGCTGTGACGTCACCTTTTGATTTCCTTCTACTTCTTTTTTGCCTTCTCTCCCAGCTGGAGCTGCACAAGTCACGCCTCTCTGGACTCCCGCCTCTCTCGACGCTCCCCGGACTGCTGAGCCTTTTATAGGCCGCTGCCTCTCTGGACTCCCGCCTCTCTCGACGCTCCCCTGTCAGGGGGATGGTGGCATGGCTTCAGCATCAGCCTGATTGTCTGGGCCGATGTCAGCATCTGCCTCCTTGTCCTCCTCTTCCTCTCTCTGGTGAGGTGGACTGTCAGACTCATCAGGAAATTTTTGTCCCCTCCTGATAGCCAAGTTGTGCAGCATGGAGCACACCACCACGAATTGAGCTACCTGCTCAGGGTAGTATTGGAGCTCGCCTCCTGTGTGGTCCAGGCATCTAAAGCGCTGTTTCAGCACTCCAATGATTTTCTCCATGATGTTGCGAGTGGCTCTGTGACTCTCGTTGTATCGCCTCTCGGCTTCGGTGTGGGTGTCACACAGAGGGGTCATCAGCCAGGTGGCGAGGCCATATCCTTTGTCACCAAGCATCCAGCATTGACCTTGTGGCTCATTGTTAAACAAGTCAGATACAGTGCTCTCACGCAGGATGTGAGCATCATGGATGCTGCCCGTAAATTTAGCATTCATCGCCATTATAATTTGCTGGTGGTCAACAATGAGTTGGACATTTAGGGAGTGGAATCCCTTGCAGTTCCTGAAAACCTCTGCATCCTGAAAAGGTGCCCGCATCACGATGAGTGTACAGTCTATTGCTCCCTGCACTTGGGGAAGTTTGCAATTCTGGAGAATCCGAGAGCCCTCTCATTCTGTGCCTCCCTGGTCATAGGGAAGCTGATCAAGTCCCTCCTGCGTGCTTACAAGGCTTCAGTGACCTGTCTAATGCAGCAATGTGTGGCATGCTGAGACGGACCGCAAATGTCGCCAGCTGAGGCCTGAAAAGAATCCGACGCGTAGAACGACAGTGCCGCGGTGACTTTGACCTCGACGGACAGTGCAGTACTGATGGTGCTGACAGGCTGCAGATCACTCCTTATGAGCTGGCATACATCAGTGATAACCTCTTTGTGGAAGCGCAGTCTCCGAAAGCAGGTGGTGTCGGACAAGTCGAGGTAAGATTGCTTCTCCTTGTACTTGCGGGGGGCATAATGTCTGGTCCTAATCATCAGTCTGCCACATCTTACGTTGGGCACATAATGCTGTGGAGCGTACCTTCTGCCATCTCGATTCTGCAGCATGTAATTGGTCATTAAGAGAGGGTGAGAAAGGACAGGCCCCATTGCAATAGCTCTCTGTTTTACACCAATTGGTCACAAACAAGGAATGTCCTGACTAAGACACCTATTCAATTCCAATCGGTCACAGCATGGTCAAGATATTTGTACAGATGTTCACATCAACTCCAACGACCTCCAGCATACATCTGAACTCCTCCGAGGTTGAAACACAGCAGCCTTTTAAAGGATGCGACATGTGATGTAGAACATGGCGTCCATAACGTTGTGATTAGTTCCAGTTCGTTCCACTTTTTCTGGTTGTTTTTTGGGTGAGCGATATTGTGAGCGATATGTGTGCGAGGTGGTGAAAGTGACGCTGGCCGATCTCATGACTGCCAGTTTCAGCAAATGTGACCTTTACAACAACAAAAAGTGGGCGGGCGGTATTATTGAATCTCGGAGTTAATTCCGTGTGGAAAGTAACGCTCGGCGATATTATGGGCATTGATTTCGCCCATTCTGATGATTCCGCCCAAAAAAAGCGGGCGGGCGGTATTATTTTATCCCGGCGTTACGCACATGGGTAAAGTAACACTCGGCGATAAGTTTCTGAAAAATGCCCGTCAGTTTCCATTTTGCGGCTAAATGGGCAATATATGGGCATTATACATCATTTCAGCGGTAAAATGGACGTTAAGTGGGTGTTAAGCATGCAAAAAATGAGGAAACTTTAGCCCATAGAGTTCAGTTTATTTATTAACTCTTAACTCTCCAACATGTCCAACACAACGCATTGCATTGGCTCTAATTGTCTTCCTTCTATACTGTAATATCTATATTTTAAAACAAACAGATCTTGAAGAAGTTGCATTGATCTAACTCCTGGTCACAACAGTAGGATATCGCAAACCATCGGGTGTTGAGGGACATTGCTGCGGTTTTTTTGCAGAAGATAATAGTCACTCTGTGGCACCTCACAAGATCCTAATCCAAGGATCCCACTCCTAGTAAGCAAGGTGATGATTCAATCTCCTGCAAGTAGAAAAGACGTTTGCCTTGTGAGAGCTCCACTCAAAAGTTTGGTTTGGGACCCTGAGTAGCATAGGAACAGCTCGATGAGAAAAGACCACGATCCATCTAGTTGACCTTCTATTATCTTGGTAGTGGTGTGATACAACGATAATGAAGTTGTTGACTAAACATAGCAATCAATCACTATCAATCAATCTATTGGCTCAGAGGCAGGAAGCAAAGGGTAATGGTTGATGGGTGTTTTTGTGACAGGAAGGCTGTATTCAGTGGGATTCCGCAGGGCTCAGTGCTGGGGGCCTTGCTTTTTGTGGTATATATCAATGACTTTGACTTGAATGTTGGGGGTATGATTAAGAAGTTTGCAGATGGCACTAAAATCGGGTGTGTGGTTGATAATGAAGAAAAAGCTGCGGACTGCAGGAAGATATTAATCAGGTGGACAAAACAGTGACAAATGGAATTCAATCCAGATAAGTGTGAGGTAATGTATTTGGGGAGGTCAAGCAAGGTAAGGGAATGGTACGACACTGAAAAGTGTAGAGGAACAAAGGGACCTTGGAGTGCAGGTCCACAGATCCCTGAAGGTAGCAGGCCAGGTAGATAAGGTGGTTAAGAAGGCATATGGAATACTTGCCTTTATTAATCGAGGCATGGAATACAAGAGCAAGGTCGTTATGCTTGAACCGTATAAAACACTGGTTAGGCTGCAGTTGGAGTACTGTGTGCAGTTCTGGTTACCACATTACAGGAACTATGTGATTGCACTGGAAAGGGTGCCAAGTAGATTTACAAGAATGCTACCTGGACTGGAGAATTTTGGCTATGAGGGAAGATTGGAGATGCTGGGTCTGTTTTCTTTGCAACAGAGGAGGCTGAGAGGAAATCTGTTTGAGGTGTATAAAATGATGAGGGTCCTGGATAGAGTGGATAGGAAGGACCTGGTTCCCTTGGCAGAGGGGTTAACAGCCAGGGGTCATAGATTTAAAGTAATTGGAGGAAGGTATAGAGGAGATATGAGGGGAAGTTTCTTCACCCAGAGGGTGGTGGGGGGTCTGGACCTCACTGCCTGAAAGGGTAGTAGAGGCAGAAAGCCTCAGCACATTTTAAAAATACTTTGAAAAGCACTTAAAGTGCCGCGACCTGCTGGGCTATGGCCCAAGAGCTGGAAAGTGGGATTAGATTGGATAACTCTTGGTCGGCCAGGGCGGACACAATGGGCCGAAATGACCTCCTTCCGTGCTGTAAATCTCTATGATTCTATAATTAGTCTACAGCAGATCCAGGCACGAGGTGTGGAAAACCCCAATGTTGGAAAGCTTGGGGAACCATAGATCCAATTTCACCTGTTCCTCCCAACCTATGCTAAATTTTACTACGCACTGATACTAAATACTGCCTACTTAATCCGATGTCACATCCTTACACCGGCGATGGTGAAAATGCCTGTTTGCAATAGGTAATATAAAAATAGTCGACAAAATGATCAGGGATCAGCTATTAGCGTTGGACGGATCGGCTTGTGTCCCAACTGGACGGGAGCCTGTGCAATTGCGTGAGTTGCACGGTCCGAAAGCCACCTCTGCCGGTGCGAGCGTGGCAAAGTCTGCACTGGTGAGATTTCCCACAGCTCTCCCCGAGTGAACATGGACTGACTTTAAAAATGAAGCCGTCAGCTGCTGCAGCCCACAGAGCTGTAACCAAAGCGATTGTTCCTGCTCTCTATGAATTGCCACAGAAAGAGTGTACAGCTGTGGAGTTACAGTTTAAAGACAATTTAGTTCATTCCAAAAATGGATTTATCATTAGGGACATCTGGCTGTCTGTCACTGGAGTTACCTAGGCAATTGCTTAAAGGATTTTGCCAGCTTCTTTGATTCCTGGCTATCTGTAATTGGGTTACCTAGGCAACAGTTTAAACGCTTTGCTCATTTGCAGTCTCTAATACACCTGTTGTTGTTTTAGCAGCCCTTTCATTTACTGTTTTAACAGCTTACATTAGCACTTTCTGTCACTTCAGATTTCGATGTTTTATTCTTTTGAATGCTTATCTTTGTTTATTCCCTATTTCACATCATTCTGACACCCTGCATCTTATTGATGCATCTTTCAGGCATTCCTTCTTTAACCTTAGATTCGATCAATGGAGCGAGTCAACCTAGAATTACAGTACATAGTTTAAAGATCTTGGGATTTTAGCTCAGTACAGGTATTTTCATGACAGCTCAAAACTAGCAGGAACAACCATTCACCTCTCTATCCTTGGCCTCCTAACCAATGAAGCTCATCGTAAACTCGAGGAACAGCACCTCATCTTTCTATTGGGCACTTTACAGCCTTCCGGGATCAACATTGAGTTTAACAACTTTAGACTTTAATCACCACTCTCATTTTCTCTCAGGCAGCAGGTCTGGTAATGGAGGATGGCTGTACCACAGCCACTGGGAGTGGAGGAGGTGCAGGCTGGTGCTTGGTATGGGGATTTCCTATCAGTAAGGTGCTCCACACCCCTGGATTCCACCTAGCTTTCTTCCACCACATTCCTGAGCCATGGGTGCATTCTCTTTGTCAGCTATTCCATGCTTCTCTCCTCCTTCTGCTATGAACATTTACACCTCCTCTGGATCCATCTTTTGTTTCTATACTTGTCTGCTTATCACCTCCGTTTGCCTTGCACCATCATCATTTTTGTAATTTAATCACTCCTGCCTTCCACCCTATCACAGATAGGGTGGAAGGCAGAACACAGAACACCCTTTTGTTCTTTCCTGCACCCTCTTCCCTGGCTCTATAATTGCTTAAAAATTGTTCATCTCTAACTTCTTCCAGTTCTGCTGAAAGGTCATCAACCTGAAAGGTTAACTCTGTTTCTCTCTCTCCACAGACACTGCCTGACTTGCTGAGTGTTTCCAGCATTTTCTGCTTTTATTCCAACCATTCACCTGTTCAAGTCGATATGTTAAAGTTGATATTTTCAATCCAACTGATGAAGATTAGACCCCACCAGGTTGTGAAGGTCTTATTCAGTAAGCGTTCACCACAGCTTGAATGCCATTTTGACTGATTTTTAATCCACTTGGATCTCTGACACTGAGTATGACCATTGCATTTTCAAGTCCAAATGAAGGAAGTAAAACCCTTTTTTTTTTAGATTCATTTGTTTCCCAGTTTTGAACCCAATGTATCTTCACTCCGTGAAAAGCTGAAGTAAACACTCCACATTGACCTTTACAGTGGCCTTATGCTGCATCTGCTTAATGTGGAATAAACATTTTGCGGTTAACTCTGTAAACACTTTAATCTTTTCTAGAGATAAACACTTTATATACTACAGACTGAGCTGCTTGGTCCATATGAAAACTTTGATTTACTACAGAACTACAAGTAAACCCTTTAACACGTTAGAGAAATAAATGTAAAAGGGGAATATATTCTTTAAACAATTATGCAATGGTAAATGCTTTCACTAACTGGTCAAATGACGACATTACAATATCCGATAAGTAGCAGCTTAACTTACTGCTAATGGTAAAAGACCCAAATGAGTACAGTTTAGCATCTAAATAAGCAAAAAGTGTAGAATGTGACTCCTACAAGTCACTCGGTAGGCATTAATCCATTTGTGTTGATTACCCTTTCATCAATGCTACATAAGATACAGCTCCCAGTCCCAGGATAGGCCATTCATTGACTTGGTGAAATCTAAGAATACACTGTCTTCCTGGATGGTAATGAAATCTTCAGTCACCATAGGTTTAGAGGAGAGTTAGTAGGAGGAACATAGGGACAGGAGTCAGCCATTCAGCCCCTTGAGCCTATTCCACCATTCAAATAGATCATGGCAGATCTGCACCTCAACTCCATTTGCCCACCTTTGCTCCATATCCC
This sequence comes from Pristiophorus japonicus, assembly GCF_044704955.1. Taxonomy (NCBI): domain Eukaryota; kingdom Metazoa; phylum Chordata; class Chondrichthyes; family Pristiophoridae; genus Pristiophorus; species Pristiophorus japonicus. The sequence goes on along the minus strand of NC_091983.1, from coordinate 215,241,254 downwards.
ATGAAACCTTGGGAGGAAAGGAAAGTTACTCAAGTTTGTGGATCACCAAGTACACATCCCATGGCTGAATTTCAAGGTTGGTCAAAGTTTCCAGATTCTTTTTGTGAACTGGAACATCAGTTGCTGTGGAAGAAAGAATCTATGAACACCTGGCTTAATTTAGAGGGAAGGGTTAAATTCTGTTTTTTGCTATGCTTAAAGAAATAATAAGACTAGAAAAATAGCCACGCTTTTTAGCCTTGAAACTTAGAGATGCAATTAGGTGACCATCTGGTATTAAAAGGGAGTCTCCTTTTGCCTTTGCTTATCAGACTGTGAACAGAGAGAAACTATGCAAGGACAGATAGAGTGTGTACCTCCCGAGACGACCTTTGTACTCGTGGGACTAATGAATAAGATTCTTTTTCTATTTCTGTATTCAATTTCTGTATAAAGATAAGTGCAATTTGCTTGTACGACAGAGTTTTGCCTTGGTACGGTCCAAGCAGGCTCTCCGAGATATATCTTGCTTTTTAAAATAAATTCTCTCGAAGTGCACTTCTGAAAGTCTCCGCCTGAGTTAATTTAAGCTAAATATTTCCTCGACAGTTGCTTACATTTATCACATGCCAATATGTGCAAACGGAATAGGCTTCATCTCCCTATTAAACCCGACTTGAAAATAACTCTTTACAGTAGCCATTTCAGACAGATATAGTCTGTACGCCAATGCCAGAGTATGCATTACAATTTTGTCTGCTTCCCAATACTTCTTCCTCATGCTCAACACAAAGGTTAACTTCCAAAGGCAAGCTCTTAATTCTTATGAATCAAAACTTGTCAAAGGGAAAAATATTTGGATGGCAGGCTGAATAAACCCTTCTGCTATTGTGGTATGCACTGAAATTAGTACAGCCTGCCCACAGTGTGCTGCAGATCTCACTGAACAATGCAAAATTCAATGTTTACAGACAGTATCATTCAGGTTAAAACTATTCATTCATGTTTATTAAAAGCTATGATCATACAGAGGAAGAGCTTCCTGAATAAAGTGTCAGTTGTATTCTTGGTGCCTCAACCAGGCTGACATGGTGGATCTCATGTTACTGTGGAGGGAGTTGAAATAATAAAAATAGAGTGCCATGGGGCCATGGTTGTCATTGACAGTGTGGTCTGGATTGCAGGTATTGGATGGAGGTGTAGAAGATGGCAGACATTGGTCATTGCCTCCCTGCTGAACAATTGCCTTTCTAAGGCACTGCCCTTCATGCTTGTGCATGAATGGTGCACCTGCTGGATGGCATAGGTTGAGTTGATACATTTTTGATGTCATTATTTTTTGCATCTAATCATCTTCCTCAACCATGTCCAGTGCTGGGGGAGCACTGAATGTACTGCCCACCGTGTAGTGTATGCAGCACAGATTGTTGCCAAAATCAGTGGCTTATTCAGGGTTCCTCACTTTTGTAAATCACAGCTGGTTATCCAGGACTATCCATTGAAGTTTCATGACTTTAGGCCAAGCAAGCTCAAAGAAAGCTGTTGCCGAGCACTTCCGAATAGTCTTCGGTCAACTGATGAATCAGTACTCCTCCATGTTGAACATCATTTATGAAAACAAGAGCAAAGAATATACTCAGGGTGGGGAATGCCAATGCACATCATCAAGAGGACTATCACTGGTGGTAACACCACTGACTGAGCTGGCCAATCACTGATGGACTTAGCTGCCTGGCTGGGCCTGCATCAGTTGGTGAGGGAGCCAACATGAGATAGTAACCTACTCAACTTCATTCTCACCAACCTACCTGTTACAGACACATCTATCCAGAATAGCATGGATAGCAGTGACCAGCACACAGGTGTTGCAAAGACAAAGTCTCATTTCTACAAAGAGGACATCCTCCATTAGGTCGTGTGGCACTACCATTGTGGAACAGACCAAGGACAGTGCTAATATCATGAAACTCCGTGGGTCATCATCAGCAGCAGATTTGTTCAGGACTTATAGCCACAGTACATAGTGCTCAGCCAGTGCCTCAGTTGGAAGCACCCTCACCTCCGAGTTGGAAGGTTGTGGGTTCAAGTCCCACTCCAGAGACTTGAGCACATAAATCTAGTCTAACACTCCAATGCAGTGCTGAGGGAGTGCTGCACTGTTGGAGGTGCCGTCTTTCGGATGAGACATTAAACCGAGGCTCCGTCTGCTCTCAGGTGGATGTAAAAGATCCCATTGCACTATTTAGAAAAATAGTAGAGGAGTTTGCCCCGGTGTCCTGGCCGATATTTAACCCTCAACCAACATCACTAAAACACAAATGATCTGGTCATTATCACATTGCTGTTTGTGGGAGTTTGCTGAGCGCAAATTGACTGCCGCGTTTCCTACGTTACATCAGTGACTACACTTCAAAAGTAGTTCATCGGCTGTAAAGTGCTTTGGGACATCCGGTGGTCGTGAAAGGCGCTATATAATTATAGTATTACATATTATGTACAGCACAGAAACAGGCCATTCAGCCCAACAGGTGGGCCAGTGTTTCTGCTCCACACGACCCTTCATCTAACCCAATCAACACATTCTTCTATTCTTTTCTCCCTTGTGTGTTTATCTAGCTTCCCCTTAAATCCATTTAAGCTAGTTGCCTCAACTACCCCTTGCAAGTTCCACATTCTAAACACTCTCCAGGTAAGGAAGTTTCTACTGAATTCCCTATTCTATTAATGACTATCTTATAATTATGGCCCCTAGTTCTGAGCTTCCCCACAAGTGGAAACATCTTCTCTACATCTACCCTATCAAACCATTCATAGTCTTAAAGACCTCTATCAGGTCACCCCTCAGTCTTGCCTTTTCGATAGGAAAGAACCCCAGTCTGTTCAGCCTTTCCTGATAGGATAACCTCTCAGTTCTGGTATCATGCTGGTAAATCTTTTTTTACACCTTCTCCAGTGCCTCTATATCCTTTTTATAATATGGAGACTAGGGGCCCGAAATTCAGTACCACTGGAAAGCTGGTACTCCCCCCACCTTTTTGGGGCTATTAGCGGCAAAAAAAATTCTTGGCTGGGCCACCCAATATTCAGCTCCAAAAGTGAAAAAGTAGGTTCCAGCGCTAATGAACCCTTCCAAAGTGGATTTTTCAGCGGTGTGGCTGTCTTAATTTGAGCGCTATCACCACTGAGAAATTCAGCATGCAGGTAAGGGTTTCTAATGAGCTAGCTGCCCCCTGGTCTTTTTAAAGGGCAGGGTTTGCAGCAAGGCCCTGAGGGGGGGAAGGAGGCTGGAAAGAGGTTAGAAAGAGTTTGGAAGGATGGCTGGTGTAAGAGGTGCAAGGAGAGCTCATTGGAGCTGGAGACACTGATGGATGGTGTGGAGGACAGAAGAAGAATACTGTTTCCTGACATAAGGAGACCTGGCAGACCGCCAGTACATAATGCATGGAAGGCGATTGCAGGGGAGGTGTCAGGCACCTCCATTATGTGAGGACCCACCCTCCCAGGAGGGTGCTGGCCAGTGTGCAGCCGGCCCTTCCAGGCCCAGAGGTGTTCCAGGGCATCCTAGAAGGACAGCTGTAGGTCCCAGACAACAGCCACAGCAGCCTTCCTGGACCCATGATGCAGCCACAGGGATGACACTTAGACGTAGTGTTTGGGTAGTCATGCATAAGAAGTGTTATAGTGAAATGCACAGGGGTAAAATTATATTGTTCTTTATGCTCTGTTTTTGCAGTGATTTGGATAATTTGATAAATCTTTATTTTTGGCACATATATCTGGCCAGGTGTTTCATTAAGATGTGGGCAATTATGCATTAAGGCACTCATTGTGATGGCCATTGAAAGTGGGACCTGAAGGTTCATGTGTGGCTGGGATTATCTGAAGCGAGCAGCTATGAGACGTAGTTGTACCTCCCTTACAGGGTTTCGATGGGGACGACGGCTCCTAGCTCTGGGGCGACGGGGATCCCCTTCCTCTTCCTCCTCAGATGGTACTGCTGGCTCGACCTCCAGTGGCTGTCCCCTCATGATGGCCAGGTTGTGCAGCATGCAGCAGACCACGACGATTATGGAGACCCATTGAGGAGAGTATTGCAAGGCACCACCAAAGTGGTCCAGGATCCGGAGTCTCTGCTTAAGGATGCCTATGCATTGCTCAATGATGCACCTGGTGGCACAATAAGCGTCATTGTATGCATGCTCTGGTGCTGTCCTGGGGTTCCACAGTGGAATGAGCAGCCAAGTGGACAGGGGATATCCCTTGTCCCCAAGCAGCCAACAGCAATCCTGATTCTGGCCGGCGATAGTGAATTCAAGCAGGCTGCAAAGTTGAGAAAACACAGACCCCAGTCACAGACCCCTGCCTACTTGAGAGCTAGCACATTGCATTGAACCATAAATCAACTTGACATTTCAGGACTTTGGGCAGAGAGCCAATTATGGGTTAACAATATACACTGTTGGATCAATTGAGTCAATAAGGTCAAAGGAGGCGAGCTCACTATTGTAAATTGATCCAGGTATAAGTACAGCCATTTTTTGCCATGTGTTTCAGAAGGACAAAGTCCTGGCATAATGCCAGCAGTTTGTTGTAGCTGCCAGAATAAAGTTATTTTAAACCTACAACCGGAATTCGCAACTCATTGAGAATGAAGAGATCTAACAATTTTGGCGTCACGAACAGGATCGCTGAGGGAAAAAACTGAATTTTGGACATCAGACCTACATACTGAGGTAAGGACTCCTCTTTATAAAAGTCCTCAGTCAATCGTCTAAATTCACCTCCCCTTCTACACTATTCCAAAAGCCTCCGGTTTGCGAACCCTCCGGTTGGTAATCGGCTCGAGGTCCCATAGAAGTCTAAACTTCGGTGGTGTGTAAGTTAATTCATCACCGACCCACTGATTCGGCTGGAATGCCTACGACTTGAGACCCCAGTAAAGAAAGTAGTACTATGGCAGCAGAAGATAAGAGCAAAGAATTGCCTACAACTGTTAAGGCGGGCGGGCGCCACCTGAGGTTTCAATAGACGAAATCCTTGAACAGTTGAAAGAATACATAGAGCAACAATTCGACTTATCTAAAACTTGAATTAAGATCGAACAAAAGTACGGTACCTCAACAAAGGACAATGGTCCTTGGACTAGATCAAAAGGGTCTGGGGAAAAATGACCTGTATGAAAAATAAAGAACGAACCAGATGGTCCTTAGCCGTTATGGGACAGATCCGACAGCAGAATGAAATTATGACATGATCCCAACATGATAGGGACCTGACCAGTACAAACGACCAATTGCAAGCGGTTTGTGAACAACTGAGACAGAAAAAACTTGAACTTGAAAAGTTGGAAGTGGAAGTTAAAGATCTTAAAGATGAAATTAAAGAATGGAAAAAATCATTAGGTCGAGAGTCAGTAATAGGAAAAGGAAAATGTATCGGTCAATTCCCAGGATACCCATGTTTGGATAAATTAAAAGCGCAAACCCGAAGACACGACCAAGGAATAGATACGGATTCTGAGTCCTCCGACGATACAGGGTCGGAGGATGAAGAAATAGGGGTGCGCTTTGCCCCATTAAAAATACAACTGAGCCCTGCGGCACTCCACTCGTCATTGCCTGCTATTCTGAAAAGGACCCATTAATCCCGACTCTTTGCTTCCTGTCTGCCAACCAGTTCTCTATCCACGTCAGTACATTACCCCCAATACCATGTACTTTAATTTTGCACAACAATCTCGTGTGGGACCTTGTCAAACGCCTTTGTCAGGCGAACTGGTCTATAATTACCCATTTTCTCTCTCCCTCCTTTTTGAAAAAGTGGTGTTACATTAGCAATCCTCCAGTCCATAGGAACTGACCCAGAGTCGATAGACTGTTAGAAAATTATCACCAATGCATCCACTATTTCTAGGGCCACTTCCTTAAGTACTCTGGGATGTAGACTATCAGGCCCTGGGGATTTATCGGCCTTCAATCCCGTCAATTTCCCGAACACAATTTCCCGCCTTATAAGGATATCCTTCAGTTCATCCGTCTCACTAGACCTTCGGACCCCTAGTAGATCGGGAAGGTTATTTGTGTCTTCCTTTGTGAAGACAGAACCAAAGTACTTGTTCAATTGGTCTGCCATTTCTTTGTTCCCCATTATAAATTCACCTGAATCCGACTGCAAGGGACCAACGTTTGTCTTCATTAATCTTTTTCACTTGACATATCTATAGAAGCTTTTGCAGTCATTTTTTATGTTTCCGGCAAGCTTCCTCTCGTACTCTATTTTCCCCCTCTTCATTAAACCCTTTGTCCTCCTCTGCTGTGTTCTAAATTTCTCCCAGTCCTCCGGCTTGCTACTTTTTCTGGCTAATTTGTATGCCTCTTCCTTGGATATAACACTATCCTTAATTTTCCTTGTTAGCCACGGTTCAGGCACCTTCCCCGTTTTATTTTTACTCCAGACAGGGATGTACAATTGTTGAAGTTCGTCCATATGATCTTTAAAGATTTGCCATTGCCTATCCACCGTCAACCCTTTAAGTATCCTTTGCCAGTCTATTCTAGCCAATTCGCGCCTCATACCATCAAAGTTACCTTTCCTTACGTTCAAGACCGTAGTTTCTGAATTAACTTTGTCACTCTCCATCTTAATAAAGAATTCTACCATATTATGGTCACTCGCACAACAAGATTGCTAATTAGTCCCTTCTCATTACACATCACCCAGTCTAGGATGGCCAGCTCTCTGGTTGGTTCCTCGACATATTGGTCTAGAAATCCATCCCTAATACACTCCAGGAAATCCTCCTCCACTGCATTGCTACCAGTTAGGTTAGCCCAATCAATATGTAGATTAAAGTCACCCATGATTACTGCTGTACCTTGATTGCACACATCCCTTATTTCTTGTTTGATGCTGTCTCCAACCTCATGACTACTATTTGGTGGCCTGTACACAACTCCCACTAGCGTTTTCTGCCCCTTGGTATTCCGTAGCTCCACCCATACAGATTCCACATCATCCAAACTAATGTCCTTCCTTACAATTGCATTAATTTCCTCTTTACCAGCAACACCACCCCACCTCTTTTTCCTTTCTGTTTATCCTTCCTAAATGCTGAATACCCCTGGATGTTGAGTTCCCAGCCTTGGTCATCCTGGAGCCATGTCTCCGTGATGCCTACCTGCGCAGTTAATTCATCTACCTTATTCCGAATACTCCTCGCATTGAGGCACAGAGCCTTCAGGCTTGTCTTTTTAACACACTTTGTCTCTTTAGAATTCTGCTGTAAAGTGGCTCTTTTTGTTTTTTGCCTTGGGTTTCTCTGCCCTCCACTTTTACTATTCTCCTTTCTATCTTTTGCTTGTGTCTCTATTTTATTCCCCTCTGTCTCCCTGAATAGGTTCCCATCCCCCTGCCATATTAGTTTAACTCCTCCCAAACAGCACTATCAAACACTCCCCCTCGGACATCGGTTCCAGTCCTGCCCAGGTGCAGACCGTCCGGTTTGTACTGGTCCCACCTTCCCCAGAACCGGTTCCAATGTCCCAAGAATTTGAATCCCTCCCCTCTGCACCACTGCTCAAGCCACGTATTCATCTGAGCTATCCTGTGATTCCTACTCTGACTAGCACTGGTAGCAATCCTGAGATTACTACTTTTGAGGTCCTACTTTTTAATTTAACTCCTAGCTCCCCAAATTCGTCTCATAGGACCTCACCCCGTTTTTTACCTATATCGTTGATACCTATATGCACCACGACAACTGGCTGTTCACCCTCCCTTTTCAGAATGTCCTGCACCCGCTCGGAGACATCCTTGACCCTTGCACCAGAGAGGCAACATACCATCCTGGAAACATAGAAACATAGAAACATAGAAAATAGGTGCAGGAGTAGGCCATTCGGCCCTTCTAGCCTGCACCACCATTCAATGAGTTCATGGCTGAACATGCAACTTCAGTACCCCATTCCTGCTTTCTCGCCATACCCCTTGATTCCCCTAGTAGTAAGGACTTCATCGAACTCCTTTTTGAATATATTTAGTGAATTGGCCTCAACAACTTTCTGTGGTAGAGAATTCCACAGCTTCACCACTCTCTGGGTGAAGAAATTCCTCCTCATCTCGGTCCTAAATGGCTTCCCCCTTATCCTTAGACTGTGTCCCCTGGTTCTGGACTTCCCCAACATTGGGAACATTCTTCCTGCATCCAACCTGTCTAACCCCGTCAGAATTTTAAACGTTTCTATGAGGTCCCCTCTCATTCTTCTGAACTCCAGTGAATACAAGCCCAGTTGATCCAGTCTTTCTTGATAGGTCAGTCCCGCCATCCCGGGAATCAGTCTGGTGAACCTTCGCTGCACTCCCTCAATAGCAAGAATGTCCTTCCTCAGGTTAGGAGACCAAAACTGTACACAATACTCCAGGTGTGGCCTCACCAAGGCCCTGTACAATTGTAGCAACACCTCCCTGCCCTTGTACTCAAATCCCCTCGCTATGAAGGCCAACATGCCATTTGCTTTCTTAACCGCCTGCTGTACCTGCATGCCAACCTTCAATGACTGATGTACCATGACACCCAGGTCTCTTTGCACCTGCCCTTTTCCTAATCTGTCACCATTCAGATAATAGTCTGTCTCTCTGTTTTTACCACCAAAGTGGATAACCTCACATTTATCCACATTATACTTCATCTGCCATGCATTTGCCCACTCACCTAACCTATCCAAGTCGCTCTGCAGCCTCATAGAATCCTCCTTGCAGCTCACACTGCCACCCAACTTAGTGTCATCCGCAAATTTGGAGATACTACATTTAATCCCCTCGTCTAAATCATTAATGTACAGTGTAAACAGCTGGGGCCCCAGCACAGAACCTTGCGGTACCCCACTAGTCACTGCCTGCCATTCTGAAAAGTCCCCATTTACTCCTACTCTTTGCTTCCTGTCTGACAACCAGTTCTCAATCCATGTCAGCACACTACCCCCAATCCCATGTGCTTTAACTTTGCACATTAATCTCTTGTGTGGGACCTTGTCGAAAGCCTTCTGAAAGTCCAAATATACCACATCAACTGGTTCTCCCTTGTCCACTCTACTGGAAACATCCTCAAAAAATTCCAGAAGATTTGTCAAGCATGATTTCCCTTTCACAAATCCATGCTGACTTGGACCTATCATATTACCTCTTTCCAAATGCACTGCGATGACATCCTTAATAATTGATTCCATCATTTTACCCACTACCGATGTCAGGCTGACCGGTCTGTAATTCCCTGTTTTCTCTCTCCCTCCTTTTTTAAAAAGTGGGGTTACATTGTCTACCCTCCACTCGATAGGAACTGATCCAGAGTCAATGGAATGTTGGAAAATGACTGTCAATGCATCCACTATTTCCAAGGCCACCTCCTTAAGTACTCTGGGATGCAGTCCATCAGGCCCTGGGGATTTATCGGCCTTCAATCCCATCAATTTCCCCAACACAATTTCCCGACTAATAAGGATTTCCCTCAGTTCCTCCTCCTTACTAGACCCTCCGACCCCTTTTATATCCGGAAGGTTGTTTGTGTCCTCCTCAGTGAATACCGAACCAAAGTACTTGTTCAATTGGTCCGCCATTTCTTTGTTCCCCGTTATGACTTCCCCTGATTCTGACTGCAGGGGACCTACGTTTGTCTTTACTAACCTTTTTCTCTTTACATATCTATAGAAACTTTTGCAATCCGTCTTAATGTTCCCTGCAAGCTTCTTCTCGTACTCCATTTTCCCTGCCCTAATCAAACCCTTTGTCCTCCTCTGCTGAGTTCTAAATTTCTCCCAGTCCCCGGGTTCTCTGCTATTTCTGGCAAATTTGTATGCCACTTCCTTGGCTTTAATGCTATCCCTGATTTCCCTTGATAGCCACGGTTGAGCCACCTTCCCTTTTTTATTTTTACGACAGACAGGAATGTACAATTGTTGTAGTTCATCCATGCGGTCTCTAAATGTCTGCCATTGCCCATCCACAGTCAACCCCTTCAGTATCATTCGCCAATCTATCCTAGCCAATTCACGCCTCATACCTTCAAAGTTACCCTTCTTTAAGTTCTGGACCATGGTCTCTGAATTAACTGTTTCATTCTCCATCCTAATGCAGAATTCCACCATATTATGGTCACTCTTCCCCAAGGGGCCTCGCACAACGAGATTGCTAATTAATCCTCGCTCATTACACAACACCCAGTCTAAGATGGCCTCCCCCCTAGTTGGTTCCTCGACATATTGGTCTAAAAAACCATCCCTTATGCACTCCAGGAAATCCTCCTCTACCGTATTGCTTCCAGTTTGGTTAACCCAATCTATGTGCATATTAAAGTCACCCATTATAACTGCTGCACCTTTATTGCACGCACCCCTAATTTCATGTTTGATGCCCTCCCCAACATCACTACTACTGTTTGGAGGTCTGTACACAACTCCCACTAACGTTTTTTGTCCTTTGGTATTCTGCAGCTCTACCCATATAGATTCCACATCATCCAAGCTAATGTCCTTCCGAACTATTGCCTTAATTTGCTCCTTAACCAGCAATGCTACCCCACCTCCTTTTCCTTTTATTCTATCTTTCCTGAATGTTGAATACCCCTGGATGTTGAGTTCCCAGCCCTGATCATCCTGGAGCCACGTCTCCGTAATCCCAATCACATCATATTTGTTAACATCTATTTGCACAGTTCATTCATCCACTTTATTGCGGATACTCCTTGCATTAAGACACAAAGCCTTCAGGCTTGTTCTTTTAACACCCTTTGTCCTTTTAGAATTTTGCTGTACAGTGGCCCTTTTTGTTCTTTGCCTTGGGTTTCTCTGCCCTCCACTTTTCCTCATCTCCTTTCTGTCTTTTGCTTTTGCCTCCTTTTTGTTTCCCTCTGTCTCCCTGCATTGGTTCCCATCCCCCTGCCATATCAGTTTAAATCCTCCCCAACAGCACTAGCAAACACTCCCCCTAGGACATTGGTTCCGGTCCTGCCCAGGTGCGGACCGTCCGGTTTGTACTGGTCCCACCTCCCCCAGAACCGGTTCCAATGCCCCAAGAACCGGTTCCAATGCCCCAAGAACCGGTTCCAATGCCCCAGAATCGGTTCCAATGCCCCAGTCTCGGTTGCGGCCGCAGAAACGCCTATCTATTCCCCTTACAATCGAATCCCCTATCACTATTGCTCTCCCACTCTTTTTCCTGCCCTCCTGTGCAGCAGAGCCCACCACAGTGCCATGAACCTGGCTGATGCTGCTCTCCCCTGATAAGTCATCCCCCTCAACAGTACCCAAAGCGGTGTATCTGTTTTGCAGGAGGATGACTGCAGGGGGTCCTTGCACTACCTTCCGTGCACTGCTCTTCCTGTTGGTCTTCCATTCCCTATCTGGCTGTGGACCCTTTACCTGCGGTGAGACCAACTCGCTAAACATGCTCTTCACATCATTCTCAGCATCGTGCATGCTCCAGAGTGAATCCTCCCGCAGCTCCAGTTCCGCAACGTGGTTCGTCAGGAGCTGGAGGTGGATACACTTCACGCACACGTAGTCATCAGGGACACTGGAAGCGTCCCTGATTTCCCACATGGTACAGGAGGAGCATAACACGTGTCCGAGCTGTCCTGCCATGAGCTAACCCCTAGATTAACTTAATTTGGCAACAACAATGCTAAAGGTTCCTTACTGAAATAGAAAAGAAAAAGAAAAACTACTTACCAATCACCAGCCAATCACTTACCCCCTTGGCTGTGACGTCACCTTTCGATTTATTTTTATTTTTTGCCTTCTGTCCCCACTGCAGCTGCACCGGTACGCCTCTCGCCGACCTTGGACTCGCGCTGCTCCGAGCTCCCGCCTCCTCGACTGACTGCATTTAAGTGACTGACAATACAACAACAGAAGGAGTTACTTGGGATATCAAAAACCGATTAGAGCCCGCCTTGGCCGATCTCCTCGCACTAATACAACAGAGGGGAGATGGGCTATATATAACTGTGAGGGTGGGCGAATTGGATGTGGACTGTCTTTTAGGCACAGGGGCAGAATTAACATGCCTACCCCTACAATATGGAGACTCTTTGCCGTTGGATGGTAGGGCATGTACAGCCTATGGAGTTGGGGGCCATAAAATGAAAATTAAAAAGACAACACCGGTACTTATAGGGCTGGGTCCACATGAACTAACCACGCTGCTCTGGATAGGTCCAGTAGATCAACCCCTTTTGGGAATGGACGTCCTAATCCAAATAGATTCATCGTTGCATTTCGAGGATGGTCGGGTGACATGGTCAATTAGAACTTTGAAGAAAGAAGAATTGAAGGAACACCTGATATGGGCTAAAGATAAGAACGCTTGTGGCCTACTCCAGATGGAGCCTGCGTCATTTACAGGGACCAAGCCTCCAAGCACTAAACAGTATCCCATCAGTCCAAATGCCATCGCAGGAATCTTACCGGTTATTCAGCAATTGGAGAAACAAGGGGTGCTTATTAAAACGCATAGCTCCTCCAATAGCCCCGTGTGGCCGGTACAGAAATCTAATGAAACTTGGCGTTTGACTGTCGATTACAGGAAAGCTAACCAGTGTATTGATCAAAAAGCTCCTTTGGTCGCAGATCCCTCCACCATTTTTAATGCCCTCAAACCGGAACATAAATATTTCTCGGTTATAGATATGGCCAACGGATTTTGGTCGGTGCCTCTGGCACCGGAGGTTCGACAGTGGTTTGCTTTCACGGTCCAAGGACAATAGTATACTTGGACCCGGTTACCACAGGGTTTCCACAACAGCCCTACGGTATTCCACATGGCTTTACAAAGCCATTTGCGAGAATTACCTCCCCTGTCATCCACAGTCATCCAATATGTAGATGATATCCTGCTAGCTTCAAACACGGAAGAACAGCATGAACAAGATTTACGAGCTTTGCTGGACCACATTTGGCTGAAAGGACATAAAGCCAGCATCGACAAAGCACAAATATCCCAAGAAGCGGTTGTATACCTGGGACAAAAGATTTCACAAGGAAAGAGAGAACTTACCCAGGATAGAATTGCAGCCATTCGGGCTGCTAAAAAACCCACCACTATTCAGGAACTAAGGTCCTTTTTGGGATTGTGTAACTTTAACAGAAATTGGATTGACTCCTTCACATAGCTTGCTCAGCCATTGACTGATATCTTAAAGGGGAAACGTGCCTCTAAAGAAGCCATCACCCTCACGAAGGAACAGCAAGAGGCCTTCCTCAGTTTGAAAAAGGCCTTGTGTTCGGCACTGGCTCTGGGAATCCCCGACAGTGGTAAGCCATTTACCCTGTTTGTCCATGAGAAAGAAGGATATATGACAGCTATACTGACACAAGAACATGGGGATCGGCAAAGACCTATTGGCTATTATTCGGCAAAACTGGATGCGGTAGCCCTCGGTGGGGAAGTTGCCTAAGGGCCATGGAAGCTACATGTCGAGCGGTAATGACCACTGCGGGTCTAGTCCTCGACCAAAAGCTGATTGTCAAGTGTCCCCACACCGTACACGCTTTGCTGGCTATGAATAGAATGTCTCAGGTGACGGCAGCTAGATGGACCCATTGGACAGCAGTTTTGGAAGCTCCTAATCTCCATATCGTCCGGTTAATGCCGCAACTATGCTCCCGATGTCAGAATCGAGGGAGCAAGGTGGGAGGGAGAATGTGAAGAGCATGACTGCGTGGAGATTTTAAAAGAAACAGAAGAAGCAGCCTTAACAGCAGAGGAGCCTCTGCACAACCCAGACCTCATCCTGTTTACAGATGGTTCCTCCTTTGTTGATAATGGTACCAGAAAAGCAGAATGGGCAGTTACAACCTTATATGAGGTAGTGGCAAAAGGATGTTTACCCTCAGGAACGTCAGCAAAACAGGCCGAGTTATGGGCCCTGTCAGAAGCATGTCGAATAGCAGAAGGACAGACAGCTAATGTCTACACAGATTCGCGTTATGCTTTTGGAGTCGCTCACGACTTTGGTCTGTTATGGCGGAAAAGAGGATTCCTCACTGCTGCTGGTACACCTATCCGAAATGGAAAAGAAGTTCGAGACTTACTAGAGGCCATACAATTACCTCAGGAAGTGTCCATCCTGAAGTGTAAGGCCCATACCAAGGAAAATACTATGGAAGCACAGGGAAATACCCTAGCCGACCAGGCAGCTAAAGATGCCGCCTCACAGGGCGTTCCTCCAGAAGAACCAACACAGATATGCAGATTGAAAGCACTCAGGACTCTGACACGAGACCTTCAAACAATGCAAGGCGAGTATTCCCGAGAGGAAAAATGGACATGGATCGAGGCAGGAATTAAGCTATGCGAAGATGGTGTCTGGAGACAAAGAGTTACTGACAAGCCAGTCACGCCACAAGCGCTTATGCCTTTTTTAGCCCAACAGATCCACTCATGGGGACACTTGGCCTCACAACAGATGACGGCACGGTTCCAGAAAAGCTGATGAGGTCGGGGATTTAAAAAGATGCCCAGCTGGTAGCAAATAATTCTGGACCCATCACGGTAATGCCCCAACTGAGGCCCCCTGCCCCTGTCGGACCATTCCAGCATCTGCAGGTCGATTATATATCTCTCCCTCCATGCCAAGGATATACTAACATTCTTGTCATGGTCGACAGATTTACGGAAAGCTGATGTTCACTTCATGAGTGACACTTTGTTATCATACTGTCAGAACCTAACCAATGCTATTAGTTCTGTTTCCTGACAGGTATCGGCAACTTGGGGTAATCCACCCGAAGGAGGACACGACATCATCCCGGGAGTCTGAGTTTATGTGAAAAAGTTGCACAAAGAACCTTTGAGTGCCAAGTGGGAGGGATCTTACCAAGTATTATTGACCACCCAGGCAGCTGTTAAGGTCCAAGGAAAGAAAGCCTGGATCCATGCCTCACGCATTAAATGAGCACCCGTAATGGAAGCTGAAATCTGATAAGAACAATTACTTTTTGCCAAAATGTATAAATTTACTGTATTACTGACTGTAGGTATTCTAGGCATTTGCCTACTTCTTACTAGCCGACCCTCTGCACCAAAGGGAAATAGTTGAGTAACCAGGGAATTACATATAAATACCTTTTTATATATGTCATACATTTATGCCAAACCAGGTAACATTCCTAGTTGTTGGGTGTGTGCGCATATTCCTATTCACTCAAAGGGAGGGATTCCCTTGAGGCCAATTCCCTTGAATATCTCGGAAATGGCTGAGTGGATAATTAATCAAAACAAAACAGGCAATGCGTTTCAGGACACGGAAAACTGGGCATGTAAATGGAAGTCAGCAGGTTACAATCTGACTACCTTTGAAGGGGGATACCAACCTTGCTACAATAATTCCAAACGGCCCCCATTTTTTGTTATCACTAATACAATGGGAATAGGAAGACCAGGGGAATCGGTCTGTCTGATTAGAAACATCAAAGGAGGCCAAAATATGGGGTATAGTAACTGCTCCCGGAATTATAATGTAATCAATCCACGGAACCATCCAAACTGGGTCGATGTGGGAATTCTTAACGTAACGGGGATTCTGAATAAAACAGATGGAAAAGCCTGGACAGGCCCCGGAGTGTTGCTGACAAAGAAACAGCTAACATTCATTGCCTATAATGGCACCTATTGGGTGTGTGGCCACAAGGCCTACCCTTGGCTGCCCCAGAATTGGACGGGATCCTGCTATTTAGCCTATATTGTGCCATATATGTATCATATAAAGTCACTGTCAGAACATTTACACCGTCCTAAGAGAGCTATCACAGAAACAGAGAGGTTCTTTGCCATTCTGATCCCCGGGTATGGGACCACCAAACTAGCAAGGGAATCCATTAACATGGCATCCGTTGTGGAACGGGTAGCCAATGATACTTCAGAGGCACTAGTTAAAATCAATGCAGAAATGGTAGCAATCCGCACAGTAGCCCTACAGAATAGACTGCCCCTTGACTACACCCTGGCTGAAAAAGGAGGTACTTGCACCCTACTTGGAACTGAGTGTTGCACATATATCCCAGATAGCTCCGAAGAAATTACCCACTTAGCGGAGCATATCCAAAAGGAGGTAGAAAAACTTAAGCAACCCCCATCATTCACTTTGTGGAGCGGAGCCACTGAATGACTAGGTTCAATGGGAACTTCATTGGTGGAAGGTTTAATTTTATTCGTTGTAATTAATTTACTTTTATATTGTTTGTTTATTTTGATTAAATGTTGTTGCAACCAGGCAGCTGTAGCTGCTGTCCCGCAGGTGAGACACCTTGCAGGTCCCAGTAGACCATCTGTACGTGGCACAGGGATATGTTATGTTTAAGGGAAGGTTGTTTACTGGTTGAATTAAGATATTGATTTGGATTAAATTGGAATAAGGTTAATTAACCTACTAAAACCTGACTTCCACTGTGGCCACGATGGAATTCGGGTTGGTGTAAATTTGTGTGGAAGCTACTCGTCCGGACATGTGGCGAAACACATCAACAAATTTTAGAAGGAAACTCTATTAACATGTATGAAATTATTTTGTAGAATGTTTAACCAGTGATACCTGATGTTTTATGATTCAGTTTGTGAAAGAATCAAAGGGGGGATTGATAGTGAATTCAAGCAGGCTGCAAAGTTGAGAAAACCCAGACAGACCCCAGTCACAGATCCCTGCCTACGTGAGAGCTAGCACATTGCATTGAGCCATAACTCAACTTGACATTTCAGAACTATGGGCAGAGAGCCAATTATGGGTGAACAACACACACTGTTGGATCAATTGAGCCAATAAGGTCAAAGGAGGCGAGCTCACTATTGTAAATTGATCCAGGTATAAGTACAGCCATTTTTTGCCATGTGTTTCAGAAGGACAAAGATCTGGCATAAAGCCAGCAGTTTGTTGTAGCTGCCAGAATAAAGTTATTTTAAACCTACAACCGGAATTCGCATCTCATTGAGAATTAAGAGCTCTAACAGCTGGTGAAGACGGCGGGCACACTGGTCTGGCGCAGAATGAACAAATCATGCTGCTGCCTGGGTACCTCGCATCAACTGCCATGATCCACGCTGGCGGTCACACACGAGCTGCACATTCAGTGAGTGGAAGCCTTTGCGGTTGACAAAGATCTCGGGGTGATGATGTGATGCCCTCAGCCCAATGTGCATGCAGTCAATGGCACCCTGAACCCTCAGGAAGCCTGCCATTCAGGCAAATCTGGCCTGCTGCTCCACCTGGTCCCTTGTCATCGGGAAGGAGATGTACTAGACCCCTTTCAGTGCATCTGTGACCTGCCGGATGCACCGATTTGCCGAGAATTGGGAGACGTTGCCAATGTCTGCAGTGGCAGACTGGAAAGACCCCGTCTGTAAAAATTCAAGGCAATGGTGACCACAGTGAGGGCGGTCCTGAGCCTTGTTTGAGGCTGCAGATCTTCTCGCAGGACAGTGCAGAGCTCCCTGAGTACTTCGGTCCGAAATCGTAGCCTTCGCAGGCATTGCTCATCAGTGAGCTGGAGGAAGGAGAACTGAGGTCTTTGGACCCTTTGAGCGTTGGCCACCTTCCCTGGCAGCTGCCTGCTGGCCATTTCCCTGGTCCTCCTCATTCTCGGGCTCCTCTGGAGGTTCTTGCTGGAAAGGCTCCTCTCCCAGTATTTGGAGGAGGAGGAGGGGGGGGGGGTGGTGGTCAGCATCCCTCACTCTCCTCCTGATGCCATCTCCCTCCTGGCGACCCTCTCTAGCTGCAGGTCTGCCCACATCCCGGAACGAATAAAACAAATACAAGTTTAACATAATTTCTCTGCTTTTTAATTCTATCCCTCTAGAAATGAAACTCAGTGGTTTGTTTGCTTTTTTATGGTCTTATTAACCAGCGTCGCTACTTTTAGTGAATTGTGTATCTGTACGGTCAGATCTCCCTGTTCCTTTATCCCATTTAGACACTTATTTTTCAAGGAGTATGTGGCCTCCTTATCCTTCCTGTCAAAACATATTACATCGCACTTACCTATATTGAAGTTTATTTGCCCATTCTGCAAGTTTATTAATGTCTTCCTATATTTTGTTACAGTCCTCCTCTGTATTAACTATACCCTCCAATTTTGTGTTGTCCGCACATTTTGAAATTGTACTTCTGATTCCCGAGTCCAAATCATTGATGTGAAAGGTGAACAACAGTGGTCCCAGCACCGGTCCTTGTGCAGCACTACTACCCACCTTTTGCCAGTCGGAGTAACTATCTTTACCCCTTTCTCTCTGCTTTCTGTTTTGTAGCCAGCTTGCTATCCATTCTGCTACTTGTCCCCGACTCCACATGTTCTAACCTTAGTCATGAATCAGAGGGCAGACGGAGCCTCGGTGTAACCTCTTGAATGGTGGTGCAGGCTCGAAAGGCCGAATGGCCTACTCCTGCACCTATTTTCTATGTTTCTATGTTTCTGACAGTGCAGCACTCCCTCTCTATTGCACTGAAGTTCAAACCTGGATTCTGTGCTCAAGTTTTTAGAGTGGGACTTGAACCCACCATAACCTATAACCTTATGGCCGGCTACATCCCTCACTTCTCTATCACCATCAATTCGGGAGCCCAACCCTGGTTCAAAAGGGAGTGTACAAGAGTGTGACAGGAGCAGCAATGTGCAACCCTTAGAATTAAGTAGCAATCTAGTGAACCTACAATACAGGGTGACCTGCATGCTAAATACAAAAAACAGCAGATTATGGACAGAAATAAGTAGTCAGAGGAAAGCTCTGTAGCCTGACTACATCTAGTTAAGTACTGTGTTGGACAATTAGGCAACTAACAGCAGGAAAGGGCACCGTGAACATTTCCATTCCCAACTATGGCTTAGCCCACTATTTGAATGCAAGAGACAAGGCTGAAGTATTTGCAAGTGTCTTCAGCCAAGGGTATGAAGTAGACAATCATACTTGGCCTCCTCCTGAGGTCCCCACCGTCATAGGTGCCAATAGCCAGTCAATTTGGTGCACTCTATGTGACATTAGGAAGCAACTGAGTGCACTGGATACAACAAAGGTTCTAACAGGCTACAGTGAAGTGCTGCATACCAGAGCTACCTGTCATGTATGCATGCTTGGGGTTACTAGCCATCAGGTGGCGCCACTATCAGAGGTCATCGGGCTGTACGCACGTGTGTGCGGCCCAGGTATAAAAGGCAAGCCATCATGTAATGTAATCACTTTGGGCCCTAATAAAGCAGAGCCAGGTTTGTACCTGTGTTAGTTTACAGTATTCAGTCTATTGAGTTATTACATACATAACACTACCCACCTCCTAAGACAAGCGGTTCCAGTACAGCTAGGACACTGATGACTACCTGACTGTGTCGAAGATTTCCTAGGTATGTGATATCCACATAAAAACAGTAAATCTTATCCATCCAATCACTGCCCTTTAGACCTCCTCCGAATCATCACTAAAGTTATAGGGGGAGTCATTAATAGTGCCATCAAACAACACCTACACACCGATAATCTGCCAAGTAATGCTCAGTTTGGGTTCTGCCAGAACCACTGGGCTCCAGACCTAATCACAAGAGCTGAATGCCAGATGAGAGGCAAAAATAGCTGTTCTCAACATCAAGGTAGCATTTGACCAAGTACATAGCACCAATGAGCACCAGTAAAACTGAGGCCAATGGGGAGCAAAGAACAAACCATCCAGTGGCTGGAATCATACCTGATACAACAGGGAGATGGTTGTGGTTGTTGGTGGCCAAACAGCGCGGCAGCAGTTCCTCAGGGTAAAGAAAGTACATACTTGCATTTACATAGCGCCTTTCATGATCGCAGGACTTTACAGCCAATGGCGCCCACATGCCGAGATTGAATATTTTAAAAAGTCTCTCGAGTAGTAACTGTTATAATGTAGGAAACACGGCAGCCAATTTGCACACAGCAAGCTCCCACAAACAGCATATAAATAAATGATCAGCTTATCTGGGGGTCACCATTGACCAGAAACCGAACTGGACTGGCTACATAAATGCCGTGGCAACTAGAACAGGTGAGACACTAGGCGAGTGGCTCAACTCCTGACTCCCAAAAAGACCCTCTACTACATTCAAAGCACAAGTCAGAAGTGTGGTGAAATACTGTCCATTTGCCTGAATGGGTGCAGCTCAAACAACACTATAGGTGCTCGATACTATTCAAGACAAAACGGTCTGCTTGATCGGTACCCATCCAATGGCTTAAACATCCACTCCCTCCACGACCGGCATAATGTGGGTGCAGTGTACACTATCTACAATGCATTGCAGCTACTCGCTAAGGTTTCTTTGGTAACACCTCCCAAACCCGTGACCTCCACCACCTAGACAAACAAGGGCAACAGGTGCATGGGATCACCACAACCCTCCAAGGTACACACCTGACCAACATGTATCACTATTCCTTCATTGTCGTGGGTCTAAATTCTGGAACTCTCAACCAAACAGCATTGTAAGGCCACTTTCACCACATGGACTGCAATGGCTCAAGAAGGCGGCACACCATCACTGTCTCAAGGGCAACGATGGATGGTCAATAAATGCCGGCCTTGCCAGCAATGCCCATATCCTGAGATTGAATATGAAAAAAAAAGCCTCTGGAGTAGCACGTGAACCCATGACCCTCTGACTGACATGCAACAACAGAAAAGTGCTGATCATCACACCAGCCCTTTAGCTTTAGAAACATCAGCAACATTTGAAGACCAGTAAGGGAACAACACATGTGCATTTAAATATACAACTCTGTACTGCCCTCTCGCAACTCACCACTAACTGGTACCAGTAGCAGGCCCGTGCCTGAACTACAACCTCACTAAGTGACGGTGTCACTACACAAGTCTCCATTTAATCAGAATTCACATAACGCATATCTTGTAAGGTTTCACAGATTATGATTAGTACAGAAATATGATTCCTTTCTTGCCTTTAGTTTGATTATAAAGAGCGGGTGCCTTGCAGGAATGGCACTTTAGTGAGTCAAGTTGGGAAATGTTTTCCTTATCATCTTGTTCTGCATGATTAGCTGGAGCTTACATAAAGCATCTTATCGAGATAAACCTAACCATGCAACTGATCTGAAGACAATACGGATTGTGTTAAACGAACCCATTTGACTGATTTGTAAATTTACACAATGCACATCTAAGCACTGCAAAGGAGTTCAAATGAAACACACAAGGCACCACGGCAGTTTGAACTGGAACGGGGACAATGGTAGTCTGTTTCTTCAGCGAATGCTGATGAGAAATCCAGACTGGCCACAAGCAACTTCCTTTCAGTAATAGACACCTGCCAGGAAGGCATGGAGTGGAGGTGGCAGGCAGTCCCATCTCCTGTAACTATACATTTCCAACACAACCCCCTCCCCTCCACACAAAATTATACATCACTGAGACAGCCCTGCTATCCACAGGTGGAGGCCAAAAATAAATAAATCTTATCCGAATTAAAGGCACTTTGTCTAAGTTGGCGGCACTCTCATCTGTGTCAGAAGTTTGTGGATTCAAACCCCACTCCAGAGACCTGAGCACATATTCTAGGCTGGCACCTCAGTGAGGACTAAGGAAGTGCTGCATTGTCAGAGGTGTGCTCTTTCAGAGGAGGTGTGAAACTGCGGCCCCATTCAAATGGTCCTAAAGGGGTCCGTCAAAATGGAGCAGAGGGTCCCACCTGACGGGCTGTCAGTGATGTATCATTTTGTGGGGGTGGGTGCAGGTTGTGTTGGAAATGTAGGGGCCGAAATTCAGGCCTGCCAGAAACCTGCCGCACTTACCGTCTTTTTGCCGCCATTACCGCCGCTATGGTTGCAGCGGACATTGGATCGATTTTCACCGATTTTTTCCAAAAAATGACAGCCAGTGGTAATGACCGGCGGGAATCAGGACTTTGCAGCGGAGTGGACGGCTAGATTAGAGTGCAAATTACACTTCTGGTGATTTGTAGCTAATGAGCCAGCTGCTCCCCGGCCTTCTTAAAGGCCAGGGTTTGCAGCTAAGTCCTGAGGAGGGAACATAAGAACATAAGAAATAGGAACAGGAGTAGACCATTTGGCCCCTCGAGCCTGCTCCACCATTTAATAAGATCATGGCTGATCTGATCATGGACTCATCTCCACTTCCCTGCCCACTCCCCATAATCCTTTATTCCTTTATCGTTCAAAAATCTGTCTATCTCCGCCTTAAATATATTCAATGAGCCTCCACAACTCTCTGGGGCAGAGAATTCCATAGATTTACAACACTCAGAGAAGAATTTTCTCCTCGTCTCAGTTTTAAATGGGTGGCTCCTTATTCTGAAACTATGCCCCCTAGTTCTAGTCTCCCCTATCATTGGAAACATCCTCTCCGCATCCACCTTGTCGAGCCCCCTCATTATCTTATATGTTTCGATAAGATCACCTCTCATCCTTTGAACTCCAATGAGTACAGGCCCAACCTACTCAACCTATCTTCATAAGCCAACCCCTTCATCTCCGGAATCAACCCAGTGAACGTTCTCTGAACAGCCTCCAATGCAAATATATCCTTCCTTAAATACAGAGACCAAAACTGTACGCAGTACTCCTGGTCTGGTCTCACCAATACCCTGTACAAGTGTAGCAGGACTTCTCTGCTTTTATACTCCACCCCCCTTGCAATAAAGGCCAACATTCCATTTGCCTTCCTGATTACTTGCTGTACCTACATACTAACTTTTTGTGTTTCATTCACAAGGAGCCCCAGGTCCCTCTGTACTTTAGCACTTTGCAATTTTTCTCCATTTAAATAATAATTTGTTTTTCTATTTTTTCTGCCAAAGTGGATAACCGCACCTTTTCCCACATTATACTCCATTTGCCAAATGTTTGCCCACTCACTTAGTCTGTCTATATCTCTTTGCAGATTTTTTGTGCCCTCCTCACAGTTTGCTTTCCAACCATTCTTTGTATCATCAGAAAACTTGGCTACATTACACTCGGTCCCTTCATCCAAATCATTAATATAGATTGTAAATAGTTGAGGCCCCAGCACCGATCCCTGCGGCACCCCACTAGTCACTGTTTGTCAACTGGAAAATTACCTATTTATCCCGACTCTCTGTTTTCTGTTAATTAGCCAATCCTCTATCCATACTAATATATTACCCCCAACCCCGTGAACTTTCATTTTGTGCAGTAACCTTTTATGTGGCACCTTATCGAATGCCTCTGGAAATTCAAATACACCACATCCACTGGTTCCCCCTTCTCCACCCTGCTCGTTACATCCTCAAAGAATCCAGCAAATTTGTCAAACATGATTTTCCTTTCATAATACCATGTTGACTCTGCCTGACTAAATTATTATTTTCCAAATGTCCCGCTACTGCTTCTTTAATAGTGGACTCCAGCATTTTCCCAATGACAGATGTTAGGCTAACTGGTCTATAGTTTTCTGCTTTCTGTCTGCCTCCTTTGTTAAATAGGGGCATTACAGTTGCGAGTGCAAATTCCTAAAATGATCCCTTTTACATTAAATTGTAATTTCCTCAATTATAGCATCAATTAAATAAAGGAACGTTTAAACAAACTGCTGTTTACTGTCAGTAATAATTTCACTGAATGCAAAACCAAACATGGCTGTGGCACAATTCCAGACATTGCATCCCTTCCAGTTTCTTATCGCCATTTGGTTCTGTATCTCATTCACTGATGTGTAAAAAAAACATCAGACAGGTTTTCAAAGTAAAGGTTTTAAAAATAAAATGAATCCACTGCGGAGCTAAACATTAGCAGAGCTGGAGTTCTGGCCACATGTTCTGCAACTGGTACGTCAGAGATTTTAAAATGCGATAATCATTCATAATTGGACAAAATCTAATTTAGTATCAAAATGGATGTTGCACGTGGATCTGATAGCTGTCTTCCTCCAGAGTTATACCTAAAACTGCCGTATTTAAACAGTGGATTACAGTTTCAAGAGATAGAAGAGAGAAATAAAATGGCTGCCACTTCCCCCAACCATTCCTTGCAGCTAGCTCCCTCTGTCACGGAGTGGCTTGTTCCTAATATTACCCACAGAATGGTTTTGGCAAGAGAAACATTACATTTTATGAATGTTGTACTCGGATAGGGTTCAGAGTGAGGGAATAAAGATGAATATAGACACTAAGTAATCATCATCATCGGCGGTCCCTCAAACAAGGATGACTTGCCTCCACACCAAAAGTGGTGAGTTCACAGATGTTTCAGTGAAGGACCCGATATTCCAGTCCTGAACTTCAGAGGTGGAAGATGCCTGTGCGTGGATTCCTTTAACGTTGCACACCAGCCACCACACGGGCTTGACAGAGCTAGGTCTTGGTCCAGTGGCAAGGGTAAACCACGACAACTGGAGACCTGCTCTGCTGCACGGACCTAGTGCGCACACATATCGCAGTGTGGGCTGGCCCGTGCTGCCCCTGGGTCCTCGGTTCCCCTCGGCCCATTTGCCACACCTCCGCCGCGATCTCTCACTGCACCTCCGCCCCAAACAATCGCCGATTATACTTATTTATAGCTCTGATAACAGATCAAACCTGCAATTTATACTTAAAAAAAATTAGTTTAAAGTAGCGTTAGCTATCTCAAATAATGAAACCATACTTTGTTTTACATTATGTGCTTTGGTTCAGCGACGTTATCTCTGCTATTTCTTCACAGCGCCAGAGAAAAGAATGAATGGTTCCTATGGATACATTGGTCTACTGGGAGTCATTTCCCTGTCCATAGATATCGCTTTTAATACCAAAGAGGGCAGCTCCAACAGACTGAGCGGGGTAGGTATTTACCACTGCCCGAAACAGGTCGCACCTACCGCTTTTGATGTATTTTCACCACCACGTTGGATGAGGTGGCCTCTTGCGTGAAATTCAGTTCTTTGTCATTTTTTTTTAAAAGAGCGGACGGGAAGTCGGTCATACTGAGAGCGGTAATGCGGTGGTGAGCACTCTAGAGGGGCGGAAGTGGAGACGGGGCGGAGTCTCTGCCACATGTCAGTCCTCAGCGTAGCGCTGATGATGTCATGACGCTTGTGTGTCACCACACCTCTCCCCTTCACTTAAAGGGGAGAACCTCTGCGAGCTCTGCGATTATTCCAGTTCGGTCCACTGGGCCACCAGGGAGGGTTTCTGCCGGGCCAGCGGCCTGGCACCCGAGAGGAAGCGTCAGGCTGCTTGTTCGGTGGCCCCGCCGAACCCGGGGGGGGCATAATTACCGGGCCGACAGGGCAGTCGGCTGACAAAAAAAAAAATGCCGGCCGCGGCAGTGCGTCCCTCCCCTTGAATGGCCGCCGCACTGCCATGCCGCACACACTGAAAAAGCTGTCGGGGGCACCACTCGGTGGCCCGAAGATTTTTCCCCCCTGAAGTTAGGTGGAGGTGTGTGAGATCAGCGGTGTGCACTTTGATGACGCACTTAGGAGGGTTCGGCAGCAACGGGGCGGAAGTAGGGACCGCCGGGATAAGCACCGAGGAGAATTTCTTGAGTGGCGGCCATTTGACAAAAAATCAGCGGCCTATCGACTCCGCCGTGCAGCCGGCCCTTTCCGGCAGTAAGAGACATTTTCGGGAAGCTGAATTTCGGCCCCTGCGTGTTTCCACTGCAGACTAGGTATCCGAGTGTGGGCGCCATAATCCAGATATTTAAAATTCCTGGTAATGTAAATGTATGCAATGTATTTAACAGCACAGGATTGCAGAACTGGAGGTCAAGAGTACATTAGCAAGCCTTGCTCCTGTGTTGTCATGGGAATACCATCTGTGGATTGCAGCTGGTTACAATAGAATAAAATTAAATTGTAAAGTTTGGTGATTTTGGTGATGCATTTAAGGGGAAGTTAGGTAAACACTTGAGGAAGAAAGGAATAGAAGGATATGCTGATAGGGTGAGATGAAGAGGGGTGGGAGGAGGCTCATGTGGAGCATAAACACCGGCATGGAGCGGTTGGGTGGAATGGCCTGTTTCAGTGCTGTACATTCTAAGTAAGTTTCTTTGATGCAGTTTATATCAGACAAATACAAGAACAATTAGCGAAGACACAGAATAAACATGACACAGAGTGTACACAGTGCAGTACAAGCACGCACACATATGGATAAATATAATTACACTGAAGCAGGTGGTTGAAGCTCAATCGGAACGAGGGCAGCAGAGCGGCCAGGGAATGGATAAAACATTGGACTGCAAGGGTTAAAAATAAACTCAAGGCAGACAAACATAAACAAAGCAGCTGGGGTCAGTCCCACAGACAGTCATCATGGCGCACTGCAGAGAAACTGGAGTCGTACTGTTTCCTTTTGTTACAGGAGATTTATTATAGAAGGTGAT
The DNA here is from genome assembly GCF_044704955.1 of Pristiophorus japonicus. Classification (NCBI taxonomy): domain Eukaryota; kingdom Metazoa; phylum Chordata; class Chondrichthyes; family Pristiophoridae; genus Pristiophorus; species Pristiophorus japonicus. The sequence goes on along the minus strand of NC_091983.1, from coordinate 215,214,923 downwards.
TCACCTCCAACAGGAGAATCAATACATTGTGGAGAGTCTACAATTAACAAATAACACAGGATCAGTGAAGGAATGGGCTTTACTGGTACACGATCTTTTGTCTTCGCACATACATGAGTGTGACTGTGTGCGCGTGCGTGTGCGTGTGGTTGCGTGTGTGTGTGATTGCGTGATTGTGTGTGCGTGTGTGATTGTGTGTGCATGCGATTGTGTGTGCGTGCGTGTGATTGTGTGCACGTGCGTGTGATTGTATGTGCCTGCGTGTGATTGTGTGCGCGTGCATGTGATTGTATGTGCGTGCGTGTGCGTGTGATTGTGTGCGCGTGCGATTGATTGTGATTGTGTGCATGTGATTGTGTACGCATGCGTGTGATTCTGTGTGCATGCGCGTGCGATTGTGCACGTGTGTGTGTGCGATTGTGCATGTGTGCGTGTGCGATTGTGCGTTTGTGTGTGCGTGCGTGTGATTGTGTGTGCATGCACGATTGTGTGAGCGTGCACGTGCGATTGTGCACGCATGCGTGTGCGTGCGATTGTGCGCGCGTTTGTGCGTGCGTGCGTGCGTGATTGTGTGTGCGTGCGTGTGCGTGTGATTGTGTGCGCGTGCATGCGTGTGATTGTGTGTGCGTGCGTACGCGATTGTGTGTGTGCGTGTGCGATTGTGCGCGCGTGCGAGTGATTGTGTGTGCGTGCGTGTGCGTGCGTGATTGTGTGTGCGTGCGATTGTGCGCGTGTGTGATTGTGTGAGTGTGCGATTATGTGCGCGTGCACGCGTGCGTGTGCTGCACACGCGTTTGTGAGTGCGTGCGTGATTGTGTGTGCGTGCGTGTGTGTGTGATTGTGTACGCGTGCGTGCATGTGATTGTGTGTGATTGTGTGTGCCTGCGTGTGCGATTGTGTGTGCGTGCACGTGCGATTGTGCGCGCGTGTGCGTGATTGTGTGTGCGTGTGTGATTGTGTGTGCGTGCGAGTGTGTGATTGTGTGTGGGTGCGTGTGCGACTGTGTGCGTGTGCGCGTACGTGTGCGTGCAATTGTGCGCGCGTGCGTGTGCGATTTTGTGTGCGTGCGTGTGCGTGCGTGATTGTGTGTGCGCGCATGTGATTGCGTGCGTGTGTGTGCATGATTGTGTGCGCATGCGTGCGATTGTGTGTGCGTGCATGTGATTGTGTGTGATTGTGTGCGTGTGCGGTGCATGATTGTGTACGCGTGCGTGTGATTGAGTGTGCGTGCGTGTGAGCGTGTGATTGTGTGTACGTGCGTGATTGTGTGCATGTGCGTGCATGTGATTGTGTGTGTGCGCGTGCGATTGTGTGTGCGTGCACGTGCGATTGTGTGTGTGTGCGCGTGCGATTGTGTGTGCGTGCACGTGCGATTGTGTGCGTGATTGTGCGTGCGTGATTGTGCGTGCGCATGCTTGTGTGCGTGCGTGCGTTTGTGTGTGCGTGCGTGCGTTTGTGTGTACGTGCGTGCATGTGTGTGCATGCGATTGTGCGCGTGTGCGATTGTGTGTGCGTGCGTGATTGCGCGTGCGTGCGATTGTGCGCGCGTATGTGTGCGATTGTGCACGCGTATGTGTGCAATTGTGCGTGTGCGCGTGTGATTGTGTGTGCGTATGATTGTGCGTGTGCGCATGTGATTGTGTGTGCGTGCGTGCGTGTGCGTGTGTGATTGTGTGTGTGTTGTGTGTGTGTGTGATTGAGCGTGTGAGTGTGATTTTGTCTGTGTGTGTGTGTGTGTGTGTGTGTGTGTATAATTGTGTGTGTACGTGTGTCAGCAAGGGTTGATTTTCACTGCCTTCGCCTTGTGTTCACGGGACAGTAATGACCTCAAAATGGCGTTTATCTTTATCGGCTTGTCAACACCGCCAATGCGGCCGGCTCCATTTTGAAAGGGGGCTAACACCAGGTGCCCTAAGCACCTGCCTGTCTCAGGCCATAGGTCCCTTTTAATATGGAAATATAAATAGGAACCCTATTGCCATTTCACGGTGAACCTGCTTGCAGTCTGCACAGTGCCATGGCCGATGGAACCGAAGAGAGCCGCCAAGGATAAGCGTTTATTTGTACTAACTGAAATGCAGCCATATCTCTGATTGGCTCTCCATTATCATATGACCGATTGCTGATTGGTCCCCTTAGAGGATAAGCCACACCCTGAAGTTCATCTGAAATGTGTAACTGGAACCGCCCAGCCCAAGTTCAGAGTGACTTTCCAATTTGTATTCGATCCATTTTGACTTCAGAAGCCACAGAAGATAGATCTCCATAAAAGCCACCAAGTTCCAGCTGAAGTCCCTTACCCCAGCGTAAGTGCATTCCTCCCCCAGCTGAAGGCCATTACCCAAGCTGAAGACCTTACCTCCCTTGCCCCAAAGATGCGGCATTGTGTGCGGATTGTTAACAGGTTAATTGGGTGTGAAGTGGATGATGACAGTGTCGTGACTTCTGGATTTCATCCACCCCACCAGTGTTCCTTGTAACACACGCACCGAGCTTGCCCGCACCAGGGGGTTGGAAGTACGTGATCCGTCCTGAGATCCCTCTCTCCCCTCCAATTCACCCACCACCTGTGTCTCTTACTGCCACCACCCCGAAGCGCTCTCTCTCTCTCTCTTCCCCTCCTCCCCCCCTCCCGCCACCCCAGCCTCTCTTTCTCTCTCCCCACAGGCTCTTTCTTTCTCCGCCCAAGCTCTCTCTCTCTCTCTCTCCCTCTTTCCCCCCAGGCTCTTTCGCTCTCCCTCTCCCCAAGCTGTTTCTCTCTTCCCGCCGCCCCCCCCCTCAGGAACTCTCCCCGCTAGGATTAAATGGGGGGCGCGGGGGTGGGGAGGGTGGAGTCGGTGATATTTGTCCTAATTCTCAGGATACGCATGCGCAGAAGGGAGACCGAGTACAAATAGTTACTCTGAGCGTTTAATTATTTTTGTGGGCCCCAATGGAACAGGAGTGCTTCTCCGGGGCTTCTCAGCCACACCAAGACCCCCACCCTCAGTGATTGTGACATCCAATACTTCTCTAGCAGCCCTGCCCAGCCCGATCTTGAGGCGTCTTATCTGCTGAGCTGCATCAGGTCGCTGGTTTGGCACTCAGCTGTTGGCCTGCCGTATTTACATGAGTTCGGGGCCTCAAAATGGTGGGGGCCTCCTCACCGCCACAACGGGTGACCGATCGGTCGCCCAAAAGTCAAAATCGAACCCCCTCCCCTCCCACTCCTTTACACCACAATTCACAGTCCCGATTCAAGAGGTGGGTTTTCACCTTTAGTCTTCCCAGCACAGAACTTCCATGTGGCGGGAGTGTGTGTCGGGTATTCGTCCACACGCCCAACCCTCATCAGTATCCATCCACTAAAATGAACAGATAGTGGGCCGATGAATTGTGCACGCACCTGAACTCTTGATACTTGTTCCCAGCACACAAACCAGTGTAGGAGATTAAAGACAAGAAATATCCTGGCAGAACCTTTGGCTCTTCTCCCTCCTCCCACCCAGCTAACCAGCGATCATCATAGGCAGTCCCTCGGAGTCGAGGATGACTTGCTTCCACATTAAAAATGAGTTCTGAGATGACTGTTAACTCCAACGTGGGAGCTACAGTCTCTGTCGCAAGTTGGACAGACATTGGTTGAAAGTACGTTGGTTGAAGTGCCGGTTTTTACGAAGTGCTTGGGTTGTCATGCGCTCCTTCCAACGTATGCGCTTGGTCTTCACTTGCTCACGCCGAAGAGACTCGAAGTGTTCCACGCCATCACAGATTATTCTCTTCCAGTTTGCACGATCTTGGGCCAGTGATTCCCAGGTGTCGGTGGGGATGTTGAACTTCTTCAAGGAGGCCGTGAGGGTGTCCTCACAACGTTTCCTCTGCCCACCTGGAGCTAGTTTGCCGTGTTGGAGCTTCAGGTAGAGCGCTTGCTTTGGGGATGTCGGGATACAGACGTGATCACCGACATTTCTCCATTTCTGAGCTTCGTTCTTTCTGTTGAAGCATTACATGTTTATTGGTGATTTTCCCAGCTGTCGGATAGGACAGCCTCCCTCACACACAAGAGACAGCTCATAGGAACATAAGAATTAGGCGCAGGAGTAGGCCATATTGCCCCTCGTGCCTGCTCCACCATTCAATAAGATCATGACTGATCTTCGACCTTAACTCCACTTTCCTGCCCCATCCCCATATTCCTTGATTCCCCCCTAGAGTCCAAAAAATCTATCTATATCAGCCTTGAATATATTCAATGACTGAGCATCCACAGCCCTTTGGGGTAGAGAATTCCAGAAATCCACAACCCTCTGAGTGAAGGAATTCCTCCTCATCCCAGTCTGACTAAGGATAGGGGGTAAGCCATTTAGGACCGAGATGAGGAGAAACTTCTTCACCCAGAGAGTGGTGAACCTGTGGAATTCTCTACCACAGAAAGTTGTTGAGGCCAATTCACTAAATATATTCAAAAAGGAGTTAGATGAAGTCCTTACTACTAGGGGGATCAAGGGGTATGGTGAGAAAGCAGGAATGGGGTACTGAAGTTGCATGTTCAGCCATGAACTCATTGAATGGCGGTGCAGGCTAGAAGGGCCGAATGGCCTACTCCTGCACCTATTTTCTATGTTTCTATGAAATGGTTGACCCCTTATCCTGAGACTATGCCCCCGCCCCCCCCCCCCCCCCCAGTTATAGACTCTCCAACCAGGGGAAACAACCTCTCAGCATCTACCCTGTCAATCCTCCTCAGAATCTTAAATGTTTCAAATCACCTCTCATTTTTCTAACCTACAAAGAGTAGAGCCCCAATTTATTCAATGTCTTCTCCCAAGTATCAATCTAGTGAACTTTCCTTGCATGGCCTCTATTGCAAGTATATCCTTCCTTCAATAAGGAGACCAAAACTGTGCACAGTACTGCAGGTGTTGTGTCACCAAAGCCCTGTACAGTTTCAGCACTACTTACTGGGGCCGAAATTCACCATTCCCGAAGGGATGGTTACCACGTGGTTTGGGCGTACGGGTGTTTTTCCCTCCCCAAGCCATAATCAGCTCGGGGGTGGGGATTTGAGCGGTGAGCACTTCTGCCAGAAACGGCGCGGTGAAACTGCGGTAAAAGGTTTCCAGCAGTGACCCCAGCAGCAGCGGGTCGCTGAAAAGCCAGTCCAGCGATGTTGAGCATCCAAAAAGGTAGGAATTTTCCTGGCAGTGCCCCCGCAAAGTTTTCCAGTCAGTGAACAAACGTGACACCGGTGGAGTTTTGCCGCGATCGGATCCGTTTGGTAGAGCAATTGTTAAATGATTAGTGCTTTTATTTCAGATTCCAGCATCCGTATTTTGCTTTTGAAATAGTTTTATTAATTGTTTTGGCTCAAATAAACCTGCTGAGTGCTGCTCAGAGGTTTGCACATACTTTTGTACAACTTTCAGGTCTAACTCTTCAATGGAGGCCTGTGGGCTGCAGAGAGCTGCTTGGCAGGGTTCACCCTGAGGATGGGAGGAGTGTTGGGAGGGCGACACCTGGTACACCTGCTCAGAAGTAGGGTGGCACGCAGGAGAAGGCATCACCGTCAGCACCGTGCAGACAGGCAGCGGGCAAGGGAGGGAGCAGCCATTGATTCGTTCAAACTGCGCCAGACCAGTGTGCCCGCTGTCTTCACCGGCCCGAATCAGGATTGTGGTTGGCTGCATGAACAAGGGATATCGCCTGTGGCTGCTCACTCCTCTGCGGAACCCCAGGACAGGGCCAGAGCCTGCTTACAATGACGCTCATTGTGCCACCAGGTGTATCGTCGAGCAGTGCAGAGGCATCCTTAAGCAGAGATTCCGGAGCCTGGACCACTCTGGTGGCACCGTGCAGTACTCTCTTCAACGGGTCTCCATATCATCGTGGTCTGCTGCACAACCTGGCCATCATGAGGGGACAGTCGCTGGAGGTCGAGCCAGCATTACCACCTCCATGCATTATGTACTGGCGGTCTGCCAGGCCTCCCCACATCAGGAAACAGTATTCTTCTTCTGTCCTCCACACCCTCCATCAGTGTCTCCAGCCTCATATCAGTGAACCTGTTGGCCCTCCTTGTACCTCAAGTGCCAGCCTTCCAACCTCCTTCCCCCTCAGGGCCTTGCTGCAAACCCTAACCTTTAAAAAGGCCAGGGAGCAGCTGGTTCATTAGAAACCCTTACCTGCATGCTGAATTTCTCAGTGGTCATAATTCTCAAATTAAGACAGCCACACCGCTGAAAAATCCACTTTGGAAGGGTTCATTAGTACTGGAATCCATTTGGTCACTTTTGGAGCTGAACATGGCGTAGCCCAGTCACGAAAAAAAGTTGGCGTTAATGGCCTAAAAAAGGTGGTGGTGGTGGGGGGGGGAAGAGAAGCACCAGCTTTCCAGTGGTACTGAATTTCAGACCCACTTACTCTTATACTCCAACCCCTTTGCAACATGCCAACATGCCATTTGCCTTCCTAATTGCTTGCTGTACCTACGTACTAACTTTGTCTAAATCACTCTGAACACAAACATTTAAGTTTCTCACTATTTAAAAAAGTATTCTGTTTTTCTATTCTTCCGACCAAACCTCACATTTCCCCACATTATATTCCAACTGCCACCTTATTGTCCACTCACTTAACCTGTCTTTATCCCTTTGCAGGCTCTTTGTGTCCTCCTCACAGCTTACTTTCCCACTTAGCTTTGTATTGTCAGCAAAGCTGGTTACATTGCACTCGGTCCCTTCAGCTAATGTATTAATATAGATTGTAAATAGCCGAGGCCCCAGCACCGATCCTTGCGACACCCCACTAGGTACAGTCTGCCAAGCTCGGAAAGTTGGAGAGAAACATGGGGCCAGATTTGTGCCTTTACCACCTGGCATTAAATGCCACCTGGGAGAAAGGCAGAGAGGTAACTTTTCTGGGGACCAGGGAATGTGGAAATTAAAAAAAAACACATGCCTATAACAGAACCTACTCGATTTTCCTTCATTTCATTGGAAGAAAGTACTGATGAGTTCTGCAAGAGGTGAGTGATCCGACCGCTAGATTTTCTATCCTGCGCTCTGCTCAAGTGGTAAAGACAAGAATCCAACCTTCTATTTTTAAAGTATGTGGTGTTTGGGGTTATCATTGCTTAATGGAGGCTCACCATGGACATTCCATACCAGCTTGTGTTGTGCTTATATTCTGCTTTAACATCCAAACCCTACTGACATGTAACTGAACTGGGTGGAGAGATAGGAAACTATATTAACGTTACCCGACTGGTGAGTATCATGAGCGAGATACCGTGTGCCCCTCACTCGTACCTGCTACTGGAGTAAATGCCGTCATGTACACTCCTCCTCTGTTCCTGTATCCACGACTACATGAAACACTGCATCGTGCACAGCTCAGTTATCTTTAAGCCAAAACGTTAATTTGAAACTCGCCTGTAGAAATAATCCCACACAAAAAGGTTAGAGGGAATAGTCAAAGCAGTGATAATACTATTTAGAGCATAAGCATGTCATTCCGCCCAACTGGTCTGTGCTCCAGGTGAGATTAGAGATTTAGTGGGCAAAAATTTGTCAGATGGAGGACAACATGGGAAAATGTGATTATCCACTTTGGCAGAAAAAATAGAAAAGCAAATTATAATTTAAATGGAGAAAAATTGCAAAGTGCTGCAGTACAGAGGGACCTGGGGGTACTTGTGAATGAAACATAAAAAGTTAGTATGCAGGTACAGCAAGTAATCAGGAAGGCAAATGGAATTTTGGCCATTATTGCAAGGGGGATAGAGTATAAAAGCAGAGAAGTCCTGCTCCAACTGTACAGGGTATTGGTGAGGCCACAACTGGAGTACTGTGTACAGTTTTGGTCTCCGTATTTAAGGATATACTTGCATTGGAGGCTGTTCAGAGAAGGTTCACTAAGTTGATTCCAGAGACGAGGGGGTTGACTTAAGATAGGTTGAGTTGGAGTTTAGAAGAATGGGAGGTGATCTTATTGAAATATATAAGATAATGAGGGGACTCGACAAGGTGGATGCAGAGAGGATATTTTCACTCATAGGGGAAACAAACTAGAGAACATAGTCTCAGAATAAGAGGCCGCCCATTTAAAACTGAGATGAGGAATTTTTTCCTCTCGGAGGGTTGTAAATCTGTGAAATTCTCTGCCTCAGAAAGCTGTGGAGGCTGGGTCATTGAATCTATTTAAAGCAGAGATAGACAGATTTTTGAGCAGTAAGGGCATAAAGGGTTATGGGGAGCGGGCGGGGAAGTGGACCTGAGTCCATGACCAGATCAGCCATGATCTTATTAAATGGTGGAGCAGGCTCGAGGGGCCGGATGGCCTAATCCTGCTCCTATTTCTTATGTTCACACAAGTCTCCTCCCACTGTACCTCATCCCACTCTCATAATGGGACTGTGATCTCACCGGGTTGGAGGGGGGAGTGGCTTCTTGCCAAAAGCGGGCGGGATGTACAAAAGACCAGAATCAGAGCAAATAACAGTTTCAGGGTGGGGAGGATTGTAGGGTGGAGAGGATTGTAGGGTGGGAGAAGGTTCCAGAGTCCAGAGATAGGGAGGGGCGATGCCATGGAGGGTTTAAACAGGAGGAGGAGAATATTAAACGTGAGTATTTAGCAGCCAATGTGCAAGGTGAGCAGGGCTTGGTACAGGACAGGATATAGCCAGCAAAGTTTTAGATGTGTTGTAGTTTACAAGGCCGGCCAGCAGAGCATTGGAATAAGAGGGTCAGGAGGTGACAAAGGAATGGATAAGGGTTACTGCGATGAAACGTGAAACAAAAAAACAGCAGGGAATGGTGGTGAAGGGAGCCACAAGGCTGACGTTGGCACAAAAGGCACGAGGTCAGAGAAAAAATTGCAGCCACTGGGCTTCTTTAGTTCTGAAAGGTGATGAATGAGAGAGGACGCGACACGAGTTCCAAACAGTAAACCAGAGCACTACATCCACATTAGAACATCGGGCCATAGGTTAAAATGGTAACGGGACAATTTAAATTCAGGACCAACACCAGAAAGAACATCTTCATGCAGAGTGATCAACACTCGGAAAAGAGGCAGAGATCATAACTTCATTCGAGGGATAGGTGTCATGAGGGCATCATAAATTCTTGTTTTAGTCGAGATTGACAAGTCAAGATGGGATGAATAGCTGTACTCCTTTGTGTCTTGAATTGAGGCATTTGTCCTTTCTGCTGGTCCTCTAACCCACAGACCCCTTTCCCCTTCCTCAAACTGCTTCACGCTCACACTATTTATGGATGCTGGTAGATGGCCCCCACTAGTGCACTGTTTTGCTGCATCTGCCACCCCTGCTCCCCTTAGCACTACTGCTAATGGTACACGTTGCAGGAGCTGGGCTCTGCTGCTTTCATCTGCCTTTTGTTCAGTTCACATTTGCTGATTCAAAGGCACCTTCCATTCCGCTCTGCTTCTTTCATAATCTACCCTGACCATGTACTCACTGATGGGAGAAGATTTAACATTGCCTCTTTAAGTAAGAATCCCACATCTGATATGGTGTGGAAGGCAATAAATAGTAAAGTCTCAAGTGCTTTTAGTCCAAATGCTAATGACATTGATTTAAAAAAAAAACATCCACACAACTCACCTCGATCCCACAGCTGGACAGCAGAGTTGTGAATGGTGATCACAGCCAATGTGTCAGCAGTGGGCAGCACACTCACCTCGGAGTTAGAAGGTTGTGGGTTCACATCCCACTCGAGGGACTTGAGCACAAAAATCTAGGCTGACACTCCAATGCAGTGCTGTCGGAGGTGCCATCTTTCGGATGAGACGTTAAACTAAGGCCCCATCTGCCCTCTCAGGTGGACGTAAAAGATCCCATGGCACTATTTTGAAGAGCAGGGAAGTTATCGCCGATGTCCTTGCCAATATTTATCCCGCTTTAATATTGCAAAAACAGATTACCTGGTCGTGATCACCTTGCTGTTTGTGGGAGCTTGCTGTGCGCAAGTCAGTTGCCGGGTTTCCGACATTACAACAGAGACCACACTCCAAAAGTACTTCATTGGTTGTAAAGCGCTATATAAATGCAAGTCTTTCTTTATTACAGCTGATAGGTAGTAGTTCTGAAAGGTGATTACAGCCAATGTGCAGTAGTTCTGAATGATGCCTGTAATCAATATTGTGCATACAGATAAAGTCGTCTTGGAATTTTGCACTTGCAGTTCAAACCTTGTCCAAGTGAGTTGCACAGCAGTTACAGGCACAATTTGCTTGTGCAAATGACAGTTATGCTGGCCAATTGCGCTCAATCAGAAAGGTCCCTTGCCATCATCATACATTAGTACGCTTCTGTAAAAGAAATTTTAATTAAGGTCTTGCACTTTTTATTGTCCTGTGTACAGCTGAATTTGAACAATACAAATAATTCCAGAGGTGGGCTGACCTGGGTAAGATCTTTATTATACAGGTTTTAAAATGACAAGAACTGGATTAGGAAAATTGAATAGTTATGCAAAACATGTCAACTGGTACAGAAACCGTAAAATGTATATTTAATAACAATTAAAATGTTATATTCATAATGTGAGTTGGGAGGGAGAAATAAAATGAATGCAGAGGCATCATCTGGTTAAAATGTACAAATACCAAGAATCCAAAGTTTGGACCACACGCCCAATTAAAGGAATGTAGTAACATCCGAAAACACATTACTACATTTGTGCATCTGCTATCAAAGTTATCGAGTGCATAGTAATTCTCTTAAAATAATCCTTTAGGATGTCATTGGCTGTACAGGAAGCAATCTGGAAATGCAATTGATTACTGCACATAGGTCAAAGTTACATGTATAAAAGCATTTAAAAAAAAAATCAGCAAGTTAGACATAAAGGACACTCTGGAATGGCTGTAAGCTCTGTCATTTTATCCTTTAAAGAACTTTGTTGTGCTAACCCTACTGGAGCAAGGTGGGCAAGGGTTAGTCTCTCACACTCTAGAAAGTTCAACATGATTGTGAATTGTCAAACGTGTTAAAGCAACACTCCCACAAGTCTATACAGCGAACGTCCATCTCTCGCCGGTTCACAGCACTGAGCTATTAATCTGGCGAGTACACCCAGGGATGCGAGGAATACCATTAGCTCGGAGGATGTTGCGTGCAGGTTTTGCCACATGAATTGCAGTCTGATTCACATCGCTGGAAAGCTGGATCACTTTTATCATCGGGGTACATGATAAGTAGGTGGAACTTTAGCACAATTTCTTTAAATATATACTTTTCAGATGACATAATATTATATCACTAGGTTTTTTTTTTAGAAAAAATCTTAAGTCTATAAACTTAAACAAAGTAGTAATAAAAACAAACCAGCGCAATGGTGACACAAGGGCGGTGCAACAATATGCAAAAAAAAGACAATTGCTTTTGGCAGCATCCAATGTCACCAAGTGGCTCACAAACATGGCAATATGCAAGTATCTGGAGGGGGAGGGGGGAGAAAGCAAATACAAGTCTCAGTTATATTATTTTGCAAGATTTTCAGCTGCAAACAACCTTCCTCTTCTCTGCTGAGCTGCAGTAACATCGACTGTAAATTTGCAGATGTTTGTGGAGGTTTATGCAAACATCCTCGGTGGTCTTGCAGTGAAGGAAGGCGACATCCACTCAATGCCACTGTCTTTTAACATGGTGCAGGGACCGCACTTGACTACTTGAAATCCCTTGGGTTTTGTTAACATCGAAGAGTTCAGCTGAACCGACAGGCAGGCAGGAGGGGGGAAGACGATATTTGGGCGAGAAGTAGCATTTTAGAGATGGTTCCCCATCAGTTTAACAATGACTATTATACAATACTAACATTCTGACATTTTCAAAAAAAATAGCCTCAATTAAACACGGCGCCTCAAGATGAAGGAAAGGAGCCGGTTTTCCACAGCAAGGGAGCTAGGGCATGATATTAGAAGATACCAGTTTCTGCAGAATGGCAATCCAGATTCTGGGAATCACCCAACTTGTAATGGCAATGAAAAAAGGGGAGGAGCACCCAAAGGCGAGCAGTTTTTAAATAGCACAGCCGGTCACAGGTTGTCTCCTGGCTGATACTGAGGCTCTGTTGCAGTGAAGTAGTCCTCCAGGAAGGCCTGTAGATACTCAAAGGTCGGCCTCTCCTCTGGATCTTTCTTCCAACACTGTATCATGAGCTCATGAAGGGAGCTGGGGCAGTCCTGTGGAGATGCCATCCTGTACCCACGCTCCACCTGCTCCAACACTTCGCGGTTATTCATACCTGATTGGAACAGAGAGGGTGATTAAAACAGTATTTAAGTTAGTTATTATTAATTTAAGTATATAGGCACACTACCAATTATGTTAAGTGTAATAAAGCATTGTCGAGAGAGGATTTCCTATGTACGAGAAGATTAAATTTGATACCGTATCAATGCTGTTTATAACCAATTCCAACCCTACCCGATCATCTCAACTTTAAGGGATGTGGCCAACACTGGTACGGCAGTATTTATTGCCCATTCCTAGTTGCCCTGAACACATTAAGAGTCAAGGGAAAGTAGTGTGGGGCTGGAGTTATGTGTAGGTCAGACCATGTAGGGGTGGCAGGTTACCTTCCCTGAAGAATATACATTGGGCTTTTCCCACAGATTACCAACTTGCCACGCTGGGATTTGAATGCTGGGAATGAGCAGCCCTGCACAGTTAAATGGACTTCTTTTATACTTCAGAAAAATGTAAGAATTTTTGAGTCGACATTTAGATCAAAAACCTGTTTCGAGGACCGACAATGGCCATTTTACAGGGTACCTGTAAAGTGGAATTAACCTTGGGAACAAAGTGGTCCACAGACTTGAATCCACAACTGATTTGCAGAGGTACAATATATAACTCTCTACTGGAACTGTTCCTTTTAAAGAATTGACTGCCTTTTTAAAATAGCTGGTTTCAAATTTCTCGCAAGTTGTTATTTTTGGAGAAAGAATGCTTCAATACTGAATTCAAAAACTGGCAGAAAGTAGGACTCCTGTTGAGGTTGAGTGATGGCAGTGCTGACAGCTCCATCACACCAAATGAAATGGTTTATTCTCTGCAGTTCTTACCTGGATATGGCACTCGCCCCTTCGTCACCAGCTCTGTCAGTAGAATTCCAAAGGACCAAACGTCTGACTTGATTGTGAACCTCCCATACAATGCGGCTTCTGGTGCAGTCCATTTTATGGGAAACTTTGCACCTGAGGGGTGTGGGGGGGGGGAATAAGATTTTCCTTGAAATTCATTTTTAAGAAAACAACCTTATAAAATAAAAACTGTTACATGGGGTATTTTGGGGACAAGTTTGTTCCCCCTTTCTTTTAGAAACTTTTTGTCTTTTTCTTGCCCGACACCTTGCAGCCAGGAGGATAGGTACACACTCTCCTTCCAAGCCACCAACCTCCCAATAACTGGCTGCGAGGTGATGCCAGACGCTACACGAGCACAGTTCTCCCCCATGACTTCCCCTCCGCAGCCCTGGGGCACCGCACCGATGGCACTCACTGCCCCCTTCATTCAGCGTAGCTCATACTTTGGATCATAGGGGAGGGGGAGAAGGACGACAGTGTCCAGCCAAGGCCCGGCAGCACTGGCTCGTAAGCTTCTGAAAGATCTCTGCAAACACACAACTGGTCAGCTGTGGCTCAGTGGGTAGCACACTCGCCTCGGAGTCAGAAGGTTGTGGGTTCAAGTCTCACTCCAAGGACATGAGCACAAAAATCTAGGCTGACTCTCCAGTGCAGTGCTGAGGGAGTGCTGCACTGTCGGAGGCGCCATCTTGCAGATGAGAAGTTAAAATAAGCCTGCTCTCTCAAGTGGACATAAACGATCCCATGGCACTATTTTGAAGAAGAGCAGGGGAGTTAACCCGGTTTCCTGGCCAATATTTATCCCTCAATCAACAATACAAGAATACAGATTATTTGGTCATTATCACATTGCTGTTTGTGGGAGCTTGCTTGTGCGCGAATTCGCTGCTGAGTTTCCTACATTACAACAGTGGCTACACTCCAAAAGTACTTCTTTGGTTGTAAAGTGTTTTGAGACGTCCGGTGGTCATGAAAGGTGCTATAGAAATCCAAGTCTTTCTTTCTTTTCATAGTAGGATCGAAGTCCGCCAGCAGTGAAGGAAGTGAGAAGAGCATTGACTGACTACACGCTGGGGGACGCATGTCTGTCACTGATAGTTCTATGTGCGGCTGAACATGTGCGAGGGTGAGCGTGAGAGAAAGCAAGGAAAATGCAGTCTGAAGTAAAGTGCTTTCTGAAGTAAAATTAAATTAATAGCTTTAATTTCAAGTTTAGTTGAAAATCTATTCAAATTCATTGTATTCCAATCATTTTCAAAAACATAATGAAGACATTTATATGGCGCCTTTTACCACCTCAGGATGTCCCAAGACACTTTATCGCGAATGAAATACTTTTGGAGTGAAGTCCAGCACTTCAGTGTAGTACTACACTGGAGTGGGACTTGAACCAACAACCTTCGGACAGAAACAAGAATGCTAACACTGAGCCTAGGCGGACATCTTAAGTACAGTTGACACTTTCACTGAGCAAAGTAGAATATTTATAATTCAAACTAAAACAGAACTTACAGCAGGTGTGTAATCAGCACAGTCTGTCCTATAGGGACATTAGGAAAAGGACTGGGCCACTCAGCCCCTCGAGCCACAATTAGATCATGGTTGATCTGTATCTCAACATTCATTAACCTCCCTTTGCTCCATATCTCTCGATAACCTTATCGAGCAAAAATCCACAGATCTCAGTCTCGTAAGCTCCAATTGTCCTAGCTTCCAGTCTTTCGGGGGAAGAGAGTCCTTTCAATCCCGTTTAACATTTTTAACACCTCCATCAGATCACGGCTCAATCTTCTATGCTCAAGGGAACACAAGCCATGTTTATGCAACCTGTCCTCATAATTTAACCTTTTAACCCCCGGTATCAACCTGATGAATCTGCATTGCACCACCTACAAGGTCATAATATCCTTCTTGAGGTGTCGTGCCCAAAACTGAACGCAGTTTGGGTCTGGCCAAGGATCTGTGCAACTGAAGCACAAGAAATATAGGGCCAGGAATCGGCCATTCAGCCCCGAGCCTAGTCTGCCATTCAATCAGATTATGGCTGATCAACCCACCTTGGTTCCATAACCCTTCATAGAAACATAAAAAATAGGTGCGGGAGTAGGCCATTCGGCCCTTCGAACCTCCACCATCATTCAATAAGATCATGGCTGATCATTCACCTCAGTACCCCTTTCCTGCTTTCTCTCTATACCCCTTGATCCCTTTAGCCGTAAAGGCCATATCTAACTCCCTCTTGAATATATCCAACGAACTGGCATCAACAACTCTCTGCGGTAGGGAATTCCACAGGTTAACAACTGAGTGAAGAATTTTCTCCTCATCTCCGTCCTAAATGGCTTATCCCTTATCCTTCGACTATGTCCCCTGGTTCTGGACTTCCCCAACATCGGGAACATTCTTCCCGCATCTAACCCGTCCAGTCCCGTCAGAATTTTTAATGTTTTTATGAGATCCCCTCTCATCCTTCTAAACTCCAGTGAATACAGGCCCAGTCTCCCCTCATATGTCAGTCCTGCCATCCCGGGAATCAGTCTGGTGAACCTTCGCTGCACTCCCTCAATAGCAAGAATGTCCTTCCTCAGATTAGGAGACCAAAACTGAACACAATATTCCAGGTGAGACCTCACTAAGGCCCTGTACAACTGCAGTAAGACCTCCCTGCTCCTATACTCAAATCCCCTAGATATGAAGGCCGACATTTTAACCTACATATCGATTGGTCAAATCAAATCGCACAGGGTAGCCTGGAGGAGGAATTCATAGAATGCATACGGGATTGTTTCTTAGAACAGTATGTTACAGAACCTACAAGAGAGCAAGCTATCTTAGATCTGGTCCGGTGTAATGATTCAGGAATAATAAACGATCTCCTAGTAAAAGATCCTCTCAGAATGAGTGATCACAGTATGGTTGAATTTGTAATATAGATTGAGGGTGAGGAAGTAGTGTCTCAAATGAGCATACTATGCTTAAACAAAGGGGACTACAGTGGGATGAGGCCAGAGTTGGCTAAAGTAGACTGGGAACACGTACTAAATGGTGGCACAATTGAGGAACAGTGGAGGACTTTTAAGGAGCTCTTTCATAGTGCTCAACAAAAATATATTCCAGTGAAAAAGAAGGGCGGTAAGAGAAGGGATAACCAGCCGTGGATAACCAAGGAAATAAAGGAGAGTATCAAATTAACAATCAATGCATATAAGGTGGCCAAGGTTAGTGGGAAACTAGAAGATTAGAAAAATTTTAAACGACAGAAAAGAATGACTAAGAAAGCAATAAAGAAAGGAAAGATAGATTAAGAAAGTAAACTTGCGCAAAACATAAAAACAGATAGTAAAAGCTTTTACCGATATATAAAACGGAAAAGAGTCACTAAAGTAAATGCTGGTCCCTCAGAAGATGAGAAGGGGGATTTAATAATGGGAAATGTGGAAATGGCTGAGACCTTAAACAATTATTTTGCTTCGGTCTTCACAGTGGAAGACACAAAAACCATGCCAAAAATTGCTAGTCACAGGAATGTGGGAAGGGAGGACCTCGAGACAATCACTATCACGAGTGGGGTAGTGTTGGACAGGCTAATGGGACTCAAGGTAGACAAGTCCCCTGGTCCTGATGAAATGCATCCCAGGGTATTAAAAGAGATGGCGGAAGTTATAGCAGATGCATTCTTTATAATCTACCAAAATTCTCTGGACTCTGGGGAGGTACCAGCAGATTGGAAAGCAGCTAATGTAATGCCTCTGTTTAAAAAAGGGGGCAGACAAAAGGCAGGTAACTATAGGCCGGTTAGTTTAACATCTGTAGTGGGGAAAATGCTTGAAGCTATCATTAAGGAAGAAATAGCGGGACATCTAGATAGGAATAGTGCAATCAAGCAGACGCAACATGGATTCATGAAGGGGAAATCATGTTCAACTAATTTACTGGAATTCTTTGAGGATATAACGAGTATGGTGGATAGAGGTGTACCGATGGATGTGGTGCATTTAGATTTCCAAAAGGCATTCGATAAGATGCCACACAAAAGGTTACTGCAGAAGATAAAGGTACGCGGAGTCAGAGGAAATGTATTAGCATGGATCGAGAATTGGCTGACTAACAGAAAGCAGAGAGTCAGAATAAATGGGTCCTTTTCGGGTTGGAAATTGGTGGTTAGTGGCCACAGGGATTGGTGCTGGGACCACAACTGTTTACAATATACATAGATGACCTGGAAGAGGGGACAGAGTGTAGTGTAACAAAATTTGCAGATGACACAAAGATTAGTGGGAAAGCGGGTTGTGTAGAGGACACAGAGAGGCTGCAAAGAGATTTGGATAGGTTAAGCGAATGGGCTAAGGTTTGGCAGATGGAATACAACGTTGGAAAATGTGAGGTCATGAAAAAAAAACAGTAAAAGGGAATATTATTTGAATGGGGAGAAATTACAACATGCTGCGGTGCAGAGGGACCTGGGGGTCCTTGGGCATGAATCCCAAAAATTTAGTTTGCAGGTGCAGCAGGTAATCAGGAAGGCGAATGGAATGTTGGCCTTCATTGCGAGGGGGATGGAGTACAAAAGCAGGGAGGTCCTGCTGCAACTGTACAGGGTATTGGTGAGGCCGCACCTGGAGTACTGCGTGCAGTTTTGGTCACCTTACTTAAGGAAGGATATACTAGCCTTGGAAGGGGTACAGAGATGATTCACTAGGCTGATTCCGGAGATGAGGGGGTTATGATGATAGATTGAGTAGACTGGGTCTTTACTCGTTGGAGTTCAGAAGGATGAGGGGTGATCTTATAGAAACATTTAAAATAATGAAAGGGATACACAAGATAGAGGCAGAGAGGTTGTTTCCACTGGTCGGGGAGACTCAAAATACAGGGGAGCCAATTTAAAACCGAGTTGAGAAGGAATTTCTTCTCCCAGAGGGTTGTGAATCTGTGGAATTCTCTGCCCAGGGAAGCAGTTGAGGCTAGCTCATTGAATGTATTCAAATCACAGATAGATAGATTTTTAACCAATAAGGGAATTAAGGGTTATGGGGAGCGGGCGGGTAAGTGGAACTGAGTCCACAGCCAGATCAGCCATGATCTTTTTGAATGGCGGAGCAGGCTCGAGGGGCTAGATGGCCTACTCCTGTTCCTAATTCTTATGTTCTTAACAATGCATTTGCCTTCTTCACCGCCTGCTGTACCTGCATGCCAACCTTCAATGACTGATGTACCATGACACCCAGGTCTCGTTGCACCTCCCCTTTTCTTAATCTACCGCCATCAGATAATATTCTGCCTTCGTGCTTTTGCCACCAAAGTGGATAACCTCACATTTATCCACATTATACTGCATCTGCCATGCATTTGCCCACTCGCTTAACCTGTCCAAGTCCCCCTCACAGCTCACACCGCCACCCAGCTTCGTGTCATCTGCAAACTTGGAGATATTACACTCAATTCCTTCATCTAAATCATTAATGTATATTGTAAATAGCTGGGGTCCCAGCACTGAGCCCTGTGGCACCCCACTCGTCACTGTCTGCCATTCTGAAAAGGACCCGTTTATCCCGACTCTCTGCCAACCAGTTCTCTATCCACGTCAGTACTTTACCCCAATACCATGTGCTTTAATTTTGCACACCAATCTCTTGTGTGGGACCTTGTCAAAAGCCCTTTGAAAGTCCAAATACACCACATCCACTGGTTCTCCTTTGTTCATCCTCAAAAAATTCTAGAATATTTGTCAAGCATGATTTCCCTTTCATAAATCCATGCTGACTTGGACCGATCCTGTCACTGCTTTCATATCCTTACCTAACAAAAATCTATCAATCTCTATTTTGACATTTTCAATTGACCCCCTAGCCTCAACAGCTTTCTGGGGGTGAGAGTTCCAGATTTGCACTATACCCTGTGTGTGAAGAAGGGCTTCCTGACATCACCCCTGAACGGCCTGGTTCTACTTTTAAGGTCATGCCTCCTTTTTCTGAACAATCCCATCTGAGGAAATAGTTTCACTCTCTCTACCCTCTCACATCCTGTAATCATCTTAAATACCTCAATTACATCACCCCTTAATCCTTGGTACTTGAGGGAATACAAGCCTCGTCCATACAACCGGTCCTCATAATTTAGCTCCTTTAGCCCAGTATAATTCTGATGAATCTGGGAGGCATTCCCCACCAAAATAACCTTCGAGTGTGCGGTGCCCAGTACTCTAGCTGCAGTCCAACCACAGCTCGATCAAACTGCAGCAGAACTTTCACCCTTTGTATTTCGTCCCTCTCGAGATGAAGACCAACATTCCATTAGCCTTTATAATTATTTTTAGTATGTCCACTAGATTTTAGTGATTTCTGGACATGGACCCCTAAAATCACTCTGCTTCCCCACAGTTCCTGCACAGTGGATGGCCTTGCACTTTCCAACATTGATCTCCATCTGCCACAGTTTTGGCCACTCACTTAATCTATCAGCATCGCTTTGCAACTTTCTGCTCCAATCTACACTACTTACTGGGCCACCGGTGTTGTCTGCAAACTTGGATTACATAGGATGTATGGCACAGAAACAGCCCATTCGGCCCAACTAGTCCATGCCGGCGTTTATGCTCCACTCGAGCCTCCTCCCGTCCTTCTTCAACTAAATCTATCCACTTAACCCTCTATTCTCTTCTCCCTCACATGCTTGTCTAGCCTCCCCGTAAATGCATCGATACTATTCGCTCCCTGTGGTAGCGAGTTCCACATTCTCACCATTCTCTGGGTAAAGAAGTTTCTTCTGAATTTCCTATTGGATTTCTAGGTGACTATCTTATAGTTATGCTCTTCCCCACAAGTGGAAACATTCTCTCTGTATCCGCTCTATCAAAACTTTTCATAATTTTAAAGATGTCTATTAGGTCACCCCTCAACCTTCTTTTTTTCCCCAAGAGAAGAGAGACCCAGCCGGTTCATCCTTTCCTGCTATGTACACCCTCGCATTTCTGGTATCATCCTTGTAAATCTTCTCTGTACCCTCTCCAGTGCCTCTATATCCTTTTTATAATATGGCAACCAGAACTGTATGCAGTACTCCAAGTGTGGTCTAACCAAGATTCAATACAGACTTAGCATAACTTCCCTACTTTTCAATTATATCCCACTAGAAATAAACCCTAGTGCTTGGTTTGCTTTTTTATGACCTTGCTAACCTGTGTCGCAACTTTTAGCGATGTGTGTATTTGTTCTCCGAGATCCCTTTGTTCCTCTACCCCACCTAGACGGAAAACCTCCAAGTAATAAGTGACCTCCCTATTCTTCCTACCAAAATGTAATACAGCTCATTTATATCTGTGCTATATGACTCTCTATTCCTTCTCCCAAATCATGAATAAATATGGTGAAAAGGTGAGGCCCCAAGAACAGATATCTGGTGAACATCACTAGTCAGATCCCACCAATCATACCCTTCTTCCCCACTCTTCCTACCTCCCAACCAACTTCCAATCCAAGTCAAAAGATTACCTCAAATTCCGTGCACTCTCATTTTTGCTATTAATCTCTTGTGTGGAAGCTCACTGAATGCCTTCTGGAAGTCCATTTAGATAACTTCCATTGACATTCCTGTGTCTACCTTAGTAAGCTCCTGAAAAAATTCAACTAGATTAGCCAGACATGTCTTACCCTGAACAAAGCTATTCTGTCTCCCTCTCATCAGCTCATATTTGTCCAAAGGCTCAGTCGCTCTATCCCTCCTAATTACAGGATCTGGTAGCTTTCCCACAACGGACCTTAAAAAGACAGGCCTGTCGTTTCCCGGTACCAGTCTCCCACGCTTCTTAAATAATGGAGTGATATTAGCAAGTATCGATATATATATTGAATCAAGAGAGCTTTGAAAGATTATGAACAACACTTCTGCAATTTCCTACTGTTAATATCTACGGTGGAAGACCTTACTTGACACGGGTCGCTTTTTCTCCACAACTCTCACACATATATAACCTCTCGGTTTATTGCTTTTTTTTTTAAAAAAAGCACAATATAAACTTTAGATGAATAAAGCATTTGAAATTTATCTTCCATCTTTTCTTCAAATAATTTTGAAAAACAATCAGTTACTGAGTGAGACTGAAGAGAAGCATAGTATCAGTTGGGCTAACTAAATGCTACTGATGCATCTACGTGCATACTGCATGTACTCTGATAGCCAAAGGAAGATCGTGCAAACAATATCATGGGGCGGAGGGGCCGGGGGTGCTTAGAAGAATGAGAGGGGATCTCATTGAAACGTATAAAATTCTGATGGGGTTGGATAGACTGGATGTGGGGAGGATGTTTCCCCTGGCTGGGAAGTCTAGAACAAGGGGTCACAATCTCAGGATACGGGGTAGGAAATTCAGGATTGAGAGGAGGAGAAATGTTTTCACTCAGAAGGTGGTGAACCTGTGGGAATTTTCTGCCACAGAAGGCTGTGGAGGCCAAGTCACTGAATATATTTAAGGAGATATATAGATTTCTAGACACAAAAGGAATCAAGGGGTATGGGGAGAAAGTGGGAATATGGGGCCCAAGTTTCGAGCCGCGCCTAGAACGGCGCAGTCCCGACCTGGATGCCCGTTTTTCGCACCACAAAGTGCGGCTAAAAAAAAAATGTATTCTCCACCTCCCTACAGGTCCTCTGGCCCTCGGCGCAGCGCAGCAGGAGCTGTATTGGGGCGGAGCCAGGTCCTGCGCTGAAAACAGTGCCGGGACCTCTGCACATGCACGCTACAGTGGGCACGCAAGTGCAGTAGCTCCAGGTGCCCGAAACTGTGTGGGAGGGGCCCGAAGCACGCAGCCCCTAGCCCTGGCCGAATGGCCTCACTGGGGCTGCGTGAATAAGGCTCCTCCCAGGGCCAGCTCCTGCTTCCTGCCGACCCGACCGGACTCCCACTCCCCCCACTCCCCCCCCCCAACTCCCGCTCTTCCCCCCCCCCCCCCCGGACCCGACTCCCACTCCCCCCCCGCCCCCGGACTGGATCCGACCTGACCTCCCTCTCCCCGACCTGACCTCCCTCCCTCGACCCGAACCGACCTCCCTCCCACCACCCCCCCGACCCGACCCAACGCCACCTACCTGTAAATCTGGTGCTGGGGACGGGCCCTGCCCGAAGTCTCGGGCCCGGCCCGTTCAGCCTCCCTCCCCCTTCTCCTTTCCCCTCCCCCTCCTCCTTTCCCCTCCCCCTCCCCCTCCTCCTTTCCCCTCCCCCTTCTCCTTCTCCTTCTCCCCCCCCTTCTCCTTCTCCCCCCCCCTTCTCCTTCTCCCCCCCCCCTTCTCCCCTCCCTCCACCCCCCCTTCCCCTGCTCCCCCCCTTTCTCCCTCTACCCCCTCCTCGCTGTCAGAAACACAGACACTGACAGACAGAGATTGAGAGACACACACAGACAGACAGAGAGATAGAGACACTGACAGAGACACACTGGGGGGGGCATCCCAGCACGCTGTTGGAGGGCTCCCGGTGCTGCAGTCGGTAAGTAGAAAATGTTTTATTTATTGATTTAAAAAAAAATTATTTCTTATTAATTTTTTTTGATTGATTTATTGGTTGATTTATTGATGTATTTATCATTTATTATTGATGATGGCTCTTTATTTGTAAAACTGAAGTGTTTAATGTTTGTAAATTTCCCTTTAAACCACCCCCCCCACCATTCCCTGCGCCTGATTTGTAACCTACGCCTGATTTTCTAAAGTGTAGACAAGGTTTTTTCGAGCGTACAAAAATCTTCACTTACTCCATTCTAAGTTAGTTTGGAGTAAGTTTTCACTGACGAAACTTTGAAAACAGGCGTAAGTGGCCGGACACACCCCCTTTTCAAAAAAAAAAAAAATTCTGTTCCAAAGTGAAACTGTTCTAACTGACTAGAACTGGAGCAAACTAAATGACGAGAATTCCGATTTCTAAGATACTCCGTTCTACACCAGTTGCTCCTAAAAATCAGGAGCAAATCGTGTGGAAACTTGGGGCCATGGTGTTGAGATAGAGGATCAGCCATGATCATAGTGAATGGTGGTGCAGGCTCAAAGGGCCGAATAGCCTACTCCTGCTCTTATTTTCCATGTTTCTATGTATGCTGCGCGTGTCAAACCCCCACATCATCAATTTGAGGCCCAGGCTATTATTACACTCTTGGGCCTCATTTACATCCCACACCAGCTGCCGACCCCAAAGGGACTTTGAGAGATAGCTGGTCAGCTGCCTACAGGTGAAGATCGGGAGGCTGGGGGACTGTCTGCTGGCACTCGGGCTCGACCGGGTCCTGCGGATGGGAAGGGGGGCAAGTCGCGGGCACGGAGGCCCCAATTTTCCTCGTGGCCTCCTGTTCCCCCTGGCCCAAAGGTGAGTTTAAAACCTACCTTTTAGGATCGCTGCTACTGTATGGACAGGTTTTACTGAGCGCAGTGTGCCAATGGTGTCCTCATGACATCATAGGAACCCAATTTGCATGCAATAATGAGGCTCCTACCTGAGTCAGCATATTAAAGTTTTAATGAAGGTATTAAAATACACAACAGACAATCCCATGGATAAATGTAATCATGTTATTGTGAAACTTTTTGGGGGGATATTTCCACCTTATTTTAAACTCATCTTTGGGCGAGGGGGAGTAGAAGTGCTGTGACAGGCCCACGAGGAAAATTGGGGTCGGCAGCTGGTTGGTGGGATGCAAAACCTTGTTTAAAACTTTATTTTCAGCATTAGAAATTTGAGGAAAAAATAGACAAATGTTATTGAAAAAAAAAGTGTCTGATTCGATCCTGGCTTAACTGATAATGTTACAAAAACAGGTTCAATGGCGTCCGTTGCTCCCATAAAAAGACCCCCATGTCCCTTGTGTGGGCACCAGGAGGGTCGATGAGGGAAGTGCGTTTGATGTAGTGTATATGGATTTTAGCAAAGGTCCCACATGGCAGACTGGTCACGAAAGTAAAAGCCCATGGGATCCAGGGCAAAGTGGCAAGTTGGATCCAAAATTGGCTCAGAGGCAGGAAGCAAAGGGTAATGGTTGATGGATGTTTCTGTGACTGGAAGGCTGTATCCAGTGGGGTTCCGCAGGGCTCAGTACTAGGTCCCTTGCTTTTTGTGGTGTACATCAATGATCTAGACTTGAATATAGGGGGTATGATTAAGAAGTTTGCAGATGATACAAAAATAGGCTGTATGGTTGATAATGAAGAAGAAAGCTGCGGACTGCAGGAAGATATCAATGAACACGTCAGGTGGGCAGAACAGTGGCAAATTGAATTTAATCTGGAGAAGTGTAAGGTGATGCATTTGGGGAGGGATAACAAGGAAAGGGAATTCACATTAAATGGTAGGACACTGAGACGTGTAGAGGAACAAAGAGACTTGGGGCTACATGTCCACAGATCCCTGAAGCTAGCAGGCCAGGTAGATAAGGTGGTTAAGAAGGCATACGGAATGCTTGCCTTTATTAGCCGAGGCACAGAATATAAGAGCAGGGGGGGTTATGCTTGAACTATATAAAACACTGGTTAGACCACAGCTGGAGTACTGCATGCAGTTCTGGTCACCGCATTACAGGAAGGAGAGAGTACAGAGGAGAGTTACGAGGATGTTGCCCCTCCAGTGCAATCAAGTAATTGGTAGAAGGTTTAGAGGGGATTTGAGGGGACATTTCTTCACACAGAGGGTTGTGGGGGTCTGGAACTCACTGCTTGAAAGGATGGTAGAGGCAGAAACCCTCACCACATTGGATGTGTACCTGAAGTGCTGTAACCTGCAGAGTTAGGGAACCAGAGCTGGAAAGTGGGATTAGGCTGGATGGCCTCTTGTTCGCCGGGTGCGGGCACGATGGGCCGAAATGGCCTCCTTCCATGCTGTAAACTTCTATGATTGTGTGTGTGCTGGAGTAAACACACACTGTACACTATCTACTTGTATGATTGCGCAATGTTGGATCTATTGGACACGCACATTGTTAGAGTGAATGTAGCTCATTCCATTCTTTTCCAGGTGTTTATAACCTTGCTGCAAATGTCATACATTATTTGGCTCCTTTTGTATGTTAAAATCTCAAATAAATTTAAAAAAAGGAAATGTACTGCTGCTATCAGCCAAAGGGGACACCTCCTTTTATAATGGCACTGGTGTTCATAACGTTCCGCCTGTCAGTACCGCACCAATCAATATTTATCAGATGCATTACCCAAACCTTGCCCTCAAACTTAATGAGCGCGCCTACTGCATATTAAATGAGAAGTGGGGAAATCGCAAGGTCTTTTACATGCTAAATGTTGGGGAGCTGTTTAAATTTCGATGAGCCATATGGCCGAACAGCTGTTGGACTGCATTTTGTATGTAGATTGCCTAAACTGGAAGCCCGAAGACACACGGCCAATGTGGGTTTGAAAGGTATTCATAGTTGAAAACAATTAACAATATGAATTAAAAAGGTGAATTCCACTTGAGATGTGTGAAAAAATATGTGATAGAACATCACCTTTCATAAAACCAATGGAAAATAATTTGGCTTCTATTGCATTATTTTCACTTGTGTATTATGAATATTTGATTAGCTCAGAGGAATGGAGGAATCAAATATTGCTTGTTAAAAAAAAATTGCTGGAATATAATTTTATTTTAATTTTTACATTTTCAATTTTTTTCTTGGTATTACATTTAATTCTCTTCAATCAGCAACCGCAATCCACAACACTGTCATTTTTTTCAGCTACTCTGTGCCAGTGTGGTTTTCATGCCCTACATGTCGCACATGCACAGAGGGGGCTAGTCGCTATACCGGATAACGCCAGAGCACAAACATTTGTTTCGTTGTCTCCATACAAGCTGGTCTTGGCCAACAAATAACTATTGTATCCTTTGCCTACCCTTTATATGATTGAGATGCAATACATCATCTTTAGTATGTAACAAATAAAGTATTTTTTTTAATTGGTGAAAATGATGATGAGACTTAAGCCAGCTAGTCCAGATCCAGCCATCAGCGCAGAAGGCGGGTTTACCTAGGAGCAGAGGATCCAGGAGTAGTGGACAGCACCTCCACAGGTGCAGATTCAACACTCTGACATCTCGGAAGGCTGACAACATCCTCCCAGAGGAAGGCAAGCCAACCAGTTCTTCCATAGCAGCTCATAAGGACGGGGTCAAATAAGTTATGGAAACATTGTTAACTACAAGCAGACACAAGACTCCCAAAGCAAGCGCTCTACTCGGAACTCCTACACGGCAGGCGATTCCCCAGGTGGGCAGAGGAAACGTTTCAAGGACACCCTCAAAGCCGCCTTGAAAAAGTGCAACATCCCCACCGACACCTGGGAATCCCTGGCCCAAGACCGCCCTAAGTGGAGGAAGAGCATCCAGGAGGGCTCTGAGCACCTCGAGTCTCGTCGCCGAGAGTATGCAGAAATCAAGCGCAGGCAGCGGAAGGAGCGTGCGGCAAACCAGACACCCCACCCACCCTTTCGTTCAACTACTGTCTGTCCCACCTGTGACAGAGATTGTAATTCCTATATTGGACTGTACAGTCACCTGAGAATTCACTTTTAGAGTAGAAGCACGTCTTCCTCGATTTCGAGGGACTGCCGATGATGATGATGAGACTTTAATATATTCAACAGACTGGCTATCTAATGCTGTTAAATTGTCAGCTATCCAAGGAGTCTAATCCTAAACTAATCTCACCAAATTAGATTGATCTCGGACACTGATTGCGCTCGTAAACTTATAAGCAGCAAGCAATTAATGCCAACTTATTGTGACAGAACTGAAGTGCCGTTGTAGCTTCTGTTATCTATTGTGTTGTTTACTCCTATCTACTAATTGCTGGCACACTCAATGTTTAAATTTAAGTGCAATTAACAATGATTCCAATGTTAATTAAAAAATTGTTAGTTTATGACTTTGTCGTCTGATTTCTTTGATAATTGGCAAGAAAGGGTTAATTTATGCACTCAGTCGCTTTTGCAGATTGTGATAGTAAGTTGACAATGTAAATGCTAATCTCATCAGGACTGGTTGTCAAAACCAGTTTCAAATTTAGGCATCATTTTTTTTAATTTAATTTATTTATTTATTCGTAGCCAATCTTTCCAATTCTTTGTCAAATCACAAACGCCAGAGGTCACCTTGCACACATCAAGGATCACTCTGCGCCAATGCTCTTAGCCAAAAGGCCGAGAGCCACTGCACCGTTCCTGGAAGTACTGCAATACCAGGTTCGTGCCATGGAGGTGCATCATTAACTGGGTGGTAAACCCCAGATGGTTCCTTGACGAGGAATGAAGGTGAAAGGTTAAAGATCCGTTTGGTGCCAATGACTATCATAAGGGCAATGCTCAGACCGTGGCTATTAACACATACAATATTGTTTGTATTCCATTCATACTGGCACCAATTATCTTCACTCACAACCAAAATGACTAAAGATCAGGGAATAATTGTGTTTTATGTGAAATGAGAAGAAAGTTTAGATTTGATATCAAACAAAGATGTTGCTGAATAAAAGCTTCATTTAAAATTGTCCCATCTGCTCTCAGAGTTTAATCTATCTGCCGAATCACGCACAGCAGGAGAGAAGCCAAAAGGAGCACTGCTCATTTATCACTAGGGTTTCTGCTCAGCAATCTCCTGTGCTCAGCAAAATATATTTGAGTTTGTCTTTTCCAAATGCATTGGCCAAAACTTTGGTCAAATGATAAGAATGCATTACTAAATATTACATAGGTAATTAAATGCAGGATTAAGCCCATAAACCTCACTCTTCAATCCAACCAACATTCAATTGCCAGGGTTCAACGATCATTATATCTTCGGCTGATATTATTCCAAAGTCAACACATCTAAACTACACAATATTATATTAAAGTTGCTACTTGTTCTCCACATCATCTAATATTTTCAGCTTGATTCATGGGTTCTGCTTATTTTTCACTGATTTATAACAAACTGCAAATGACTGACGTTAACCAGTGCCATTCCCTGTATGAAGGCTAGAAAAAACGTAGGTTTCAACATCTTCCTCAACAACGCTGACAAATTATTTTCTTTCACTCATTGGTTTCCTACACTTCTCTCAATCCTCTCCTCATCAGACATCTCCACACCCACACTTCCAGCAGGGTCACTGGACAATAATCAGGAGCAGAATCCTGACGTACGTTTCTTTTATTCGTTCCTGGGATGTGGGCATCGCTGGCAAGGCCGGAATTTATTGCCCATCCCTAATTGCCCTTGAGAAGGAGGTGGTCAGCCATCTTCTTCAACCAGAGGGCAGTTAAGAGTCAACCATGTTGTTGTGGGTCTGGAGTCACATGTAGGCCAGACCAGGTAAGGACTGCAGATTTGCTTCCCTAAAAAACATTAGCGAACCAGTTTGGTATTTACAAAAATCCGGTGGATTCATGGTCCCCCCATTACTGATGCTTGTTTTTTTTATTCTAGATTTATTTAATTTAAATTCCCCAGCTGCCGTGGTGGGATTTGAACTCGTGTCTCGGGATCGTAAGTCCAGGCCTCTGGATTATTAGTCCAGTGACATAATCACTATGCTACCGTACCCAATTTCCTTCTCCCTAATGTAGGAGTTCTGAAGAAGCCCCTACTCCATTCTGGCAAAGATCAGCACAAACCTGGGACTTAACCTGGGATCTTCCAGTTTTGTGTCTCAGCTAGTCATTGGATAAGCTTGTTGAAGCATCACTAAACATCGTTAGAAGTGATCCTCTACAGCAGGATTAGCCACTACCTGCTTTGTTGACGGTTACTATCCCACTCTCTCTCTCTCCTCACATATAGGAACATAAGAAATAGAAGCAGGAGCAGGCGTAGCCATATACTGATACTAGCTGCATCTCAGAGCTGGGGCTCTGGCTGAGAACCCCAGGTGTAGGGGGTGGATGGACGGTAGGTAAGGTATGCTGCATTATGAATATCATCGTTAAAATATATGTAACCCTGTTCAAAGGGTGCAGTCAGAATCTGTAGGGTTATTGCATGTGTTGGTCACAGTTACCGCATTCTGCAAGGTCCATTAGAATCTTATGGACTGGTTCCGACACCTATTTTATTTTTGGTGAGGGCATTACATGTTAAGTATCAAAAAAATACTTTCATTTCTATAGCGCCGATCACATCCCAAAGCACTTTACAACCAATGAAGCACTTTACGTGTAGTCACTGTTGGAATGTAGGAATACGTATCCCTTGGTGACAGAACAATTTTTTTTTCATCTCCAAAAAGTACAACAACAAGATTGTAGTATGTGAAAACAAAAAGTAAAAAAAATAAATAAACAAGCTTGGAGTCGGTGTGCGAGAGACAACAGGCAAGATACAAATGCACAAATAACCCACCTTGACGTGCTGTGTACTCATTGTCCTCAATCAACCTCGCTAATCCAAAGTCAGCAATCTTGCACACCAGATTGTCTCCAACCAGAATATTGGCCGATCGCAAGTCCCTGTGGATGTAGTTCATCCTCTCAATGTAGGCCATGCCTGCTGCAACCTGCTCCAAACCCAGTCAAAAATAAAAAGTTATTGAAAGAAGTTGTGGGAAAAGTCCATTAAAGAAATAGTTCGGGAGTTCGGTTTGCTCCTCACCTGCGCAGCCATATCCACTAGGTTGGGCAACTTCAGCACTCGTCCTTCTCCATCTTTTAGGAAATCTAACAGGCTTCCTGAAATACGAGGCGAGAATGTGTTAATGGCTTCCGGTGTTAATCAGTAACGGCACAGCTTACTTGCACACTGAAGTACTGAATCAGTGTCTGTACAATTTGAATAATGTTAATAGTTTAACACATCTGTAACATTGACTTGCAGTGAGAGTCACAGTGGTAGTAGAATCTGACAGCTCAATAGGAAGACCAGACACTTATCCACATCTACCATGGACTACATCTGCTTCACATTTTACTATACAAAAAGCAACTGGAGTTCTAAATGGGTTAACACAGCTTTCATGGATGTAACATCTAACATCGCCACCTTTAGATCTGTTCTTGCTTGTTTGCATCGCTGGTACAATGACACTGAAGGACTGGCTTTTGTTTTGTTGAGAGAGAGTTTCTTGCACCCCTTTCTGCACAAAAACATGAACCAATGACGATGTGTTCTTTTGCTCTCAAGTGCCCACAACAGCAAAGGAAATAACCCAATCTAGGACGTGTGATTTATCGCCAAAAGTCCGCAATGAAAGGGTAAGGAGGTGCTGCTCCTTCGATGGGTTCAATGGATAAATGCACTGTCTGATGTGGTATGGAGTCACACACAGCCAGAAGATGCACGGTCCAATTCCACGACCCCACCCCCACCCCCGCCATGCCCACTGACATCCCCCGCCACCGATTCCCCGCCGTGCCCAATGACTCCCCTCCCCCACCGTTCCCTTGCCGTGCCCACCGACCCCCCCCCCCCCCCCCGCCGAGCCAGTTGAACCCCCTCCGGCGCCAATCCCCCGCCGTACCCCCACCGCCGATCCCTCGCCGTCCCCACCGATCCCACGCCATTCCCACGGCCGATCCCCACCGTGCCAACCGACCCCCCCCGCTGAACCCCCGCCGTGCCCAACGACAACCCCCCCCCCCACGCCGATCCCCCGCCGTGCCCACTGCTGACCCCCACCGTGCCCAACGACCCCCCCCACGCCGATCCCCCGCCGTGCCCACTGCTGACCCCCACCGTGCCCATCGACCCCCCCGCCACCGATCCCCCACTGCTGACCCCCACCGTGCCCATCGACCCCCCCGCCATGCCGATCCCCCACTGCTGACCCCCACCGTGCCCAACGACCCCCCCCCCATGCCGATCCCCCGCCGTGCCCACTGCTGACCCCCACCGTGCCCATCGACCCCCCCCGCCACCGATCCCCCACTGCTGACCCCCACCGTGCCCATCGACCCCCCCGCCATGCCGATCCCCCACTGCTGACCCCCACCGTGCCCAACGACCCCCCCCCCATGCCGATCCCCCGCCGTGCCCACTGCTGACCCCCACCGTGCCCATCGACCCCCCCCGCCACCGATCCCCCGCTGCTGACCCCCACCGTGCCCATCGACCCCCCCGCCGTGCCCACCAATCTCAGCAGGGCAGTGGCAAAGATGCTAATCTTTGTAAAACTGTTGCGCAGTGTCACGCAACCATCACAAGTGAGCAGAATTCCCACAGCCTGGTGCTCATAGCCCCCTCCTCGCAAATATAAGGAATTTATTATCCAGCCGAAATACAACTGACATGAGACTCTTAAGAATGGAAAAAGGGCAGGGATGCTGTAAAATGATATGGTTTCACCTGGCGTTTGACAGAGTCAATATGCACACAAGAAGCTCTATAACTTTTCGCTGCCCCAGTGTTTTGTATTGTTGATTAATGGCCTTGTAATACAATAGGTGCAAATATTGTCATAAACAGTGAATTAGCAAATTGCCCTCTCACACTGGGTTTGAACTTGCTCATTCATGATGATTGCATACATAATTTAAAGGCAGTCTGTACTGGTGCTCGGAGTAAGGCCTAGAGCCCTTTTATACATCATACAATTGTCTTTCATTTAAATTAAACTGCTCAGAATCTATTCAATGTGATCAGAGCAGTTCCAGTACTTTGATCCCCAGCCAGTCTTTTTATATAGAATGTACCTCAAAAACATTCATGTACATTGTGCACAATTTGCACTCCCACTGAAATAAAGAGGATTGCAAGGGGTATCAACACTGAATTCACTCCACATAGTGGGTTTCCAATTGCCAGATAATCAGCATGAAAACTCGAGCGCAGCAACGTGCTCTGATCTTTATAGCAGTAGGATTTATAATACTATTATACCCGAGGAGCTTCAGTCCTGGACTTAGACCAGTGAAAACTTGATGGTGCAAAGAGATGTGACAAAGACAAGAATCTATCTTTATTGTACTTGATTTTAGAAACAGATAATGTAAAAATGGAGGCTGTATTCACTAAATTGCAAAATGGAAGACAAGTATTTTTTGTGCAGAGAGCAATTAAAACAACAATACTTTGCTGGGTAGTGCCTATGTCACATTGTTAAACTAAAAAATACTGTGCCTTGTCAAAAACAAGCGAGCTGTTCTGTATCTGGAAGTCATTGCCACTTTATCTGCCAAGATATAATGACAACATTTTGATGAGGAGGAGGAATATATATATTATATATATATGTATGGAGAGAGAGCAGGGCAGTGGGATTAGTTTTCAATTGTTCTGGCAAAAAGATGGCACAGACACGGTGGGTCAAATGGTCTCCTTGTTCTGTAAACCTCTATGGTTCAATGAGTGCCTGGTTGCTGCAATGAAACTGTACTACAGCAGAAAATTCTTGGAATTTTCAATTTTAGCTTGTTGCACCTCTAATGAATTGGTGCTCCTCATGGATAACCTTTGGATAGCATTGGAGACTGAGTGCCAAGAGCAATGGACACTGTCTTTTCCATCGAGAAACTTTGAATGTTGCACCGAAATGACAGATAACCTGTGGTATTGCCCATAGTGCATTGCAGTTTTGCCACCAATATATGATGAAGGCTAGTTATTCACACTGCTTAAGTAAGTCAAAAGCATTTGTATTGTGGGAATATTAGTGCCTTAAATACCATGATTATTTATATATTTTCACATAATGGGCTCGATTTTCCCCAGTATTTGCGCCATTTCTTTTGGAGTAAGCTGCTTTTTCTGGCCTAACTTAAAATTCCCAGCTTCCCCAATCAATTTGCACCAGCATAGCTGACTTAGTTACTTTTTTTTTTTAAGGTAAGTTTTTTCATCTCAAAAGGGGCGTTGCCAGCCACCGACGCCAATTCTGCTCATTTAGGCAACTTTGGCCAGCTACTATTACTCCATTTCTACTTAGACCGGCGTATGTGGCCTCCCGAGAAAACCCTTGCGGAGAGTTAAAGAAATCGGCGCAGCTAAGTGCAGCAGATGCCTGGACAGCAGCAGCAGGAAAGAGAAGAGAGGTGGGGGGGTGGGAGGGAGGGGGGGGGGGAAGGAAGCCTTTAACCAGGAGAGAGGAGGCCACTAGGGCAGGGCTAGGGGTGGGAGAACGCAGCGGCAGGAGAATCAAACCGGTGGGGACCGAGAATGGGATTGGACCAATAAACCCTTCCGGCAGGGTTGGAGGTAAGTTGCCATTATGTGTTTTTCAATTCTTTTAATGTGTTACGAGGTGGCTGTATGCTTGTATCCCTGGTTACCATGGCAGCCCGATCTTTTTGGTGCAGATCAAAGCTCCACCCCTCCTCCGGTTAGGCCACGCCAAAAAGGAGAGATCTTAAGTGGAAATTTACAACACCTTTTTTGGCGTACTTGGGCCACAAAAAAAATCGGGCGTAACTCTTCAAGTACGCCAAAAAAAATGCTTTGGGGAAAATTGAGCCCAATGTGTTTAATGCCAGTGTCAGCTGTGGCTCTGTGGGTAGCACACTCACCTCGGAGTCAGAAGGTTGTGGGTTCAAGTCCCACTCCAGGAACTTGGAACAGAAAAATCTAGGCTGACACTCCAGTACAGTGATGAGAGAGCAACACTGTCAGAGGTGCAGTCTTTCGCTTAGAAACATAGAAAATAGGTGCAGGAGTAGGCCATCCGGTCCTTCAAGCCTGCACCACCATTCAAGAAGATCATGGCTGATCATTCACCTCAGTACCCCTTTCCTGCTTTGTCTCCATACCCCTTGATGCCTTGACCGTAAGGGCCATATCTAACTCCCTCTTGAATATATCCAATGAACTGGCATCAACAACTCTCTGCGGTAGAGAATTCCACAGGTTAACAACTCTGAGTGAAGAAGTTTCTCCTCATCTCAGTCCTAAATGGCTTACCCCTTATCCTCAGACTGTGTCCCCGGGTTCTGGACTTCCCCAACATCGGGAACATTCTTCCTGCATCTAACCTGTCCAGTCCCGTCAGAATTTTATATGTTTCCATGAGATCCCCCCTCATCCTTCTAAACTCCAGTGAATACAGACCCAGTCGATCCAGTCTCTCCTCCTTTGTCAGTCCTGCCATCCCGGGAATCAGTCTGGTGAACCTTCGCTGCACTCCCTCAACAGCAAGAACGTCCTTCCTCAGAATAGGAGACCAAAACTGAACACACTATTCCAGATGAGGCCTCACCAAGGCCCTGTACAACTGCAGTAAGACCTCCCTGCTCCTATACTCAAATCCCCTAGCTATGAAGACCAACATACCATTTGCCTTCTTCACCGCCTGCTGTACCTGCATGCCAACTTTCAATGACTGATGTACCATGACACCCAGGTCTCGTTGCACCTCCCCTTTTCCTAATCTGCCGCCATTCAGATAATATTCTGCCTTCGTGTTTTTGCCACCAAAGTGGATAACCTCACATTTAACCACATTATACTGCATCTGTCATGCATTTGCCCACTCACCTAACCTGTCCAAGTCACCCTGCAGCCTCTTCGCATCCTCCTCACAGCTTACACCGCCACCCAGCTTAGTGTCATCTGCAAACTTGGAGATATTACACTCAATTCCTTCATCTAAATCATTGATGTATATTGTAACTAGCTGGGATCCCAGCACTGAACCTTGCGGTACCCCTGCCATTCTGAAAAGGACACGTTTATTCCTAATCTTTGCTTCCTGTCTGCAAACCAGTTCTCTATCCACGTCAATACATTACCCCCAATACCATGTGCTTTAACTTTGCACACTAATCTCGCGTGGGACCTTGTCAAAATCCTTTTGACAGTCCAAATACACCACCTCCACTGGTTCTCTCTTGTCCACTCTACTAGTTACATCCTCAAAAAATTCTAGAAGATTTGTCAAGCATGATTTCCCTTTCATAAATTCATGCTGACTTGGACCATTAAACCGCATGAGATGTTAAACCGTGGCTCTGTCTGCTCTCTCAGGTGGATGTAAACGATCCCATGGCACTATTTCGAAGAGGAGCAGGGGAGTTATCCTCAGTGTCCTGGCCAATATTGAATCCTCAATCAACATAACAAAAACAGTTTATCTGGTCATTATCATATTGCTGTTTGTGGGAGCTTGCTGTGCGCAAATTGGCTGTCGCGTTTCCCACATTACAACAGTGACTACACTCCAAAAGTACTTCATCTGTAAACTGCTTTGAGATGTCCGGTGGTCGTGAAAGGCGCTATACAAATCCAAGCCTTCCTTTCTTCTTTCTTTAATGAGGAAAGTATTATGTTGAATAATGGATGGCATAGTTCAAAAAAGCAACCCACCATCACCTTCTCAGAGCAACTAGGATTGGGCAAGGAATGACATCCTTGTCAGTGACACCCACACTGAGAATAAAAAATTCATGTAATTAAAAAAAGAATGAGACACATCTAACCTCTTCAAGGTAAGTATGAAATGATAAATGTGATAATTAACTAATCAGGTTATCCGTTTTGTACAAGTATATTGTCTGGATCCCCAAACTATACAATCTAAATGAAGTAGATAGTTCAAGCAAATCTCTAACGATGACCAGTTTCACGATGTGCCCCTGCTCAGTATCTGTCCGTTTGATTGACAGTTTCAGCCACAGCCCGGTTACTGTCCAACTCCAGCACCTTTACTCCTGTATAATGAGCTTTATTCATGCTGGGGTTCATAGAAACATAGAAAATATGTGCAGGAGCAGGCCATTCGGCCCTTCGAGCCTGCACCACCATTCAATATGATCAGGGCTGATCATGCAACTGCAAAAAGATGCTTAAGCTCTGCATCTCCATTTTCCACAGTGTGGAGGTGATGGAGATTGGAGGACCAACACCGCCCAGCCAAAATGGATTTGCTACCAGCCAATTTTTTTTACAGATGGTGAGCTGGGAGGGAACCAATACCAGAGTTGTAAAACAAAGGAAGATCGAACACTCTCTGCCTGGGAGACACTTTTACTAGTAAAGACAAATGGAAAAATCTATTGAGTGCTGGAGATTTAGCAAACTCGGACAATGCTTTCAGTTGCTCATTTTGTATGGGAGAATTTTTCGGTTCTTTTTTACAACCAGATGATCACAATTACCCTGTACATCACTGTGAAGGTCCATAAAAAGTATTACTCATGATCAGTTTGCACATTAGGCTTGGTCGTTCTTTCTATTCTTTTTCTATGTATAGAGCACTATAGAGTACTTTCTGAAGGCCTTTCTTATCTAGTGCAGATTTAATGACTTTACTGGCTGCTGCAATCTCAGCAATCGGCCGATACAGTATTTGCTTTTTCCCTTTGAAGGGAGAGTGGGAGAGGAATATAATTTCACTTTCTCACGCGACCGTCACTGGAACACAAATATATATATTTAGTTTTCTCCCTCGTGTATGGGCCAGTTCCTGACTGCGAGACTCTCGGCAATTTGTCAATTCGACTGGTGACCTGAACGTCTCCAGGTCCGCGAGTTGAACCCTTGCGACGTGACCCTCTGATTCGCTGTCCCTTCACACGGGGAAATTCCACGCCTCCCGCCGACGGAACAGCCATTGGCAAAGATCTGATCACCTTGAACCCATGCCCAGAATCGCCTCGCAGAACGTCATCATGATGTACGTAAACAGCGTTCTCGAAGCAGAAATTGCAATGGGCTTTACGTGTGCCGGGGGGCTCAGTGGTTTAGTCGCCACAAGAGATACCTTGCCATGCACTCTCGCTTTTAACAAGGGCGAAGATGGTGAAGCTGGGAGGACCAACATTGCCCAGCAAGAGAGGATCTTTCAATCAAAACGGATGGTAGAAAAGAACGACACAAGCCAGCTGGTAAAGGAAGTACCATGAGGGATCTATTGAGGAAAGAAATAAGAAAAAAAGACTTGGATTTATATAGCGCCTTTCATGACCACCGGACATCACAAAGCGCTTTTCAGCCAATGAAGTACTTTTGAAGTGTATTAGTGTTGTAATGTAGGAAATGCGGCAGCTAATTTGCACACAAGCAAGTTCCCACAAACAGCAATGTGATAATGACCAGATAATCTGTTTGTTGATTGAGGGATAAATATTGGCCAGGACACCGGGGTTAACTCCCCGGCTCTTCTTCAAAATACTGCCATGGGATCTTTTACGTCTGCTTGAGAGAGCAGATGGGATCTCGGTTTAACGTCTCATCTGAAAGACGGCACCTCCGACAGTGCAACACTCCCTCAAGACTGCCAGCCTAGATTTTTGTGCTCAAGTCCCTGGAGTGGGACTTGAACCCACAACCATCCGACTCAGAGGGGAGAGTGCTACCCACTGAGCCACAGCTGACACTATGAGGGATCTATTGAGGAAAGGGAGACAATATAGTCAAGAAATAATGGAAGAAATTCAGTCTTCCACTTCAGTAGTCATCAAAGATGAGCTAAACTAATCGTTGAATTGCTTGCTTTGACAAATTTCCAAGGTTGGCCAGTGACCTTATAAAACTGCTTATGGCAGCATTGTGCAGATATGCACCTTAAGTGCTTAAGTACAGCCATTTGAGACCAATGAAATGGATTATTTAATGTGCTGGGACTTGGTGCTATTTGCTCATAGCTATTTGGTATAACCCTTGGGAAGTATTTCGCTGCAGCCTTCACAATACGTTCAGGCTTTCCGGCACGCGATTTTCCTTTTATTTTGTAGAAGTGAATGATAATGATGC
Source organism: Pristiophorus japonicus (assembly GCF_044704955.1). Lineage (NCBI taxonomy): Eukaryota > Metazoa > Chordata > Chondrichthyes > Pristiophoridae > Pristiophorus > Pristiophorus japonicus. Next base: position 215,177,212 of record NC_091983.1, on the reverse strand, counting down.
TGGGGAATGGACTCCACCCATTTTATCTGATGATAGTATCGTGCAGCCTCTTGTTAGATCGGGCAAAGTTTTCTCTGTACTGGTCCGGCAATGAGCTAGATTTTCTACCCCATGGGGGTCGTGTGGCTCTCTGTTGGCAGAACAAGCAGAAATTCTGCAATTTTCGATCCTGGCAGTACTCCAAATGTGAGTATATGCTACAATCCACTCAGCACACTTCATGCATGTGATTAGCATTGACACTGCCTGAGTGATAAGATTGTGCCATTTATATTTAAAAAAAAGGAAGATTTCTTTTGTTCTGCTACAGTAGTGTTTCAACTAAGCATCATTCAAGCAAACAAAGAGAATACAAACAATAACACAGGATTAGAATAAAGAGCACGGAGGTCAATCTCCCCATCCCAAGGATCAAGTCACATGCACTTATACTCCAGGATGGTTTCTTTCAGCACAGGGACGAATATAAAGCTCTCTCTTGAACTTCTTGACACTATTCACCTTCATAGTCTCCCTGGGTGGTTATTTCCACATATTTCCCACCAAGTCTAATCTGGGTGCTCATTTCCCCTCTTCTGAGCTTCTGGGTAGCCCCGGTCAAATTTTTTCATCTCATAATACTCCTGTGAAGCGCCTTAGCACTTTTCATTACGTTAAAGGTGCTATATAAATATAAGTTGTTGTTGTTCTTAAGAATTGAAATTATCTCAATTTATTAGGAATCAGTTTGTCTGTACCCCTTGCAATCATTAAACATAGAAAATAGGTGCAGGAGCAGGCCATTCAGCCCTTCTAGCCTGCACCACCATTCAATGAGTTCATGGCTGAACATGAAACTTCAGTACCCCCTTCCTGCTTTCTCGCCATACCCCTTGATCCCCCGAGTAATAAGGACTTCATCTAACTCCCTTTTTGAATATATTTAGTGAATACAGTAAGATCATAGAAATGAGCGCACCAGCTCTTCAACTGTGGCTAGCTACATGGATCCAATTTGCCTGCCCTTTCCCCATAATCTTTTATGATCTGAGCCAAATGCCTAATCAATCTTGTTTTAATTGATGCTTCAAGGTACATTTTTCAGTTGTGTTCTCCCGAAGTGAAGCACTCACTGTGGGAGTGCACATCAAGAAATCGTGTGTGCTCAAATCCTTCCACCCATAGAAGTTTATTAGAGACTTTGGGGCTACATCTTACAGTCTCTGTCTCTGTCTCAATTGCCACTTATGGTAAAGCATTCCATGTTCTAGTAACCCTTAATGAAAATATTTCTTCAAATTCCTCCCGTCCTTCCTCTAATAATTCGGAGTTTATGTCCCCTTGTTGTAAGTCAGTGGGAACAATCTTCTCTCAGTTACTCTACCAAAACCATTCATAATGTTGAAAATCTCATTAGACCCATCTTTAACCTTCACTGTCCCAGTGTAAAAGCCCAATTTGTCCAGGCTTTCTTCATGCATCATTCTGGAGTATCTTCATTGTTATCTTCAAATGATTCTAATATCGTTCCTATAATGAGGTGTCCAGGACAGCACAGGAAGTACTCCAATTGTGGCCTAAAACACCTTGTACAAATTCAATATCACTTCCTTGTTTTATATTCGATGTCCCCATGTACAGAACCCAGAATCACATTTGCCTTTTTATGCTCTTTTCTACATACGTTCTTCCTGTAAAGCTTTATGGGGCCGAAATTCCCTATCGTCCCGGTTGAGGGGTGGTAACCTCTCTGGGGCCAGACATTCTGTGCCCGGTGCAAAAGTCCCACCCCAGAAGCGAAATTGGGGTTACAACCTCTCTCAGGATGTGGAGTGCAATGTCACGCGGGTGCGTTATCCAGGTGCATCGAAGGGTTCTACGTGGCCTCTCCGCTATTTCAGGTGCACCTAATCTTGTCATTTAGAATGCACTTCCTTTTGAAAAAATGTACTTCACATTTTTCTGCATTGAACTGAAACTGCCATCTCTTTGCCCCTCTTGTTAATCTATGCCCTCCTACAATCTCTCAGTTTGCCATGGCCTCTCTGACTTTAACAAGATCTCTTCTGAGCCTGCATTCCTCCAGTGTAAACATTTCAAACTTCCTTAGTCTCTCCTCATATCGTGGGTACCTAATCCCTGGTAGCTATTTAATTGCCTTTCTCTATACACAAAGGGATATAGACAGGTTAAGTGAGTGGGCAATAAGATAGCAGATGGAGCATAATATGGGGAAATGTGATGTTATTCACTTTGGTAGGAAGAATAGAAGAACAGAATATTTTATAAATGCTGAGAAACTAAAATACTGGTATTTGGAGAGATTTAGGTGTCCTCATATTGGGAACACAGAAAGCTTGCAAGTACAGCAAGCAATTAGGAAGGCAAATGGCATGATGGCCTTTATTGCAAGGGGATTAGAGTCCAAGAGTAAAGAAGGGCTTTGGTGAGACCTTGGAGTACTTTGCACTTGTTTTGGTCTCCTTAACTGAGAAAGGGGATACATGCCTGAGAGGCGATGCAACGGAGGTTCACTTGATTTAACCATGGGATGAGAGGGTTGTCCTATGAGGAGAGAGTGAGTAGATTGGGCTTATATGTGGAGTTTAGAAGAATGAGAGGGAATCTCATTGAAGCACACAAGATTATGAGGAGGATTGACAGGGTAGATGCCGAGAGGTTATTTCCCTTGGGTGGAGACTTTAAAACCAGGGGACATAATCTCAGGATAAGGAGTCGGCAATTTGAAACTGAGATGAAGAGGAATTTTTTCATTCAGAGGGTTGTGAATCTTTGGAATTCTCTGCCCCAGAGGGCTGTGGATGCAGAGTTGTTGAGTATATTCAAGGCTGAGATAGATAGATTTTGGACTCTAGGGTAATCAAGGGATATGGGGACAGTGAAGGAAAGTGGAGTTGAGGTCGAAGATCAGCCATGATTTTATTGAATGGTGGTGTAGGCTCAAGGGGCCGAATGGCCTACTCCTGCTCTTAATACTTATGTCATGTTCTTAAGTTCGTCAAAGCCAGGATGACATTACAGCAGTATGGTGATGGGAATTATATATGGTATTCCAGGACAGCTTAACCTTCATCACTGTTGCCAAATTAAGTTAATTTAAGGGTTAAGTCATGGCAGGAGTGCTCGGACACACGTCATGCTCCTCCTGTGCTATGTGGGAACTCAGGGACGCTTCCAGTGGACCTGACTACTATGTGTGCAGGAAGTGTATCCTGCTGCAGCACCTGGCAAACCGCATTGCAGCACTGGAGCTGCGCATGGATTCACTCTGGAGCATCCGCGATACTGAGAATAACGTGAATAGCACGTTTAGTGAGTTGGACACACTGCAGCTAAAGGTTTCACAGGCAGATAGGGAATGGGTGACCAGCAGGAAGAGCAGTGGAAGGAAGGTAGTGCAGGGGTCCCCTGCGGTCATCCCCCTCCAAAACAGCTACACCGTTTTGGGTACTGTTGGGGGGGGGGGGGGGGGGGGGAGAATGACTCATCAGGGGAGGGCAGCAGCAGCCAAGTTCGTGGCACCACGGGTGGCTCTGCTGCACAGGAAAAAGAATGGGAGAGCTACAGTGATAGGGGATTCGATTGTAAGGGGAATAGACAGACATTTCTGAGGCCACAACAGAGACTCCAGGATGGTATGTTGCCTCCCTGGTGCAAGGGTCAAAGATGTCTCGGAGTGGCTGCAGGATATTTTGGAGGGGGAGAGTGAACAGCCAGTTGCCGTGGTGCATATAGGTACCAATGATATAGGTAAATAAATTGGATGAGGTCCTACAAACTGAATTTAGGGAGCTAGGAGTTAAAATCAAAAGTAGGACCTCAAAAGGTAGTAGTCTCAGGATTGCCACCAGTGCCACGTGCGAGTCAGAGTAGGAATTGCAGGATAGCCAAGATGAATAAGTGGCTTGAGGAGTGGTGCAGAAGGGAGGGATTCAAATTCCTGCGACATTGGAACTGGTTTTGGGGGAGGTGGGACCAGTACAACTGGACGGTCTGCACCTGGAAAGGACTGGAACCAATGTTCTAGGGGGAGTGTTTGCTAGTGCTGCTGGGGAGGGGTTAAACTAAAATGGCAGGTGGATGGGAACCGATGCTGGGAGACAGAGGGAAGTAGAATGGGGGCAGAAACAAAAGATAGAAAGAAAAAAAGTAAAAGTGGAGAGCAAAGAAACCCAAGGCAAAAATCAAAAAGGGCCACATTACAACAAAATTCTAAAGGGGCAAAGTGTGTTTAAAAAAGACAAGTCTGAAGGCTCTGTGCCTCAAATCGAGGAGTATTCGTAATAAGGTGGACGAATTAACTGCACAGGCAACAATTAACGAATGTGATATAATTGGCATCACAGAGACAGGGCCAACATCCAGGGGTATTCAACATTCAGGAAGGATAGACAGAAAAGGAAAGGAGGTAGCATTGATGGTTAAAGAGGAAATTAACGCAATAGTAAGGAAGGACATTAGCTTGGAGGATGTGGAATCTGTATGGGTGGAGCTGCGGAATACCAAAGGGCAGAGAATGCAAGTGGGAGTTGTGGACAGACCACCAAACAGTAATAGTGAGGTTGGGGACAGCATCAAACAAGAAATTAGGGATGCGTGCAATAAAGGTACAGCAGTTATCATGGGCGACTTTAATCGACATATTGATTGGGCTAACCAAACTGGTAGCAAATTGGTGGAGAAGGATTTCCTGTATTAGGGATGGTTTTCTAGACCAATATATTGAGGAACCAACTAGAGGGCTGGCCATCCTAGACTGGGTGATGTGTAATGAGAAAGGACTAATTAGCAATCTTCTTTGTGAGGCCCCTTGGGGAAGAGTGACCATAATATGGTAGAATTCTTTATTAAGATGGAGAGTGACACAGTTAATTCAGAGACGAGGGTCCTGAACTTAAGGAAAGGTAACTTCAATGGTTTGAGACGTGATTTGGCTAGAATAGACTGGTGAATGATACTTAAAGGATTGACAGTGGATAGGCAATGGCAAACATTTAAAGGATCACATGGACTTCATGAACATCAACAATTGTATAGCCCTGTCTTGAGTAAAAATAAAACAGGGAAGGTGGCTCAACCGTGGCAAACAAGGGAAATTAGGGATAGTGTTAATCCAAGGAAGAGGCATATAAATTGGCTAGAAAAAGCAGCAAACCTGAGGACTGGGAGAAATTTAGAATTCAGCAGAGGAGGACAAAGAGTTTAATTAGGAGGGGGAAAATAGAGTATGAGAGGAAGCTTGTTGGGAACATAAAAGCTGACTGCAAAAGCTTCTATAGATATGTGAAGAGAAACGTAGGTCTCTTGCAATCAGAATCAGGTGATTTTATAATGGCGAATAAAGAAATGGCAGACCAATTGAACAAATACTTTGGTTCTGTCTTCACGAAGGAAGACACAAATAAACCTTCCGGAAATACTAGGGGACCGAGGATCTAAATAGAAGGAGGAACTGAAGGAAATCCTTATTAGTCAGGAAATTGTGTTCGGGAAATTGATGGGATTGAATGCCGATAAATCCCCAGGGCCTGATAGTCTGCATCCCAGAGTACTTAAGGAAGTGACCCTAGAAATAGTGGATGCATTGGTGATCATTTTCCAACAGTCTATCGAATCTGGATCAGTTCTATGGACTGGAGGGTAGCTAATGTAACACCACTTTTTAAAAAAGGAGGGAGAGAAAACGGGGAATTATAGACCGGTTAACCTGACATCAGTAGTGGGGAAAATGATGGAATCAATTATTAAAGATGAAATAGCAGCACATTTGGAAAGCAGTGACTGGATCGGACCGAGTCAGCATGGATTTATGAAAGGGAAATCATATTTGACAAATCTTCTAGAATTTTTTGAGGATGTAACTATTGGAGTGGACAAGGGAGAACCAGTGGATGTGGTGTATTTGCACTTTCAAAAGGCTTTTGACAAGGTCCCACACAAGAGATTGGTGTGAAAAATTAAAGCACATGGTATTGGGAGCAATGTACTGATGTAGACAGTGAACTGGTTAGCAGACAGGAAGCAGAGAGTCGGGATAAACCGGTCCTTTTCAGAATGGCAGACAGTGACTAGTAGGGTGCCGCAGGATTCGGTGCTGGGACCCCAGCTATTTACAATATACATCAATGTTTTAGATGAAGGAATTGAGTGTAATATCTCCAAGGTTGCAGATGACACTAAGCTGGGTGGCGGTGTGAGCTGTGAGGAGGACGCTAAGAGGCTGCAGGGTGACTTGGACAGATGAAGTGAGTGGGCAAATGCATGCTAGATGCAGTATAATGTAGATAAATGTGAGGTTATCCACTTTGGTGGCAAAAACACGAAGGCAGATTATTATCTGAATGGCGACAGATTAGGAAAAAGGGAGGTGCAACGAGACCTGGGTGTCATGGTAAATCAGTCATTGAAAGTTGGCATGCAGGTACAGCAGGCGGTGAAGAAGGCAAATGGTACGTTGGCCTTCATAGCTAGGGGATTTGAGTATAGGAGCAGGGAGGTCTTACTGCAGCTGTACAGGGCCTTGGTGAGCCCCGAAATATTGTGTTCAGTTTTGGTCTCCTAATCTGAGGAAGGACGTTCTTGCTATTGAGGGAGTACAGCGAAGGTTCACCAGACTGATTTCTGGGATGGCAGGACTGACATATGAGGAGAGACTGGATCGACTGGGCCTGCATTCACTGGAGTTTAGAAGGATGAGAGGGGATCTCATGGAAACATTTAAAATTCTGATGGGACTGAACAGGTTAGATGCAGGAAGAATGTTCCCGATGTTGGGGAAGTCCAGAACCAGGGGACACAGTCTAAGGATAAGGGGTAAGCCATTTAGGACTGAGATGAGGAGAAACTTCTTCACTCAGAGTTGTTAACATGTGGAATTCTCTACCGCAGAGAGTTGTTGATGCAAGTTTGTTGGATATATTCATGAGAGTTAGATATGGCCCTTACCGCTAAAGGGATCAAGGGGTATGGAGAGAAAGCAGGAAAGGGGTACTGAGGTGAATGATCATCCATGATCTTATTGAATGGTGGTGCAGGCTCGAAGGACCGAATGGCCTACTCCTGCACCTATTTTCTATGTTTCTATGTGAAAGACAGCACCTCCGACAGTGCAGCACACCCTCATCACTGTGCTGGAGTGTCAGCCTAGATTTTTCTGTTCCAAGTTCCTGGAGTGGCACTTGAACCCACAACCTTCTGACTCCGAGGTGAGTGTGCTACCCACAGAGCCACAGCTGACACTGGCATTAAACACATTGGGCTCAATTTTCCCCAAAGCATTTTTTTGGCGTAGTTGAAGAATTACGCCCGATTTTTTGTGGCCCAAGTACGCCAAAAAAAAGTGTTGTAAATTTCCACTTAAGATCTCTTCATTTTGGCGTGGCCTAACCGGAGGGGGGGTGGAGCTTTGATCTGCACCAAAAAGATTGGGCTGCCATGGTAGCCAGGGATACAAGCATACAGCCACCTCGCACCTAATGGCCTATTCCTGCACCTATTTTCTATGTCTCTATGACTCTATTACCTCACACTTCTCCGGATTGAATTCCATTTGCTACTGTTCTGCACTTAAGAATCTTAAAAGGAAAAATTCTATTTCTTCTTCTCCCTTTAAGCAAAGGGCAAACCTTGCCTACCTTGGAGGAGAAATCACAGCCATTCCCCCCCACCAATGGGTTTCCCAGGCAACAGAAAGACATTATTTGACAGTGTGTATTGCAGGTCAGTCACCGTGGCAGTGAATGGCAGCATCCTTGTTCCTCTGGATACTAATCTTTTCAGCTCCACTTAAAAATCTGAGTCATACTGAATAAACTGATGTTGGAGATCCAACATTGACACTGAGGTTAGGAAGGAGGTGAAGCCATTCTCTCAAACAGCCAATCCCATACATCAATCGGGCACCACATAATGCCTTTGGGTCTTTCTTGCCCCTCTTATTTGCGATACTTGAGCGTTCATATTTTCCCTCACGTGTGCAACCACCAGAGTATTTCCACTGGTTCTCACAGCGAGCCCAGAATAGTAAACAGAAACCTTCACTGCAAATTGCTTTGGCTACAAGATCTACCCCATCTGTCAATGGGACCGGGTGTCTTCAAAAAGTAACTTAGTATCATCGCAGACATTAACTAATGAGAAAGATTACTGAATAGGAAGAGCAAGCAAATATCTAACAGTATCATAGAGACACATTTATAATAGATATTATATCAAACAATTCCTCAAAGTAAGATTAGTGAACACAATCTGCAGGCTCGGCTATTATTTTGTAGTCAGCCGTTGCACCTGCAGATCTTCCTTTCTTTGTATGCAGTCCAACTGCAGGAGCCAACTGGCTTGACTTAGCTCTTCAGATTCTGAGCCACCTCAATGATTTGGCCAATTCAACTTATCCTTCTCAAAGTTGACAGGCTTGAAATGAGTCAATTGAAAGGAGCTGCCAGTCATACACACGTGAAGAAATCACACAACATGGTTATGTTTGAAATGCTTGGCTTGGTTCCTTCTTCAAGCAAATTTGCCTCCAGATAACGGAACAGAATTTCACATCCGTATCGGGTTAAACTGGGACATCACTGATGCTGGCTTTTAAACTCCCTTGTATATTTTGCTCGATGACCTACATTGGCTCCCAGTTAACTCGATTTCTTATTTCTCATCCTTGTTTACAAATCCCTCCATGGCCCGCCCCGCCCTATCTCTGATATCTCCTTCAGCCTCACAACCTCCCAAGATAACTGCATTCTTCAAATTCTGTCGTCTTGAGCATCCCTGATTATAAGCGCTCAACCATTGGTAGCCGTGTCTTCAGCTTCCTCGGTCCCAAGCTCTGGAACTCTTTCCCTAAACCTCTCCACCTCTCTATCCATCTTTAAGACGCTCCTTTAAACCTACCTCTTTGACCAAGCTTTTGGTCACCTGCCACAATTTCTTCTTATGTGGCTCGGTGTCAAATTTATCTGTTTTGTCTTATAACACTCTTGCGAAGCACCTTGGCAAGTTTTATGATGTTAAAGGTGATATATAAATACAAGTTGTTGGTTGTTACTGGGTTAAAACGGACGATCAGCAAGCCACACCTGGGCAACATACGCCTCTCTTCCCTTCCAACTGGGAGCTCCGGCATGGTGGTTTGGAAACATATTGCCCCTCCACTGATGCATGCCGTGATTTTCCTCAGAGAAATTGCTTTTAAAAACATATCCTGCGTTGGTCGAGAGGCACCTCACACTGGAAATATATTATGTAAATATTTTATAAAAGCTCAAATTAATATTTGTAATTATGGAACATTTATTGACCAACAACACTGAACAATGCAAAATTTTATGTACTTTGAGAACAACGGACTCTCTTGTGGCCAATTTGTTGCTTTCTAATTTTGGCACCAAGCCTGAGGCAAGCCTCAGACTCAGCCCACAGGGAGTGAAAGATCTGTGTCCACATGGGCTGCCTCCTAATGATTAGTTATACAGCAGTGTTGCTGGAAGTCTGGGACCTGGGAAGTTGCATGATGCAGACAGACTACAGGAGACGAATATGGGAAAGGAGGATATCCAAATTACTCTATAGTGCAGGACTACTGGACTTGCCCCCCACCAGTCTTCCTCTCCAACCCAAAAAAACAAAACCAAGGTGGTGAACAAGACAGGTTATATTGACAGGTTAATTTAGCAAGTAGAATTACAGCAACAAAAAGTTATTTCGAAACAAACAGGTGGCCAACATGGCTTCATTTATATAAATAGTCCCTGTCTAATTTATTAAGCTACCATTTTCAAAGGGTTAGTAATGAATTCAACAAGTCATTTCTTATGGTCGTACCTTTGACACAGGCTTGGAGTTCAATGGCACAGAACACCTACCCTCAACTATTCATACATGACCATTTTCGATAATTGAATATATTCATCTGGGATGCAGAAGTCAATATAAAACACAGGATAACTCCCAAAGGATACAAACATTGAACAAAAAGACTAGACACTTTGCAAGTATTAACTTTAACGTTTAAATAAAACAACCAGATGATTCTACCTTTGCTCATGTATTCAGTGACAATGTAGATCGGCTCTTCAGAGACTACAGCGTAAAGCTGAACCAATTTGTCGTGTCTCAATTTCTTCATGATCTGAGCTTCCTCGAGGAAGGACTCGGGAGACATCGTGCCCGGTTTCAGCGTCTTCACTGCAACTTTAGTGGTTCCATTCCAAGTACCTTCACCCAAACCACAAAAAAAGCTTTAATTTACATAAATTTTAAATGATACATAAAGAAATGACAAAAAGAAAGAAAAGCAAAACCTGAAATTCATAATGGCTTTATTCTGGTTAGTTTGAGCTCAGTGTTACAGTGGAGCAGCCACTTATTCTGCATACGGATTGGGTTTTAAGAGGAATTATTCAGCCAGACTTTGCATGCTAGAATATTTAACTTAGCATAATGACTAATAGCAAAACACATGCAGAATCTGAGCCAGACTTACAGCAGTTAATCACTTCCAGATAATCAAGCATTTTAGGTTTGGCAGTAACATGGATTTAGAAACCATGTCAAGCCAATGTTACATGCTGATAAAGCATTATATGTGGGACTGATCACATGATACAACTTTGACGATACCAATCTATTAGTGCCCAATTCTGAAAACTACAACTAAAGTATGAAAATCCAACTTGATTTGAATTGTTGAGCTATAGCTGGGCCATTAAGTATCTAAACTGAGGTTGACAGATTAGGCTCCACTCCAGTATAGTTAAGGAGGAGTGTGAAATATTAGATGAGATAAACATAGCAAGAGAGGAAGTATTAAAGGGGTTTAGCAACTTTGAAAGTGGATAAATCCCCAGGCCCGGATGAAATGTATCCCAGGCTGTCGAGAAGCAAGGGATGAAATAGCAGAGGCGCTTTGACCATCATTTTCCAATCCAATATGGCTACGTGTGGTGTTAGAGGACTGGAGGACTGCTAATGTTGTACTGCAGTTTAAAAAGGGAAAGGCATAGACCGCGTAATTGCAGGCCAGTCAGCTTAACCTCGGTGGTGGGAATATTATTGGAACAAATTCTGAGGGACAGCATTAATTATCATTTAGAAAGGCACAGATTAGCAAGGGCAGTCAGCATGAATTTGTTAAGGAAAGGTCATGTCTGACTAACCTGATTGAATTTTTTGAGGTGGTAACAAGGAGGGTCGATAAAGATAGCGCGTTTGATGTAGTCTACATGGGTATCAAGGCTTTTGACAAGGTCTCACATTGCAGACTATCAGAAAAGTTAAAGCCCATGGGATTCCAGGGAAAATGGCAAGTTGGATCCAAAATTGTCTCAGTGGCAGGAAGCAAAAGGTAATGGTCAATGGGTGTTTTTGTGACTGAAAGGCTGTTTGCAGTGGGGTTCCGCAGGGCTCAGTACTAGATCCCTTGCTTCTTGTATATATCAATGAATTAGACTTCAAGGTAGGTGACATGATTAAGAAATTGCATGATGATACATAAATTGGCCATTTAATTCATAGTGAAGAAGAAAGTTGTAGACTGCAGAATGTTATCAATGGATTGGTCAAGTGGGTAGAAAAATGGCAAATGGGATTCAATCCGGAGAACTGTGAGGTAATGTATTTGAGGAGGGCTAACAAGGCAAGGGAATACAGAATAAATGGTAGGATACGGAGATGTGTAGGGGAACAGAGGGACTTTGGAGTGCATGTCCACAGATCCCTGAAGGTAGCAGGACAGATAGATAAGGCGGTTAAGAAAGTATATAGAATACTTTCCTTTATTAGCCGAGGCATAGAAAACAAAAGCAGGGAAGTTATGCTTCAACTCTATAAAACACTAGTTAGGCCACAGCTAAAGTACTGCGTGCAGTTCTGGTTACATTACAGGAAAGATATGATTGCACTAGAGAGGGTACGGAGGAGATTTACGAGGATGTTGCCTGGACTGGAGAATTTTAGCTATGAGAAAAGATTGGATAGGCTGAGGTTGTTTTCTTTGGAACAGAGGAGGTTGAAGGGAGATTTAATTGAGGTGTATAAAATTATGAGGGGCCTAGATAGAGTGGATAGGAAGGACTTATTTTCCTGAGCAGAGGGGTCAACAACCAGGGGGCATAGATTTAAAGTAATTGGTAGAAGGATGAGAGAAGAGTGGAGGAGAACCTTTTTAACCCAGAGGGTTGTGGAGGTCTGGAACTCACTGCCTGAAAGGGTGGTAGAGGCAGAAACCCTGATTGCATTTAATAAATACTTGGATGTGTGCTTGCCACAACCGACAGGGCTACAGACCAAGAGCTGGAAAGTGGGATTAAGCTGGATAGCTCTTTGTCGGCCGGCGCGGACACGATGAGCCCAATGGTCTCCTCCTGTGCCGTAAATACCTATGATTGTATTGTATGATTTGGGGCGGGAGAAGGGAAATGTTAACATACCTGTTCTGATGCATATGGCACTTACAGTTGACCTAATACCCTCTTGGTTGTGCAATTGTGTACAGAGGTAGGAAAACACTTTCATAAATGGGAACAATCGGCCTCGGCAGGGGTACAGCACAGATTCACCAGAATTATATTGAGGATTAAAGGGTTAAATTACGAGATTAGCTTGTATAAATTTGCCTGTATTCCCTCGAGTTTAAAATGTCCAGGGGTGATCTAACCGAGGTATTATCTATAACCTGCCAATATTCAGATACGCGTTTCTGTGGTTCAACATGAAATGGAACTGCTGCTTCTGCCAAATGATTAGAGCCAATACACAGCTTCGGCCCGTGGTATAGGGAGGGTCAGTTTGTTATCTGGGCTCACTGTAAGAAACCCGAATTGGTAGATTGAGAGCGCTTCCCCCGGCTACATTGGTGGCTCTCATAGGGACAGCTTCAAGCTGGGCCCTTCACAGGAACAATGACAAACAGGGAAAGACCCTCTGGTCCATCCAACCTGTCCCACACAATATGCGATACCTTGTGCATCACAATATTTACACTCCCCACCCCACCCAAAACCATGCAGTCTCCCGGCAGAGGTGGAAAACAAAGTCATCCACTGACTTATTTGGGCGGGGAAAAAATCTGGGAAATTCCTCTCCACCTTATGTTGGACACAAGCACGGCGTGTGAATCTACACAGGCTGATGATCTTCACAACTGCGAAACACGAGGCTTTCCCGAACGGCAGGGTGAGATGCGAGGGACACAAAGCGCATGGTACGGAGATGCAAAATGGTCGCTGCAAGGAGTCAGGAGATGTCGTTTGGTCCGTCGTCGTATTGAATTGGCAGCAGTGGAACACCAACCGCTGAGGAGAGTCCGACAAATCCCAGCACCGATTTGGCACCTCGTTGATTTCAGGGGGAATCTGACCTCCGGTGTTCAGCATTGCAAGGTCAATGGAACACAGAGGAACAGGACTTGGCCATTCAGCCCCTCGAACCTACTCCGCCATTCATTGAGATCATGGTCGATCTGTACCTTAACTCCCCTGGTTACGTATCCCTTAATGCCCTGACCTAATAAAAATCTAGCAATCTGTTTTGAAATGTTCAATTGACTCCTTAGCCTCAATAGCATTTTTGGGAGGGGTGGGGGTTCCAGATTTCCACTACTCTTTGTGTGAAGAAGTGATTCTTGACATCAGTCCTGAATGGCCTGGCTCTGATTTTAAGGCTGTGCTTCCTTGTTCTGGACTCCCATTAAAAGGAAGTTGGCGCCGACAGATGGGTGGGTATGGTTGATTTGGAACAGTGTTCCCGATAACGACTGCCCTCTGACATATGACGCACAATATGTTCCACATTAAAGATAAATTAAGTAATAAAGTGCTGCTGACGACTCGTTACTGATGACTGGCCAGCATCCCGGCCATCTCTTACTTAATGGGCCACGTTCTGTTTTTCAACGTTTGAATGAATCTCGAAAAAAGATCTTAAGATTATAGAAGAAAGCTTCTTGTCTACCTTACCATACCACACGTCGGCGAAACATCCCTGACCAAGCTTTTTTTCCAAGATTAGAGACTCCCGTAAAATTTCCCATGAATCTTTAGCTAATCCAACAGTTTGCGGGACCATGTTTGTACAAACCATTGTTAAGTTATGGCACAAACCGTCAGCTGACTCTATGGAGAACAGATGCAATGGGAACAGGATTTAAAATTCAATGAAGCGCATGCAGTCAGGAGGATGGAAGCTGAAGTAGCAGAGTGCAGCTCAATGTCGGATCGTAGTATTTATAAACAGCCGCAAAATATCTATCTTGTTTTGAAGTGACCAATACACCCTTGCTGTAGAACCATTTTGAAGGGAGAACATTTTCTCCGAGATATGGCGCGGTTGGCAGCCGTGACTGGGTCCTTGCAAATGGTGGCCAATGGACTGCCTGAACCACCAGGCATTTTGGGGTGAATTTATTAACCACACTTATGATTGTGTGTCTTCAGATCGACTGCACTGAACTCCTTCTGCCTTCCATCGCTCCTCGTGTAAACCACCCTCCTCCCAGATATCTGGGAGCAGGTACAGAATAGTTCCAGTTTCATACCCATCCAGACTTCCCCAAACTGCCCATTTCCAAGCCTCTTGATTAACTGCAGGGATTCACGGGGAATTTCCCACACGTCTTTGGTTTTCACAGAGAGGTCAGCAAGCCTTGGCATACCCTTATGGCAGGGGACCACCAAGCGACAGCAGAGACCAGCAGCTCGCTCTGCAGAGGGCGGAGGGGTGGCAGAGTCATTGGTACAAAAGGCACACAGGGAACAGAAGAGACAGAGAGAGAGAGAGAGAGAGAGACACAAGCAAATAAATAGTACGGGCTTTCCGTGACATCGGCAAGAATGCAATGAGATATTTCGCTGGCAAGCAACTGTAGCATTGTTTCCACTGTGACGAATAGGTCTGTGGGGTTTCGGATTTACCAAGACCAACTGGCTATTCTAGTGAACACAAATTATCCCACAACAAATCGGTTTACGAACAGCAAAAAAAAAAAAAAATCGGATGCGTCCTAAAAAGATATGTAATTTAACCGAACAGTTCCTCTTTGGGAACTTGCACGGACCAGGGTAACGGCGCTCCCCTAAGTAAACTACCTGCGACCAATTCAAATTTAACACACATTTTTACAATAGGCCATCAAATACCATAGTCCACACAAAATCATTGTGTGGTAGGACAGCTGATAAAGAATGGGGGGAGGTGGTAACAAATCTCCCAATATTGAAATTGTTTCCAGAGCGCACATTTATTCTGTTAATACAACTGAGAAGCAGCCTTAGAAAAGGCATTCTCAGGTCTTTCCTACATTTTGTGATATTGTCCCACAAAATGTCACTTTAAAAAAAAATGGATTGCATCATTAATAGAGAAAAGAGTAGCTGGTCTGGATTTCAGTCAGCGCTGTATGACATTGATGTCCTTATCCCCCATAGATCTAGTCTCTCTTTTTTTTGCCAGATGAAGACATCTTTTACCTCACAGTCAAAACAAACAGTGCTGTGACAGGCACAAACGGATCAATAGCACATTGAAAAGATTCCATCCTGAAGGCTAGCATTGCATCAATATTATGCAACTAATATGTAGCGTAGCTTTACAATACTTATTTAAAATAAAACAATACATTGATGGTGGGGAATTGTGTCGAAGACTGGATTCTCCACCCTGAAGATCACCATTTGGATTCCAGCATGAAGCGACGGTCAAACCCGACTGTCCTCATTGGGCAAGTCTGGCTAGCTCTCAGGCAGCCCTGTGGGTGGTGTAGTGAACAACAATGGAGGGCTCAATCAGGGGCTGAGGGATAAAGAGTGTGTGGGTGGACCAGAGGACCAGTAACACCACTGAAGCATGCTTCCTGTTGATTGATAACGGAAATGCACTGAGTAAAGGTGAAGAGACTAACCGAGCGGAAATGTGAAAAACATTGCTCACTGTATGGATAGTGAATATAGTGGGTTGCATTCCAAAAATTCTGGCAAAAAACTGTATAAAAATAAAAATGATATATATCATCATACGCAGTCCCTCGAAATCGAGGAAGACTTGCTTCCACTCCAAAAGTGAGTTCTCAGGTGGCTGAACAGTCCAATACGGGAATTACAGTCTCTGTCACAGGTGGGACAGACAGTGGCTGGAGGAAAGGGTGAGTGGAGAGTCTGGTTTGCCACACACTCCTTCCGCTGCCTGCGCTTGGTTTCTGCATGCTCTCGGCGACGAGACTCGATGTTTGCTGAGGGTGCTAATTCTCACTGGGTTCTGCCTCCATGGATGCCAAAAGAATCTTGGATACCTCATCTAAGTGGTTGTTCTTCATGTTTGCGTCTAGGCAACGAGTGCCAACATGCAATTTCGACTGTAGAGGGTTTCAGAGCAAAGCTTGATCAGCCAATGGCTCGGTGGGCAGCACTCTTGCTGCTGAGTCAGAAGGTTGTGGGTTCAAGTCCCGCTCCAGAGACTGAGCACAAAGTCTAGGCTGACACTCCAGTGTAGTGCTGAGGGAGTGCTGCACTGTCGGAGATACTGTCTTTCAGAAAGGATGTTAAACAGAGGCCCCGTCAGCTCTCTCAAGTGGATGTAAAAGATCCCATGGCACTATTTCGAAGAAGAGCATGGAGAATTATCCCCAGTGTCCTAGCTAATATTTATCCCTCAATCAAGATAACAAAAAAAAAAAAATGATTATCTGGGTATCAGATTGCTGTTTGTGGGAGCTTGTTGTGCACAAATTGGCTGCTGTGTTTCCACGTTACAACAGTGATTACACTCCAAAAATACTGGCTGTAAAGCACTTTGGGACGCACTGCGGTCGTACAAGGCACTATATAAATGTCAATCTTTCTTTCCTTGACCTCACCTGGAACTGCCTACTTAACAACACTGTGGGAGTGCCTTCACCACATGGACTGCAGTGGTTCATGAAGGCGGCTCACCACCACCTTCTCATTAGGGATGGATAATAAAAGCCGGCCTTGCCTGCGACGCTCACACGTCGAGAATAAAATTACAAAAAAAAACATTCTTCACCAAGTTGATTTCCCAGCTGGAGTCACTGGATAGTGGTCCGGAGTGGGAACCCCTAGTAGATTTTCTCCCTCCTAATCTTTAGTAGCTTTTTCAAGTGGGACATTCAGCCCTGTAATCTGTATGTATTTAGCAGTAAAGCAAGTTAGCCCGTTGGTGAGCAAGTTAACCTCGGAGGCATTGCAGTGGTTGCTCTGGCTGAGAACTGCTAAATCAGCACAGGCCAAGAATAGGGCCTGGGATGGTCCTGGATTATCCAGCTCAGTTCCACACTAGCCAGCACTTCTTAGTCACTGAATTAGCGGGGAGCAGTCAACAACACGTGAATGGCATTGTGACACGTCGCTGTTTGAAGGTGGTAAAGTTAGCAGTTGCTGTTGGAGAGACCGCAGTTACATCAGAGTAAAGAACATGGCTGTATTAACCAGGACGACAGAGCAACGTAAAACAGAGCGATGAGCTGCTCAAGCACATGTAATAAACAGGCTGTGTTCACACCATTACCTGTATCCTACTCAACAGCAGATAATCATTTACTTATTGCAGAAAAAGGACCCACTCTGTAGTGCATTGTGCACCCACATCCCAAAAGTTAAATCAACAGAACAAAAAACCTTCCACGAGCAGCTGCATTATATTTTCCGTGTGTAAATGTTAAATATTAATTAAAAAGTAACACAAGGTTATTATATTATTTGACGAACTTTCACATTTCTGACGGATGCTGCAGCAATGCTTTACTTCGATCCAGAAATGCACACAAGGAAATTTGAACACTGTGTATACTGTTCACAATTAATAGGCTTAAAATATCGCTCACCTGCATAATGTTGAACCAGCTGCTGCAGCGTTTCAAACTGTGCCCGGGTCGTTATATAATACCCACCATTATCCAGTTTGCGGATCTTATAGTGTTTAACGTGGTCTCCTTTCGTATCATCCCAGTCACGTATTGACAAAGAATAGGCACCTGTGTGTATCAAATGAAGTGGCACCATTAGTTAGCTCAGCGGTACTCACAATCACTTTCCTTTGTGTCTTCTATAATCACGCCAAGGCTCTGACCATCCACATATGCCGCTCATAAAAGGCCCTGGCAATTTATCAAGTCAGTGTGTTAACTTGACTCAATCTCTCTGGTCTTGGGGAACCAGTAACAGCTGACAACCAGCATGGCTTTATTCATGATGTAGCATCTCGAGTTGCTGCCCTCCACAATCACTTGAGCACATAATCTAAGGCTAGCACACAGCGTAGCGCTCACAGCGTGCTTCAATCCTATGTCATGGTAAAACATAAAAATGAACAACTTTATAACAAAAACTAATTATATTGTGAGTTCTGTTTGTTCAATACTACGGAGATCATAATCGCACTGCCTGCTTACTGGGATGGAGTTCAAACATTTACATGCGACTATGGTGGCAAATCTACTAGCCAAAACAAATCATAAAAATGTTACAGTGTCAATACAAGGGGAAACTGTAACTGGGACTTCAAAATAATGAAGAATGAGAACAAACTAGGATTAAGTTACAAATTCAGAAGATTCCCTCCAAGGCAATAGTTAAAGAATCATTAATTACAAAAATAATAATTCAGAATGTTACACGGATTTACATATTGGTGTAACTGTCCAGGAGCGAGACCCAGGGTGTCCAGATTAACAAGTTTAGGGACCAGCAAATGCACACAATGCAGGAGGGTCAACTCGAAATAAAAAGAACTTGGATCAGAAGTGTAATCACCCAGCCATGAAGAACGTGTTATAGACGTAATGTGACCCAGGATCTTTTTGTTAAACCATGAGATTTTTTTTTAAATGAAGTGAATAAAGGGAAGGGGATGAACCAACAACTGCTGGGCGAGCTCCAAGGTACTCAAACGGTTTGCCTCCAGATGACAGAATTTAGTGACGGGACTTTGAGACTCTTTCGAGCTGCTGGTTTGGGAAATGATTTTTTAAGAAGTAAATCATGTATTGGTACGAAAGCTGCGGCAATTATTTTTTTGGTAAACATATTCAGTTTTTGACAATACACAGGAAGATGTTTAAAGCTGCATATGGTCGGGAGCTATGAGCCCTGTTCACCTGTGTTTGAAACCCAAGGGCAGGTTTGGCTTGCAACACAATGGTTGCAGGTTTCAGCAGAACATAATGGGGCAAAAATCCTTACCTTTGGTGGTTTCACTTTCACGAATGAGGAAGGTTCCTCTTGGGTTACAGACAGACAGAAGTTGTCTCTCAGCCTCTTTGCGGCCAAGTTTACCAAAGTACCACCTGTTGACAGAGAAGATTTCATCAAAAGAACTGGAAAACACTGCATCCAGTCAAAACGTACTTTCAAGAATTCAGAACAGTTTAATATAAGGTTGATGCCAACCCCAGACTCCTCTTTTCCACAAACCACCTTCAACACCATATTCAACAAGCTTTTCAACTATGTTTTTTTAAATCTGAAATGTCTGCACAACTCTTTGCATCCCAGCATTGTCAGTCACACTCTCTCATCACTAACTCCTCCTCATTTCCCCCAGGCTCATCTCATCTATAAAAACCCATTTTCTGCTCCCTGCGTCCTCTCCCCAACCAACAAACTTGATTTTTCCAAATGGAACGGTGGTCTCTATTGTAAGGGATATGGATAAAAGCAGAGAAATCCTGCTACAACTTTACAGGGTATTGGTGAGGCCACACCTGGAGCACTGCGTACAGGTTTGGTCTCCGTAGTTAAAGAAGGATGTACCTGCATTGGAGGCTGTTCAGAGAAAGTTCACTAAGTTGATGCCGTAGATGAGGGGATTGACTTATGAGGATAGGTTGAGCCTGTACTCATTGGAGATCAGAAGAATGAGAGGTGATCTTATTGAAACATACAAGATAATGAGGGGGCTCAACAAGGTGGACGCAGAGAGGATATTTCCACTCACAGGGGAAACTAAAACAAGGGGACCTAGTCTCAGAATAAGGGGCCGCCGATTTAAAACTGAGATGAGGAGGAATTTCTTCTCTGAGGGTTGTGAGTCTGTGGAATTCTCTGCCCCAGAGAGCTGTGGATGCTGGGTCATTGAATATATTTAAGGCGGAGATAGACAGATTTTTGAGTGATAAGGGAGTAAAGGGTTATGGGGAGCGGGCAGAGAAGTGGAGCTGAGCCCAAGATCAGATCAGATCAGCCATGATCTTACTGAATGGCGGAACAGGCTCGAGGGGCCAAATGGCCTACTCCTACTCCAATCTCTTATGTTCATATGGTATGTTCCAATGCTCTCCTCGCTAATCTTCCAAACCCCACCTCACAGACGCCAACACAACCAAAACTCTGCAGTCTGTATCCTGTTCCACACAGATTCACACTGGGCCATAATCCTCCAAACCCTACTAACCTCCATCCGCTCCCTGTGTCCAAACTACAGGTTTGAAACCCTCGCCCTCATTTACAAATCCTTCGACTGCCTTGCTTCACTTTACCTCACACATTCCTCAGCCTCATATCCAGGCTGTCTTCTTTGGTTTTCTGACCCTGGCCTCTTCCTGTGCACTAATTGCCCATCTCCCCCCCCCCCCCCCCACTCCACCATCATTAGGAATGTTCAGCTATATCAGCCCCACTCTCAAACTCTCTCCCAGTGCATTGCTGCTCCTTTCCCTGCTTTTATAAGCTCCCCAAAATCCATCTTTTCAAACAAGCTCCATACACTTCCACGACATTTGGCAGAAGCTTGTTCTCGCTGAGCTGCCTTGGGTCATTCTGTAGTTCAAAGACACTATACAAGTACAAGTAGTAGCTGTTGTTGTATGCAGTTACTATTATGGCTTGCCAATTACTCACGTTTATGATGCTTAAGCAAAAAAAAACAACCAAGTAAAGCTGCTGTGGAGCCAGGTTATCACACCACTTACACAGCAATAGCCCGTACCGTTCCCATTTACTGCACTCTTACATTGGCACTGCCCTCGCAATAATGTTTTTGACAACAACAACAACAACTTGTATTTATATAGTGCCTTTGACATCATAAAACACCCCAAGGTGCTTCACAGGAGCATTATCAGACAAAATTGGACACCGAGTCACAGAGAGATAATAGGATAGGTGATCAAAAGGTAGGTTTTTAAGGAGCACAATCCCAAAACCTCCTCCAGCCCCACAACACCCAGCCCCAAAACTCAGTTCATCGGACTCTGGCCTCGAATGCATCACCCCACCCCAGCACATCTTTGGCTGTCGGGCATCCAGCTGGCTCGGCCCCAGGCACTAGAACTCCCCCTCTCATTCTTGAAGGCCCTCCTCAAAACCCACCTCATTGACCAAGTTTGCCGGCACCCCTCCTAGTAACTCCTTTTTGTTGGCATCCATGTTTCTGATTACACCTCGGAGAAGTGCCGTGGGAGGTTTGTTTTTACTTTAATGTTGCAATATAAATACAATACTGTAGTAGTATGGGGACCAGATCTGGTTCAGACTCAGCCTATATTCTCTGGAGTTCAGAAGATTGAAGTGATCTCATTAAAACATACAAGCTTCTTAGAGTAGATGCAGGGAGGATGTTTCCTCTGGCTGGGGAATCTAGAAGCAGGTGTCACCATCTCAGAATAAGGGGTCGGCCATTTAGGACGGAGATGAGGAGAAGTCTCTTCACTCAGAGGGTGGTGAATCTCTGGAATTCTCTACCCCAGAGGGCTGTGGAGGCTCAGTCTTGCAGTACATTCAAAACCAAGATCGCTAGATTTTTGGATATTAAGGGAATCAAGGGATCTGGGATCGGGTGGGAAAGTGGAGTTGAGGTAGAAGATCAGCCATGGGCTGAATGGCCTATTCCTGCTACTAATTTTTGTTATGTTCTAACTACGTGATCTTACCATACTGTGCGGTAATGCCTGGACCCACATTGACTGTATGGGAGGGTCCTCCTGCCATCAGGTCAATGAGATACTTTTTTTTTTAAAAAAAGGTTGAACCTAATTTCTCGCTGCAGACAATCTCCCAAGTGCACGCAATGGCCATGTGCACCTGGCATCAATAGACTTTCTATGCATAACTTAAAAATATTGTGCATTCACTTTAAGAGGCAATTAGCAAAATATGAACAAAGCATATAACAGATGAAAATTCCTCCTTCATCTGACACTTTTTAACAAGATGCCAACTCTCACCATTTCTCACCCATAGGCAGGACTTCCCTCGTGACTGGTCGGAGATCAGTAACAAACTATCGTCTCTGATTTAGCTTCCATCTCTAAAGCCCCCCCCGCCCCCTCCCCGAACCAAACAAGTGGGAAAACTCACTTAGCCACAACGATTCCCAATAAATCTGCGTTACTGGATCACAGCTGCTGCCAAACTCCAGGGTCTTTTCTTCAAGTGGTTAAGACAATGTATGGCATGAGTGGAATTTTTGTTCCATGAACCTCAAGATCATTAATTAGCTGCAGCTTGAAGACACGGAGGCAAACCTCCCACCCCTTGCAAAGATATTCGTGCCAATCCAAAGGGGAATTCAGAAGGAACTTCTTTACCCAGAAAGTGGTGAGAATGTGGAACTCGCTACCACAGGGCTGAAGCGAATGGTATGGATGCATTTAAGAGGAGGCTGGATAAGCACACGAGGGAGAAGGGAATAGAGGGTTAGAGTTAGATGAGGAAAGACAGGAGGAGCCTCAAGTGGAGCACAAATGCCGGCATGGACAGGTTGGGCCTTTGCTCGAGTACCACATCTGACCACTGCATGAGCAATCGTGTCAATCGCTCCTTCCCTTTACCCACCATTGTATGCAAACTATTCTGTGCTCTAATGATACTGCATCCAAGCTACTTCTGAACTTTGCTGAGAAAAATCTCTGCTGCACGGCGATAATCACACTCTATTCATCACATCCACCCACATGCGTGGGCACCTACCTACCCATTACTGCCATGCTTTCCTTTGGTGCCAGTGAGCGCTGTGTGAAGCAGAGATCAGTTTAGCATTTCTCCCAGGTGCTACCTCAGTGTCAGGAGTACCAGGTGGCTGCTGTGGCACTGGTGCAGGAGCCTCATGTGATCAAAGTGGCCCTAATCTCATGGGAGCCAAGTCCTGAGGGACAGTTGCAGGCTGCACCTCTTCTGCGGTGACACAAGCAGATTGGCCTCGCACTCATTTGGTGCCCTTGCATGCGCTGCCACCCTGGAAGAAAGCCGCATCATGCCCGGCCACGCCACTTGTGCCGGGCACGGCCTCTACGCAGCCACTAATCTGTAGGAAAGCAGACCCAAGGTCAACAATGAGACTCATTACAACCCAGTTGTTAGTGTGCAGGCCATACAGGTGCACAATATGCATTTATATAGCGCCTTTAATGCAGTAAGACATCCCAAGGCGCTGCACAGGAGCGTTATCAAACAACATTTGATACCGAGCCATATAAGGAGCTATTAGGATAGGGCGACCAAAAGCTTGATCAAAGAGGTAAGTTTTAAGGAGCGTCTTAAAGGAGAAGAGAGGGGCAGAGAAGCTTAGGGAGGGAATTTCAGAGCTTAGGGCCTCTAGCCAGCTAAAAGCACGACCACCAATGGTGGAGTGATTAAAATTGGGGATGCGCAAGAGGCCAGAATTGGACACACACCAAGCAAATACAAACCACACGAGGCTTTCAGTGAAGTGAATGCAAGAAAGACGCAGAAAAGGAACTCTTCCATTTGAAGGCTGGTGTGAAGATCAGTAGTCTTTAGGCACTGATGGTGAACATTTCAAGCTCTTAAACACAGAAAAGGAAAGTCAGTGCAAGGGGCTGGTCATGGTTGGCACTGTGAATTCTTGGACGGTGTGGCTGACTCCTCTTGCTTGTCTTGGAAAGGGCATTAGTTTTTTTCTGGCACTGCACTGCCATACATGGGGTGGTCGATTTGGCATCGACTGTCCTGGCCACCTGCTGCGGTGGTGTTCTCCTTTCAAGCCTGCCTTAGTTCGTACCCCTCTTCAGCCCGATTTCATGCAGAAAGACCATAGTCCATTCTTCAATGGATCTGTGAACTTTGGGACCTCCTGCACCTGACAGACCTTCTTGGGTCAAGTTTCAGCTTTGCTTTTAAACTAATTGCCGCCGGTATCGGCCCTTTAATCTGCTGCAGCCCTTTAAATGCCGCCGCAGTGCACCAGCTCCCACTGCCGAACAGTATCCGTGCTGCCCAGAGCTTGCCGTTGCTATGAGAATTTTGAAATCGAGGCGTTGCACTCAAATCACCCCCGTGCTCGCTGACCTACTTTGGCTCCCGATAAAGCAACGCCTCGATTTCAAAATTCTCATCCTTGTTTACAGATCTCTCCATGGCCTCGCCCCTCCCTATCTCTAATCTCCTCCAGCCCCACAACCACCCCCTCCCGAGATGTCTGCATTCCTCTAATTCTGCCCTCTTGAGCATCCCGGATTATAAAAATCGCTCAACCATTACAGACCCTGCCTTCTGTTGCCTGGGTCCTCAGCTCTTGAATTCCCGGCCTAAACCCCTCTCTCCTCCTTTAAGACACCCCTTTAAACCTACCTCTTTGACCAAGCTTTTAGTCACCTGCCCTAATTTCTCCTTATGCGTCTAGCTCCAGGAGCACTGGAACTCCTTGTCCCAGGCCTCCGAGGCCCAGTGGCCAGCCTGCCCCCCTCCTGACCAGGCCAACTGACAGAAAACCAGGAGGGAAACCTGATCTCAGCTACAGACCCGAGGCCTCTGCCTTAATGGCTCCGCTGAATTACGATATTGCCAGGACACTGCGGTCTTAAAACAAACCGTGTATGGCAATTTATTTTTATTTGGTTGTGCAATATAGACCGACAATTCTAAGCTCTTTTTTTTGATTAAAATGAAATGAATCAGCCAGTAACTTGCTGAAGCAACATAAATAATACAAGAAAGTAGCAATACAAGCTTAAAAAAAATTGAATTATCAGATAACTGAATTAAGCAACTGTGATTTAATAACTGCAATGCACTCTCTGTTGACTTATTATATAAAACAAGAGAGAGAGAGAGAGAGAGATGAAGGAATGCTCCACAGTGAACAATCTGCCCACAAGATGGCTCCATGTACCAAAATGGAGCGATTAGATCTGGGAAACAACCCTGCTTAATGCCTCGTTGCGATACAAGGCCAGAACAGGTGTATTTTTGGATGGCTGTTGTTGTGCTGTCCTTAAGAATCATACAAGAAAAGGTCAGGGAGAGTGATATTTTGAATGTTGGGGAATCATGTCTGCCCAGTTCTGCAACTTCAGCCGACAGCCATGACAGAGGTGCGCTGGGTACCGACAAAAAGAACTTAACTTGAGGATTATTCATAATTCAGCAGGCTGGGCAGAGGAGTCGATGTGGGACAAATCCCATGGGAGATTTTCGATCGCAAGCCATGGCCGGGGGTGGGGCGGGGGTGGGGGGGGGGGGGAATTCTCAATTCCGTGCCTGGGATTATCCTCTCTCACAATCAGCCTCACTAAGGGATTTACCTTGTTAAGTGTTTCCTTCTCCAATGATGGAGGTGGAGATGTTTGACCATCCATAGTAGTAGTGGAAAAAACCCCTCTATTAAAACAATAGACCTGGCAGCTGTAATGAGCAGCTTTTCACAGTCACTTGGGAGTGCTGGGATAAACCGGTCTCGAAAGCATTTTCTTCCTCTCCAGCAACATAAAGTGCCAGGAATTAACCAGCACAGTCCAAAGTTGCAATGCTGAGGTGGGAAACACTGTTTCTTGCCAAGAGTCGGAGAGTTGCTGGGCTCGGGGATAGATTTACATGTGGGTGTACTTCGGAAACTGTGGCGAAACGGTGTCCCTTGTGCTTAGCTTCAGGTCAGTGAAACAGCTTGCACTGGGTGTCTAAGCTGCACCCCCAGGTTTGTAAAAGGTTTCCTGATGGGGCAGGTTTTAAGAGCACAAATTAGAGAGGGGGTTGCTGGTATTTGGTGGGTCAAATTCAACCAGATTGCTAGCCACTTTCATTTTTAAAAAATTCGTTCATGGGATGTGGGCGTCGCTGACAAGGCTGGCATTTATTGCCCATCCCTAATTGCCCTCGAGAAGGTGGTGGTGAGCCGCCGCCTTAAACTGCTGCAGTCCATGTGGTGAAGGTACTCCCACAGTGCTGTTAGGGAGGGAGTGCCAGGATTTTGACCCAGCAACAATGAAGAAACGGCAATATACTTCCAAGTCAGGATGGTGTGTGACTTGGAGGGGAACTTGGAGGTGATGGTGTTCCCATGCGCCTGCTGCCCTTGTCTTTCTAGGTGGTAGAGGTCATGGGTTTGGGAGGTGCTGACGAAGAAACCTTGGTGAGTTGCTGCAGTGCATCTTGTAGATGGCACACAGTGCAGACACGGCGCCGGTGGTGGAGGGAGTGAATGTTGAAGGTGGTGGATGGGGTGCCAATCAAGCGGATTGCTTTGTCCTGAATGGTGTCCAGTTTCTTGTGTGTTGTTGGAGCTGCACTCGTCCAGGCAAGTGGGGCGCATTCCATCACACTCCTGACTTGTACCTTGTAGATGGTGGAAAGGCTTTGGGGAGGGGAGACACTCGCTGCAGAATACTTCACTTACACTCTTGCTAGTTGTGCCGTTGAACGGCTTCATTTATAAAAATAAAACTAAGGAGGAGTTTTAAATTTATTTTCTAACACCTCACCTAAAACATCAAACACAAACTTCACGGTGGTATCCCAAACGTTCCCGGGTACAAACCGCCATAGCGGTTCAAGGAGGTGATGGTCCACCATCACCTTCTCAAGACTAGTAGCGCAGAGCCCAAAATGTCGATCCGAGTCCATGATCAGATCAGCCATGATCGTATTAAATGCAAGAGCAGTCTCAAGGGGCCGTATGGCCTACTCCTGCTCCCATTTCTTATGTTTTTATGTTCTTACAGTGGAGCCTGCATCCCGAGAACTAATTTTAAAAAAATTCCTGAATTTAGCAAGCATTGGAAATGATCATCTATTTCTTTTAATACTCTGGGGTGGTGACCATCAGGCTCTTAAGTCCAATTATTTTTTCCATTACCATGCTTTAAACTTATATTAAATATACTAAGTTGCTTCCCTTAGCTTATTTTAAGATTCCCTTATACTACTGTTATTTTGTCATCTTCCACCTCTGTAACACAGATACAAAGTACACATTATTGAGTCTGCCATGTCCCTATTGCCCATTACGGTCTTGCCTGCATGTGTCTTTAATGGGCCCACATTTCCCATCACATCTCTCTTTCTTGTAATGTGTTTATAAAAATTTTTGCTGTTGGCTTTGATTTCCCTTACATATTTTATTTTCATTTTCCATTATGAGGTCCAGCAGTGCTTCCTCCCTTGTTGTGGTCCAGCATTTCAGGTCAGAAAAGAGTCTTATACAAACTGTAAAATCCCCTGTCTCCCTTTCCACTCCCTCTCCCATCTAGTTTATTTAGAAGTGGTTGAAATCCCCCGTGATTAAGGTTCTGGTTTGTTTTTACTTATTTCATACATTGACCATACATATTTCCATCTCCACTCCCTTTCCACCATTAGGTGGTCTGTCATCATCATAGGCAGTCCCTCGGAATCGAGGAAGGCCTGCTTCCACTCTTAACATGAGTTCTTAGGTGGTCTGTAGTATATCCCCAATAGTATGACTTATCCCTTCATATTCTTTCCCTCAATCCATATGGATTCTGTTTCGATCTCTGTTAGGTACGTCCTTTCTTATTACTGTCTTTATATTATTTCTGATTAATAACTCCACCACCCTTCTTTCCCCATCATTCTCATATACTTTATAATCTGAAATATTTAACTGCCAATCCTGCCCTGTCTGTAGCTGTGTTTCCATTATCACCATTACATCCGTTTCCTCACTTCGAATTATTATCCCAAATTCCTCCATTTTATTGCTGATACTCTATACATTGCTGTACAGGCATTTTAATATGCTTTTATTTTTCATGACTCTTGCTTTATTTTTTGCCATGCATTTTGTGATCACTTCCCATAACCTTTTCTGTTCCCTGAGTATGTTATCTTAATCACTTATTGTACAGTGACCTTTACTCTCATCCCCATGTTACTATCAAATTGACCGGGACCCTCACCCCCCTTTACTAGCTAAAATTATTTTTGTTCACAATATTTCCCCTTTCTAAAGAAATAAAGGGATCCAAGGTGTAAAAATGCATTTGCCGGCGAATAAAGTCATAAAATAAAGGCCAACAGCACTTTGAGTTTTAGAGTAATAGAGTAAAGATACAATTAATCTATTTTTACAAAGCATTTTGTTAGGCCACAGTTTGAGTAGTGTGTGTAGACTTGGCTTGCCCCATTATAAAAAGGACATTACAGCCACAAAGAGCGTATGGTGTAGATTCATCAGGGTGATCATCGGGATGGTGAGCTACAGTTATGAGGGGAGTCTTCAGATACTGGGACTATTTTAAACTGGAACAGAGAAAGCCAAGATTAAATTTAATTGAGAGTTTTAGAAATGATGAAGAGTTATGATAGTCCTTCCCTACACACTATCTCCTCTGGTTAGCATTAGTGACGGGAGAAGGGAGGGGTCATTAATTTAAAAATAGTCACTGAGTGAGGAGAGATGTTAGGAGAAAACTTTTTTTGCAGAGGGTTGTTAGAGCATGTGATGCTTTGCCACGCAACACACTTGCATTTATATAGCGCCTTTAACATAGTAAAACATCCCAAGGCGCTTCACAGGAGCATCATCAGACAGAATTTGACACCGAGCCACATGGAGATTTTAGAATAGCTGACCAAAAAGCTTGGTCAAAGAGGCAGGTTTTAAGGAGGGTCTTGAAGGAGGAGGGAGGGGTAGAAAGGCTTAGGGAGTTATTGGAGCAGAGGCCATTGTATCCTGGATAAATAGGGTTATGCAGGATGATGGGGAGAGAGAGCAGGGCAGTCGAATTCACTTTGGATGGCATGAGCAAAGAGCTGGCAGTGACATGATGGGTTGAATAGACTCCCATAAACCTCTATGGTTATATGAAGTCCAACTCAAGGATCTTCACACCAGCAACAGAATTGCCTTTTTAAAAAAAAAGTGAATACATTTATCGTGACTATTATTTTCTTCTATAAAAAGGGCACGTGCTTTGAACAAAAGTGAGTAGAGTTTCCACTTTGTGTGCAATCAGCCATTCCAGTGTAAATTGCACCAAAAATTGCGCCCGTTTTGAAAAGTGTTTCTGCCCCCTCTGAAATCTCAGCTGAAATCATTTGCATATCACCGAACGCAAAATCTGCCATCAGCCTGCGCAGTCGGGCAGCGTTTCAAAATGTAATTAAAAAAAAATAAATTTGCTTACAAAAATATTCAATGGTATATTTAAGTGGTGACTTGGCAAAGTGTGATTAATACAAATGAAAATGGGTTTATCAGGAAAAATAAGCATTTAAAAAAATCAGTGTCAATCCACCATCTGCGAGTAACCTGATTGTAAATGACTAAAAATTACTTAAAGTATACTTAAAACTATTTTCTAGTGAGAGATGCAGTACAATTAATTCAAAACCTTTCAAAACGTACCCATTAAGGTCCATGCAACCAGAATTCAAACTTAATTTTTGGAGTCTCCTGGAAGGCTTATAAACAAGTTCAATTAGCAGAAACTCCTTATGGTGATTCATTCACCTTGGGGCAGGGGTAGTTTTATAGGCGGAGCCTGCTTTGAGCGCAATGCTTTTTAAACTAGCACAAAAGGTCACGGAAATTGAAGTTGCTCTGAACGCAATTTGCGCTTTAAATTTCCCAATCTTTGGCACTGGTTACGCCGCTATCGGGCGAATTGCACCGAAAAAAACACCCAACGCAAGCGAACAGAAACCCCAGGCCAAAGTATTTTGCATCTATTATATCTTTCATTTTAATAAAAGCGTCCATCAAATAGGATTGTTGAAAAAGGGTCCACTGTCGATGTGTATGTCACTGAAGAAAAGGTTTAAACTTGGCCTGGGGAAAGTCTTCAAATTCATTCTAAATATTTACACCAAATACCCAGATGTCTAAATAAACTATCTGTAGAAATAGGCACCACCATACCACCATGCCCAACATTAGATCTAGTTCAAGCCACATGCAGCAAATAAGTTTCTCGTGCCGTGCAAAATTAGTTGGAAAAACACGATGAATGAGACTAACTGCAGGTTTTAATTTGCATGCAAAGTTCTTGCACCATAGGCGCATTTTACCTGGCTTTGTCTAATGCAGAATGACTTGTGCAGGTGTCTAACTACGGGTCCACAGGACTGGTGTTGAATGACGAACAGCTTTGGTGTCCTTTTTCGATCTCACAGATGAATGATCACCTTCCAGCTCCTCTGTTTACCCTTTGCTGCTATTGTTGACCAACAGCAGCGGGAAAGATAGAGGGCTAGGCGGCTGGGACTTGGGGGTCGTCATGGCGACTGCTGCACTCATGGATGGGGACGGTGGATTAAGTCAGAAAATTTATGCGCCATGCTTATACTTTGCAGCCGACAGGGTTGCAATTAATGTTTAGGCTGTCGGTCACCTCTCGGAATCTCTCCTTCCTCAGCTTGCGGGTTTTGGGCGACTTTAGGGAATGTGTACAGGTCTTTCTGCTGACATCGGCAAAAGGAGGACTTATCAGGAGAAGAGCTTTACTTTGCGGTGATGAATTAGGATCCAAGAATAATGATGCAGCAATCTGAACTGAATTAATGACGTCCAGACCATTTGCGTTTTAGTTAGCATTTATCAAATTTACCTCAGATGTACAAGGTTAATGGAGGTGGTCGGCTCTGCCAATGGCCATCATATTTTACAAAGAGAGAGACTGAAGGAAGAGCTTTGTTAAGGCGAGTTTAATTTTGAGATTTATTTGTAAATCTCAGCCCATCTGGTGCTGAAACACTCATTCATGCCTTTGTTACCTCCAGACATGAATAACCCAATGCCGTCATGGCCGGCCTCCCATCATGCACCCTCCGTAAATTTCAGCTCGTCCAAAACTTTGCTGCCAGTCTCCTATCCCACGCCAAATCCTACTCGCCTGTCACATCCTTACTTACTGCTCCACCAATGTCTCCAATTTAAAATCGTCATCTTCGTTTTGAAATCTCTCTGTGGCCTTGCCCTCTCTACCTCTGTAACCTCCTCCAATGCTACTATGTTGTCCCCAGCCCAAACTCTCAGCTCTTGTGACTCCAGCCTCTTGATTATCTCCCCTCTCTCCACACCGCCCCCCCCCTCCCCACACACACACACACACACACACACTTTGGTGCTGTAGCTCCCATTCTCTGGCATTTCCTCACGAGAGCCCTCTGCCTCTCAACCACTCTCTTTCCCCCTTTTAAGACCCACCTCCAAACCCACCTATTTGACCAAGCTTTTGGTCAGCCCTCCTCATCTCTCCTTTCTAGGCTCGGCACGTGTTTTCCTTGTGCCTCAGTGAAGTTCCTTAGGATGCTGTTCTGTGTTGAAGGTTCTATATAAATGCAAGTTATTGTTGGTGTCATTTGCTCTTAAACTGTCACTGCAGCTGACTGCAGCAGAGACTGCTAATCTGAAGAAACTCTAGGTGCAGCCTCTGGCGGCAGGAGACTGTCTCACCGCCCTCTCCAAATGATAGAATGATACAGCTCAGGAAGCCATTCGGCCCATCGTGCCTGTGCCTGCTCTTTGAAAGAGCCATCAAACTAGTCCTACTCCCTTGCTCTTTCCCTATAAGCCCTGCAAATTTCTCCTTTTCAAGTGTCTATCCAATTCCCTTTTGAAAGTCACGATTGAATCTGCCTCCACCGCCCTTTCAGGTAGTGCGTTCCAGATCAGAACAACTCGCTATTCATAGAATCATAGAATGGTTACAGCACGGAAGGCGGCCATTCGGCCCATCGAACCCGTGCCAACTCTCAGCTAGTCCCACGCCCCCACCCTTTCCCCATAGCCCTGCAAATTGTTTTCCTACAGATACGCATCCAACTCCCTTTCGACAGATAAGACCGAGTCTGTCTCCACCACCCTTTCAGGCAGTGCATTCCAGACCTCACTGCGTAATGAAGTTTTCTCTTACATCGCCTTTGGTTCTTTTGCCAATCACCTTAATTCTGTGTCCTCTGGTTTTCGACCCTTCTGCCAATGGGAACAGTTTCTCTCTACCTACTTTGCTCAGACCCCTCATGATTTTGAATACCTCTATCAAATCTCCTCTCAATCTTCTCTGCTCCGAGAACAACCCCAGCTTCTCCAGTCTATCCACATAACTGAAGTCTCTCATCGCTGGATCCATTCTTGTAAATCTTTTCTGCACCCTCTCAAAAGCCTTCACATACTTCAGTGAGCTGCCCAGAATTGGACACAGTACTCCAGTTGGGGCTGAATCAGTATTTTATATTGGTTCTTTTGCCAATTTTCTTTAATTTGTACTCTCTGGTTATGGACTGTCCTGCTTGTAGAAATAGCTTCTTCCTATTTACTATCAGAGATAGTCATAACCCTCTGCAATGAGAACAGTGAGGGTCCTGTCCTTCCGCACTGTGGTGGTGCGTGGTAAGCTAAAGGCACTTTTACACCCTCCCCCCCACAGTGTCTATACTTAGAGCCATCCACCCTAATCCCCCCCACCCCTACAGTGTCTACTCTTAGCGCCCTCCATCCCAACCCCAGTGTACGCTATTATAATTACAGCTCCCTCATCCCACCATGAGAAATTATAATGCACAATGTAAAAATCTTCTACCAGCCATCAAGAGGCGATGCTTGCAGCAGGTACAGCATTAACCCACTGCCACCCTAAATCGCACAGCATCCTAATCTCAGCAGCAGTTGGGAGTGTGCTTGAAGACACAGCTATATTTCAGAGTCGAGGCGACACTAATAAACAGACTCCAGCTCCCGATGAATGAGTGTCTTGTACCAAAGCTTGTCCATTACCCGCTCTGCAGCTCACAG
This sequence comes from Pristiophorus japonicus, assembly GCF_044704955.1. NCBI lineage: Eukaryota > Metazoa > Chordata > Chondrichthyes > Pristiophoridae > Pristiophorus > Pristiophorus japonicus. The sequence continues at coordinate 215,144,272 of NC_091983.1, read as the reverse complement.
GGCAAATTCCACAAAGGATGTCTGTCCGATGGTGCTGGCAGCAAGTTATCTAGTTCGAGGGGGAAATTCCCACGAGATAAGCACGAGGGCAAGTCAGAGACACACCATCACAGAATGTGTAGTCAGCGAAGCGGATGTAGAGCAACTGCTCCATCTGTCGTGGGACCTTCCAGCCCCGATCCTATGCATGGAGCGGCCAATAAAGGCCCAGCGGTATCGGGAGGTGGCAGCAGAGGAGAGGCGGGAGTTCGAGGTGCGCGGAGAGGCCTGTAAAGGCCAGCGGCAGCGGGAGGTGGCGGCAGAGAGGCGGGAGTTTGAGGTGTGTGTGGAGAGGCCTACAAAGGCCCAGCGGCAGAGAGGCGGGAGTTCGAGGTGTGTGGAGAGGCCTACAAAGGCGCAGCAGCAGAGAGGCGGGAGTTCGAGGTGTGTGGAGAGGCCTACAAAGGCGCAGCAGCAGAGAGGCAGGAGTTCGAGGTGCGTGGAGAGGCCTGTAAAGGCCCAGCGGCAGCGGGAGGTGGTGGCAGAGAGGCGGGAGTTTGAGGTGTGTGTGGAGAGGCCTACAAAGGCGCAGCGGCAGAGAGGCAGGAGTTCGAGGTGTGTGGAGAGGCCTACAAAGGCGCAGCGGCAGAGAGGCAGGAGTTCGAGGTGCGTGGAGAGGCCAATAAAGGCCCAGCGGTATCGGGAGGTGGCAGCAGAGGAGAGGCGGAAGTTCGAGGTGCGCGGAGAGGCCTGTAAAGGCCCAGCGGCAGCGGGAGGTGGTGGCAGAGAGGCGGGAGTTTGAGGTGTGTGTGGAGAGGCCTACAAAGGCCCAGCGGCAGAGAGGCGGGAGTTCGAGGTGCGCGGAGAGGCCTGTAAAGACCCAGCGGCAGCGGGAGGTGGCGGCAGAGAGGCGGGAGTTTGAGGTGTGTGTGGAGAGGCCGACAAAGGCCCAGCGGCAGAGAGGCGGGAGTTCGAGGTGTGTGGAGAGGCCTATAAAGGCCCAGCGGCAGCGGGAGGTGGCGGCAGAGGAGGCGGGAGTTTGAGGTGCGCGGAGAGGCCTGTAAAGGTGCAGCGGCAGAGAGGCGGGAGTTCGAGGTGTGTGGAGAGGCCTACAAAGGCGCGGCGGGAGTTCGAGGTGCGTGGAGAGGCCAACTGGTGCAGTTGCAGCGGGGAGAGAAGGCAAAAAGGAAGTAGAAAGAAATCGAAAGGTGACGTCACAGCCAAAGGGGTAAGTGATTGGCAAGTAGTTTTTATCTTTTCTGTATCAGTAAGTAAACTTTAGCATTGTTGTTGCCAAATTAAGTTTATCTAAGGGTTAGCTCATGGCAGGACAGCCCGGACACGTGTTATGCTCCTCCTGTACTATGTGGGAAGTCAGGGACGCTTCCGGTGTCCCTGACGACTATGTGTACGGGAAGTGCATCCGCCTCCAGCTCCTGACGGACCGCATTGCGGCACTGGAGCTGAGGGTGGATTCACTCTGGAGCATCCACGATGCTGAGAATGACGTGAATAGCATGTTTAGCGAGTTGGTCTCACTGCAGGTAAAGGGTACACAGCCAGATAGTCAATGGGTGACCAACAGGAAGAGCAGTGCAAGGAAGGTAGTGCAGGGATCCGCTGCGGTCATCCCCCTGCAAAACAGATACACTGCTTTGAGTACTGTTGAGGGGGATGACTCATCAGGGGAAGGCAGCAGCAGCCAAGTTCATGGCAATGTGGGTGGCTCTGCTGCACAGGAGGGCAGGAAAAAGAGTGGGAGAGCGATAGTGATAGGGGATTCGATTGTAAGGGGAATAGATATGCGTTTCTGCGGCCGCAACCGAGACTCCAGGATGGTATGTTGCCTCCCTGGAGCAAGGGTCAAGGATGTCTCGGAGCGAGTGCAGGACATTCTGAAAAGGGAGGGTGAACAGCCAGTTGTCGTGGTGTACATAGGTATCAACGATATAGGTAAAAAAAAACGGGATGAGGTCCTACGAGACGAATTTAGGGAGCTAGGAGCTAAATTAAAAAGTAGGACCTCAAAAGTAGTAATCTCAGGATTGCTATCAGTGCCAAGTGCTAGTCAGAGTAGGAATCGCAGGACAGCTCAGATGAATACATGGCTTGAGGAATGGTGCAAAAGGGAGGGATTCAAATTCCTGGGACATTGGAACCAGTTCTGGGGGATGTGGGACCAGTTCAAACCAGACGGTCTGCACCTGGGCAGGACCGGAACCAATGCCCTAAGGGAAGTGTTTGCTAGTGCTGTTGGGCAGGAGTTAAACTGGCAGGGGGATGGGAACCTATTCAGGGAGACAGAGGGAAATAAAATGGAGGCAGAAGCAAAAGATAGAAAGGAGAATAGTAAAAGTGGAGGGCAGAGAACCCCAAGGCAAAAAACAAAAAGGGCCACATTACAGCAAAATTCTAAAGGGGCAAAGTGTGTTAAAAAGACAAGCTTGAAGGCTCTGTGCCTCAATGCGAGGAGTATTCTGAATAAGGTGGATGAATTAACTGCGCAGATAGCAGTTAATGGATACGATGTGATTGGCATCACGAAGACATGGCTCCAGGAGGACCAAGGCTGGGAACTCAACATCCAGGGGTATTCAACATTTAGGAAAGATAGACAGAAAGGAAAAGGAGGCGGGGTGGCGTTGCTGGTTAAAGAGGAAATCAATGCAATTGTAAGGAAGGACATTAGCTTGGATGATGTGGAATATGTATGGGTGGAGCTACAGAATATCAAAGGGCAGAAAACGCTAGTGGTAGTTGTGTACAGACCACCAAATAGTAGTAGTGAGGTTGGGGATAGCATCAAACAAGAACTAAGGGAGGTGTGCAATAAAGGTACAGCAGTAATCATGGCCGACTTTAATCTACATATTGATTGGACTAACCTAACTGGTAGCAATGTGGTGGAGGAGGATTTCCTGGAGTGTATTAGGGATGGTTTTCTAGACCAATATGTCGAGGAACCAACCAGAGAGCTGGCCATTCTAGACTGGGTGATGTGTAATGAGAAGGGACTAATTAGCAATCTTGTGCGAGGCCCCTTGGGGAAGAGTGACCTTAATATGGTAGAATTCGTTATTAAGATGGAGAGTGACAAAGTTAATTCGTAAACTAGGGTCCTGAACTTAAGGAAAGGTAACTTCGATGGTATGAGGGGCGAATTGGCTAGAATAGACTGGCAAAGGATACTTAAAGGGTTGACGGTGGATCAGCAATGGCAAACATTTAAAGATCACATGGATGAACTTCAGCAATTGTACTGGAGAATAAAATAAAACGGGGAAGGTGGCTCAACCATGGCTAACAAAGGAAATTAAGGATAGTTTTAAAGCCCAAGGAAGAGGCATATAAATTGGCTAAAAAAAGCAACAAACCTGAGGACTGGGAGAGATTTAGAATTCAACAGAGGAGGACTAAGGGTTTAATTAAGAGAGGGAAAATAGAGTACGAGAGGAAGCTTGCAGGGAACATAAAAACTGACTGCAAAAGCTTCTATAAATATGTGAAGAGAAAAAGATTAGTAAAGACAAACGTAGGTCCCTTGCTGTCGGATTCAGGTGAATTTATAATGGGGAACAAAGAAATGGCAGAACAATTGAACCAATACTTCGGTTCTGTCTTCACGAAGGAAAACACAAATAAACTTCCGAATGTACTAGGGCACAGTGGGTCTAGTGAGAAGGAGGAACTGAAGGATATCCTTATTAGGCGGGAAATTGTGTTAGGGAAATTGATGGGATTGAAGACTGATAAATCCCCGGGGCCTGATAGTCTGCATCCCAGAGTACTTTCGACTCTGGATCAGTTCCTGTGGACTGGAGGGTAGCTAATGTAACACCACTTTTTAAAAAAGGAGGGAGAGAGAAAACGGGTAATTATAGACCGGTTAGCCTGACATCAGTAGTGGGGAAAATGTTGGAATCAACCATTGAGGATGAAATAACAGCACATTTGGAAAGCAGTGACAGGATCGGTCCCAGTCAGCATGGATTTATGAAAGGGAAATCATGCTCGACGAATCTTCTGGAATTTTTTGAGGATGTAACCAGCAGAGTGAACAAGGGAGAACCAGTGGATGTGGTGTATTTGGACTTTCAAAAGGCTTTTGACAAGGTCCTGCACAAGAGATTGGTGTGCAAAATCAAAGCGCATGATATTGGGGGTAATGTACTGACGTGGATAGAGAACTGGTTGGCAGACAGGAAGCAGGGAGTCGGGATAAACGGGTCCTTTTCAGAATGGCAGGCAGTGACTAGTGGGGTGCCGCAGGGTTCAGTGCTGGGACCCAAGCTCTTTACAATATACATTAACGATTTAGATGAAGGAATTGAGCGTAATCTCTCCAAGTTTGCGGATGACACTAAACTGGGTGGCGGTGTGAGCTGTGAGGAGGACGCCAAGAGGCTGCAAGGTGACTTGGATAGGTTAGGCGAGTGGGCAAATGCATGGCAGATGCAGTATAATGTGGATAAATGTGAAGTTATCCATTTTGGGGACAAAAACATGAAGGCAGAATATTATCTGAATGATAGCAGATTAGGAAAAGGGGAGGTGCAACGAGACCTGGGTGTCATGGTTCATCAGTCACTGAAAGTGGGCATGCAGGTACAGCAGGCGATAAAGAAGACAAATGGTATGTTAGCCTTCATAGCTAGGGGATTTGAATATAGGAGCAGGGAGGTCTTAATGCAGTTATACAGGGCCTTGGTGAGGCCTCACCTGGAATATTGTGTTCAGTTTTGGTCTCCTAATCTGAGGAAGGACATTCTTGCTATTTAGGGAGTGCAGCGAAGGTTCACCAGACTGATTCCAGGGATGGCTGGACTGTCATATGAGGAGAGACTGGATCAACTGGGCCTTTATTCACTGGAGTTTAGAAGGATGAGAGGGGATCTCATAGAAACGTATAAGATTCTGACAGGACTGGACTGGTTAGATGCGGGAAGAATGTTCCCGATGTTGGGGAAGTCCAGAACCAGGGGACATAGCCTTAGGATAAGGGGTAGGACATTTAGGACTGAGATGAGGAGAAACTTCTTCACTCAGAGAGTTGTTAACCTGTGGAATGCCCTGCCGCAGAGTGTTGTTGATGCCAGTTCATTGGATATATTTAAGAGGGAGTTAGATATGGCCCTTGTGGCTAAGGGGATCAAGGGGTATGGAGAGAAAGCAGGAAAGGGGTACTGAAGCAATGATTAGCCACGATCTTATTGAATGGTGGTGCAGGCTCGAAGGGCCGAATGGCCTACTCCTGCACCTATTTTTTATGTTTCTATGAGCCGGCTAAACTCGATGCTCTTGGAGCTGTATTGGGCTGTTAATATTTAAATGTGTAGACAGATGGCAAAATGGCAACAATTGAGGTTCACTACTGAATGTTAAATATTTGAATGAAAACACAGGCTTGTGCCAGAGCTGCTGTTTTTAAAAGGGACAGCGTCATCCCCATGCAATGGATTTGACTGTATGAAGTTTGTAAACACAATGTCATGGCATCAGCAATTGTGGCTGCTGTTTTTTTTTTTATTCGTTCCTGGGATGTGGGCATCGCTGGCAAGGCTGGCATTTATTGCCCATCCCTAATTGCCCTCAACGAGGTGGTGGTGAGCCGCCATATTGAACTGCTGCAGTCCGTGTGGTGAAGGTACTCCTGCTGTGCTGTTAGGGAGGGAGTTCCAGGATTTTGACCTAGCGATGAAGGAACAGCAATATATTTCCAAGTCAGGATGGTGTGTAACGTGGAGGGAATGTGCAGCTGATGGTGTTCCCATGCGCCTGCTGCCCTTGACCTTCCATATGGTGGAGGTCGCGGGTTTGGGAGGTGCTGAAGAAGCCTTGGTGAATTGCTGCAGTGCATCTTGTAGATGGTACACACTGTAGCAACGTTGCGCCGGTGGTGGAGGGAGTGCATGTTTAAGGTGGTGGATGGAGTGTCAATCAAACAGGTTGCTTTGTCCTGGATGGTGTCGAGCTTCTTGAGTGTTGTTGGAGCTGCACTCATCCAGGCAAGTGGAGAGTATTCAATCACATCCCTGATTTGTGCATTGTGGATCGTGGAAAGGCTTTGGGTAGTCAGAAGGTGAGATACTTGCTGCAGAATACCCAGCCTCTGACCTGCTCTTGTTGCCACCGTATTTAATACAATGTCTCATTGAAAATTTATAAATTAAAATAACCAGGGATGATTAGATGGCACAAGCAGTAAGCAGATTACCAGAGATTTATTAAATTATCATTGCTGAAATGCCTAACTTTCATCACACTTGATCAAGCCTCAGGTTAATCTTTATTTTGAGTGTGCAGAGTTTGCCAAGATTCAACCCTTTTACATGCCGACACCTTCTCCTCTACTCGATACACAAACCTCACGGACACGGACAATACACGCAGGAAGTCGCTGCAGCTGAAGATAAGCAACAATTGCTGCTTAAAGAGAAAAAACTGTTTGGAAAACAGAGCTGGGTTGGTTTCACATCTGGAAAAGAAAGGTCGATAGTTTGGGTGGGGTCTTCCATCAGAACCCCAGTTCTACTGGCAGCACTCAGATGCTGCCTGTGAATTTCCTCTGCTTTATGGCCCACACAGATATGATTGAAGTATTTAAGTCCATAATGGATTATTTATTGGCTATTCTTGTCTTGTTGGTCACAGCACACAGTGCGGTTAGGTACCGCGGGCGGATTTTTCAAGCGGCGGAGAATGTACTTCGATCTGGGGCTATTTACCCCTCATCAGTCAGTTTGAAGCCAGCAGAGGCGCTGTGTCGGTCAATGGGCAAGTGGCAGTGGATAGTCATGCCGGGAAATAAATTAACCGTGTTTCAATGGTCACATTTATAGCGTTAACCCAGGAGAAGTGCCTTTGTCGTTTGAGAATATTGGAAACGTTAAAGTGTGGACTTACTGTTTTTATAATGAAGAAACTGGTTCAGTAGTTTCTAGCCCGAGCCATGGTCTATTAAGAGTGGTATTGTACTCCCGAGCAAAGATCAGGTCACGCGGTGACACATGACAGACATGCAAGCCGGAGGGCAATGACAAAGGCTCCCTGGCCATCTCCTGGATCCTTGTTATTTACACAGTTTTGCAGCTCAGTCTGATTTCTGGGGAGGGCGGAGGCAGTGAGTTCCATTTTCAGGAGTGGGTCAATGGCCCCCGACCCAGAGGAGGATAATTAGCGTAAAAAGTCTAACCGTGCAACAAGCCGAGACAGATACACCGTGTCCAACGCATTACCTCCAAGGCAAGGCCCTCCACACTTATATCCGTCACATACTGAGCAACTTTCATTAGCAGCATCTTCACTTAGCAACGCAGCAAAGATTGTGTTGCAAAACAAACCTTTCCATCACAAGCAGCCGGCACCTTTGATTTAGTGACCAAGGCAATATTTGTCTGGCTTTTGTTTTTGCTATCCATGGCAAATATTTTAATTTGCATATTACAAATTATTTAGTGCTGTCCTGGGAGTATGAACAGTGACCTAATGAGATCATTGCTAATTTTTCAGCTAATTGTTTGAAACATCCACTGGAGATAGCGGACAGGTGATGAAGGATTTCAGCAATTCTTCCTAAAGTGTGAAAGCTCCACATCTCACAAGCAGTATCACCTGGCCAGTCACACAACTCCTGTAGCTCAATGGCTCTGCTCATATATCCTGCCCTTGGGGAACAATAGCAAGCTTTGCTTTCATTATTCTTCAAATTCCTCATAGCAACAGAAGGCAGCCATTCGGCCCATCGAGCCTGCTCTGCCATTTTTATAAAAATCCCAATTCCTTGCATCTTTTAATACTGTTATTCCTCAAGTATTTATCTCCCCATTAAACTGTACTTGTAAATGGTTACGACACTGTATGGGGTCTTTTCAAGTCAATCACCTGGAGTCACTGCACAGCACTCAAGAGCGCCTACCCTGACTGGCTAAATACAGAACATAAGAAATAGGAACAGGAGTAGGCCATAAGGCCCATCGAGCCTGCTCCGTCATTCAATAAGATCATGGCTGGTCTGATCATGGACTCAGCTCCACTTCCCCGCCCGCTCCCCATATCCCCTTATCCTTTAAGAAACTGTCTATTTCTGTCTTAAATTTATTCAATGTCCCAGCTTCCACAGCTCTCTGAGGCAGCAAATTCCAGAGATTTACAACTCTCAGAAGAAATTTCTCCTCATCTCGGTTTTAAATGGGCGGTCCCTTATTCTAAGATCATGCCCCCTAGTTCTAGTTTCCCCCATCAGTGGAAACGTCCTCTCTACATCCACCTTGTCAAGCCCCCTCATAATCTTATACGTTTCGATAAGATCACCTCTCATTTTTCTGAATTCTAATGAGTAGAGGCCCAACCTACTTAACCTTTCCTCATAAGTCAACCCCCTCATCCCCAGAATCAACCTCGTGAACCTTCTCTGAACTGCTTCCAAAGCAAGTATATCCTTTAGTAAATTTGGAAACCAAAACTGCACGCAGTATTCCAGATGTGGCCTCACCAATACCTTATATAGCTGTAGCAAGACTTCCTTGCTTTTATACTCCATCCCTTTTGCAATAAAGGCCAAGATACCATTGGCCTTCCTGATCACTTGCTGTACCTGCAAACAATCCTTTTGCATTTCATGCATAAGTACCCCCAGGTCCCGCTGTACTGCGGCACTTTGCAATTTTTCTCCATTTAAATAATAACTTGCTGTTTGATTTTTTCTGCCAAAGTGCATGACCTCACACTTTCCAACATTATACGCCATCTGCCAAATTTTTGCCCACTCACTTAGCCTGTCTATATCCTTTTGCATATTTTTGTGTCCTCCTCACACACTGCTTTTCCTCCCATCTTTATATCAACAACAAACTTGGCAACGTTACACTCAGTCCCTTCTTCCAAGTTGTTATATAGATTGTAAATAGTTGGGGTCCCAGCACTGTTCCCTGCGGCACCCCACTGGTTACTGGTTGCCAACCAGAGAATGAATCACTTTTCCCGACACTCAGTTTCTGTTAGTTAGCCAATCCTCTATCCATGCTAATATATTACCCCCAACCCCATGAACTTTTATCTTGTGCAGTAACCTTTTATGTGGCACATAAAATGCCTTCTGGAAGTCCCAATACACCACATCCACTGGTTCCCCTTTATCCACCCTGTTCGTTGCATCCTCAAAAAACTCCAGCAAATTTGTCAAACATGACTTCCACTTCATAAAATCCATGCTGACTCTGCCTGACCGAATTTTGCTTTTCCAAATGTCCTGCTACTGCTTTTTTAATAATGGACTCCACCATCTTCCCAACCACAGATGTTAGGCTAAATGGTCTATAACTTCCTGCTTTTTGTCTGCCTCCTTTTTTTAAATAGGGGCATTACATTTGCAGTTTTCCAATCTGCTAGGACCTCCCCAAAATCCAGGGAATTTTGGTAAATTACAACCAATGCATCCACCATCCCTGCCGCTACTTCTCTTAAGACCCTAGGATGCAAGCCATCAGGTCCAGGGGATTTATCTGCCTTTAGTCCCATTATCTCACTGAGTACCACCTCCTTAGTGATTGTGATTGTGTCAAGTTCCTCCCCCGCTATAGCCCCTTGGCTATCCACTGTTGGAATATTGTTAGTATCCTCTACCGTAAAGACTGATACAAAATATTTGTTCAGAGTTTCTGCCATCTCCATGTTCCCCATTATTAATTCCCCGGTCTCGTCCTCTAAGGGACCAACATTTACTTTAGCCACTCTTCCTTTTTATATACCTATAGAAACTCTTGCTATCTGTTTTTATATTTTGTGCTAGTTTACTTTCATAGCCTATCTTCCCTTTCTTAATCATTTTTTTAGTCATTCTTTGCTGGCTTTTAAAAGTTTCCCAATCTTCTGTCCTCCCATTAGTTTTGGCCACTTTGTATGCCCTTGTTTTTAATTGGATACCATCCTTAATTTCTTTAGTTAGCCGCGGATGGCTATCTTTTCTCTTACACCCTTTCCTCTTCACTGGAATATATTTTTCTTGAGTTGTGAAATATTTCCTTAAACGTACACTGTTTATCAACCGTCCTACACTTTAATCTATTTTCCAAGTCCACTTTTCCCAACTCTGCCTTCATACCTTCATAGTCTCCTTTATTTACGCTGGTTTAGAGATCCAACTTTCTCACCTTCCATCTGGATTTGAAATTCAATCATGCTATGATCATTCATTCCGAGGGGATCCTTTACTAGGAGATTGTTTATTTATCCTGTCTCATTACACAGGGCCATATCTAAGATAGCCTGCCCCCTGGTTGGTTCCGTTACATACTGCTCAAGGAACCCGTCCCTTATGCACTGTATGAACTCCTCCTCAAGGCTACCCTGACCAATTTGATTCGTCCAATCAATATGGAGGTTAAAATCACCCACGATTATTGTTGTTCCCTTTTTACAAGCCCCCACTATTTCCTGGTTTATGCTCCAACCAACAGAGTTGCTACTGTTAGGGGGCCTATAGACTACGCCCACCAGTGACCTTTTTCCCTTTATTGTTCCTTATCTCCACCCAACTGTTTCAACATCCTTAGCATTTGAGTCAATACCGTCTCTTACTATTGCAGTGATTCCATCCTTTATCAATAGAGCTACCCCACCTCCTTTTCCTTTCTGTCTGTCCTTCCAGATTGTCAAGTACCCCTGAATATTTAATTCCCAGTCCTGGTCACCTTGCAACCACGTCTCTATAATAACTATCAGATCATACCCATTTGTCTCAATTTGTGCCGTCAACTCATCTATTTTGTTACAAATGCTATGTGCATTTAGATAAAGTGCCTTTAAGTTTTTTTTTCAACCCTTTTTTCCTGCTTGTTTCCGCTCTCCTTCAAACTCACTTTCTTTATTTTTGCTTTCTAATTCCAGCTTTATTCCCCTCCCTACTGAATCTATTTTCAGGTTCCCATCCCCCTGCCAAACTAGTTTAAACTCTCCCCAACAGCACTAGCAAACCCCCCCCCCGCGAGGATATTGGTCCTGGCTCTGTTGAGGTGCAACCCATCCGGCTTGTACAGGTCCCACCTCCCTCAGAAGCGGTCCCAATGCCTCAGGAAACTATGATGCCTGCACCATCTCTCCAGCCACGTATTCATCTGCTCTATCCTCATATTTCTGTATTCACTAGCTCGTGGCACCGGGAGTAATCCGGAGATTACTACCTTTGAGGTCCTGCTTTTTAATCTCTCTCCGAGCTCCCTAAACTCTGCCTGCAGGACCTCATCCTACCTATGTCATCTTCCCCTTTGGAGCACAGTGCTGCTGTGGCCAATCGTGTTGTGCCCTGACTGTTGCCCCATACAAGGCCAGCTGGCACAGCACAGATCAGGGGTGTAACCCGCCATCTTTTTGGTCTTTAAAGCCCAGTTCCATACAAGGCAGGAGGCTTAACCCAGGCACCGGGGAACTATTTCCGACGAGAAATCATCTTGTTTACTTTCACATCAGTGCAAGGGCCAGTGATGTAGAATGACGCTGTACGACTAGGTAATGAATATATAAATTATATCTAAATATTAAAATGTATACCTACACACGGTAGCCCAAATGAGTCAAGCTCAGCCAGTGCATTAAATTTGATGCGATTGGCAAATGGAAAAGAGAGGGCATTATTTTAAACGGCAGCTTCCTGCTAGAGTTCCAAAGGGTGCTGTGGGGTGCTTTAGAAGACAGTCTTTTTGCAATTCATTGCTGCCTGTGTCAGACACCTCTGATGTTTAGATCAAAACATCAGCATTTTCTCCAAGACTGGAAAACAGATTTATCTTGAGAAGTTGTGAATCTTGCCCCCAGCATAACATTGAATGAGCCTCTGTCTGTCCTGAGACTATCATCATTTATAATGAGTTAACTCCTGAAGGGAGGAATGGGTTTTGTTTTATCTTGAGGATGTTTTCAATATTGAGCGGAATGTTATGGATGCTATGCCACCGATTAGATTTTATTTGTTTGAAACGGTTTTAGTCAGACAAGACAAAAATAATACAGCAACCGTTGCCGATATCAGTGTTGTTAGAACAGGGCTGTGTTATTTTAAATGAGGCAGTCAGATGTGAACATCTGTATTAAGGCAAGGGACAGAGAAGTGTCCCGTGACCATTTTATCTTTAGGCCGCTAATACCGTTAAGAGTAATTTCCAGCTTTAGTCACTTAACACTTTCTGCCCAAGAAGTGGCATTTAAATACACTCGGGGAAAATGAAAATCGCTGCCAATGAAAACACTTAAAAAAAAAAACTTACAAATGAAAATGCTGGGACAGATCAATATAAACAAACATTTTAGCTTCTGTTAAGACAATTCAGCTGGATTATTAGAGTTGCCAACTCTGGTTGGATGTATTCCTGGAGGTTTCCTCAAATGTCGTCCCACCCAATTGACCAAACAGCCTTTGTTTCCCCCATCTCCAATATTTTAAGAACGAAGAAACAAAAAAAAAGGGTCCAAAGAAATCCCACAATTTTTTTTTTACATGTTGTTGTGATTTTTCTCCCGGGCTGCTCGCAGCAAGGTCCTGGAGATTAATATTTCATTCCCGGAGAGCCCGGGACAATCCTGGAGGGTTGGCAACCCTAATTAATGTTCCCTTGACACCAAAGCAAAGTTAAACTTACTCCTCTGCCTGGATGGAGTCGACTGGAGCCACGTAGTTGCTGGGAATGTATCCGGTTCCTCCGGATTGCAAGGACCGGGCTTCCCACCAGTCTCCCTCTCTGTAAAGAGAAACGTCACAACATAAACCACGCTGAAAGGAGCAGAGATTCAGGCAAGACGAAGGACTCAACACGCCGACCAATAGCAACAACAGGCTGCTTACCATTCTTTATTCAGATATGAGATTTGACCCGAAATGCAGCAACACAGTCACTCAGTGACCACAGCGAACCTCAAACCCATCTGTCTTCACATTGTAGTGATTCAAAATTACCCAATGATGTTTATCTTGTAAAAGGTGTCTGAGGCTCACTGCCTAATTATAGAGGTGCTAAACTTAGGATCATGACGACAAGGTGGTGTCTTCAGAGACGTGAATAAACGGTGCTTAACTGAGGGACAAAAAGCAAGAATCGCAGCACAATGGGACAGGAAAAGCTGCACAGAAGGCGACACTGCTCAAGGCCGGCGGAAGTGCAGTGGTCATGGACTTCCACCCTGCCCTCTGATCTCGGCACATTTACCGGGATCAGCTTATTTACATAATTAGCGCCATGCATCCGGAGGGTGGGATTGGGCTGGATAGCTCTTGGTCGGCCGGTGCGGACACGATGGGCCGAAATGGCCTCCTTCCGTCCTATAAATTTCTATGATGCGATGAAGGATATTCGTGAATGAGTTGGGTTTTTACAACAATCTGACAGCTTCCTGGTCACGTTTACTGATTCCATATTTTAATTTTCAGATTTTTAAAACCGAATTCGAATTCCCAAACTTTCACGGTGAGATTTGAACTCACTCCCCCTCACCCGGAGACTGGCCAGAAATAGGCCGCATGCGCACCCGGGAGCAGAAAGGTGGATTCTGCTGCAGGAGTTAAAGGTCAATCGCAGCTCAAAGGGGAGGTGAAAGCAGAAGGAGCAAAGGAGAGGAGAAAGAGTGATGGCAGACAGAAAACCTGCAGGAGACAGAGCTTGAACCAGCGGTACAGATTGTTTTGTGAAACTGGACCAATAATCCACACGCTCAGCCTAATATCCCAGCAAGTTCAAATCTCACCGTGAAAGTTTGGGAATTTGAATTCTGTTTTAAAAATCCAAAAATTAAAATATGGCATCAGTAAACGTGACCAGGAAGTTGTCAAATTGTCGTAAAAACCCACCTCATTCACGAATGAACTTCATAGAATAATAGAAATTTACAGCACGGAAGGAGACAATTTCAGCCCATCGCGTTCGTGCAGGCTGACCAAGAGCTATCTAACCTAATCCCACTTGCCAGCTTTTGGTCCGTAACCCTGTAGGTCACGGCACTTCAAGTGCACATCAAAGTACTTTTGAAATGTGGTGAGGGTTTCTGCCTCTACCACCCTTTCAGGCAGTGAGTTCCAGACCCCCACTATCCTCTGGGTAAAGAAATCTCCCCTCATATCGCCTCTATACCTCCCCCCAATTACTTTAAATCTATGTCCCCTGGTTGTTGACCCCTGTGCTAAGGGAAATAGGCCCTTTCTATCCACTCTATCCAGGCCCCTCATCATTTTATACACCTCGATCAGGTCTCCCCTCAGCCTCCTCCTTCCCAAAGAAAACATACCCAGCATCTCCAATTTTTCCTCAACCAAACTTTTCCACTCCAGGCAACATTCTTGTAAATCTCCTCTGCACCCTTTCCAGTGCAACCACATCTTTCCTGTAATGTGGTGACCAGAACTGCACACAGAACTCTAGCTGCAGCCTAACTAGTGTTTTATACAGTTCAATCATAACCTCCTTGCTCTTGTATTCCATGCCTCGACTAATAAAAGTATTCCATATGTCTTCTTAACCAACTTATCTATCTGGCCTGCTACCTTTAGGGATCTGTAGACCTGCACTCCAAGGTCCCTTTGTTGTCTACACTTTTCAGTGTTGTACCATTTAATGTGTATTCCCTTGCCTTGTTAGACCTCCCCAAATGCATTACCTCACACTTATCAAGATTGAATTCCATTTGTCACTGTTCCGCCCACCTGACCAGTACATTGATATCTTCCTGCAGTCCGCAGCTTTCTTCTTCACTATCAACCACACAGCCCATTTTAATGTCATCTGCAAACTTAATAATACCCCCAACATCCAAGTCCAAGACTTGATATATACCACAAAAAGCAAGGGACCCAGCACTGAGCCCTGCGGAACCCCACTGGATACAGCCTTCCAGTCACATAAACACCCATCAACCGTTACCCTTTGCTTCCTGCCTCAGCCAATTTTGAATCCAACTTGCCACTTTGCCCTGGATCCCATGGGCTTTTACTTTCGTGACCAGTCTGCCATGTAGGACCTTATCAAAAGCTTTGCTAAAATCCATATACACTACATCATATGCACTGCCCTCATTAACCCTCCTGATTACCTCCACGAAAAATTCAATCAAGTTAGTCAGACACAACCTTCTCTTCACAAATCCATGATTAATGTCCTTGATTAATCCATGTCTTTTCAAAAGAAGATTTATCCTGTCCCTCAGGATTTTTTCCAATAATTTTCCCACCACTGAGGTTAGGCTGACTGGCCTGTAATTACTTGGGTCTATCCCGGTCTCCCTTTAGGAAAGGAAACCTGCCGTCCTTACCTGGCATGACGTATGTGTGACATCAGTGCCACACTAACATGGTTGATTTTTAACTGCCCCTCTAGAGCGGCCTAGCAAGCTGCGCAGTTGTACCAAACTGTCGCATTGTGGGAGCACCTTCAGTACATGGGCTAGAGCGGCTCAAAGTGGCAGCTCACCACCACCTTCTCCATTCAACTAGGGACAAGCAATTAACGGCGGCTTTGCCAACAGCGCCCACATCCCGACAATAAATAAAAATAAAACCAACACTGAGATGGAGGTCCTGTTGTAAGCAATGGAGCCAGGGTCGTCTGGACTGTTTACCTTGGCAGTCAGTGAGGACATGGTGGGGGGAAGCAGCAGAAACAGTTTTGCCTCAACTCCAGATCAGCAACACAATGTTAAAAAAAAAGTTGCATTTATATAGCGTCTTTCATGACTACCGGATGTCTCAAAGCGTTTTACAGCCAATGAAGTACTTTGAGTGCAGTCACTGTTGCAATGTGGGAAATGCGGCAGCCAATTTGTGCACAGCAAGCTCCCACAAAAAGCAATGTGATAATGACCAGATCATTTTTTTGTGATGTTGATTGAGGGATAAATATTGGCCAGGACACCGGGGATAACTCCCCTGCTGTTCTTCAAAATAGTGCCATGGGATCTTTTACGTCCACCTGAGGGGGCAGAAAGGGCCTTGGCTTAACGTTTCATCCGAAAGACAGCACCTCCCACAGTGCAGCGCTGCCTCAGTACTGCACTGGCGTGTCCGTCTAGATTTATGTGCTAAGTTCCTGGAGTGGGACCTGAACCCACAAACTTCTGACTCCGAGACGACGAAATGTAACAACTTGACCGGAATGGGCAAGGTTTGTGCAGCACCCAGTCCATTAAAGGCACTTCTGATCAGCACCAAATACGTTGGCACCTTGGCACAATGTCTCAATGTTGAATGTGATGCCAGTACGGATATTGTGACACTCCAACCTTCCCACACACACACAGTGGTCTGTCCATTGACAACTGAAGGGAAATTCCAAGAAGTGGGCCTTCAGTGTTAATGGGAGGTGGAACAGTAGCAATACCAGGGTCTGGGTGTACATTGGTTGTGTACACTCAATGCTTCTTTTCATGAAACTTTCATGAGCCTGATCGCCTCCCAGCTCTACACTTGTGTGCCCCCCTCCCCCTAATCGCCTTCTCCTGATCCAGCCTCTGCCCATTCCCCTCTCTGACCGCCTCAGCCCCTCATCTCCTCCCACTAACACCTCCAGCCTCTGCCCCCTCCCCTCAGTTGCCTCAGCCCCCTTCCTTCCTCCAATTACCTCAGCCTCTGCCCCCTCCACCGATCACCTCTAGCCTTTGCCCATCCCCCCGTCCCTTCTCCCAATCACCTCCAGCCTCCACACCCTCCTCTCCCCTGATCACCTCTAGCCCCTGCTCCCGTCCCTTCCCATCACCTCCAGCCTCCACACCCTCCTCTTCCCCAATCACCTCCAGCCTCTGCTCCCCATCACCTCCAGCCTGTCCCTGCTCCCCTCACCCTCCACTCCCAAGCGCCTATCACCTCGTCCCCCTCCCCCAATTGCCCTCAGCCTCTGCACCCTCCCCTCCCCCGATCACCTCCAGCATGTCCCCCCCTCCCCTCAATCACTTACAGCCTCTGCCTCTCCCCTGTTGAGATTGGGCAGACTCCATACCCCCAGACTCATGCACACTGTTCCCACCTTCCTAGGTTGACTTGGCTTAATTGTAACGCCTCGCACACATGCAGCACTGTCACTGTGTGGGGATGGGGGGGGAGGGGGGGTTGTTAAACATCCTACATCTCTGTTGCAATTTTCCACCGCTTTTTACAGCTGAGAATAGCTGCAGAAGAAAATACCCCCTCGGTATGTTCCTGGCTCAGTGATGAGCCTGTGAGCTGGACAGAATCACAGCATCAATTTCTTCACTCAAAACAGAAGTGGGTGTGTGGGATAGATGTGAAGTTTAAAAAAAAGTTGCCAACTGCTTGTAAAAATGCCGTTGGTGGCGGTTTGTCACCGTGGTGTGTCAGAGCATTTCCTAGATTAACTAAAGTGGGCGGAGAAGACATTTTGAACAGTGTACTTGGATTGCGTGGGTGCAAGCAGCACTCGTTAACGTCTTGGCAACCTGCACTTATAACATATCCAGCACCCACGCCGTGCTGGAGGAGTGCACTACACGATTCAAAAAAGGGCAGAAGAGCTACAACAACATCAAATATTAATGCTGCCCATTTCTGCAGTTTATTTCAGGAATAGCCAATTAAAATGCACCAATGTTCTTTATTTGGGCCAGTTAGTTACAACCATTTGGGCTTTCAAAAACAGATACATTGGATTGCATTTTGGCTTTTAAAAATTGACTTTAAAAAAAAATATATATATTTCACACCCATATTTTTGCTACATTTATAGAGAACAAATGTTTTTATCCCAGCTCACAAAACCAGCATTGGTCGACAAATCAAGTTAGTATTGAGATGTAAAATACAGTCCTCGACCAGCTGGGAACTCGGGGGCGCACATACGGTGAAGGTGGGGGACAGCGACACACTGCAATACATGCACTTAATCTTTCTTTAAAAAAAATTACTACTCCTTTTCCCTGTTTTTGTCTAAACTACCCCCTATGTTTACTTCAGTCTTTTCCCCATTTATAACTGGTCCATTTGAATTCTATTCACATCACTCTTGCTAACTTGTTTTCTATTTCTCCCTTCAATATTAGCTGACCCTGACTGGAGCCCTCTTCCTCATTTAAATGTTTCATTATTTCCCTATTTAACCTATGCACATTTAACCCATCTTCCCAACTATCCTGGAACTGGTGGTAATCCATCTTTCTGACAACACATTTTTCCCCGTGCATTGATTTCCCTAATCTTCCTGTCCTTCTCTATTCAAGCATGTGGGTGAGGAAGAAATGTTGAGATTACCACTTGTAAAGTCCTGCTCCTAACCTGGTTACCTAATCTCATCAATTAATCTTGGGAGACTTCAGACTTTGCATTACCTACATCACTGGCTCAAACATGGACCGCAGTAACTGGTTAGTCTCACCCTCCCGTTGCTAAATCTTTTGCCGTCTATTCAATATGTCCCTAACCCTCGTATCCGAGAGACAACAAAGCATCCGGGACAGTCAACACGGCCTGTAAAAGATTGCGTCAGCTCCAGTAACTACTGAATTGCCCATTGTCATGTATAAAGCTAAGTTGTATACCTTGAGAACACTGACCACAGGGGGCGAACTTGTGGGAGACACTCCTAACCTGGACTTTCAGGTATAAAAGGGGAACTCCACTCACCTTCATCACGTGAGGTCTTGGTAATAAAGGTTACTGGTCACAGAGTGACCTTTTTTCAAGTATGGGCCTCGTGTACAGTTATACTGTATAGTAAGGACATATTATTGGCGATGAGAAACTGGGATTTAAACCACGCGAGCATGGCCACTAGCAGCACAGAAGAGAGATACTGTGTTGGTGATGATTGGGACGACTTTATTGAGAGACTACAGCAAAGTTTTGTCACTCAGGAATGGTTGGGACAGGATTCGGCCGACAAACGCAGGGCTCATCTCCTGACTGTTTGTGGATCCAGAACGTACTCCCTGATGAAGGACCTTCTAGCGCCAGAGAAGCCGGCGGACAAGATGTTCGAAGAGCTCAGTAAGTTGATCGGGGAACACCTTAAACCGGCGATCAGCATGCACATGGCGAGACACCGGTTTTACACCAGCGGCGAGAAGGGCAAGGCGTTCCAGACTTCGTGGCAGATCTCCAGCGACTGGCGAGCCTATGTAAGTTCCCAGATGCATGCAGAGCGGAGATGCTGTGAGACTTTTTTTTTATTGAGGGCATCGGGCACACTGGGGTTTTCAGGAAACTGATTGAGACCAAAGACTTGACCTTGAAAGCGGCGGCTCTGATAGCCCAGACATTTATCTCAGGGGAGGAAGAGACCAGAATGATTTATGGCAAAAATCTTGGCTCATATGCGACAAACGACCAGGGAGTCAACATTGTTAATGTGGCACACAACTCTCCAGGCAGACAAGGGCAATCGGACATGCCCCAGCATGCAGTCGAACCCAAAGGTGGAATTCAACAGAGACAATGGCTAGCTGAACGGCGATTCATGCCATCGCAATGGAAAATGCGGCCAGTAATGGGGCCATCAACACCTGTTAATGGTGCGCTTAAGGACAGTAACAGAGAGAGTCAGAGACGATCGACTGGTAATGGATCTTTTGTTTCCAACAATGGAGCCTCCAGCTCATGTTGGAGGTGTGGAGGCAAACACCCAGTCAGAGCTTTCAGGTATCAGCAATATACCTGCAGAAACTGCAACGTCAGTGGTCACTTGGCGCGTATGTGCAGGAAGCCTGCAGCCAAGTTGATGTACGAGGAGGACGGGCCCGATGTAAGCCCTACGAGGCCAAATGAATACTGGGGGAAATCGCTGGAAGCTGAAGTTCAGCGAGTTCATGTGGAGCACATATACAGTTCATATACCAGGACGCCACCGATAATGATGAAAGTGCTCCTCAATGGCATCCCAGAATTAATGGAGCTAGACATGGGGGCCAGCCAGTCCCTGATGAGTATCAAACAGTTTGAAAGGTTGTGGGTGTCCAAGGCCAGGAGGCCAAAATTATTGCCGATTGATGCACTGCTACAGACATATACAAAGGAGATCATTCCGGTGCTAGGCAGTGCCACGCTAGTCGTGACCCACAAAGATTCGGAAAACAGGTTGCCACTCTGGATTGTCCCGGGGGGATGGTCCCGCATGACTGGGGAGGAGTTGGCTTGCTGTCATGAACTGGAAATGGGGCGACGTCAATGCAATTTCTTCTGTGGAGCGAGTATTATGCTAACAGATCCTGGACAAATTTGACTCATTATTTCAACCCGGCATCGGCACTTTCATGGGGACCAAGATAGTGATTCACATAAACCCCGACGCCAGGCCAGTACACCACAAGGCCAGAGCGGTGTCGTACGTGATGCGGGAAAAGATAGAAGGTGAATTGGACCGCCTGCTGAGGGAAGGCATCATCTCGCCAGTCGAATTCAGTGACTGGGCGAGCCCAATCGTGCCGGTGCTCAAGGCGGATGGGTCGGTCAGGATATGTGGCGATTACAAGGCCATCATCAATCGGGTGTCACTCCAAGACCAGTACCCGCTACCGAGAGTGGAGGACCTCTTTGCGACGCTATCCGGTGGCAAACTTTTTTCAAAATTGGACCTGACCTCAGCTTACATGACCCAGGAGCTGGTGAGTGACTCGAAGAAGCTGACCACCATCACAACACACAAGGGGTTGTTTGAGTACAACAGATGTCTGTTCGGGATTCGTTCGGCCGCCGCGATCTTTCGGCGAAATATGGAAAGCCTCCTCAAGTCGATTCCAAGGACGGTGGTTTTTCAGGACGACATCCTCATCACGGGTCGCGATACTGAAGAACACCTCCACAACCTGGAGGAGGTGCTACGCAGACTGGACCAGGTAGGGCTGCGACTGAAAAAGGCGAAGTGCGTCTTCTTAGCTCCAGAGGTAGAATTCCTGGGGAGGAGGGTAGCAGCAGATGGGATCAGACCTACTGCATCCAAAATGGAAACGATCCAGAGAGCCGTAACACGACAGAGCTGCGTTCGTTCCTGGGGCTCCTGAAGTATTTTGGCAACTTTCTTCCCAAATTGAGCACGCTGTTAGAGCCCTACACATGCTCCGACGCAAAGGTCGCGATTGAGTCTGGGGGGACAGCCAGGAAAGGGCTTTTGATGGAGCATAACAAATTGCGTGCTCTAACAAACTGTTAACGTTATATGACCCGTGTAAGAAACTAGTTTTAACATGTGATGCGTCGTCCTATGGGGTCGGGTGTGTGTTGCAGCATGTGAATGCCAATGGTCATTTACAGCCGGTAAGCTTATGCCTCCAGAGGTCTGTCCCGGGCAGAAAGGGGCTACGGGATGGTAGAAAAGGAAGCGTTAGCATGTGTATATGCAGTAAAAAAAAAAATGCACCAGTACCTGTTTGGCAGGAAATTTGAGCTGGAGACAGATCACAAACCCCTGACGTCCCTTTTGGCCGACAACAAGGCCATAAATCCAAATGCATCGGCCCGCATACAGAGGTGGGCACTTACGTTAGCCGCCTATGACTACACAATTCGGCACAGACCGGGCACTGAAAACTGTGCCGATGCACTCAGCAGGCTACCACTAGCCATCACTGAGGGGGCAGCTGAGCACAATGTTAAGATGGTCATGGCTGCTGAAGCTGTCGAAAGCGAAGGCTCACCTGTGACAGCCCGTCAGATTAAAGTCTGGACAAATAAAGACCCGCTTCTGTCTTTAGTTAAGAAATGTGTCCTGAATGGGGACTGGGCAGCCACATACGGGGCATGCCCTGAGGAATTTAAACCGTTTCATAGGCGCAAGGATGAACTCTCGATTCAGGCCGATTGCCTACTGTGGGGAAACCAAGTAGTCATGCCCCAGATGGGCAGAGAGGTGTTTATCAGAGAACTTCACAATGAGCACCCGGGCATTGTCATGATGAAGGCAATTGCCAGGTCACACGTTTGGTGGCCAGGGATAGATGCAGACTTGGAACTTTGTGTTCGCAGATGCAACACGTGTGCTCAGCTGGGCAACGCACCCAGGGAAGCACCCCCTTAGCCCCTGGTCCTGGCCCGCCAAGCATTCATGTGGACTACGCAGGTCCTTTCATGGGAAAAATGTTTTTGGTTGTAGTAGACGCCTACTCCAAATGGAATGAATGTGCCATTTTAAATTCAAGCACAGCCTCTGCCACGATAGAAAGTCTACGGGCAATATTTGCCGCCCATGGTCTACCGAACGTCTTGGTCAGCGACAATGGCCCGTACTTCACAAGTACTGAATTCCAGGATTTCATGGCAGGCAATGGAATCAACCATGTCAGAACAGCACTGTTCAAGCCGGCCTCAAACGGCCAGGCGGAACAAGCAGTGCAGATAATCAAACAGGGGATGCTCAGAATCCAAGGGGGTTCCCTACAAAGCTGCTTATCATGCCTCCTGTTGGCCAATAGATCCCGACCACACTCCAGCCGCAGAGCTGCTAATTAAAAAGACGCTCAAAACCAGGTTATCCCTTATACACCCTACTATGAAAGAAATTGTTGAGAGCAGGCATCAGTCACAATGTGACTACCATGACAGGAATGCGAGGGCACGATGTATTGATGTCAATAACCCTGTTTTTGTCCTTAATTACGCTGCAGGGCCCAAATGGCTTGCAGGCACTGTGGTTGCCAAAGAGGGGAATAGGGTTTTGGTAGTTAAACTTACCAATGGACAAATCTGCCGCAAACATGTGGATCAAACTAAAAGGAGGTTCAGCAACCCCGTAGAAGAAGCAGAGGAAGAACACGACGTAGAGTTTACTCCACCACAGGTGACCGAACACCGGAACCAAGTGGAGGAGAGCCCAGTCACTGTGGGCAGTCCGGACAGGCCTGAGGCACCGCAAACAGCAGACACTCAGGCCAGCGCCCAACAACCAGAACCCCAACTCAGGCGCTCTACAAGGGAGCATCAACCACCAGAGAGACTTAACCTGTGATCCCAATAAGACTTTTTGGGGGGGGAGGTGATGTCCTGTATTCAACTATCATTGTAACCCCTGTATAAGCTGACCTAAGTTGTTCACCTTCACCACAAGGGGCGAACTTGTGGGAGACATTCCTAACCTAGACTTTCAGGTATAAAAGGGGAAGTTCCACCCACTTTCATCACTTGAGGTCTTGGTAACAACGGTAACTGGTCACAGAGTGACCTTCTCTCAAGTATGGGCCTCGTGTGTATTTATACTGTACAGTAAGGACATATTACGCAACACTGCATTTCCAGCTGTGTTGCTGCTCTCACTCCCTTACTCAAGCCACCTCATGTTTGTTGGTACCATCAATATTTCTTTGATGGGCCTGTCCAGAATCCTCATTATCCCCACAGGAAGCTACAGCTTTAAATCTTTTGGAAACCACAGGCAATTCTGGCTGCTCCTGTTCTCACCTTCCTTTTTGTCTTTCCCCACCGCGACAATGCGAGAGAGAGAGAGAGAGAGAGAGACAGCAAGCAACAGAGAAAGAGAAAGAGCGAGAAAGAGAGCGCGGGAGCGAGCGAGAAAGAGAGCGCGAGAGCGAGCGAGACAGAGAGCGCGAGAGCGAGCGAGACAGAGAGCGCGAGAGCGAGCGAGACAGAGAGCGCGAGAGCGAGCGAGACAGAGAGCGCGAGAGCGAGCGAGACAGAGAGCGCGAGAGCGAGCGAGAAAGAGAGCGCGAGAGCGAGCGAGAAAGAGAGCGCGCGCGAGCGAGAAAGAGAGCGCGCGCGAGCGAGAAAGAGAGCGCGCGCGAGCGAGAAAGAGAGCGCGCGCGAGCGAGAAAGAGCGCGCGCGCGAGCGAGAAAGAGCGCGCGCGCGAGCGAGACAGAGAGCGCGCGCGAGCGAGACAGAGAGCGCGAGAGCGAGCGAGGCAGAGAGCGCGCGCGAGCGAGGCAGAGAGCGCGCGCGAGCGAGACAGAGAGCGCGCGCGAGCGAGACAGAGAGCGCGCGCGAGCGAGACAGAGAGCGCGCGCGAGCGAGACAGAGAGCGCGAGCAAGAGAGCGCGCGCGAGAAAGAGAGCGCGCGCGAGCGCGAAAGAGAGCGCGAAAGAGAGCGAGAAAGAGAGCGCGAAAGAGAGCGAGAAAGAGAGCGAGAAAGAGAGCGAGAAAGAGAGCGAGAAAGAGAGCGAGAAAGAGAGCGCACGAGCGAGAAAGAGAGCGAGAAAGAGAGCGAGAAAGAGAGCGAGAAAGAGAGCGAGAAAGAGAGCGAGAAAGAGAGCGAGAAAGAGAGCGAGAAAGAGAGCGAGAAAGAGAGCGCGCGAGCGAGAAAGAGAGCGAACAAAGAGAGCGAGAAAGAGAGCGAACGAGAAAGAGAGCGAGCGAGAAAGAGAGCGAGCGAGAAAGAGAGCGAGCGAGCGAGAAAAGAGCGAGAGAGCGCGCGCACAGGGGAGGTGCAAAAGTGAGGGGAAGGGAGGTGCAAAAACAGAGAACAATGCAAGAGCGCGCGAGCACGAGAGCGCGCAAAAAGCCAGAGAAAAGAAGGAAGGACTTGGATTTATATAGCGCCTTTCACGACCACCAGACGTCTCAAAGCGCTTTATAGCCAATGAAGTACTTTGAGTGTAATCACTGTTGTAATGTGGGAAAGGGAGAGAGAAAAAAAAGCAAGAGAGCGAGAGAGAGAAAAAGGAGAGAGAGAGAGAGAGAGACGAGAGAAAGGTAAGCAAGAGACACGAGGAAGGTGAGAGAAGGAGTGAAGAAAACCCGTGAGTGTGTGTCTGCTGCACATGGGTGCTATAAAGAGAGAACAGGAAAGAAAGGTTAGCTGGCACAGTACGAAAATATCTACATAGGTCCACGGTGATTTCCTCCCTCCATTACCCAATTTACTCATCGTGCAGGGAGGATAATGAATGATCAATAATTTTTATTTAATTTTCATCCCATATTAAATCGTTGGCCGTGAAGCTGTTCAATGTTCTTGAACTGTGCCTTAGAAATTCATCTGCATTTTTGAAATTTTTTCTGTTTTTAATATTTGAACTGGCCCTGGTACGAAGTATTCAACAGATTTCACATATCTTCACATAACATTAGTTGGCCAAAAGTGAAGAAAGTCAGCTGATTTGACTCTGTGTCTAGGCAACGTGACTACGCATCTGGCATTGAAGAGATAAGCAGAAACAAAGAGATGTTATCCAACACTTGCCATGGGTTCAATGAATTCTGTCAAGACATCATGGTTCATATTAGAATCATCATCATCATAGGAATCGAGGAAGACTTGCTTCCACTCCTGAAGTAAGTTCTTTGGTGGCTGAACAGTCCAATACAAGAGCCACAGACTGTGTCACAGGTGGAACAGATAGTCGTTGAGGGAAGGGGTGGGTGGGACTGGTTTGCTGCATGCTCTTTCCGCTGCCTGCGCTTAATTTCTGCATGCTCTTGGAGTTGAGATTCGAGGTGCTCAGTGCCCTCTCAGATGCACTTCCTCCACTTATGGCGGTCTTTGGCCAGAGACTCCCAGGTGTCCGTGGGGATATCGCATTTTATCGGGGAGGCTTTGAAGATGTCCTTGTAACGTTTCCGCTGCCACCTTTGGCTCGTTTGCCGTGAAGCAGTTCCAAGTGGAGTGCTTGCTTTGGGAGTCGTGTGTCTGGCATGCGAACAATGTGGCCTGCCCAGCGGAGCTGATCGAGTGTGGTCAGTGCTTCAATGCTGGGGATGTTAGCCTGGACGAGGACGCTGATGTTGGTGCGTCTGTCCTCCCAGGGGATTTGTAGGATCTTGCGGAGACATCGTTGGTGATATTTTTCCAGCGATTTGAGGTGTCTATTATACATGGTCCACATCTCTGAGCCATACAGGAGGGTGGCTATTACTACAGCCCTGTAGACTATGAGCTTGGTGGCAGTGTTCAAACACACTTTTCCTCAGGCAGCCAAAGGCTGCATTGGCGCACTGGAGGCGGTGTTGGATCTCATCGTCGATGCCTGCTCCTGTTGATAGGAGGCTCCCGAGATATGGGAAGTGGTCCACGGTGTCCAGGGCCACGCCGTGGTTATTGATGACTGGGGGACAGTGCTGTGCGACGAGGACAGGCTGGTGGAGGACCTATGTCTTACAGATGTTTAGCTTTCGTACGCCTCAGTAAATACGTCGACTATGTCGTCATATTAGAATAGTCCTGTTCTGCAATACTTGCAGAGCAATCAATGAAATGTGATCAAATGAATGAGGAACTGGAAAACTGGTACGTGCAGGCACATCTCCCCATGTAGTCTATGTATAGTCAATCTGCAGCACATTAGCACATTTCAGCAAGAATCACTTGGTACTCTGAGACCAGGGGCCATCCCACCAGATGGTCATTAAAAAAAAAGAAAGACTTGGATTTATATAGCGCCTTTCACGACCACCGAACGTCTCAAAGTGCTTTATAGCCA
This sequence comes from Pristiophorus japonicus, assembly GCF_044704955.1. Lineage (NCBI taxonomy): Eukaryota > Metazoa > Chordata > Chondrichthyes > Pristiophoridae > Pristiophorus > Pristiophorus japonicus. The sequence goes on along the minus strand of NC_091983.1, from coordinate 215,117,958 downwards.
ATGAAATACTTTTGCAGTGTAGTCACTGTTGTAATGTGGGAAACGCGGCAGCCAATCTGCGCACAGCAAGCTCCCACAAACAGCAATCTGATAATGACCAGATAATCTGTTTGTGATGTTGATTGAGGGATAAATATTGGCCCCAGGACACAGGGGATAACTCCTCTGATCTTGTTCAAAATAGTGCCATGGGATCTTTTACATCCACCTGAGAGCAGACGGGGCCTCAGATTAGCGTCTCATCCGAAAGATGGGCTCAAAACCTTGTGACTGCCCATCACTCTGAGTTGTGATGGTGGTGAGTTCCATGGACAGGAAGCAAAAGTCACCATTCTGTGTCTTTTCTGGTTACAAGTGCCCAGGCAGTTGATAGAACGGGGTTTCCTTCACCACAAACGCGGCACGTCTCAATATCATGAAGCCCAGAGTTTGGGCTGGTCAGCTCGTTCAGCTACGGCCGACTTGGAGGCAAGGCAGCTCGTGCTATATTTCGAGGGGTGGGGTGAAATAGGGAGCTAAGTCTCAGTGTCGGCACGGATCACTTCATATAAAACCTAAGCGCATCAGTGTCAAGTTGAGGACAAAACTCGCTGTGAAACAGACCATCACAGATAGGTATTCCGACGGCTGGTTCCTCTGGGTTTTATCTTGCAGTTGGAAAAAAAAAAGGGTCTTTGTTTACTGTATTGCTCTGGGTAACCATGTAAACCTCGGTGTCCCATAGGCTGGATGGATCAGCGACATCTGGGCTGACATCAACCAGGGAGGGAAGAATCTGCTTCAGGCAGCTGCTCCAGACAGCAGGGACTTCCCTGCATTGGCAACAGAAAGTTGTACTTGCGTAGTGACACTGGGGAATTATTCCTTCTGAACTGGTTTGTTATTTTGCCTGAACCTCAACATTCTTGCATCACCAGGGCGAGAAAAAGCCCCATCGCTCGCTTGTGCTTGAAACAACCATGTTTGCCACGGTAGAAAATGACCGTTCAGCCGAATCGGTCTGTGTTGGTGCACATACACCCCATGAGCAGTTGTCCTAATCCAATGTGTCTGTCTTGTTCTCTCACCCTTTTATTCCCCTTTCCTACAACCACCAATCTAACCTATTCTTAAATGTTGACACACTCTCTGCTGCAATCACTACCTTCCACACAGCCTCACTACCCGAGTAAAAAAATGTTTCCCCTGCTCTCTGTCCTAAATTTCTTGCATTTAATCGTATATTGACATCCTCTCGTTCTCGACCCCTCACTCACTGGAAACAATCTGTTTCCATTTACGCTGTCCCATCCCTTTATAATTGTAAACACCTTTAACAAGTTAACCCATTATCTCCTCTGTTCTAATGAAAACAGCCCCAATTTTTCCAAATCTTTTTGTATTTGTATTTCCTTATAATAGGCAACATCCTTGTGCTGTACCCTCTCTATTGTCTTCCTGTAATGTGGAGCCCAAAACTGTACTCAGTGCTCCAACTGTGGTCTTATTTTTGTATAGCTCCACCTTTACATCTCAAGTTTGATAATGGTCATTGTAGAAATAACCGGTGTTTGTTATTTCTTGCAATAAAATGGATGGATTGCATTGTACAGGTTGGAACTCCCTTATCCGGGCCTCCCTCTCATCCGGCATGATTCCGGCAGTCGGGGGCGCATGCGCAGAACGCAGCCGATCCACCCCGACACTCGGCCCGCTGGTGCCGCGCCGACACTCGGCCCGCTGGTGCCGCGCCGACACTCGGCCCGCTGGTGCCGCGCCGACACTCGGCCCGCTGGTGCCGCGCCGACACTCGGCCCGCTGGTGCCGCGCCGACACTCGGCCCGCTGGTGCCGCGCCGACACTCGGCCCGCTGGTGCCGCGCCGACACTCGGCCCGCTGGTGCCGCGCCGACACTCGGCCCGCTGGTGCCGCGCCGACACTCGGCCCGCTGGTGCCGCGCCGACACTCGGCCCGCTGGTGCCGCGCCGACACTCGGCCCGCTGGTGCCGCGCCGACACTCGGCCCGCTGGTGCCGCGCCGACACTCGGCCCGCTGACACTTCCTTCTCGGCCCACCGAGGACTCGCCGACACTTCAGGCCTGCCCGAGGCACCAACCTCCTCCGCTCCCCCTGCCCCTCCCCGACCTTGGGTCGCTGACCTCCCTTCATCCGGCAAAATCCCTTATTCGGCACAAGCCAGGAGCCGAGGGTGCCGATAAGGGAGGTTCAACCTGTACTGTCATCGTTTGAAGAAAACAGCTTGCCCATCTACAGAGAGCAGGCACGTGATCTCCCCTATTAAGAAAGTTACTGCCCAAAACACATCACTAAGTAGTCGAAGGAGGGCTGTGGAGAGTGCCAGCCCAGAGAACAATGAGCAGACGCCGATATCAGATTGACTTTGTACTCTACAATAAGGGTGGGACTCTAACATCTATAACCACATAAACATTGTGGTGATTGCAACAATTGCAGACAAAGTTATAAGCACAGGAGGAGGGTATTCGGCCCATCGTGCCTGTGCTGGCTCTTTGAAAGAGCGATCCGATTAGTCCCACTCCTTGCTCTTTCCCCAGAGCTCTGAAGTTGTTTTTCCTTTTCAAGTTTATATCCAATTCTGTTCTGGACATGGCCAGGCAGTCTCTGTTGATAAAATAGACAGCAAGTTTCTGCTCTGGGCCTGTCGTCACATTAAATATCTTGCCTGTTGACTCCATAGATGCTGCCGAACCGACTGAGTGTTTTCAGCGTTTACGACCTTGCTTTCAGATTTTCAGCATCTGCAGTATTTTGCTATTTGTTCAAGGAAAGCAGCAAACTCAGTGAAGTCCAGGGAGGAAACATTAAATATCGTTTTTGAAGTTTACCGATTAGAAACAAAATAAGATCGTTAAAATGACATTATGGAAGACTGAACGCATAAACACTCTGAACATTTGTTTTGCATCCCTCTCGAACAGAGGTGTGAACTAGATTGGAATGAATGATTTCACTCCTCCGCTACAATCGGAGGGGGGGGGGGGGGGGGGGGAAGTGTAAAGAGCAGGTCAGCGTATCAGACAGCCTCATTTCAGGCCTACCGTTTTGTGTGTCAGCTGTGGCTCAGTGGGTAGCACAGGCCTCTGAGTCAGAGGTTGTAGGTTCAAGCCCCACTGCAGAAACTGGAGTACAAAAATCTAGGCCAACACTCCAGGGACAGTGCAGAGGGAGTGCTGCACTGGTTGGAGGTGCCGTGCCGTCTTTTGGATGAGACATTAAACCAAGGCCCCGTCTGCTCCCTCAGGTGGATGTAAAAGATCCCACGACACTATTTTGAAGAGGAGCAGGGGAGTTATCCTCGGTGCACTGGCCAATACTTATCGCTCACTCAACATCACAAACAAATGATCTGGTCATCAGCTTGCTGTTTGTGGGAGCTTGCTGTGCGCAAATTGGCTGCTGCGTTTTCCACACTAAATCACTTCAAAAAGTATTTTGTTGGCTGTAAAGCGCTTTGAGACGTCCGGTGGTCATGAAAGACATTTATATAAATCGAAATCTTTCTATTTCTTTTCTTAAAGCTGCATCTTGGAGCACTGGGAAAGGTACAGGAGGGCATTAAACTGCTATAATTAAATCCACTGAATCTACAGCACAGAAACAAGCCATTCACCCCAACTGATCAATGCCAGTGTTTATACTCCACGAGCCTCTTTCTCTCTTTATTTACCTCTAACCACTGCCCCGCCCCTCCCCCCCCTCCCCATCCATATCCCTGTATTCCCTTCTCCCTCATGGATGCATCAAGCCATTCCTTGAATGCGTCAATGCTGTCGGCTTCCAAAACTCCAACCGGCAGGGAGTACCACATTTAAATTCCTTTATTGTACAAATCAGATTAAACAGCTGATACCATAGTGCCAGCAGACATTAATGATTCGTTTTAATGTTTTTTCAAAAAAATGAGACTGAATATAAGCCAGCCAATGAAAAGCCTGGCTTCCTAACGGATGGGAAACGGCGCAGGACCGCAACAGATGATGATCAGAGGGAATCATTTATACCGCGCTGAAGGCCCCCTTCTGTGCTGTAAATTTCTATGATTGCTGTGAAGCCTCACCATTGGCCGAAGAAAGCAACATTTCACAGACGTGAGCAGTGATTTCTCCAATGTTAGTCTCTCTCTCTCTCGGTACTCACGTGTTATTAAGAATTTGAAACTTTTCTCCTTTTCTAAAGCTGAGGTCATCATCCGTTCTGGCATCATAGTCATACAGGGCCACAAAAAGGGTTACCCCCACTGCGGACAGGAAGCAAACGGATATCAGTCAGCAGCACGATAGTGGTTCGGAACTCAACCATACATCACGGCTCAATCTTTAGCGCTCAGTATCTTCTTGCACACGATACAAAAACAGTCAATTTTAATATATAGTTGCAGCACAGCAAAATCGCAGCAATGCTCATAATACAGCCCCAGCCCAGCTCCCCTTCATCAATGGCCTGCTGCAAACATCCTGCTCCATGCACCCCTCCGTTGATCATTTTAGCAGCTTGTCATGTGTTTTACAGAGTGCAGTATAACTCCAGCCCAATGTGAAGCCACATTCGAGAAGTGCCCAGGATTCCTGAAGACAATTTGCAAAGTCACTTTTGAAGTTTGTGTTGGAAGACGAGCTTCCACTTACTCACTCCCAACATTAGAGGGGAGTTGGCCATAAGGTGGAAGCGCACGTGCAGAGCTCTCTCCTTACTGGGCACAGGGTCGGGCGCAGGCGACAATTCCAACAGTTGTGCATCGCTCCGCAGATACCGGTCAGTACCAGCATTAGTAGTGCAATGCTGATGCTGGAACTCAGCTGTATGATCGGGTAGAATCATTTGCAATCACTTAGCAAGTTAAAAATACAAGTTGTACCTCCCTTATCCAGAATTCCCTTCTCCGGAACCACCCCTCGTCCAGAATCATTCCTGGCCACCGGGTGGCGCATGCGCAGAACTCCGACATGAACAAATTGAAGTCCCTCCTCGCTACCGACTCCCGCGATCGCTGGTCGGACCCCGCGATCCACTGCTTCCCCCGCCCCCCCCCCCCATCCATGATCTTTCTGCTGCACTCCCAGCCCCAAGTTAGCCAGCCCCGATATCCGCTTGCTCAGTACCTGCACCATCCAATGACCACCCCTCGACCAGAAAAATCCCTTATTCAGAACAGGCCAGGTCCCGAGGGTTCTGGATAAGGGAGGTTCGACCCGTATACTTAAACATATGAGCAAAACAAATGACACCTTTTTTTTGGGGGGGTGGGGGGGAGGGTCTAGCTTTGCTGACCTAAGTAATGTTGTTTAAATATTTATCTAAGTGTTCTCATTATACTTCCTCCACATAACAACTTACATTTATACAGTACCTTTAACGCAGTAAAACGTCCCAAGGAGTGTCTGTATAGTACAACCATGATTTGTACAGTAAAGAGTTGTGCAGTACATCATTAAAAAGACTATTGGCTGCACAACAGTAAAACAAAGCAACTTGTTCACCAGTTTATTCAAGCAGAAAGAATGTTTTGCTGTAGGGGTGGGGTTGTTCAACACACAGGGTCTTCATTAAATAACGGTGTCATTTTTAAGGAAAACAAATTGTTAAACAGAAAAGCAAGTTAAACCCATGTGGGTGTTTCTCCTACCGGTGAGTGTTCCTCCGCCCCGAGTACGCAGGGTCCCCGTATGAGTGGAAGAATGAACGCCGCCAAAGATGGTCAGTGTTTGCCCACTTGTTCCATGGAAACTGTTGTAATTTGGAATTCCCGTAACACCAAAGTTGGGATAGTGCTGAGGAGAAGGGTCGGGCCCATACCGATAGCCTGGGTTCTGGGGAATGGAACCAGTCCGCTCATCCACTGATGCTTTTGTTGTCTCTTTGTCCTTGCATTGCACACAGCCCATTATCTAAACACCTGGAAAAAAAAAAACCCTAATGGAAACAGTCTTAGGATCCAATAGCATTTATGCAACTTGCCAATCACTGGAAGGACAAACTCATTTTTGCACATTGCCCCAACTATAGCACAAGATTATCTGGATAGCAATAGAGCACACACCTGGAATTTCACTCCAGCCCTACTGCATTACTGGTTGGGCAAGTACTTTACTATATCCAGTGCCAATTTGCCCCCACATTAATAGCCAGCTAACTTCAGGAGCTAAAATTTGGATTACATAAGAACATAAGAAATAGGAGCGGGAGTAGGCGATTTGGCCCTTCGAGCCTGCTCAGCCATTTAATAAAGATCATGGCTGATCTGACCATGGACTCAGCTCCACTTCCCTGCCCGCTCCACATAACCCTTCACTCCCTTATCGCTCAAAAATCTGTCCATCACTGCCTTAAATATATTCAATGACCCAGCCTCCACAGCTCTCTGGGGCAGAGAATGCCACAGATTTACAACCCTCAGAAGAAATGTCTCCTTAGCTTAGTTTTAAATGGGTGACCCCTTATTCTGAGACTATGTCTCCTCGTTTTAGTTTCCCCTATGAGTGGAAATATCCTTCTGGGATTGTTCCTATGCACTGCATATTGCCAGTGGTGTTGCAAATTGATTAATTTTGGGAGATTCCAGCTGCTGAATGGAGATTACGAATAGTTTAGGGAGCTGAGTGTTTGGTTCCGAATCAAAAAGGTACAAGTCGGAGATTATGGATACTTCTTGTCACTTGAAGTTGTCGGTTGGTACAGGGTCATCCATTCTCAGCCAGATAAAACAACATGAAATTCCGGCAAGAAGGAAAAAGTGGTGATCGTGCACCTCCCATTTGGTTGGATTGCACTTACTCCTAGCTGACTGCAGAGCAGAACTGATACCAGTTCAGACAAGCCCTCGTAGACCTACAGCAACCAAGAACACATTTTGTTATTTTTCACAAACTCAGCTTTGTATTTTCTTGCAAGTTTATTTAAATCTTTAATTTGCCAAATAGAAACAGGAAGCTGAAAATTTAATTCTACATTTATTTACACCTAGACACATTGCAACCCATAATATTCATCAACAACAGTAAAGGAGTGATAATACGATTAGAAACATAAAACCCTTAAAGAACAGTACTCGGGAAGAGGGCGGGGGGGGGGGGGCGGTGTTTAAATTTAAAGCATAACTTTGTAAATATGGCACTAAATAAATAGCTTAGAATGACTTTTACCCTTTTTAGTGTCAATTTGGGGGAATTCACCTTAAATCTTGGAATTGTAAATGTTACATCTTTCTCTACATGATCTTACAGCCCTCTATGATAGGTACCAGTGTTTTCATCCCTATCCTGATCTGTGAAAATTCGGTTTCTCTATGGAGCACATGCCAATGCCTTCATTAAAAAGTTCTCCTGAGCCATATTGAGGGAACGGTAGCATGGCAGTAATGATACAATCATTGACTGGATGTGGCAGGACTGCGGAGCTTTGATCTGATCCATTGGGTGTGGAATCGCTTAGCCCCGTCTATAGCATGCTGCCTCCGCTGTTTAGCATGCATGTACTCCTGTGTTAGTTACAGCTTCCCCAGATGGCTAATGCAATAGCACTCAAAATGTATGAGATCATCTATATTCCAGTATGTAACTTTCACTTTCCAATAAAACTGAATTTTCAATGAAGCAATACCCATACAGGAGCTTATACCACCTTCTATGATCCAGCATCTTACATTTTTTTTTGAAAGAGAAGCATTTCCTGTCAAATGATCAAATTTACCATCAGCTTCAAATCTCATTTACGTCAGAGATGAAACTCATCAGGAAATTGCAGAATCTCAGACCCAAGAGAAATATATTACATTGCACGTGGATTGTAAAACAGATTTAATGTGTGTGTGTGTGTGTGTGTGTATATATATATATATATATATAATATATAGAGGCCACAACACAATGCTGATCAGTACATGCAAAAAGCTTTTGTGGGATTGATGCAGTTTTACAGCTCAGCCATTTATTACATATAAAATTAAAATCACTCGTTATTCTGCATCATCTGCAAATACTATTTCCGTCTCTGTAGAATCGCATTGTAGCAAAGCTGTTACGGCAAACCTCATGCTCTAACCTAACAACCCGACCCCCAGAACGTGTGTGGTGGAGTTCAAGGCACGGCAGGGTGAACTGTGCTACGATGAGGTTGAACTAGATTGTGTTATTGATCGCTTGCACTACTGCAGTGAGAATGTCCAAGGAAATGTGGGCATTAAAAGCCAGAGTGTTAGTTACCTCAGCAGTTCTGAGACACTATTATTACAGTGTGCTGGCAGCCTGCGTGCACATTCTCCCACAGTCATAAATCATTTTTTGGCCTGCAGACAGAGAGAGAGCGCACACTGGCTCACAGACAATATTGTACTCTGATTTTAAAGAGCAAAGGGTTACCTGCCATCGGCTGTATTGTACCCTGCACTGGAAAAACAGATGCATTGCATGGATTTTGTCCAGGTTCACTCAGGCACTGAGCACTTATGGCTCGAGCATTGCAGGTCTATTTAGTGCAGTGAGAGGAGACTCCCGCAGCTTAGGCGTGCCGTTATAGTGCTTTCATTTATTAAAGCAAGGCTGATTATTTAAAGACAGATTATCAATTTAAATGGAGATCTGTGGGTAGAAACTCAGGAGACAATGCTGAAGAGCCCCAGTTTCTCTCCGTTCTTCACAGGCTGAAATTACAAAGGGTTAGACCAGCTTACTCCGCTCGTGGGTACAAGCCCTTTCCAAAATGCCGCTTTTTGAAATCTAAACATAATTCCTTAAAACCTCCAGTTGGCAATCATTATTTACTCCCTGCAAATAAAAAGGTCGATTAATAGCCACGCTTCCCCCTCCCCTCCCAGCTCCTGTTGGCAGCTTCCAGCTGAGTAACCTGCGTGGGCCAAGCTTCATCTCCACTGGAAAGCAGCTTCATTTGTATGCCAGCATTCAGGTTAGCAAATCACCATCAGGAAAGGCAAAGTCTTTTTGGAGACATGCTAATGTGAAACGATGGAAAGCTGGAGATGTAAAAACACAAACTGTTTCGGGTCTTTGTAAAAAAAATCCCCCCTCACTGTGCTTTGGCGAAGAAAATGGCCTCCTGCCAGGCCTACGTCACTGCCCCCTGGAGTCAGCTGCTGGGAGGTACAAGACCACACCCAATGGATTCCTTTCCATACAAACCGGGCCAAGTTCAGCTGAAGTGATTCATTTATCCAAGCAAGTTAAAGGAATCTGTGTTTTGTTGCAACAGGCTTCAGGTTTCATCAAGTAAAAGACGTCAACCCGAAATGGCAAAGAATATTTTTAATAAAATTGAGCAAAACCTCTTTAGATTTAAAAAAAAAACTTGGAAATGTCCAAGCTTATTGTGGATTCCAAGATACTGGAAAATGCACCAGAGAAATAAAGATCTGCTTCCTGAGGGGACATACTCAGTGACATAACCCCACCCAGGAACTGAATCTTGTGGTGTACGCGTGCGTGCGTGCCACTCTCTCACTTGTTCTGTTCCATTTTAAATCTCGTTTTTCTGTCACTTCTTCCAGTTCTGACGAAGGGGCTAAACCTGAAAATGTAATGTGCCTGCGCTCTCCACAAGTTGTGGCTGAGCATCACTAACATTGTGTGATGTTGCTCCATGTCCCAAATTCTTTGAGGATATAACGGGCATGGTGGATAGAGGTGTACCGATGGATGTGGTGTATTTAGATTTCCAAAAGGCATTCGATAAGGTGCCACACAAAAGGTTACCGCAGAAGATAAAGGTACACGGAGTCAGAGGAAATGTATTAACATGGATAGAGAATTGGCTGGCGAACAGAAAGTCGGGATAAATGGGTCCTTTTCGGGTTGGAAATCGGTGGTTAGTGGTGTGCCATAGGGATCGGTGCTGGGACCACAACTGTTTACAATATACATAGATGACCTGGAAGAGGGGAAAGAGTGTAGTGTAACAAAAATTGCAGATGACACAAAGATTAGTGGTAAAGCGGGTTGTGTAGAGGACAGAGAGAGGTTGCAAAGAGATTTAGATAGGTTAAAGCAGATGGAATACAATGTCGGAAAATGTGAGGTCATCCATCTTGGAAAAAAAAACAGTAAAAAAGGGAATATTATTTGAATGGGGAGAAATTACAATATGCTGCGGTGCAGAGGGACCTGGAGGTCCTTGTGCATGAATCTCAAAGTTAGTTTGCAGGTGCAGCAGGTAATCAGGAAGGCGAATGGAATGTTGGCCTTCATTGCGAGAGGGATGGAGTACAAAAGCAGGGAGGTCCTGCTGCAACTGTATAGGGTATTGGTGAGGCCGCACCTGGAGTACTGCGTGCAGTTTAGGTCACCTTACTTAAGGAAGGATATACTAGCTTTGGAGGGGGTACAGAGACGATTCACTAGGTTGATTCTGGAGATGAGGGGGTTACCTTATGATGATAGATTGAGTAGACTGGGTCTTTACTCGTTGGAGTTCAGAAGGATGAGGGGTGATCTTACAGAAACATTTAAAATAATGAAAGGGATAGACAGGATAGAGGCAGAGAGGTTGTTTCCACTGGTCGGGGAGACTAGAACTAGGGGGCACAGCCTCAAAATACGGGGGAGTCAATTTAAAACCGAGTTGAGAAGGAATTTCTTCTCCCAGAGGGTTGTGAATCTGTGGAATTCTTTGCCCAAGGAAGCAGTTGAGGCTAGCTCATTGAATGTATTCAAATCACAGATAGATAGATTTTTAACCAATAAGGAAATTAAGGGTTACGGGGAGCGGGTGGGTAAGTGGAGCTGAGTCCACGGCCAGAGCAGCCATGATCTTGTTGAATGGCGGAGCAGGCTCGAGGGGGTAGATGGCCTACTCCTGTTCCTAATTCTTATGTTCTTATATTTTTTTTGTTGTTTCTGTGTGCGCGCGTGCCTGTGTGTCTGTGTGCATGCGCGCGTGCCTGTGTATCTGTGTATCTGTGTGCGCGCGTCTGAAGATTCTGTTCACAAGCACATCATTATGTTTCCATTGAAAGTGTATTCAAGTTAAAGGAAATTGTGCCTTACAAATTAGCTGTGTTTAGTTTGGTGCCTGTGATATATTCACAGAGCACAGCGCACACAGCTTCCTAACATGGCAGGCAGCTCTCTCGGAAGTCTCCGGAAAACTGCCTGGGTCTGTTTATTATTAACTATGCACTTGCAGTACACAATACGTCCACATCCACAGTGTGGAGCTACAAACATTACAAGCTTACAGACATTACAGTGCCTACAAAAGAACCAGCGGAAGTTGAGGAGAAAATTATTTTACTCGGAGTTGGAATGCCCGACAGGCTTGTGGAAGCAAATTCAATTGGCAACTTTCAAAAGGGAATTTGATATATGCTTAAAAAGGAAAAATCTGCAGGCTACGGAGAAAGGGCGGCGGAGTGGGACTAATTACACAGCGCTTTCAAAGAGCAGGCACGGGCGCGATGGGCCGAATGGTCTCCTTCTGTGCTGTATGGTTTAAAGACCTTCAGATAACAACCAGAAGCTGCCCACGATCCGGTCGGTGGTATTTCCTTGGAAACGTTCACTGACAAGACACTGATGTCCCTTTACCAGCTGCATTTCTCGATGCAAAACCCGAGCCTGTGAACTGCACCAGTGTAGCGAAAAGAACCAAAGTGACAAGCTTGGAACCTGCTCGCCATGCAGGTGACAATACAGTTTCAACATTGAGCTATCTGAATGCATTATGCGCAACTAGAAATTATGTTACTTTTCCCCCCCCCCCCCCACCCCATCACTACTCCCTCCGCAACAGTATCTGAAGAATTTAGGGTCTGTGGCTTAAAATACTGTCCAAATATTGTATTATGACACATTATCTTATGTGTCAACTGTGGCTCAGTGGGTACGGCGATTTATTTCCAAGTCAGGATGGTGTGTAACTTGAAGGGGAATGTGCAGGTGGTGGTGTTCCCATGTATCTGCTGCCCTTGTCCTTCTAGGTGGCATAGGTCATGGGTTTGGGAGATGCTGCCGAAGAAGCCTTGGCGAGTTGCTGCAGTGCATCTTGTAGATGGTACACACTGCAGCCACGTTGCGCCAGTGGTGGAGGGAGTGAATCTTGGATGGGGTGCCAATCAAGCAGGCAGCTTTGTCCTGGATGGTGTTGAGCTTCTTGAGTGTTGTTCGAGTTGCACTCATTCAGGCAAGTGGAGAGCATTCCATCACTCCTGACTTGTGCCTTGTAGATGGTGGAAAGGCTTTTGGGAGTCAGGAAGAGACACACTCTTGATGCCACACTTGGTCAAATGCTGCCTTGATGTCAAGGGTCTCTCACCTCAGCTCTGAAATTCATGTTTAGACCAAGACTGTAATGAAGTCTGGAGCCGAGTGGTCCTAGCGGACCTAGGACATACATTTCAACAGTGACTACGCTTCAAAAAGTTCTTCATTGGCTGTAAAGTGCTTTGGGACGTCAGGTTGTTAAAGGTGCTATACAAATGCAAGTCTTTCTTTTAAATTCCTTTTGAAACTGTGCAAGCAATAAGCCTCACAATGTACATCATCATAGGCAGTCCCTCGGAATCGAAGACGACTTGCTTCCATTCTAAAAATGAGTCCTTAGGTGACTGTACAGTCCAATACGAGAGCCACAGTCTCCGTCACAGGTGGGACAGAAGGCAGTCGTTGAGGGTAAGGGAGGGTGGGACAGATTTGCCACACGTTCTTTCCGCTGCCTGCGCTTGATTTCTGCATGCTCTCGGCGATGAGACTCGAGGTGCTCAGCGCCCTCCCGGATGCACTCTCTCCACTTAGGGCGGTCTTTGGCCAAGGACTCCCAGGTGTTAGGGGGGTGTTGCACTTGATCAGGGAGGTTTTGAGGATGTCCTTGTAACGATTCCTCTGCCCACCTTTGGCTCGTTTGCTTTGGACGAGTTCTGAGTAGAGCGCTTGCTTTGGGAGTCTCGTGACTGGCATGCGAACAGTGTGGCCTGCCCAGCGGAGCTGATCAAGTGTGGTCAGTGCTTCAATGCTAGGGATATTGGCCTGGTTGAGGACGCTAACGTTGGTGCGCATGTCCTCCCAGGGGATTTGCAGAATGTTGCGGAGACATCGTTGGTGGTATTTCTCCAGCGACTTGAAGTGTCTACTGAACATGGTGCATGTCTCTAAGCCATACAGGAGGGTGGGGTATTACTACAGCCCTGTAGACCATGAGTTTGGTGGCAGATTTGAGGGCCTAGTCTTCGAATACTCTTTTCCTCAGGCGGCCGAAGGCTGCACTGGAGGAAGTGTTGAATCTCGTCGTCAATGTCTTCTCATATTGATAAGTCCGACTGTGGCAACCGCAGAGGAATCTCCCTGTTATCAGCCACTGGGAAAGTCGTCGCGAGAATCCTCCTCAATCATCTTCTCCCTGTGGCTGAGGAGCTCCTCCCGGAGCCACAGTGCGGATTTTGTCGTCTACGGGGCACAACAGACATGATTTTTACAGCGCGACAGCTGCAAGAAAAAATACATGGACCTGGTCCTCAACAATGAGTGATGAGGAAAGGTTAAAGAAAGTGGTTAAAATGGGACCTCGTTGATGTATAAAAATATCAAGTGGTGTAAGCAAAGTACTCCCAGAGTTCTAAATCACATTTTTAAAATGATTTGTTCTGGACTGAAGGCGTCGCTGGCAAGGCCAGCATTTATTGCCCATCCCAAATTGTGGTCGTAGGTTTGGGAGGTGCTGCCGAAGAAGCTTTGGGGAGTTGCTGCAGTGCATCTTGCAGATGGTACACACTGCAGCCACAATGCGCTGGTGGTGGAGGGAGTGAATGTTTAAGGTGGTGGATGGGGCGCCAATCAAGTGGTCTGCTTTGTCCTGGATGGTGTCGAGCTTCTTGAGTGTTGTTGGAGCTGCACTCATCCAGTCAAGTGGAGAGTATTCCATCACATGCCTGATTAAAGTAAGCAAGACAGTAGGATCAGATGGCACACACTTGAATTACTTAGAACACTTCCACTTGTATTGTACTTTTCACATCCTTACGATATGCCAAAAGCCAAAGCACTTCACAGCCATGATTTACTCTTAAAGTTTGTCATTGTTGAGTAAGCAAATGCAGCAAGATAAACGAGCAGTTGCTCAGTTCTTGGCAGTATTGTTTCATGTACAAACGTTGGCCAGGTCACCAATAGAACTTCCTGCTGTTTCATCGTGTCCCGGAATCTTCAACATCCACTTCAACCACCAGAACAGAGACAGTTTAACTAAACAGAAAAAGGCTGATTTTCCTCCCCCCACCCCCCCGCCCCTTAAGACCCCAATTCTTGCTGGGGTACCCATGGGTACAACTGTCTTTTGATACAATACGAATGAGCACTTGGGTGATGTGTGACCTTAGATGGCGAGTGCCAGCAGGTTATTAAGCCGCGGGGCAGGGGGAAACCAAATCAAATACGACCACAATCCTGTTCTCACGCAATCACTTGCCATCGGGACCATTAGACAGTGATTAAGAACAGCATCTGTGGCTGATAGTGCCACCTCCCGAGTCCAGAGGCAGCAAGGCCAGTGTAGTACCAGCTGGAATCGGATACTCAGGGTAATGTGATTAACAGTTTGATAAAACCAGCAGAAAATGAGCACTTAGTGACATCATTCATCTGACTTTTTGTATTATTTGTAACAGGTGTTGTGCGGTTCTTCACCCATATGTGACGAGAGAAACAGCTCGACACTCAGAGGGCGTTTGGAGGACTCAGGTCTGTGACCAAGTTTTGATAAGTGGCTCAGTGGGCAGCACTCTCGCCTCTGAGTCAGAGGTCGGGGTTCAAGTCCCACTCCAGAGACTTGAGCACAAAATTCAAGGCTGACACTCCCTCAGTACAGCACTATCTGAGGTGCCGCCTTTCAGATAAGACGCTAAACCGAGGCCGTCCGATCTCACAGGTGGACGCGAAAGACCCCGTGATATTATCTCGAAGAAGAGCAGGGCCGTTCTTGCCAATATTCATCGTTCGACCAACACCACTTCAAAACTACTTCATTGACTGTAAAGCGATTTGGGACATCCCGAGTTCAAGAAAGGCTCTATATCGTAGTCAGCCTTTAGTAATCATTTTCTGCTATGAAGCCTTGTACACAACAGCTTCAATCTCCACCCCCCCCGACCTCTCCCTTTCCCCTCACCCCCCCACTTGCCCTCCCTTCCTCTCCCGCCCGCCCTCCCTCCCTCCTTCCCACCCCCCCCACTCGCCCTCCCTCCCTCCTCCCCACCCACCGCCCCACTCGTCCTCCCTCCTCCCCACACACCCCCTCCCGCCCTCCCTCCTCCCCAACCCCCCCCACTCTCTATTCCCCCATCAGCTACAATTTCGAGCCACAAGTTGGATGCCCTGTCCATTCCAGTCTTACCTCAGGCCACAATGTCAGCCTGGGCTGCCGGTTTTGTGCAGGAAAGCATTATCCCGAATCTCACTTCCATCCCGAGCAGCTGCAAGCATCAGCTTAGCAGGAGCCCGTGTCCCCAGCTGGATGTAATGAAGCTGGGATTGACTGTACATCAGCCTGGGCTGGGCCGGTGAGCGTGCTAATCTCACCATTAGATACACTATGTCAGCAGAGATCGTTATGCTCAACCAGCTTCAGGATCAATCACTGTAAGTGACCAAGTCTCAGGCCCAGGGAGGGACACGAAAGTTAAAACAAACATCAAAGCGATGCCACGTACCGAACAAATACATGGGCAACAAACTAATGTGAACAGTTAAATCACTCCTTCTATCAGGCCCTCCAGACTTGCTAAACTAGTGCTTTAGAAACACTGTGTATGTTATAGTCAGTTTAATTAATGCCATTAGCCAAGGCGTGATTAGCCACGGCAAGACATTTATTTAAATTTATTTCATAGTGCAACCTCCCAAGTTCTTTTTCTGCACATTTTCAGTTTCTCTTTGAGCCTTAACTACAAATATGAATTCCCACGGTTGGAAATCAGTGGGCTCCTTGGATTGGGATACAGACCAAAACTCATTAATGGACCTAAGCCACAAACAGAAGAGCCCCTATTTTACAGAGGGACATACTGGAAGTGGGCGGGGGAGCAGAGAGGAGGAGAGGAGTGTGCAAAGGCCTGGGCACATTTTAAACCCCAAGCATCATTGGAACGTGACCTTTCAACCGCACTTTATTTCCTGTGTTCAAAATTGGTTTGAAACTTTCAGGTGGCCAGGTTGAGCAGAAAGGCTGCACCACAATGTCTCGTTGGAGGTTTCAACAAAGGGGGGGGGAGGAAGGAGAAGTTTTTCCCCACAAGCAGCAAGGGTATCCCCAAGGTCAGGATGAAGCAGGCGTGGACAGAGTTGGCTGGTAAGCATCACCAGGGCCTATTCAGCGTAGGAAGAGGTTCCGTGACCTCACAGGAGCAGCAAGGTTGAGTGCGCCTCTTAATGTCTCCACAGCACCCTGCAGACCCTTCCCCCAGCACTCTCAACAATTCCCTCCCCTCAAATCACAAGGGCACACCCTACCACCTCTCTCTCACTGCAACTTCACTCACCCCTTACTGTGCTCTCTTCACACCACACACCAACACCAATCTCTTCTCACACCCTGCCACTTACACAACCCTCACCACCTCCCAGCACTCCTTCCCTCACTACACATTCCATACACTCTGCTTTCCAGTCATCTCCTCGCCAATCCATTTAGCATCATCTCTGTCTCTTCACTGTCAGCGGAGGCTCAATGGGTAGCACACTCTTGCCTCCGAGTCAGAAGGTCGTGGGTTCAAGTCCCACTCCAGGAACTTGAGCACATAAAAATCTAGGCTGACACTCCAGTGCAGTGCTGAGGGAGATGCTGTCTTTCAGATGAGACGTTAAACAGAGGACGTTTAAAAGATCCCATGGCATTATTTCCGAAGAGGAGCAGGGGCGTTATACCCGGTGTCCTGGCCAATATTTATCCCTCAATCAACATAAACTAATATGGCAGGGGGATGGGAACCAATACAGGGAGACAGAGGGAAACAAAAAGGAGACAAAAACAAAAGACAGAAAAGAGATGAGTAAAAGTGGAGGGCAGAGAAACCAAAGGTAAGAAACAAAAAGGGCCACTGAATATAAAAGGGCTGCAGGAGGGGTAAAAACTAAAAATCATGGTTTAAAAACTAGGATGAAAACACTCTACCTAAATGCACGCAGCATTAGAAATAAAGTAAATGAGTTGACGGCACAAATCATTATAAATGGGTATGATTTGGTGGCCATTACAGAGACATGGTTGCAAGGTGGCCAGGACTGGGAATTAAACGTACAGGGGTATCTGACGATTCGGAAAGATAGGCAGGAAGGGAAGGGAGGTGAGGTAGCTCTGTTAATAAGGGATGATATCAGGGCAGTTGTGAGGGATGATATTGGCTCCAATGAACAAAATGTTGAATCATTGTGGGTGGAGATTAGAGATAGTAAGGGGAAAAGGTCACTGGTCGGCGTAGTTTATAGGCCCCCAAATAATAACTTCATGGTGGGGCGGGCAATAATCAAGGGAATAATGGAGGCATGTGAAAAAGGAACGGCAGTAGTTATGGGGGCTTTTAACCTACATATCGATTGGTCAAATCAAATCGCAGGGGGTAGCCTGGAGGAGGAATTCAGAGAATGTATACGGGATTGTTTCTTCGAACAGTATGTAACAGAGCCTACAAGGGAGCAAGCCATTTTGGATCTGGTCCTGTGTAACGAGATAAGAAAAATAAACGATCTCCTCGTAAAAGATCCTCTCGGAATGAGTGATCACAATATGGTTGAATTTGTAATACAGATTGAGGATGAGGAAGTTGTGTCAGAAACGAGCATACTATGCTTAAACAAAGGGGACTACAGTGGGATGAGGGCAGAGTTGGCTAAAGTAGACTGGAAACAAGGACTAAACGGTGGCACAATTGAGGAACAGTGGAGGACTTTTAAGGAGCTCTTTCATAATGCGCAACAAAAATATATTCCAGTGAAAAAGAAGGGCGGCAAGAGAAGAGATAACCAGCCGTGGATAACCAAGGAAATAAAGGAAAGTATCAAATCAAAGACCAATGCGTATAAGGTGGCCAAGGTTAGTGGGAAACTAGAGGATTGGGAAGATTTTAAGCAACAGCAAAGAATGACTAAAAAAGCAATAAAGAAAGGGAAGATAGATTACGAAGGTAAACTTGCGCAAAACATAAAAACAGATAGTAAAAGCTTACAGATATATAAAACGGAAAAGAGTGACTAAAGTAAATGTTGGTCCCTTAGAAGATGAAAAGGGGGATTTAATAATGGGAAATGTGGAAATGGCTGAGACCTTAAACAATTATTTTGCTTCCATCTTCACAGTGGAAGACACAAAAACCATGCCAAAAATTGCTGGTCATAGGAATGTGGGAAGGGAGGACCTTGAGATGATCACTATCACTAGGGAGGTAGTGCTGGACAGACTAATGGGACTGAAGGTAGACAAGTCCCTGGTCCTGATGAAATGCATCCCAGGGTATTAAAAGAGATGGCGGAAGTCATAGCAGATGCATTTGTTATAATCTACCAAAATTCTCTGGACTCTGGGGAGGTACCAGCGGATTGGAGAGCAGCTAATGTAACGCCTCTGTTTAAAAAAGGGGGCAGGCAAAAGGCAGGTAACTATAGGCCGGTTAGTTTAACATCTGTAGTGGGGAAAATGCTTGAAACTATCATTAAGGAAGAAATAGCGGGACATCTGGATAGGAATAGTGCAATCAAGCAGACGCAGCATAGATTCATGAAAGGGAAATCATGTTTAACTAACTTACTGGAATTCTTTGAGGATATAACGAGCATGGTGGATAGAGGTGTACCGATGGATGTGGTGTATTTAGATTTCCAAAAGGCATTCGATAAGGTGCCACACAAAAGGTTACTGCAGAAGATAAAGGTATGCGGAGTCAGAGGAAATGTATTAGCATGGATAGAGAATTGGCTGGCGAACAGAAAGCAGAGAGTCGGGATAAATGGGTCCTTTTCCGGTTGGAAATCAGTGGTTAGTGGTGTGCCACAGGGATCAGTGCTGGGACCACAACTGTTTACAATATACATAGATGACCTGGAGGAGGGGACAGAGTGTAGTGCAACAAAATTTGCAGATGACACTAAGATTAGTGGGAAAGCGGGTTGTGTAGAGGACTGAGAGGCTGCAAGGAGATTTGGATAGGTTAAGCGAATGGGCTAAGGTTTGGCAGATGGAATACAATGTCGGAAAGTGTGAGGTCATCCACCTTGGGAAAAAAAAAACAGAAAAAGGGAATACTATTTGAATGGGGAGAAATCACAACATGCTGTGGTGCAGAGGGACCTGGGGGTCCTTGTGCATGAATCCCAAAAGGTTAGTTTGCAGGTGCAGCAGGTAATCAGGAAGGTGAATGGAATGTTGGCCTTCATTGCGAAAGGGATGGAGTACAAAAGCAGGGAGGGTGTTGCTGCAACTGTATAAGGTATTGGTAAGGCCGCAACTGGAGTACTGCGTGCAGTTTTGGTCACCTTACTTAAGGAAGGATATACTAGCTTTGGAAGGGGTACAGAGACGATTCACTAGGCTGATTCGAGAAATGAGGGGGTTACCTTATGATGATAGATTGAGTAGACTGGGTCTTTACTCCTTGGAGTTCAGAAGGATGAGGGGTGGTCTTATAGAAACATTTAAAATCATGAAAGGGATAGACAAGATAGAGGCAGAGAGGTTGTTTCCATTGGTGGGGGAGACTAGAACTAGGGGGCACAGCCTCAAAATACAGAGGAGCCAATTTAAAACCGAGTTGAGAAGGAATATCTTCTCCCAGAGGGTTGTGAATCTGTGGAATTCTCTGCCCAAGGAACCAGTTGAGGCCGACTCATTGAATGTTTTCAAGTCAAAGATAGATAGATTTTTAAGCAATAAGGGAATTAAGGGTTACGGGGAGAGGGCGGGTAAGTGGAGCTGAGTCCACGACCAGATCAGCCATGATCTTATTGAATGGCGGAGCAGGCTCGAGGGGCTAGATGGCCTACTCCCGTTCCTAATTCTTATGTTCTTAACATCACTAAAAAAAAAATATTAGCTGGTCCTCATCACCTTGCTGTTTGTGGGAGCTTGCTTGTGTGCAAATTGGCTGTTGCGTTTCTTACATTACAACAGTAACTACACACTGCAAAAGTGCCTCATTCGCTGTAAAGCACTTTGAGATGTCCAGTGGACGTGCAAGGCACTATATAAATCCAAGTCTTTCCTTTTTTCTTAACACATTCACGATATGCACAAGCCCCACACATCTCCATTCACCTTTTCAACAGTCACTCAGTAACTGTTACCCTCTCTATCTGCAGGAGAAGATAGCACACTATCTGAAGGAAAGAGGAGTGAAGGCTGTGTGAGGGGTGATGACTACCCAATGTTATTGCCCTCACCCAAGCAGAGCAGGTTGCCCTGGAGATCTCCCAGGGCATCAGCAGTCCGCAGTCTCCCATGGCGAATGTGGCCCTCTCCAGAGGCATTGCAGCCAGGCCCACACAGCAGGAGTCTGCATCTCCAGCTTCACAGCTTCGGGGGAAGCTCAAGACACCAGATGTGCAGGCTCTGGGCTCAACCCTTGGAGAGACAGGCGCCCACCTTGGTGGACCAAATAAATAAGGGCTTTCAAGGAGTGCTTCACCTTACGCAAGAACATAAAAACATAAGAAATAGGAGCAGGGGTAGGCCATAATGTCCCTCGAGCCTGCTCCACCATTTAATATGATCATGGCTGATCCGATCATGGACTCAAGTCCACTTCCCTACCTGTTCCCCATAACCCCATATTCCCTTATCGGTTAAGAAACTGTCTAGTTCGGTCTTAAATTTATTCAATGGCCCAGCTTCCACAGCTCGCTGCGGCAGCGAATTCCACAGATTTACAACCCTCAGAGAAGAAATTTCTCATCTCTGTTTTAAATGGGCGACCTCTTATTCTAAGATTATGCCCTCTAGTTCTAGTCTCCCCCACCAGTGGAATCATCCTCTCTGCAGCCACCTTGTCCAGCTCCCTCATAATCTTAAACGTTTCACCTCTCATTCTTCTGAATTCCAATGAGTAGAAGCCCAACCTACTCTACCTTTCCTCATAAGTCAACCCCCTCATCTCCGGAATCAACCTACTCCAGTCTGCTCTCGGGAAGTGGAGGGGAGGAGCCCCAGTCCCCACGGGAGGAGCAGCGGCGCTATGGGACCAGGATGTCGGCACGTCTGCTCCATTCCCACCCCCTGCAACCAATGCACGGCACGGTGCCAGGTGGTCAGCTGGGCCAGACTGCCCCGGCAGCAGCCGGCCCTTCACAGCCTCGACAACAGAGGGCACTGCCCTCGGGCATGTAGAGTTGGACGGGCAACCAATGGCGGACTGTGTTGGGAGCGAACTGCACATTCTGTTTTTGAACTCTGGGGCAAGCCAGATGGACTGGAATGCTCTTTCCCGGCTGTACATTCCTATGTCAGTAGGAATAATGCTTTTATGTTTTAAAAATAGAAATTAGCCAATGTCCCATGCTGCTACTCGTGAGAAGTCAGATGATGGGCTGTTTTGTAAGGAAACGTCTGTTGGACCATGTAAATAGACAGTGATAGTCGGCTGGTAAAGCATAACCCCGGTCCCTTTTAGTGCACAGCCTAAATTGTTAAGCAAACAGAATTCTTTATTGTTGGGCCAGGGAGCTTTACAAATTACAATGTGATTAAGAGAATGAAAGCTCTCTCTGATTATTGATGTCAAAACTGGGAGGGAGCTGCAAACCTGGAGAGGGAGGGACAATCAATGGTCAACAAGTAACAGAGAGGTGACTGAATAAATTGGGAAATGGACCGAGGAGCAGAAAATGTTGCTCACTACAGCCAAATGCCATGACGAGGAGCAATGGGAAGGTTTCCTTGAGAGGGTAGGCGTCAGGATCTTACGGAAATATTTAAGATTTTGAGGGATCATAATGTGCTTTATATTAAACGCGAACGAGGAGAAATAAATATTGGTGGCAGAGTTGATTGATGGGTGTGAGATGGGTGAGCGAGGCGGGAGCGAGGAGGGGGGCGGGAGCGAGGGGGGGGGCGGGAGCGAGGGGGGGGGTGGGAGCGAGGAGGGGGGCGGGAGCGAGGGCGGGGGGGTGCAGAGAAAACAAGAGGAGAAAGCAAGAGTGAATAAAAAAAAAATATCAGAAATATCTTCTAGATTTTGGGACTGACCTTCTGGACCGTAATGATTTCCATATTCTTGGTTTCCACGAAATACAGAATGAACAAAGGGAAGGACTGGAAGGCAGATATAAAAGGAAGCAAAGATAAAGGCAGGCTTTCTGATTATAATCAATTAATGGATTGGAAAATCATCAAAAATAATGAATGAATTACTGAGCTCCCATACATGTGGATGAACTCGGGACTCACTCCTCATTTGGTTATTGAGTTCCTTTCTACAGAAAGCCGGTATAACTCATTAGTAATACAAAACACTCAATGTATTTTTATTCTTTAATTAATGCAAAAAGATAATCAAATCATGTGGGTATTCATTGAAGAGGATGTTAACACTTTTGGGCAAGACTGAAGGCACATTTGGCTGGAAACTGATGTTATTTTCCCTATACGTTTTTAATGTATCTGACTGTTTGAATAATCACTTTAATAAGGGGACGATACATTTTGTTTTGCAGCATGAGATTACTCGACCGGAATCAATGTTTAACACCTGTGTAGGTTTACACTCCGGCAGCCAAAGGCGAGAATAATTCAAACTGAAAGTAAGAAATGGAGCCCGAGCTCTTCTGTAAGCTACTGGATCAAGGAGCCTGCCATGGCACTTAGATAGATATCTCTCTCTCTCTCTCACCCGCCATGGCACTCAGTCAGATAGACCGGGGCAATCCAAGCTTCCCATGCTCTGTGCAGAGTCGTCTGCTCAGTGTCAGGGCAACATCATTTAAATGGAGAAAGATTGTAAACTGCTGCAGTACAGAGGGACCTGGGGGTCCTTGTGCATGAAACCCAAAAAGTTAGTATGCAAGTACAGTAAGTAATCAGGAAGGCAAATGGAATGTTGGCCTTTATTGCAAGGGGGATAGAGTATAAAAGCAGGGAGGTCCTGCTGCAACTGTACAGGGTATTGGTGAGGCCACACCTGGAGTAATGCGTGCAATTTTGGTCTCCGTATTTAAGGAAGGATATACTTGCATTGGAGGCTGTTCAGAGAAGGTTCACTAGGTTGACTCCGGAGATGAGGAGGTTGAATTATGAAGATAAGTTGAGTAGGTTGGGATTATACTCATTGGAGTTCAGAAGAATGAGGGGTGATTTTATTGAAACATAAGATAATGAGGGGGTCCGACAAGGTGGATGTAGAGAGGATATTTCCACATAGGGGAAATTAAAACTAGGGGACATAGTCTCAGAATAAGGGGCCACGCATTTAAAACTGAGATGAGGAGGAATTTATTCTCAGATGGTTGTAAATCTATGGAATTCTCTGCCCCAGAGAACTGTGGAGGCTGGGTCATTGAATATATTTAAGGTGGAAATAGACAGATTTTTGATCGATAATGGAATAAAAGGTTATGGGGAGCAGGCAGGGAAGTGGAGCTGAGTCCATGATCAGATCAGCCATGATCTTATTGAATGGCCAATTCCTGCTCCTATTTCTTATGTTCTTAACAACTGGCCTCAAAATGCTCTGACCAGAAAAGTAGGAACATTGCAGCCAGGATTCCTGTTCGCGATTGCTATCCAGCAAAATATAATACATTGGACAAGGACATAATCATGCTGGGCTGTCACTGTACCCACGATAAATTAGACTGTAAATAATGACTTGGAGAGCCGGCACGGGCTCGACAGGCTGAATGGCCTCCTTCTGTGCTGTAATCATTCTATAAATACATGACGAATGGACCCTTGGGTGAGATACCACAGGGCTGTTGGCGCATGTGATATTGGAGCATTGGACATCACTCGTACCATCATCAGGGAAGGAGTGAGGGAAAAAAGGGGGTGGAGGGAAGGGTGGGGAAGGGACAAGAATGTGGCTGGGTTTTCTGCTGCTGTGTTTGTCAGCCCCTGCCTTGCCACCCAGTCACTCTAATGGGTAGAACATTCACATGCAGGCAAGATGCAACAGTGGGAAACTCTGGCTTGTATCTTTAGAAATAAATCAGAACTGCCTCGACGTATAATTGTCTATGGAATACCTGTAAACAGCTCAAAACTGCTGGAACAAGTGTTTGCATTGGGGAAGAAAAATGGAGAGATGAGAAAAGGCGCACAGGAGAGCACTTAATTTAAAATGTGACGCGAGAGATTCAGTAAAAAGATCAAACTGTCTCAATGAAGTTATCAGACTGACACAATCCTAAAACAATAAGCAGTGTTTTTGCCCTTTGTTTGGTAGCAATTATTTTGCGTGTTTATAAATGTTGGTAGATTCCTGCTCAGTTCTTACTGCTATTATTTAATTAAAAAAAAAACAATTCCATCCACGCACAGTAAATCAGGAATATTTCCAGTTTTATTGCAAACTGTGCATTCAATCTATGCAGGATCAAAATGACGTCCTTCCAATTATGAACTGCCAATGGAGAATTGAGACATGTTGGACAAATCTCTAGAGGCGATGGAGGTAGAATAAACCATTGCATCAGACTAGCTTAGAGTTCCTTTATTGAAATTTAATGTAATATATATAAAAAATAGCATATATATATAAAATATATATATATTTGTCATGTCTTTGTATCCATACACAATTATATATATGTGTACACACACAATTAACAAATCAAAGATGAGTCCAACAGATACTGTTTTTATTTATTTGCTCGGTGCTCATATCTGGGTAATCATACCTCCCCCTCTTTTATTCATCACTGAACAGAGAGGTTCTTTTGCAGTATAGTTTATAATTCCAAATATATTGGGGGTGAAGGAAAAGCAGAGAGCATAATGGTTTGCATCTTTTGGTCCAAGTTGGCAAATGATAAAGAGCAAAGAAAGGCAGCTCCTGTGCCTGCCAGTCAGCAGTGAAGCTCTCTTCTACTACCTCTCTGGAGATGAGCCTGTTTGCACCATTCGGTGCCAATCCCCTCTGCCTACACCCCAGATCCCAGCCTGAACGCGCACACGTGTCACTCAGCTCCGGCTACATCATGCAGCATATCCCTTCTGGCTCTTAAACACAACTACGTGCTGCATTTCCAGCACCCTGAATAGCGATCTTCTTTGAGGGGTTTTACATGTCACATGCATCATCAAAAGTGTTTAAAAAAAATTGTCATACTTTCTGCAAAAATGTATGTATTGTCTAGGATTTATCCTTGCCACATCTTTGTATGAAACTGTGCAACAGGGTTTTGGAAGCTCTTGAACCAACTGGTAACCAAATGAATGCAAACAACATCAGTTTGGATGATGCCTCTGAACAAGTGACAATCCTTCAGGTACAAGCACCGAGAGCGGGTGTCGGCTATTCCACTGCAGGCGAGCCAAGCAGGTGGGCCTGCTGAGTGGGCGTGCGTATCCGCGTGCAATATTTCAAAATGTCGTCAATCACTATTGTTTTGTAGACCAACATAGCAGCCAATTTGTGTATAGTAAGATCCCACAAACAGCAATGAGATCAGTCATCAGATAATCTTATTTTGAGTGTTTTTGGTTGAGGGATAAATATTAGCCAAGGCACTGGGGACAGCTCCTCTGCCCTTCTTCGAATAGTGCTGTTATACATCCACCCAAGGATGCAAATTGGGCCCTGGTTGAACATCTTATTTGAAAGACGGCAAGCCTCTGACAATGCAGCCCTCCCTCAGTCTTCCTCGATTTCGAGGGACTGCCGATGATGATGCGCTCCCTCGGTACCGCACTGAAGTGTCGACCTACATTCTACCCTCAGGGTCCTGGTGCGGAGCTTGAGCCCGTGATCTCCTGACTCGGGGGGCAACCGTGCCACGATTGGGCCAAGGCTGTGACGCTGGCTGATTGGGAGCAGGAATCCCGGCCAACTTTCCCCAGGGACGTGGAGGCCAACTGTATCACCGCTGCCAACCAACCCGACTGAACTTAGCGCAGTGCAGACGCCAGTCATTGAACCCGGGTAGCTCAGCTCTTCGCTGGATAAACTCCCACAGGGGGCGATGTGTTGAAAACAATGAAGTGTTAAACTGTCACGGTAAATGTTAATGCTGCTTTCAAATCTGACAAATGCTGCATGTTCTGTGCATTAAATAAAGAAAAATAAATTAGCGTGTCCCCAGGTTAGGTTTTTCATCAACTGTGTTAACTCATTAAATTATTAATAAAACTGTCAGTAAGAAACATGGAGAATACATCACCAAAAATTAATTGCTAAACAGCAAGTGAAAGTGAATAATGCTTAAAAAAAAAAAATCCCCCAGGAATGATAAAAGTGGATTTTTTTTTTTAATTCACAAACGTCTCAGAAGCACAGAAAGACTGAACAATGTCCCCCTCAACTATTCTCACGACAACATCAGACAGTAGTGTTTTTTTTTAAATGCACATCATCTGGCAGGAATGAACATAGTGCAGTCAACTGACACATCTCCTCAATTATTAATGTGTATAGGCTTCGTTCAAAATCATCGCTGATTTGACAATTGACATTGCCTGCTGCTTCTGCGTTAGTACCAGTACAGCACTGCCACCTGCCTCAGCACTGCTTCCGCTAGAGTGCACTTTCCTCTACCGGGGGGTGCAGGACAGGGAGCCGGGTTTGAGTCACGCCCACCACCGCCAGAACTGAAACGCAGGCCTCATCGGCAGCCACCTTTTGGCTGATCTCCCACATTCTACCCTACGTAAACTTGAGGTCATCCAAAACTCAGCAGCCCGTATCCTAACTCGCGCCAAGTCCCGCTCACCCATCATCCCCGTGCTCGCTGACCTACATTGGCTCCCGGTTAAGCAGTGCCTCGATTTCAAAATTCTCAAAATTGTTTCCAAATCCCTCTATGGCCTTGCCCCTCCCTATCTCTAACTTCTTGAGCCTCACAATCCACCCCCCTGCCCCCCACCCACCCCGCCGAGATATCTGCGCTCCTCAAATTCTGCCCTCGAGTATCACTGATTATAACTGCTCAACCATTGGTGGCCGTGCCTTCAGCTGCCTGAGCCCTAAACTCTGGAACTCCCTCCCGAAACCTCTCCACCTCTAACCTCTCTTTCTTCCTTTATGACGCTCCTTAAAACCTACCTCTTTGACCAAGCTTTTGGTCACCTGCCATAATTTCTTCTTATGTGGCTCGGTGTAAAATGTATTTGGTTTGTCTTATAACACTGCTGTGAAGCACCTCGGGACATTTTATTACGATCAAGGCACTATACGAATACAAGTTGTTGTTGTTGTAGTAGTGAGGCTGTAATTAAGTTCCGCGGTTTAATCTTTGAAATATCCCCAAACTCATTTCCTTTACATGCCACATACAAATACTGCCAACTAAGCAGGTACAGGAGCTGAGAGGTTATGGTACAGGACGAGCTGGAGTTCAAATCCCATCCTGGTAAATTGTGAAACCGAATTCAATAAATCTGCCAGTTTGGGGGCCAGAAAATGTGATCATGAAAGTTGCTGGATTGTTGGAAAAGTCAATGTCCACCCCTACACTTGGTCTGGCCTACATGTGACTTCAGTCCTACACTATGTGCTTGACCCTTCATGCCTTCAGGATTCTTCCAAGAGCAAATGAAATAATGCTGCTGCCTGGTGTTCTCCCTATCTTGCTATCTCTCTCTCCCCATCTCACTCAGACACGAGAGCGTTCCGATCTTACGAATGGACAAAACTGTACAAGCCCGAGTAGACGAGGGAACCGAGACACTAAAATCATATTTTAATGCGAACATTATCTTATCTTCGATGGGTTAGCTGTGAATTGACTGCATTTTGGTTTCTATTTCAAGGTTGCATACAGTAAATTAACGGAGATTAAATCAGAACTGGCGTCCGTGTCAAATTCCCACTTTAGATTTACAAATCACCAATTGAAAGGCGCTGAACAGTCCAGATTACCCAAGTAATGTGGCCTGCATTGTGACCAAAACCATCATGCTCTTAAGTTTCTGGACTGAAGCAAAGTAAAGTTAACCTGCCCAATGTAATGACACAGCTATCCCGATGGTGCAGAGGTGAAGTCTCCATCTCTGAGCAACACAGCAAGGCACCAGGTTCTATTTCTGGCGCTTGCTGACTTCGCTGCGATGCTGGTTACAGCACAGGAGGCCATTCGGCCTGGTCGAGCCTGTGGCGGCTCTCTGCTCTATTGTGGGGGGGTCTGGAACTCACTGCCTGAAAGGGTGGTAGAGGCAGAAACCCTCACCACATTTAAAAAGTACTTGTATGTGCACCTGAAGTGCCGTAAACTGCTGGGTTACGGACCTCGAGCTGGAAAGTGGGATTAGGCTGGATAGCTCTTTATCGGCCGGCGCGGATACGATGGGCCGAATGCTCTCCTTCCGTGCTGTAAATTTCTGTGATTCAAATAAGAGACGAGGAGAAGATGGTCGATACGATGAGAAGACGAGAAGGAGCGGAATTGAGGGAAAGGAGGAGAAGTGGGAGGAGGCGGCTGGAGACAAATCGAAAACATTCACATGCATACATTTCTATATCCTTTACCAAATCAGTTTCTTGAAAACACTCCGAATGATCAGGTCCAAGAGCACATCAGAATAAATCAAAGCAACATGACAAGACTGAGAATCAGCATTATTGGCCCGGGCCACCTGACCACTTCACGCCATGGCTCTCAAAACACACAGCAGTGGATAACAAATCAGTTGGCTTCTATGGTAAAGTTAAGGGTAATTAATTAAACTCCCTCAGATGTGTGAAAGCTTTAAATGGTAACACATTGTGCACTTAGGTTTATGTTTCACAAGGCTTGCTGCCTGTTGCCAAGCCCAGAACTGGACAGGGTCCGGGAGAGCCGGGGGGGGGGGGGGGGGGGGCAGTGAAAGAAGAGAGATTAAAGATTCTGCCTCGAGTGTTGATGTTGGCTGTGTTACTGATGAAGGTCTATTAAGATTGAACAAAAGGACAGAATCAGAACAGACTCTACAGTCCACCTAACTAGTCTCAAACATTGAAACTAGCCCACCCCATCTAATATCATCCAATTCTCCCATACGAACCACCCCCACTGCCTTTCTGGACAGCCCATTGCTACCGTCAGTATAGATTCGTCTATGTAAATTGCCTGTGCTCCTTCCCACTTCCAAGTTTGAACCCACGCTATTTCTAGAGTTAATAATTAATGCCTCAATATCAGACACACAAATAAAGGACTAGTTTCTTTTTTTCCATATTAAGACAGACTTTTGATACCTAGTTTACATCTCGGAATTTTCCAGTAAGTTCATTCAAATCAAAACAAGGGGACAACATTCCTTCCACCCTCCACTCCCAAGCTAAAAAAAAACACCAATATTTATGCCACCTAAATAAGTAAAAAAAACTAACAAGCCCATTAACCACCAGTGTTGTGTAGAAGGTCCTCAGTTAGTTATTGCAGAACGCTTGCATCGAATGTACAGCACAGAAACAGGCCATTTGGCTCAACTAGTCCATGCTGCCCGCGAGCCTCCTCCCACCTCACTTCTGGGAATAATGTGAGGATTTACACTGGGAAGAGCAGATTTCCTCTAAATACAAAAATAGCTGCCTTTACCCAATTTCCAAAAGGCAGATCTTCAGTGTATCTTAGATCAGGAACTAGAGGGGTGGTGGGACATGGTGGTCGGGTGTGTTTGGACACGCAAGGACAGCCACTTCCAAACTTTCCAGTGCAGGGGGCCCTGCAAAATATTGATGGTGCATGCCCCCACCCCACCACTACTAGTAGCAGGTCTCTTATGGGGGAACCCCTAGCTTCCAAAAGGGAACAGTTAAGCTTAGTTGCAAAACTAAATTGGTAAAATTTTACGTGGCTATAATGCAAAATGCTTGGCAAAACTGGAGTTTGTCGATGGATATTAATGCAGTGCAGGAAGTTTAATCTGTACATTTTTGTTCATTACAAATGGGAAGGTAAACCGTGAGCAAAAATATATATTTTTAAAAGCAATCGATCAGTTTGCCAATCAGTAAGTGTTTGGGAGTGTCCTCAGGAGAAGTACAATCACAAGCAGAGATTGGGCTATTTGCCCAATTCTTGTCCAGTGAATACCCTTCAAACTCTGATGCCTGGTAAAAGCAGACTTATAGCCTATTTTTACTAGCATAAGAATTTTAAAAGATAGAAAAATTAAATTTTGTCACTAATTTTTATATTAAAAACCCTGTCCATTAAGGTAAGTTTATTTTACCCCATTAAAACATGAAAAAAATTTAATTTTTTTTGTCTGAAACATTTAAATTCAATTTCAATTAATTTTAAAAGTGAGGTGTTTTTTTTAAATTTAATTGCATTTCTGTGTTTTGTGGGGATATTCTCATTGATAGTAAGGAGAGCTCGTACAAATGGAGCTCCCATTATTGTCAATGAGAATAGAAGATGTTCATTGGTGGTCCAGGTACATGTGATCCCAGGTTGCGCTGAGGTTCCTGGGACGTGTGAGCCTATACGCTGGGCTGCGAATGGAGGCCTCGGACCGCAAGTACCTCGGACCACCAGGAACTTTCGTAAAAAAAAACATTCGGTCAGAGGTGTCTGCCTGCAGGAAGCCTCCGACTGCAATTTTTGCCCCAACGTGTAATTGTGGCTGCTACCGGCTAGCATTGCTGTACATCACAGGTCTTCGAACTGTGGACCATGGAGCCTAGGGATCAACGAGGTCATGAGGTTTCTGTCCATCTGGAGTCGGGCAGCCGGTGGTGCACTGTGTATGTGCCTCTTCCTCTGGTTGTCAAACTTGCAGCATGTTATTTCCTTTGTTGTATACCAACGCCAATTTCTGTAACTGTGATACTGTTGTCCTTTGGATGTTAGAGGGTGCCCATGAGAGGTTTGTTGCTAATGATGACATGGGTGGGGGGGGCAGGAACCCTCAATATTTTTCAGGGGCCCCCTGCACAGGAAAGTTAAACCCAGCCTGACAGCACCCAAAGCAACATTCAGAGAGAAGGCGGAACACGAGAAAGAATGAACTTTATTTATATCGCGTCTTTCAGGACCTTGGGATGTTCCAAAACGCTTCATGCAGCCAATGAAATACTTTTGAAGTGCAGACACGGTTGTAATGTAGGCAATGGGGCAGCCAATTTGCGCACAGCAGGCTCCCACAAACAGCAAGGTGACAACGACCCTCGGTTGTAGTGATGCTGGATGAGGGACAAACACTGGCCAGAAACGACCACTCTGACTGATCCCTACAAATCTCATGGCTCAGTCGCAGGCCCACGTGGCCCAGAATTGGCTTCCCACCAAAGTAAGCTCGAGAAGGATGTAGAAAACTGCTAATCTACAGAAGGAGAAACAAATGCAGCCGTCTGCTGCTGGATTAGGAAATTAGCAGTTTGGATTTAGAGCCTCAAAATAGAGGCCAGCCTCCTATTTCTTAAATATTTGGGGTCTTCATCCCCTACCGTCCATAACAGGCAGTGCAACAGACGAGCACCAGTGAAATGACATCAACGAAGGCACATTGCATCAAGTGACATTCAGCCCTTTATTGTTGAAGGGTGTTGACAAATTAGATAAACCCACAAAGAATAAACCATCCAAATTATTACTAAAGTTTTGAAACTGGCGTGGTGCCCAGCGACAGTGAACTACCTCGAAATCCTTCACTTAATTAACTACATTTGCAGCTTACACTGGGTTCTGCTGGATGCTAGACGTAGGTGCAAGGGTTCAGGGTTAGTGTTCTGGGGTGCTAATAGATAGACACGTACTGCCGAGTCTTAATAAAGCAAGAAAGCCTGCAGACATTCCACTGCGGCTAGAAAAATTCCGACGCGTCTTTCTCACACACTGGAACCAGATGCATGCCCAGCAGCCCAGACCATCACTGCTTCACTGCCTAGACTATCAAAGGGAACATCTTCATATCCATCACAAGAGCAGGAGTTCGATGATTCCTTCGTCTGGATTAAAATAAAATGGAACTGTATTGCTGTGGCTTTAGGCACAAACCCCACAGCTGTCTGCCCCATCACCTCTCCTCAGAGGGGTCTGGACAGAGTAGAGAGAGAGAAACTGTTCCTATTGGCAGAAGGGTCAAGAACCAGAGGTCACAGATTTAAGGTGATTGGCAAAAGAACCAAAGTGACTTTAAAAAAAAATACAGCGAGTTGTTAGGATCTGGAATGCACTGCCTGAAAGGGTGGTGGAGAGAGACTCAATTTTATCTTTCAGAAGGGAGTTGGCTAAGTATCTGTCGGGAAAAAAATTCAGGGCACAGGGAAAGGGCGAGGGAGTGGGACTAGCGGAGAGTCGGCACGGGCCGAAAGACCTTCTTCCGTGCTGTAACCATTCTATGATTCACCGCGATGGTGTGCGGGATACTCGGTTCAATATCTGCAGACCGGGTAGCTGCCGGGTTATGTTAGGCTGGCTTGGAACAGTTGCGTTGTCATGGGAGAACAGTGCACTTCATTGGGAACTGCATAGCACAGACACACATGCAGGCAGTTAGGCAGACAGACACGCACGCAGGCGGGCAGACAGACACGCACGCACGCAGGCAGGCAGACACATGCACGCAGGCAGGCAGCAGACCCACACACACACACACACGCAGGCAGACACACACAAACACGCAGGCAGACACACACACGCAGGCAGACACACACACACGCAGGCAGGCAGACACACACACACGCAGGCAGACACACACACACGCAGGCAGACACACACACACGCAGGCAGACACACACACGCAGGCAGACACACACACGCAGGCAGACACACACACGCAGGCAGACACACACACGCAGGCAGACACACACACACGCAGGCAGACACACACACACACGCAGGCAGACACACGCACACACGCAGGCAGACACACGCACACGCAGGCAGACACACACACACACGCAGGCAGACACACACACACGCAGGCAGACACACACACACGCAGGCAGACACACACACACGCAGGCAGACACACACACACACGCAGGCAGACACACACACACGCAGGCAGACACCAGGAAGCCTAAAGGATCTGTTGTGGCTGCCGATCTCCCCAAATGTTCGGCAACGTTCAGTGGTTGTGTTGGGAGGCTTTTTATTTCATTTTGGGGAGAAAAATTCCAATCAGTTTGCAAACAAATCAGTTACTCAATGCCAACTTAAATAAGGTGCAAAAAAAATAAACGGAGATGATGCAGCATTGAGATCCATGTCAGATTGGGTTCGAGGGTAGTTTACCAATGGATCCAATTTAGAGGGCCCAAGTTTCCACAAGAAAAAAAACGGGCGCCCCTCCGAGCTGGGCGCCCGTTTTTCGCGCCTAAAAAAATCCTCGGTAGTCTGCACCTACTTACAGGTCGTCTGGCCCTTGGCGCAGTCAGCACGAGCTGTGGGGGGGCGGAGCCAGGTTCCGGCGCTGAAAACAGTGCCGGGACCTCTGCACATGCGCGCTACAGTGGGCGCGCATGTGCAGTAGCTCCAGGCGCCCAAAACTGTGTGGGAGGGGCCCGAAGCACGCAGCCCCTAGCCCTGGCCCAATGGGGCTCCTCCCACGGCCAGCTCCTGCTCCCCGCCTGACCAGACCCGACACTCGCTTCCCTTCCCCCCACCCCCCCTCCGCCGACCAGACCCGACCAGACACCCGCTCCCTCCCCCCCACCGATGACCCGAGACCCAACACCCGCTCCCCCCCCCGCCCCGAGACCCGCTCCCCCCGCACCGACCCGAGACCCGCTCCCCCCCCCCCGACTGACCCGACCCGCGCTCCTGTTCCCCGACCCGACGCCTCCCCCTCTCTCCCTCTCCCTCCTTCTCTCTCTCCCTCCTTCTCTCTCTCCCTCCTTCTCTCTCTCCCTCCTTCTCTCTCTCCCTCCTTCTCTCTCTCCCTCCCTCCCTCCTTCTCTCTCTCCCTCCCTCCCTCCTTCTCTCTCTCCCTCCCTCTCTCGCCACCTCCCGCTCAGCGGCACGAACGGCTGCAGAATTCTCCCTGGCTGAAGCACTTTCACACAGGTAGGAAGATGGTTTATTTAATCTTTTCGTGGCTTATAAATGTTTATTCAGGTTGGATTTATTTGTATAATATTTGTAGAAGTATAAATAAGGATTTATTGTCGAATTTAATGACTTCCCTTCCCCCCCCTCCCCCCCCACCTCGTTCTGGACGCCTAATTTGTAACCTGCGCCTGATTTTTTAATGTGTAGAACAGGTTTTTTCAGTTCTACAAAAATCTTCACTGGCTCCATTCTACTTTAGTTTGGAGTACATTTTCACTGTGGAAACTTTCAAATCAGGCGTCAGTGGCCGGACACGCCCCCTTTTGAAGAAAAAATTCTGTTCTAAACTAGAACTGTTCTACCTGACTAGAACTGCAGAAAAAAAAATGTGGAGAATTGCGATTTCTAAAATAGTCCATTCTCCACCAGTTGCTCCTAAAAATCAGGCGCGAATCATGTGGAAACTTGGGCCCAGAGAGAGGAAAAAAAGTTTTCTTAAAAACATCTTCCAACCATCAAGGGGAGCAGAGCTCCCGAGAAAACTGACACTCGAGTGTAACTCACGAATCTTGGGCATCATTTGTTGGATGCAAACCATCAGCTCTTCCAACTTTGGGCCAATGTGCACGTGTCACTTTCCTCTGTCCCTCATCCCGCTCCTCTCCCACCCTCCCCAGACCAGCCCAAGCCACCACAGGCTGCAGAGACTGCAGGCACCACCTTCCTAGACGCGAACTCTATCCCTAAACCCTCTGCCTCAACACCTCACTGCCCACTTTCAAGGTTGTCTCTAAACCTCTTGAGCTATGCCGTCAAGCACCACTCAGTGTCCTTCAACTCCTTGTAATGCATCATAAAAGGTCAATATAAGTAACTTGCTGTTGTGCTATAAAATGTCTTCTACTCCTGTTAAACTGAAGTATTTGCTGGTATACATGAAGTAATTGCAATAAAATGGCACAGTTCCGGTTTGAATTAACATGGAATTCAAATTAAACATCAGAGTTAAAGAGAGTTGACAGTATAAGCAAACTCCCTACTATTTAGTAATATTTTATTAAAATACCGAACAGCGGATAATAGGATAATGCACAAACATCTGAATCAGCATCAAAGTCAAAACAGAGAGCCTGTCAAAGTAGCATCTTTAGCAGTGATTTACTAAAACATAATTCGAGAAGTGCAATGGTTTTTCATTATCTAATTGCAAAGATGCACATAAATGCGTCAAATATAACCGAGACTATTCTAAAATCACAGCGATGTGAGAAGATCGTGTCAAAGGAGGAAGGCAGTTGTTGTCTGGCGAGGGAGCCTTTGTTGCATTGCACCAACGCTTCCATTTAAACAGAAGCTCTGCGCATCCCTCTCAATAGGAAACACAACCAAGGGGCTCTTTGACACCAATCACACGGCAGTCACCCCCAGTGCTGCTGGTGCAGAGAGTGCATTGAATCAGATCAAGCTGCAGGACTTTGCGCTGAGCAAACCCCAGAAATATACCGCATGTAAAATTCATTGGGCCCGGGGCCTTCCCGCCCCCCTCGGGGTGGTCCGACTCCTCCCCTCGGGCCCTTGGGGTGGTCCGACTCCCCTCCTCGCCACCCCACCCTCGGGGTGGTCCGATTCCTTCCCTCGCCCCCCCCCCCCAGGGTGGTCCGACTCCTCCCCTCGCCCCCCCCTCGGGGTGGTCCGACTCCCCCCCTTGGGGTGGTCTGACTCCCCCCCCCCCAGGGTGGTCCGACTCCTCCCCTCGCCGCCCCCCCCCCAGGGTGGTCCGAATCCTCCCCTCGCCCCCCCCCCCCCCCAGGGTGGTCCGACTCCTCCCCTCGCCCCCCCCCTCGGGGTGGTCCGACTCCTCCCCTTGACCCCCCCCTCGGGGTGGTCCGACTCCTCCCCTTGACCCCCCCCAGGGTGGTCCGACTCCTCCCCTCGACCCCCCCCTCGGGGTGGTCCGACTCCTCCCCTTGACCCCCCCCTCGGGGTGGTCCGACTCCTCCCCTTGACCCCCCCCTCGGGGTGGTCCGACTCTTCCCCTCACCCCCCCCCCTCCCCCCTTCGGGGTCTGAGGCTCGACATTCCCTTCGCTGTAGCATTTGAGCCAGTTACGTGCCGAGTGAGAACATGTGTGACTTTGGTTAGGGCCGTTTCAGTACTGTGGCGGGGCGGGAAACTAATTGGGAGTGCTTCAAATGGGGAGTTAGCAGGAAAGGTGGACACGGATTTGAGAGATGAAAATGCATTCAAGGACTTTGGAGAGGAAAGGGAGGCAAGAGATGGCAGCGGTGGTTTGCAAGGACCGAGGGGTCAAGGGTGGGCTTTTTGAGGGGAGAGGGGTGATGATGCCAGATTTGAAAGCGATGGAGACAGTACCGGAGGAGAGAGAACCACAACAATATCAGCTAGCAAGGGGGTCAGAGAGAGACGCTGGGTGGGATTAGGGTCCAGAGAGCAGGAGATGGATCTCATGGACAAGACGAGTTCAGAGAGGGCCTGAGGGGGAGTTAGGAAAGAAAGTAAAGACTGAGTTCACGCTCACCATCTACAACTTCACCTTCATGACTCCCTCCCCAAGTAACTGTGCTGAAAAACAATTCTATTACCGGCATCCACTGCTTAACGTTTTCCTCTGCTGCAATACACACACTCACAATGTGAATAGAATGTTAGCAGACAGCAATCGCTGGCACCTTCCCTTCACCAACGTCATTCCCCTGCCCCCACCTCAACCCCGGGTAGAAAAAGAAAAAAAATATGGAGGGGTACAAAAGAAAGCAGTTGATTTAATTCGTGGCCAGTTCACAGGAACAGGAAAGTCACTGTTGAATCCGGGCTGCGTCTAAAAGTGGCTGCACTTATCTGAGGAACAGTTGTTGTGGTGAAGCTGGCCTGCTGCCGAGGGGGGGGGGGGGGGTCAAAAGGTCAGTTGGCCAGGAACTGCATTAGCACAAAGCCGTAGTTTAGGGCAGACACAATCAAAAGCTCTTTTGCTGCAGCAAGTGAAGAAAAGTCCGGCCCACCCGCCGAGCCGCTTTGTGCAGAGCCAGAGCTGTGCGGGGGGGCTTCACCGCCGGAGTCTTCAGATTCCCAACACCGCTTCCCTGTCCATGCTCCAAGCATCATAACGTCGGTCGTGAGAAGTGGGCTGCTCCGGTACCAGATTTATTGCCATGAATTTTCGCATCCGAACTTCCCAACCTCGACACGGCAAACAAAAGCAGACGATGGTTTAGCAATTTCTTCACAGCAGTAGATGCAGAGAGGATGTTTCCCCTCCTGGGGGCATCTAGAACTAGGAGGCATAGTTTCAGAATAAAGGGTTGTCCATTTAGAACGGAAAAGAAGGGAGGAATTTCTTCTCTCAGAGTGCTGTGAATCTTTGGAATTCTCTGCCCTAGAGAGCTGTGGCGGCTGGGTCATTGAATATATTTAAGATGGAGATAGAAAGATTTTTGAATGATAAGTCAGTCAAGGGTTATGGGGAGCGGGTGGGGAAGTGGAGTTGAGTCCATGATCAGATCAGCCATGATCTTATTGAATGGCGGAGCAGGCTCGAGGGGCCAAATGGCCTACTCCTATTATGTTGTTAGCCAAACCCCACCTCCCCACCACCTGCCAAAAAGAGCACGGAACGGTTTATAATCGAGTGCCGAATGGGATCCTCCTCACTGCTGGTGCTGCATGTTGAACCCCCTTTACTGTGAGCCATTAACTTTAGTTCGAACCTCAAACATCTCAACTTGGTCGGATCCTACAAAAAAAATGGCTTCATTGTGGTGCTTTTTACCTATTGCACGTTTTGTTGCAATATGAGCAAACGCCAGCTAAGTGGCGGTCGATGTGCTACAGTTAAATCAATCTGTCTAGTTTACTGTACAGTGACAACTGGAAGGATGGCTATTTTTATTCATCACCCCACCCTCCCGAAAAAAAGACCAATGTCAGCTGAAGCAAACATTTGGGTTAAAAGACAACAAACAAACATCACTCAACCACCAATTACAGCACCAGGGGCATTGGTGGAAAGGTAGGAGTGTGTCAGTCACCTCCCCTCACTGCTGTGGGTATGGGGGAAGCAAAGCCCATCCCACTCACTCCAGCTTCATTTGGGATGGTGCAAAATGACTACTCAAGTTAAAGGTGAACTCCACTTTTGGGGCCGTGGAGGGCCTGCAATTCCAAACTAAAGTGACCCACCCCCGACCCCAATAAACACTTACCTCACAAGACCTTGCTCAGAAAGCCTCCTTCCTGAGCTGAGGAAATCCCCAATCTAAAGCCCCCTCTCGGAGGACCTCCCTCTCGGAGGACCAGACATGCCGAGTTTCCCGACTACACGGATGCTGCTGATGGGAGGCTCACCTTTGACCAACTCCGAACTGGGCTGTAATGAACAATGTCTTACGCTTACACTACAGCACTGGTCCCAGCTTGTGGATCCAGCATGGTGACCCAGGTCAACAGCCCGTGCTAGTTATTTTTATATTGTTTATCGGGGAGTACTTCAGTGTCAGCAGACGGCTCAGTGGGTAGCACACTCGCCTCAGAGTCAGGAGGTTAGGCTGATACTCCAGTGCAGTGCTGAGGGAAGTGTGCTGCACTGTCGGAGGTGCTGTATTTCAGATGAGACGTCTGCTCTCTCACGTGTATGTAAAAGATCCCATGGCACTATTTCAACAAAGAGCAAGGGAGTTATCCCCAGTGTCCTGGCCAATATTTATCCCTCAATCAACATCACAAAAAAAGATTATCTGATCATCACATTGTTGTTTGTGGGAGCTTGCTGTAGTTCCCACATTACAACGATGATTACACTCCAAAAGTACTTTATGGACTGCAAAGCGCCTTGAAAGGTGCTATATAAATCCAAGTGGTTGTGAAAGGCGCTCTATAAATCCAAGTCTTCTTTCTTTCTATTTAAAGTACACCCCTCCCAAATGCTTTTTTCTTTTCGATGGCATTTCTCAATTACATTCTCATATTGTAATCAATGAGTTAGTCACAACACTTTTTTTTTAAATCAGCTTTTCTGCCACATATAAACTATTCAATTGTCACTGCCTAATTGGGCTGAATTGGTGCTTCATTGTAACCCATTATAAAGCAGAAAGGAGAGACTTGCGCCAAGATCATATTTGCAGTACTGTGGGAGTTAGTGTCGGAGTTGGTGTCTTTTGAATGAGACATTAAAGAGAGGCTTCGCCTGCCCCTTCAGGTCAATGAGAAAGATCCCTTTACAACTAATCAAAGATCAACAGGGGAGTTAATCCCTGCTGTCATGGCCAATATTTCTCTCATATCCAACATCACTAAAGAGTTTTTCATTTCCTCATCACTGTTGTCAGAAACCATGGAGATGTACAGGCGAGTATGGTCACTGCACTTAGCAAGGTTTCTTTACTCCTGGGCCAGCTGTTGCAGTGATGTCGGCAATTTCCAAAAGCACAGTTTGATCGCACAGCACAGAGCACCTTTCATGATCTCAGGACATCCCAAAGTGCTTCACAGCCAATTAATCACTTTCGAATTGTAACACCATCTAATGTCAGAAGCACAGCGGCCAATTTGCACACAGCAAGTTCCCACAAACCACAGTGAGAAAAATGACCAGATAATCTGTTTTTAGTGATGTTGGTTGAGCAGTACACATTGTCCAGAACACAATTCCCTGCTCTTATAGAATTTTACAGCACGGAGGGAGGCTGTCCAGTTAGTCTCACTCCCCTGTTCTTCCCCATAGCCCTGCAATTTATTGCTTTTCAATTATTTATCCAATTCCCTATTGAAGGTTACTGTTGAATGTGCCTCCACCATCCTTTCAAGCACTGCATTCCAGATCATCATAACTCACTGTGTAAAAATATTCTCCTCCTCTCCTCCCTGGTTCTTTTGCCAATCATCTTAAATCTGTGCCCTCTGGCTACTGACCCTCCTGCCAGTGGAAGCAGTTTCTCCTTATCTACCCCCATCAAAACCCCTTTTTGAACACCTCGATAAAATCTCGCCTTAACCTTCTCTGCTCTAAGGAGAACAAATTACCAGTTTCTTTGGCCTCTCCACTTGATAGAGATCCTCATCCCGGATATCATTCTGGTAAATCTCCTCTGCACCCTCTCCCCTGCTCTTCTTCGAATATAGTGTCATTTGATCTTTTACGTTCCTCTGTGAGGCAAGATGGGGCCCCTGTTTAACATCTCATCTGAAGGGGTTAAAATTAAATACCAATTCTGCCCAAGTGAGCAGCACTAATTTACCAATTACCCATCAAGAGCATTTTCCAAATTCCAGGTCGAGCCCACCACGAGAAAACCCTGGAGAAGGCAGATGGAAGGGCTGTGCAGTAAGGGAGCACCGCCGGTTAGGCGAGGGAGGGAGCGCCGCCGGTTAGGCGAGGGAGGGAGCGCCGCCGGTTCGGCGAGGGAGGGAGCGCCGCCGGTTCGGCGAGGGAGCGAGCGCCGCCGGTTCGGCGAGGGAGCGAGCGCCGCCGGTTCGGCGAGGGAGGGAGCGCCGCCGGTTCGGCGAGGGAGGGAGCGCCGCCGGTTCGGCGAGGGAGGGAGCGCCGCCGGTTCGGCGAGGGAACAGTTTTCATGGGAAAGTCAGACGCGCTGGGAGCAGAGTGATAGTTTAGGGCACACTGCATCCTGCGCTCTGTTATAGATACAGCGAGGCCTGGTGAGCGACTTGCAGAGATCCAGAAGACAGGGCGAGATTGTGGAAACATCTTTCCTAATGATGATGCAGATGTCTAGGTCTCAAAGCAGGGGAAAGTAGCAGGCAGGAGTCAAAGCTGGGGAATCATTAGGGTGATCAATGCACTGAATTCCATATGATTGATATTTGGTCCTTTCAGGTACTTAAATAGAGTACCTGAAGTTGTCAATACACTTTAAAAGGCTTGATTTCTACTGAATTCCCCCATATTCTGCACAGAAGTAAAAACAACACAAACATATTTTCATTTTCCCAGGGCAGGGCTGTTTACGAATACATCCAACTATTTCACAAGATCTAATATTGTCGCTCAAATCTGAAAGCCTGAGGCATTCAATCCAGAAAAACTTAGGGGCTGAAATTCCCCATTGCCCCAGTTGGGGGCGGTAACGCCTCCGGGGCCGGACATTGTGCCCGGTGCAGAAGTCCCGTCCTGGAAGGGAGATTCGGGTTACCGCCCCTCACAGGAAGTAGAGCGCAATGTCGCTCACCTCACTTGCTCTTGGGGCGGGATTGGTTATGGATAAGGACAAGAATAGGCCTGGAATAAAAGTTGCGAATTGGGGAAAAGCTAATTTTGCTAAGTTAAGGAGTGATTTGGCCATGGTGAACCGGAAACAGCTACTTGTGGGTAAATCAGTGTCGGAACAGTGGAAGGCATTTAAGGAGAAGATCCGGAAGGCTCAGGCCAAACATTCTCTTTGGATCTGGGCATGGTGCCGGAGGATTGGAGGACTGCTAATATGGTACCCTTGTTTAAGAAGGGAGAAAGGGATAGGCCGAATAATTACAGGCCTGTCAGCCTAACCGTAGTGGTGGGAAAATTATTGGAAAACATCCTGAAAGACAGGATAAACCTGCATTTGGAAAGGCAAGGATTAATTAGGGACAGTCAGCATGGATTTGTTATGGGAAGATCATGTTTGACTAACCTGATTGAATTTTATGAGGAGGTAACCAAGAGGGTCGATGAGGGTAGTGCATACGATGTAGTGTATATGGACTTTAGCAAGGCAGTCTCCCACATGGTAGACTGGTCATGAAGGTTAAAGCCCATGGGATGCAGGGCAAAGTAGTAAGTTGGATCCAAAATTGGCTTGGAGGTAGGAAGCAAAGGGTAATGATTGATGAATGTTTTTGTGACTGGAAGGATGTTTCCACAGGGCTCAGTACCGTGACCCTTGCTTTTTGTGGTATATGTCAACGATTTAGATTTGAATATAGGGAGTATGATTAAGAAGTTTGCAGACGACACTAAAATTGGCTGTGTGGTTGATAATGAAGAGGAAAGTCATGGGCTGCAGGAGGATATCAATCTACTGGTCAGGTGGGCAGAGCAGTGGCAAATGGAATTTAATTCAGAGAAGT
Source organism: Pristiophorus japonicus (assembly GCF_044704955.1). Classification (NCBI taxonomy): domain Eukaryota; kingdom Metazoa; phylum Chordata; class Chondrichthyes; family Pristiophoridae; genus Pristiophorus; species Pristiophorus japonicus. The sequence goes on along the minus strand of NC_091983.1, from coordinate 215,075,809 downwards.
GTGAGGTGATGCACTTTGGGAGGGCTAATAAGGAAAGGATACACACATTAAGCGGTAGGCCACTTAATATTGTAGATGAACAAAGGGACCTTGGAGTGCTTGTCCACAGATCCCTGAAAGTAGGCGGCCAGGTGGATAAGGTGGTTAAGAAGGCATAAGAATGCTTGCCTTTATTGGCCGAGGCATAGAATATAAGAGCAGGGAAGTTATGCTTAAATTGTATAATACTTTGGTTAGGCCACAGCTGGAGTATTGCATGCAGTTCTGGTCGTCGTATTATAGGAAGGACATGATTGCACGAGAGAGGGTGCAGAGGAGATTTACTAGGATGCTGCCTGGAATGGAAAATCTTAGTTATGAGGACAGATTGGATAGGCTGGGTTTGTTCTCATTGGAACAGAGGAGGTTGAGAGGAGACCTCATTGAGGTTTCCAAAATATTGAGGGGCTTGGACATAGTGGATAGTAAGGGTCTATTTCCATTGGTGGAGGAGTCTATTACAAGGGGGCATAGTTTTAAGGTGGTTACTAGAAGATTTAGAGGGGATTTGAGGGGTGGGCTTCTTTACGCAGAAGGTTGTGGGGATCTGGAATTCGCTGCCTGGAAGAGTGGTGGATGCAGAAACCCTCACCATTTTAAAGAGATGGTTGGATGGGAACTTAAAGTGCCGTAACCTGCAGGGTTACGGACCTAGAGCTGGTAATTGGGATTAGACTGGATGACCTTTTGTTGGACGGCATAGATATTATGGTAAGTACTGCAGGGAATAGAATACGGTCAGGGTGATCTCCTGAACTAGTTTCGATCGCCTGAATGGGTTGGAGAGGAATTTTCCCAGAATTTCTTCTCCCTAAATTTGCCTGGGTTTTTAATCTGGTTTTTGCCTCTCCCAGGAGATCACATGACTCCGGTCGGGGTGGAGTGTAGAATGTTTCAGTATAAGGGGTGTTGCAGTTGTGTGAGGCGGACTGATTGGGCTGGGTGCTCTTTGCCTTTCCGTCATTGTTCATAGGTTTATATGTAACCTTCAGGGCTGCTGACCAAGGGCCGTGTGGCTTTTTTTTTTTTCCGGCCGGTGCGGACACGATGGGCCGAAATGACCTCCTTCTGCGCTGTAAATTTCTGTGTTTCTACGCGGTCTCTCTGCGTAGCGCTGATGCGTTTCAGCGACCCCTCCTTCCGTTAAAGGGGAGAGACTCTGCAAGCTGGGCACGGCCCTTCGATGGCCTGCACTGGGTCAAGGGGTGCCATGGCCACAGTCCAGCACCGACCCTGCGAAAGGAGCGGACTGTGGCCCCACCGCTGAGGGGGTAGTAGTATTAGTATTAGGCAGTCCCTCGTGTCGAGGATGTCCCACTTCCACACCAAAAAGGGACGTGTTCACAGGTGTTTCCCGAACTACATCCTGCAGGGTGGAAAATGCTTGTACGTGAATTATTTTAACATGTGGTGGCCGTTGCACACCAGCCACCGCACGGGCTTGACAGAGCAAGGGTTAAACAAGACGACTGGAGACCAAGCTCTGCTCGTACGCACACATACTCCTACTGTCCATAGATCGCAGTGTGGGCTGGTCCGTGCTTCATCTTCCCTGGGCCCCGACCCCGCTGTCATACTCTGCACCACTGCCTCGCTGCTGCGCTCCTCAACTCTGCTGCTCCTGGGCCACAAAACCCCGCTCCTTGACTCCAACCTCATCGCTCCTGGGCCACGACCCCACCGCCTGAACTCTCGCCTTCCCTGGGGCCCGGATTCTTGCCCCTCTTGGGCCCTGACCAGGCCCGCTCCTGGGCCCCAATCTTTCGACACTCCTCCGCCACGATCTCTCGCTGCTTCTCTGCTGCTCGCCACCTCTCATCCTGCATCTGGGTCACGACCCCACCGATGGCCACGCCCATGCTCCAATCAGCGACCTGCATTCTGGTGATTTCAATCCAGCCGCCCTCTTTGAAGCTGTCGCACTTCTTGAATGGCTCGCGCAGCTCCCTGCGGGGGCTAGCCCCAGCTCTTATAGCCCCGCCCTGGGGATGGTGTTCTCTCCCAGATCTGGTGGGGAGGGGGGGGGGGGGGGTGCAGCGATGATTCACAGGCTGCTCAAGCTCTTATCGCCCCGACCTGAGGGGGTGGGGAAATGACCGCGGCACGCTACGCAGTGTACCTCCCCAGGAATAGTGCAATCAAGCAGACGCAGCATGGATTCATGAAGGGGAAATCATGTTTAACTCATTTACTGGAATTCTTTGAGGATATAACGAGCATGGTGGATAGAGGTGTACCGATGGATGTGGTGCATTTAGATTTCCAAAAGGCATTCGATAAGGTGCCACACAAAAGGTTACTGCAGAGGATAAAGGTACGCGGAGTCAGAGGAAATGTATTAGCATGGATAGAGAATTGGCTGGCTAACACAAAGCAGAGAGTCGGGATAAATGGGTCCTTTTCGGGTTGGAAATCGGTGGTTAGTGGTGTGCCACAGGGATCGGTGCTGGGACCACAACTGTTTACAATATACATAGATGACCTGGAAGAGGGGACAGAGTGTAGTATAACAAAATTTGCAGATGACACAAAGATTATGGGAAAGCGGATTGTTTAGAGGACACAGAGAGGCTGCAAAGAGATTTAGATAGGTTAAGCGAATAGGCTAAGGTTTGGCAGATGGAATACAATGTCAGAAAATGTGAGGTCATCCACCTTGGGAAAAAAAAAAAAACAGTAAAAGGGAATATTATTTGAATGGGGAGAAATTACAACATGCTGCGGTGCAGAGGGACCTGGGGGTCCTTGTGCATGAATCCCAAAAAGTTAGTTTGCAGGTGCAGCAGGTAATCAGGAAGGCGAATGGAATGTTGGCCTTCCTTGCGAGAGGGATGGAGTACAAAAGCAGGGAGGTCCTGCTGTATAGGGTATTGGTGAGGCCGCACCTGGAGTACTGCGTGCAGTTTTGGTCACCTTACTTAAGGAAGGATATACTAGCTTTGGAGGGGGTACAGAGACGATTCACTAGGCTGATTCCGGAGATGAGGGGGTTACCTTATGATGATAGATTGAGTAGACTGGGTCTTTACTCGTTGGAGTTCAGAAGGATGAGGGGTGATCTTATAGAAACATTTAAAATAATGAAAGGGATAGACAAGATAGAGGCAGAGAGGTTGTTTCCCACTGGTCGGGGAGACTAGAACTAGGGGGCACAGCCTCAAGATACGGGGGAGCCAATTTAAAACTGAGTTGAGAAGGAATTTCTTCTCCCAGAGGGTTGTGAATCTGTGGAATTCTCTGCCCAAGGAAGCAGTTGAGGCTAGCTCATTGAATGTATTCAAGTCACAGATAGATAGATTTTTAACCAATAAGGGAATTAAGGGTTACGGGGAGCGGGCGGATAAGTGGAGCTGAGTCCACGGCCAGATCAGCCATGATCTTGTTGAATGGCGGAGCAGGCTCGAGGGGCTAGATGGCCTACTCCTGTTCCTAATTCTTATGTTCTTATGTTTAAATATTCGCCCTGCGATGGCTGACCGGCCCGGTTCGTGACCTGCGAGGCCGGCGCAGGTCATCGCCCATGGCGACCTCATGGGGCGCTGGCCAATTTCCGCTGTGGGGCAAAAAGGGGTCATCGCGCACAGCAGCCCATGGCGCTAAGGCATTCGAGCATCCGCTAACTCCCGCGCAATTGTGCAGGAGCCAGGTACTAACGGGGAATTTCCGCCCCTTCATTTCCTGTAGTGAAGTTAACCTGTTAAAGAATTCCAAAGTCCCTTAACGTGAACATCATTTAAAATCACGAGTCCCGTTGTGTTCACCTTGTACCACCGGTCTACGCCACCTCCATAACACAGGGATGAAAACATCACACCCTTTAAACAAAAAATGAATCTGAATGTGGAAAAGAGTGCACGCGATGTGAATGATAGATTAGGGGCTGCGATAGTTAAAAAATAAAGCCAGTTTAAATTCTGCAGAGATTTTACAGCAACGAGTTACTGAAAAGAGTGCTTGTAGACTAAATGCTAAAATTTATTATGCAATTAAAAAATAATTCTGCTGAATGTGCCTTGTTAAGCAAATCCCAGTGCTCGGAGAAGTGACTAGGTTATCTTGTAAATTCAAACAGGTATCACCATTATTGTACTGCCTAGTTGTTTAAGCAGATTTATAAGAAGTGTTTCATTTCATAACATCTAATATCTCATTTCATCATAATGATGTCTCCGCAAGATCCTACAAATCCTCTGGGAGGACAGACGCACCAACATTAGCGTCCTCAACCAGGCCAACATCCCCAGCATTGAAGCATGGACCACACTTGATCAGCTCTGTTCCTCAGGCCACATTGTCTGCATGCCAGACACGAGACACAAAGCAAGCGATCTACTTGGAACTCCTTCACGACAAACGAGCCAAAGGTGGGCAGAGGAAACATTACAGGTACATCCTCAAAGCCTCCCTGAAGAAGTGCAACATCCCTGGGATACCTGGGAGTCCCTGGCCAAAAACCACCCTAAGTGGAGGAAGTGCATCCGGGAGGGCGCTGAGCACCTCGAGTCTCATCGCTGAGAGCATGCAGAAATCAAGCGTAGGCAGCGGAAGGAGCGTGCGACAAACCAGTCCCACCCACCCCTTCCTTCAACGACTATCTATCCCACCTGTGGCAGGGACTGTGGCTCTCGTATTGGACTGTTCAGCCACCTAAGGACTCATTCTAAGAGTGGAAGCAAAACGTCCTCTATTCCGAGGGATTGCTTATGATGATGATTTTCAGCCTGTTGACAAAAATGCATTCTGTCCGTATGAGCCTGAACATCTGATTCAAGATACCATAGTAACCAAGTTCACAGCTAAAAGTGTTTCCTGGTTGGGTTCTGGGATATTGGTGGCGAGTGAATGTGGTTACGTGGTTTGTGACTGATCATTTGGCAGGTCAGTTAGTTTCCTGTAGGATAGAGACATCCTCTAAATGCTTCAGAGAATCGGCACTCAGTTACCACAATTACACAACAATTTTGTCTCTCAGCAAACTACAATCAGCAGGAACGTGATGAACTTTCCAATGGTCAGAAATAACGATGCGCAATTTAATTAAGATGTCCATTATTTTCAAACTGAATTGTAAGATTTCATATAGTACCGTGAGGGGGGAAATGCTTCCTTTCCACACACATATATTAATGACTTTGCACACTAAACTTTTGGAGTTGGTAAGGTCTTGTTCAAAAAAATTAAAATTAAACCCATCTGATCAAAGGATCAAAAATATCAAGTGCACAATCTGAATACTAGTTTTTCCGAGTTTGACATCGGCAGACTGAGGCCTTGGCGAGTTGGGGGAGGGGGGTGGTCAAACAAATGTTGCACAAGTAAATACTTCAACTCTGTGCGGGAGTATTCCCGGGGCGTTTCATCACATGACTTCCCACCTCAAACCACCCTGCCCCCACCCTCCCACCATTGGTCTATCCTCCGAGCGACACTGCCTTCCCACACCCATTGGAAAAGGAACAGACTTTCGTACCGAATTGGCTTCATCTCGACTGTTGGCGAAACTGCCTTTCCCCCCCCCACCCCCAACCAGCCCATCTCCAGACATTTTTACAACTAATAAATAGTTCAAAAGAAAAAGAACAAACACACAATCTTGTTCAATGGACGTATGATTTTCCTGGAGATTAACCTTCAATTCTTGAGGACTCCAGGCCAATCGTGGAGGGTTGGCCACCTCTCACTTCAACCTGAGCCCCTTCTCAGTGTCCCCCTCCCTCTACTTTTGCCAAATGAAGCCTATTGAAGGGCCGAGATCGTGATCTTGGCCTTGTGCCTCTATGATCCACAGTGGAAGTTTTGCCACCTACGCTGAGCCCATATCGAGGGACTGCTGATTGATTTAGTAGGACGGAGACTAGAGACAACCTCACGACTCACGTTGCAGTTGTTGAATTATTGAATCCAGGGAACTGCTGACACTGAAATCAAAATAACCACACAGGCTGCAACGATTTTTGTCAATTCTCAGTTAAGCCACAACATTACGTATATCACCTTCCTGGAAGGGAGGGCGGGGAGGGGGGAGCGGATGGGGTTGGAGCGAGAGAGAAAAGAACCAGACCATGATCATTCTTACCACACACACACACACACACACACACACACACACACACACACACACACACACACACACACACACACATTGTTAAATACAGTCTGGAGTCTGAAGTGTGCTCATCTATCCTTCCAACTGAGCTAAAAACTAAAAGAGGAAAATCAGATGAGGAAGAGAGAAAAAAACGAGGCCTTGAACCCCAACAAAATGGAGAAGGGAGACAGTTTAATTGAACGGGAATACAAAACAAGCTAGCCCTTTAGTGACTTTCCTCCCGACAAGCAAAACTCTCTTTGGAGAACTCACCCCTCATGGCAATTGCTGCTAATAGTTGTTCTCACTCCTCTATGAGCCCCCTTCCCTCCCGACACCCGCAGACGGCCCCCCACCCCCCCACCCCTGGACGTGACCCAATTCCTTCAAAAAGGAGAGGATTGGAAAGCACTTTCAAGATAGAAGTATATTCGTTTTATACGGTGAAATGTTAATTTGTCTTACCTGTTCACAGACAGCTTGCATTTCCCTACCTATCACCTTGGGAGCACCATCACCACACGGACTGCAGCGGTTCAAAGAGAAAGCCCACCACTGTCTTGTCAGGGCAACTAGGGAATGGCCAATAAATATGGCCTTGCAACCAGAGAACAAATAGTAACATTTAGTGCCCTCCCCTCAACTCCTGGAAGCCCTACCCGTGTGACGAGCCACACTGATGGGGTCACCGGATGCACCAGTGCATGGCTGTAAAGCAAGACGGCAAGGGCGACATCTTTCCCAATTCATGCCGCCAGTCTAGACGCATCCGTTACAAAATAGGTTTATGGCCGGCACCCAGGATGAAAAAGGATATTGATCGATAGCAGTGCCACAAAGATACCCATTGATGGGGAAGTAGTCTACAATGAAAGAACATGCACACACACACCAAAAAGATAATAAGGACAGTCTGCAGCAGCCGTCAGGTCTGAAAATGGAGACATTGTAAATTTACCCAAATCTAATCAGATCACTTACGAAACCACTTTCTCGATAAACAGTGTTGGTTTAAGCACCGTCTTATTAACAACTGTGGCTTTACAGACACACAGATAGAATCCATTGGCAAATATTCATAAAATCTTTACAGAAAAAGATGTCCTGGGAAAGTGCTTAGCAAACGATCGCCAGCTGTAATGCACGAAAGATATAGCAGAGTCAAAATGGGACTTTCCAAGAATCCAGAGCTCGAGACAACACCCTTTTAACAACTCCTTTGGGTTTCATTTGTGCAAAATTAAGTAGCAAAGTATGAATAAACTTTAATTGGCTCCCATTAATACTGTACTTCAATTACCAGAACCCAATTAATATGTGCAAATGTATTTTCTTTCAAGGAGGCTCAGTTTATTTGATAGCTGCATGTCTGTGTAAACTCCACCTCATTCACACAAGGGCATGCATTGCATTAAATGTTGAAAGGTCAGTCTCCAGCTTTAGAGGATTGGTTGAAATCTTGCAGCATTGTTGGTTTTGATTTTGCCACGTGCAGAGTAGGGGCTGATGAGCACACCCACATTCACCAAATTGCTCAATTTCAATTCAGTGTCTGCCAATACGGAGGACATTTACAAGAATGAATGCATTATATTCATAAATTATTTTCATCCACAATTTAAAATTGTTTTTTTCTCAAATTTGTCTGCAGTAAGGCTTCTAGCAAGTGCAAAATGGGCTCGGAGAGGAGGCTGGGGCAATGTTGATGCTCATTGAGCTGTGAGGTTAGGGAAGCTGATGGTAGCTATTAGTTTGGAGAGGCTTTAAAAAAAATAGTAATTTGCAGTCTGTGGGCTGGCATTTATCATCCACCCTTAGTTACCCCGAGAGGGATGGTAGGTTTCCTTACCGAGAGGACAGTAGTGAATCAATTGGTTCCTTTTTTAAATGACAATCCTACAAGCTTTCATGGTTACTTTTACTGAAAGCAGCTTTTTATTTCCAGATTTAAAAAATACCTAAATTCCAATTTGCCGAACTGTGATCGTTACCTGAACTCTCATTTTCCAGGTTATTGGTCCAGAATATTAACCTATAGTCCTTATCACATGGTGATTCATTGCAATCTTTCAATGCCAATCACATCTTTAACAATGCAAATCAAGTCACCGTGCTGCACATTTTGTATGAAACTGTCAGGAACACACACACACACACCATACACATAACTTCCGACACAAGATTTTAGGGCACTGCTACCATCTTGAACAAAAACTGCTTCAGATCGAACCTTAAACCAGGTCGAATTCTCAATCCGAGCACAGTGCTTACAGCAGGGTGATATACAATAGAAATACAATAAAGTCAACTTGACTGCACACAATCATGATGTAGGTCAGGAGACAAAAAGAACAAAATTATACCCTTTCTTTTACCTCAGTCTCCCGGACACCACCGGTAAAGTGCTACTGAAACTTACACAACATCGGAGTACCACCTTTATAGCAGAGTCCTTCAGACTTTTCCCAAGTGATGTTTGTGGGGCGTTCACACAACTCAGTGCAATGGTTTCAGATTAACTCCATGTGTAGTCTTTTTCAATGGAATGCATCAATGCATCAGGAATGAAACCGGGCACCAGATGTGTGCAGTTCTGCTATGTGGCTCATATATCTGCACATCTTTGTTACAATAAATTCAAAAATGTTAATATATCCTTGTTGCATAATTTACAGAAAATATGGCAGAATTAGAAGACAAATTTCATCTTGAGGGCTGGATGATATATGAATCAATTGAAGTTGACTCTTATGATGCCTTTCGGCTTATGAAGCTATTGGATTTTTCTCCACTCAGAATTGAATTACAGTCTATTCCAGACGATCCACATTAGAGGATTATAATTTCATTTTAAGAGCCAATTCTGTTATCATGGTAGCAAAGAGGGTTTTCTTGGGACCTAAATGAGATTCAGATAATATGCAGCACAAGTATGTCATAATTAATTGTGCTTTGTTAAATTATTAGTACACTCAAAGCTTTGCAGTATTTAAACAAACCAACTCGAAGATCTACAGTTCACAACTCTGAGCAGCAATCTCATAAAACTTATGCTCCACCAAACACTGCGGTTCTAGGAAGCGATAAGTAATCTCAGCTCATTGAATTGGTTGGTGGAATTCCTCATGACTTTCATTTGGTAACATTTCATGGTTGTGAAGGCTTCAGCCTTGTCTTTTGCATTCATGTGCTGGGCTCCGCCATCGTTGAGGATGGGGATATTCATAGAGCCTCCTCCTCCCGTTAGTTGCTTATTTGTCTACCACCATTCACGACTGGATGTGGCAGGACTGCAGAGCTTTGATCTGATCTGCTGATTGTGAGATCGCTTAGCCCTCTCTATGGTATGCTGCTTCCATTTTTTAGCATGCATGTAGTCCTGTGTTGCAGCTTCCCAGGTTGGCACCTCATTTTTACGTACACCTAGTGCTGCTCCTGGCATGTTCTTCTGCATTCCTTATTGAACCAGGGTTGGTCCCATGACTTGATGGTAACAGTAGAGTGAGGGATATGCCGGGCTATGAGGTTAGTGATTGTGGTGGAATACAATTCTGCTGCTGCTGATGGCCCACAGCACCTCATGGATGCCTGGTTTTGAGTTTCTCGATCTGTCTGAATTTATCTCATTTAGCATAGTGGTAGTGCCACACAACACAATGAAGGGTATCCTCAGTGTGAAGATGGGACTTCGTCTCCATAACGACAGCGTGGTGGTCACTGCTACCAACACAGTCATGGACAGATACATCTGTGATAGGTAGATTGATGAGGACGAGGTCAAGTAGGTTTTTCCCTCATGTTGGTTCTCTCACCACCTGCTGCAGGCTCAGTCTGGCAGCTATGTCCTTCAGGACTCGGCCAGCTCAGTCAGTAGTGGTGCTACCGAGCCACTCTTGGTGATGGACACTGAAGTCCCCCACCCAACGTACATTCTGTGCCCTTGCTACCCTCAGTGCTTCATCCAAGTGGTGTTCAACATGGAGGAGTACTGAATCATCAACTGAGGGAGGTGGTAATGAGCAAGAGGTTTCCATGCCCATGCTCGACGTCATAGGGTCCAGAGTCAATGTTGAGGATTCCCAAGGTCACTCCTTCCCGACAATATACCACTGTGCCGTCTCCTCTGGTGGATCTGTTCTGCCGGTGGGACAGGACATACCAGGGATGGTGATGGAGGAATCTGGGACACTGGCTGAACGGGATGATTCTGTGAGTATGACCGTCAGGCTATTGCTTGACTAGTCTGTGGGACAGCTTTCCTAATTTTGGCACAAGTCCCCAGATGTTGGTGAGGAGGACTTTGCAGGGTTGACAGGGCTGGGTGTGTCGTTGTCGTGTCTGAAACCGATGCCGAGGTCGATGCTGGGTGGTGCGTCTGGTTTTATTCCTATGGTTTCTTGAAATACCTGTAGTTTTGTTACAACTGAATGGCCATTTCAGAGGGCAGTTAAGAGTCAACCACACTGCTGTGGATCTGGAGTCACATATCGGCCAGACCGGGTAAGGACAGCAGATTTCCTTCCCTAAAGAACATCAGTAACTTTACCAGTTTTACAGTTTGTATTTTTTTTTCAAATTCTCTAAACTGCCACGGTGGAATTTGAAGTTAAGTTCTCTGCTTTACTAGTCCAGTAACATAACCACTACACTACCGTACTCACTTGTGAAATGTAGTTTAAGCAGTGGAAACCCAGTTGCTGGCGGGTATGGGCTCCACAGCAGAATATCACCTCATAATTAACATCACTCAGATACCAGAAATAGTACTGCTGTGTTTAAGACGAAAACCTCACACTGCAGGAAAGGTGCGCAACTCAGTTTAGGACCAAAGCACATGAGTTCGGCACAGTAAAGGGAGCTTTGTACATGTCTGTGCTACATCTTGGCGACGAGTACTCGATCCTGCATGGCTGACAGAAGTGGACGAATGAAGCTGCTCACCATAACTAGCATCCTGTGACGCCCACCTTGATCAACTGAAAAATCCAAAACGTTTTATGGCTTTAATTTTTTTTTTTAAATCTTACATTTGTGAAATAAGTAATACATTCTCCAAAAAATTCAAAAGGTTGATAAGAGAATGGCCAAGGATCGTCTCTATCACCAACTGTGAATAATTTAACAAGCTTGGTGATATGGAGAGAAAACGGAGCTCTCAACCGCTGTCTGAAGCAAATCAAGCGACACCAAGCAGAGCATAAGATGGGTCAAATTCTGGTCTAGGCGCAAAAAGACTAATGGGGAATCTGGCCACAGGCCACGACACACACACACACACACACAATGCCCAGTTAGTCCCTCTGCATTTGAAGCACCATGAGGACCACCTATCTCGATCGGAGAGATTATCCAATAAAGGCCACTGTCCCCCAAGTGCTATATGCCAGGGGGTCAAAATAGCCCCCCTCCTTAAGCTTTATTACCGCCTCGAAGTGGCAGTAATGGAGCGGAGAGGCCTCACCAACCGGGGGCAGATGGATGGGCCAACCCGTCCAAAATTCCCTCCGAGCCGGGAGCAGTGGGAACGGGTATCCGCTCCGCCCGTGTTCCGGCCCCGTCAGGCACGTGCCAACCGCCCTCCCCCCCCCCCCGCACTGACCAGCAACGACCCTCTTACCGCCCCCAAAGGGAAATTGCCCCGAGGCAGCGGCCGCTGCCACCGGTTGGTGCCACCAACAGCTTTCCACGGCAGGAAGCAGTGTGTGGCTGGGAGGCACATCTGCCCTTAAAGGGGAGGGCGCAGTGTGGTCACATCCATTTTATTTTCATTGTCGGCCGATTCCGAGGTCAGCCCGACAATGGTGGCCACGGGTTTGGCCGAGCTGCCAACAGCCAGAAAGGGTCCAATTGAGGGTTATTTTAACCTAAAGTGAAATCGGGGGATGGAACAGCAGGGTGGGGCGGGTGATGGGGGGGATAAAACAGCTAGCCAATCCAAGCCCGGCAGTTTCCCCACCAGGCGGGTTCGGTTAAAATGACATGATCTCATTAAATGGCGGAGCAGGTTCGAGGGGCCGTATGGCCTACTCCTGCTCCTATTTCTATGTTCTTATGAACTGCGCATCAGTGTGGAGCAACTTTACATTGTGGGTATAAAACTCGCTGGCAAATCAGAATTAAACTACAAAGCAAGGGAGACGGTGCTAAATTCAGTAACTGAGCCCGACAGTTTGAAGAAACAGAGCGCGAGACCAGCAGTTGGGTTAAGTCCAGAACCAAGGTTTTAAAACATCCTGGATGGCGTTACTTTATTTTCTGTTCTTTCAGCTGTGGCTTTTGTGGGGCATTTCCACAAGATGGCTTTCATCATCTGTGGAAACTAGAGTTGGTAGGCAGGCCTCAATGCTGGATAGACACCCACATATATATTGCTTGTCCTTGTCCAGCCTGCATTGTTCCATGGAACACACAAGGATAACTTACTGTTTCTGTAATGTCTTCAAATGCTCTGATAATGACTCCACGAGGCAATGTATTGCACTTGAACTGTAGTGACCTTAGTTCATTTAATGTAACTCCAGAGTGCAGATCACACATGGTGGCCTGCCTTTTATACTCGGCCTGGCACACCTGTACAGGTAACCTACAAGTCTCCCACTGCAGTGCCCTCTGGTGGCACATCATGTGTGATAGTACAAGCAGTAAACATGTCTGAATACATGACAGTTTCAGATAAATGCTTTTTCCCCAACCCCCCCAAAGCAAATTTCCCTTTTTAAAAAACATTTTGCACACATGTTAAAAAAAAAGGTCAAACCCATTCGGCAATGAGCAAGAGTCCAAATGAGACTTTAGGGTTTCACAATCTGTTTTTAAAGTCTGACACAATTTTTTCCAAATTACGTAGAACATACAGCACAGAAACAGGCCATTCAGCCCAACAGGTGTTTATGCTCCACACAAGTCTCCTCCCACCCCTATTCATCTAACCCCATCAGCAGAACCTTCCATTCCTTTCTCCCTCGTGTGCATTGTCCTGAGGTCAGGAAAGGTGCTATAGAGAAGCAAGTTCCTGGTTTCTTTTGGCACCTTTCACGACTTCCCCTTAAATGCATCTATGCTATTCGCCTCAACTAGTCCCTGTGGCAGTGAGTTCCACGTTCTCACCACACTCTGGATAAAGGAGTTCATCTTTAATTTCCTATTGGATTTATTAGTGACTATCTTATATTTAAGATATAGGATAATTTTGGTCTCCCCCACAAGTGGAAACAGTTTCTCTTGCGTCTACATCTGAAAATACCACTGGTTACTATAGCAACCTTTGAGCGCAGAATTTGATTTGCAGCTTGAAAGAAATGTGCGACTTCAGTGATATCTGGAGCAAACATATTTTCATTCCTTCCCCGTTTGTGAATTCCAGGTTCTGATCAGAAGGCGTGTGCGAGATTAATTAACCAATCCCCACACAATGCCCTCAAACACAATCATTTTTATTTGGCTCTGTAAAAACTGGTTTAGATTGGGCGATGCAAAGCGCAATTAATGGGTTCATTTAAATGCATTTCTGCCGAAACACGTGATTCCATTTGCGCAAACGCCAACAGAATGCGACAGATGAAATCGGATCCGTTGTCAGTAAAAATTTACTAGGCCATTTCCTTCTTGTGTGCCCCATTTCCCTGCTAGTGTCGCCAATTGTTCAGGATTCCTGGAGCCTCCGGGAATTTGAGATTAATCTCTGGGCCACTGCTGCAAGCAACCCAGGAGAAAAATCATAGGGACTTTAAAAAAAGTGTTTTCCATTTTCTTTGAAAACTATTGTTTATTGGTGACAAAAATATTGGACGATATGGAAAAAGACGGAGAGTAAATCATTCAGTCGGGTGACCAAGAGTCTATTTGCTTTTTAATTGGCACCGGAAGGCGGTGCGGCGAGGAAGGATTTGTCAAGTGACCAATGGTGGGAGTGGAGGGGGGGGGGGCTGAAGGTGGGAGGTCATGTGATGAAACCCCCAGGAATATGTCCAATCAGAGTTGCCAACCCTATTCGCAGAATATATTCCCCCCCCCCCCACCACCCCTCCCAATAAGCATAAACATTTTAAAAACAAGTTTAAAAAATAAATATTGACACTGGATCACTTAATAAACCCATATTGATCCCAATACACTGACTGCAAATACAAATAAAACCCATCTTGGGAAGTTAACAGTTTTTAATTAGAACGAGTGTGATTTCAGCACTGATCTTAGCTCGAGATTTACAACACAACAACTTGCATTTATATAGTGCTTTTAACATCGGAAAACATCCCAAGGAGCTTCACAGTAGTGTATTCAGACAGAAATAGACATCGAACCAAAGGAGATGTTAGGAGGGGTGACTAAAAGCATTGATCAAAGAGGTAGGTTTTAAGGAAGGTCTTAAAGCAGGGAATTCCAGAGTTTATGATGGCAAAGGCTGAAGGAAAGGCTGCTAATGGTAGAATGAAGGGACTGGGGAACACAAGAGGCCAGAGTTGGAGGAAGGCACAGATCAGAGGGTTGTGGGGCTGGAGGAGATTACAGAAAGAGGGGGGCAAGGCCATGGAGGGATTTCAACATGAGGATGAGAATTTTGAAATCAAAGCGTAGGTGGACCGGATGCCAATGTCGGTCAGCGAGCAGAGAGGTGAGAAGCGAGCGAGACTTGGTGCGGGTCACATTTCAATCACAATAAAACCCTCAAATGCTTCACTTCTGTCACTTAGGATGTTAACTGACCTCTTGTATGATTAATACCTTGTACTGGCTCCCAGGTAATATTTATCCTGGTTTTTAATTTCTCAGCGATATACAACATGTGGTGTGAGATAGGACGAGGGAGTTTTAAGACAAGAGTACAGAAACTATGGCAGTGTAGCCAGATGACAATACAATGAGGAGAAGTTCACCGATCACATGTCAGCAGCAAGAGGCTGCAGGGGCGAAGTTAGAGCCCCAAGACGATCCAATCCCAATAACCGGCCGCTGCTGGCAACATTGGGCAGTCCAGACAGGCTGGCAACATTGGGCAGTCCAGACAGGCTGGCAACATTGGGCAGTCCAGACAGGCTGGCAACATTGGGCAGCCCAGACAGGCTGGCAACATTGGGCAGTCCAGACAGGCTGGCAACATTGGGCAGCCCAGACAGGCTGGCAACATTGATCAGTCCAGACAGGCTGACAACATTGGGCAGTCCAGACAGGCTGGCAGCATTGGGCAGCCCAGACAGGCTGGGCTCTTGGATTAACGGGTTCCATTTCTACTCGACTGGTCCGTTTGGATCTTCCCATCACCGCTGACATTTGGGGAGTGGGGTGGGGGGTGCGGGGGGGGGAACCTGTAACCCATGCAATTGGACAATTGGGGTCTATGACAGGATCCAGTCCCCAAACCAAACCTTTGCACGGGGCCCTCACCAGTCAAATACCACCTTTGGGAAGCTGCGTTGGAATGGAGATTGGGTTAGAGATACAGCGACAACTCTCCAGCCCCGATTCTCCGACCTATGCTCCCTTCAAGTGCGACTCCCCACAGGGACACATGGGAGTGATGAGTTGGCCCTACTGAGCTCATTGACACAGCTCTAAACTGTGCCACACAAAAGTCAAAAACATGGTTTAATGCCTTTGCACTGCAAGTCCCTTCCCCAACGTGCTCATACGGATCAAACATTTCTGGCACAGCAGCAATAAGCTGATTGTGCCAAATGCAAAACAATTCAGTTATGACAAAAATGGTCACCACCTCAACAATATCCATCCCCGCTAACGTGATTCTCAGCTACGAGGCATCAAGAGACCGTAAAGCCAACATCCACCTCTTATTTTAAACAGCAATTAAACCCGTATGACCCCGAAGTTTACCTGCTTTGTGAACATCCATTGCTTCCCCTGCTGTTGCCAACAAACAGACTGGCTCTGACCCAGAGATGTAATAGAAACACGTCTTTGAATAAACTGAATACAGATGTGGAGCAAAGACCTACAGATAGAAGCAGCTCTCAAATGTAAAAAATCATGACAATATTCAAGTTACCTCCATTACCTTAGCTCAGATTTTGGTACCACCAGCTACAGCTCCTAATTTGAATTCTCTCTCAATTCAATTTGAAACGATGCAACAAAAAAAAAGCTTGCTGGGCTATTTTATTTCAATTGCTTAATTCGCACTACTGCATAATTTTTTCAGCAAAAATATTAAAATTTAGACTACAACTTTAACTCTCTCCATGACTGCATCGATTAATCATAGATTGTAAAATTCCCATGTTTTAGACACTCAGAGCTGCAACTATTATTCTATACCTTGAACACCACCAATTAGCAAAGAGTTATTGGTTAATCAGCACATTTGTTTTTACAGTTGCAAAAATATGACCCGAACTTGGCAGTAGTGCTTTTGAGCAGCACAGATTAAGCAGAGGGCTATTTGACCCAAAACTGCAGTTTTCTGGGACAGTGGCAGAACAAGATGGACGTATGGTCCCCATCAGCCTCCTGAACATTCAGAAGCCAAGAAGTGCACAGGCACCTCGAGGAGTCTGTTTGACAGCGGCCGGTGATCACACTAGTTACGGTAACATCAGCCCGTCACAAAGCCGCATGTTAAAAGTGCCCAGGTGAATCTTTGGTCAGCTTAGAAACCTGGAAAACTGCACATGGAACACTGCTCCTGGGTGTGCTTCCCTACATCAGACCTGAACGTTTCAATTGACTCAGCATCCTTAACCTTTTGGAGAGGATGAGGCGGGGAGAGAGAGAGTTCCAGATTACCACCATCTTGTGTTTGAAAAAAAGTGCTTCCTGATTTTTCTCCTAATTAGCCTAGCTCTAATTTTAAGATTATGCAGTTTGTTCTGGATCAATAGAGTGAGACCAGTTTGTTCCCAATGATGAGTTGATAGATTACTGGATAATAAACACCACAGTATAATGCAATAAATAACACGGGGCAGGGGTGGGAGGTAAGTACCAGTTCTGTTGTCTTCTATACTGATGGACAAGGGTGGCACCATGTACAAAGCACCAAGGATGGCACCATGTAAGAAGCACTAACAAGGGTGGCACCATGTACGGAGCACTAAGGGTGGCACCATGTACGGAGCACTAACAAGGGTGGCACCATGTAAGAAGCACTAACAAGGGTGGCACCATGTACGGAGCACTAAGGGTGGCACCATGTATGGAGCACTAACAAGGGCGGCACCATGTAAGAAGCACTAACAAGGGTGGCACCATGTACGGAGCACTAAGGGTGGCACCATGTAAGGAGCACTAACAAGGGTGGCACCATGTAAGAAGCACTAAGGGTGGCACCATGTACGGAGCACTAACAAGGGTGGCACCATGTACGGAGCACTAACAAGGGTGGCACCATGTAAGAAGCACTAGCAAGGGTGGCACCATGTACGGAGCACTAACAAGGGTGGCACCATGTAAGAAGCACTAGCAAGGGTGGCACCATGTACGGAGCACTAACAAGGGTGGCACCATGTAAGAAGCACTAACAAGGGTGGCACCATGTACGGAGCACTAACAAGGGTGGCACCATGTAAGAAGCACTAACAAGGGTGGCACCATGTAAGAAGCACTAACAAGGGTGGCACCATGTAAGAAGCACTAACAAGGGTGGCACCATGTAAGAAGCACTAACAAGGGTGGCACCATGTACGAAGCACTAGCAAGGGTGGCACCATGTACGAAGCACTAACAAGGGTGGCACCATGTAAGAAGCACTAGCAAGGGTGGCACCATGTACGGAGCACTAACAAGGGTGGCACCATGTAAGAAGCACTAGCAAGGGTGGCACCATGTAAGAAGCACTAACAAGGGTGGCACCATGTACGGAGCACTAACAAGGGTGGCACCATGTAAGAAGCACTAACAAGGGTGGCACCATGTAAGAAGCACTAACAAGGGTGGCACCATGTAAGAAGCACTAACAAGGGTGGCACCATGTAAGAAGCACTAAGGGTGGCACCATGTAAGAAGCACTAGCAAGGGTGGCACCATGTACGAAGCACTAGCAAGGGTGGCACCATGTAAGAAGCACTAGTAAGGGTGGCACCATGTAAGAAGCACTAGCAAGGGTGGCACCATGTAAGAAGCACTAGCAAGGGTGGCACCATGTAAGAAGCACTAGCAAGGGTGGCACCATGTAAGAAGCACTAACAAGGGTGGCACCATGTAAGAAGCACTAAGGGTGGCACCATGTACGGAGCACTAACAAGGGTGGCACCATGTACGGAGCACTAACAAGGGTGGCACCATGTAAGAAGCACTAAGGGTGGCACCATGTACGGAGCACTAACAAGGGTGGCACCATGTACGGAGCACTAACAAGGGTGGCACCATGTACGGAGCACTAACAAGGGTGGCACCATGTAAGAAGCACTAAGGGTGGCACCATGTACGGAGCACTAACAAGGGTGGCACCATGTAAGAAGCACTAAGGGTGGCACCATGTACGGAGCACTAGCAAGGGTGGCACCATGTAAGAAGCACTAACAAGGGTGGCACCATGTAAGAAGCACTAACAAGGGTGGCACCATGTACGGAGCACTAACAAGGGTGGCACCATGTGCGGAGCACTAACAAGGGTGGCACCATGTAAGAAGCACTAACAAGGGTGGCACCGTGTACGGAGCACTAGCAAGGGTGGCACCATGTAAGAAGCACTAAGGGTGGCACCATGTACGGAGCACTAACAAGGGTGGCACCATGTAAGAAGCACTAAGAGTGGCACCATGTGCGGAGCACTAGCAAGGGTGGCACCATGTAAGAAGCACTAACAAGGGTGGCACCATGTACGGAGCACTAAGGGTGGCACCATGTACGGAGCACTAACAAGGGTGGCACCATGTAAGAAGCACTAAGAGTGGCACCATGTACGGAGCACTAACAAGGGTGGCACCATGTAAGAAGCACTAAGAGTGGCACCATGTACGGAGCACTAACAAGGGTGGCACCATGTAAGAAGCACTAAGAGTGGCACCATGTACGGAGCACTAACAAGGGTGGCACCATGTACGAAGCACTAACAAGGGTGGCACCATGTAAGATGCACTAAGGGTGGCACCAGGTACGGAGCACTAAGGGTGGCACCATGTACGGAGCACTAACAAGGGTGGCACCATGTAAGAAGCACTAAGGGTGGCACCGTGTACGGAGCACTAACAAGGGTGGCACCATGTACGGAGCACTAAGGGTGGCACCATGTACGGAGCACTAAGGGTGGCACCGTGTAAGAAGCACTAACAAGGGTGGCACCATGTAAGAAGCACCACCAAGGGTGGCACCAGGTACGGAGCACTAAGGGTGGCACCATGTAAGAAGCACTAACAAGGGTGGCACCAGGTACGGAGCACTAAGGGTGGCACCATGTAAGAAGCACTAACAAGGGTGGCACCATGTAAGAAGCACTAACAAGGGTGGCACCATGTACGGAGCACTAACAAGGGTGGCACCATGTAAGAAGCACTAACAAGGGTGGCACCATGTAAGAAGCACCACCAAGGGTGGCACCAGGTACGGAGCACTAAGGGTGGCACCATGTAAGAAGCACTAACAAGGGTGGCACCATGTAAGAAGCACCACCAAGGGTGGCACCAGGTACGGAGCACTAAGGGTGGCACCATGTAAGAAGCACTAACAAGGGTGGCACCAGGTACGGAGCACTAAGGGTGGCACCATGTAAGAAGCACTAACAAGGGTGGCACCATGTAAGAAGCACTAACAAGGGTGGCACCATGTACGGAGCACTAACAAGGGTGGCACCATGTAAGAAGCACTAACAAGGGTGGCACCATGTAAGAAGCACCACCAAGGGTGGCACCAGGTACGGAGCACTAAGGGTGGCACCATGTAAGAAGCACTAACAAGGGTGGCACCATGTAAGAAGCACTAACAAGGGTGGCACCATGTACGGAGCACTAACAAGGGTGGCACCATGTACGGAGCACTAACAAGGGTGGCACCATGTAAGAAGCACTAGCAAGGGTGGCACCATGTACGGAGCACTAACAAGGGTGGCACCATGTAAGAAGCACTAACAAGGGTGGCACCATGTACGGAGCACTAACAAGGGTGGCACCATGTAAGAAGCACTAACAAGGGTGGCACCATGTAAGAAGCACTAACAAGGGTGGCACCAGGTACGGAGCACTAAGGGTGGCACCATGTAAGAAGCACTAACAAGGGTGGCACCATGTAAGAAGCACCAAGGGTGGCACCAGGTACGGAGCACTAAGGGTGGCACCATGTAAGAAGCACTAACAAGGGTGGCACCATGTACGGAGCACTAACAAGGGTGGCACCATGTACGGAGCACTAACAAGGGTGGCACCATGTAAGAAGCACTAGCAAGGGTGGCACCATGTACGGAGCACTAACAAGGGTGGCACCATGTAAGAAGCACTAACAAGGGTGGCACCATGTACGGAGCACTAACAAGGGTGGCACCATGTAAGAAGCACTAACAAGGGTGGCACCATGTAAGAAGCACTAACAAGGGTGGCACCAGGTACGGAGCACTAAGGGTGGCACCATGTAAGAAGCACTAACAAGGGTGGCACCATGTAAGAAGCACCAAGGGTGGCACCAGGTACGGAGCACTAAGGGTGGCACCATGTAAGAAGCACTAACAAGGGTGGCACCATGTAAGAAGCACTAACAAGGGTGGCACCATGTACGGAGCACTAACAAGGGTGGCACCATGTAAGAAGCACTAGCAAGGGTGGCACCATGTACGGAGCACTAACAAGGGTGGCACCATGTAAGAAGCACTAACAAGGGTGGCACCATGTACGGAGCACTAACAAGGGTGGCACCATGTAAGAAGCACTAACAAGGGTGGCACCATGTAAGAAGCACTAACAAGGGTGGCACCATGTAAGAAGCACTAGCAAGGGTGGCACCATGTACGAAGCACTAACAAGGGTGGCACCATGTAAGAAGCACTAACAAGGGTGGCACCATGTAAGAAGCACTAAGGGTGGCACCATGTAAGAAGCACTAACAAGGGTGGCACCATGTAAGAAGCACTAAGGGTGGCACCATGTGCGGAGCACTAACAAGGGTGGCACCATGTAAGAAGCACTAGCAAGGGTGGCACCATGTAAGAAGCACTAAGGGTGGCACCATGTAAGAAGCACTAACAAGGGTGGCACCATGTAAGAAGCACTAAGGGTGGCACCATGTGCGGAGCACTAACAAGGGTGGCACCATGTGCGGAGCACTAGCAAGGGTGGCACCATGTAAGAAGCACTAGTAAGGGTGGCACCATGTAAGAAGCACTAGCAAGGGTGGCACCATGTAAGAAGCACTAGCAAGGGTGGCACCGTGTAAGAAGCACTAGCAAGGGTGGCACCATGTAAGAAGCACTAACAAGGGTGGCACCATGTACGGAGCACTAACAAGGGTGGCACCATGTACGGAGCACTAACAAGGGTGGCACCGTGTAAGAAGCACTAAGGGTGGCACTATGTACGGAGCACTAACAAGGGTGGCACCATGTAAGAAGCACTAAGAGTGGCACCATGTACGGAGCACTAACAAGGGTGGCACCATGTAAGAAGTACTAAGGGTGGCACCATGTACGGAGCACTAACAAGGGTGGCACCATGTAAGAAGCACTAAGGGTGGCACCATGTACGGAGCACTAACAAGGGTGGCACCATGTAAGAAGCACTAAGGGTGGCACCATGTACGGAGCACTAGCAAGGGTGGCACCATGTAAGAAGCACTAACAAGGGTGGCACCATGTAAGAAGCACTAACAAGGGTGGCACCATGTACGGAGCACTAACAAGGGTGGCACCATGTGCGGAGCACTAACAAGGGTGGCACCATGTAAGAAGCACTAACAAGGGTGGCACCGTGTACGGAGCACTAGCAAGGGTGGCACCATGTAAGAAGCACTAACAAGGGTGGCACCGTGTACGGAGCACTAGCAAGGGTGGCACCATGTAAGAAGCACTAAGGGTGGCACCATGTACGGAGCACTAACAAGGGTGGCACCATGTAAGATGCACTAAGGGTGGCACCAGGTACGGAGCACTAAGGGTGGCACCATGTATGGAGCACTAACAAGGGTGGCACCATGTACGGAGCACTAACAAGGGTGGCACCATGTAAGAAGCACTAAGGGTGGCACCGTGTACGGAGCACTAACAAGGGTGGCACCATGTACGGAGCACTAAGGGTGGCACCATGTACGGAGCACTAAGGGTGGCACCGTGTAAGAAGCACTAACAAGGGTGGCACCATGTAAGAAGCACCACCAAGGGTGGCACCAGGTACGGAGCACTAAGGGTGGCACCATGTAAGAAGCACTAACAAGGGTGGCACCATGTAAGAAGCACCACCAAGGGTGGCACCAGGTACGGAGCACTAAGGGTGGCACCATGTAAGAAGCACTAACAAGGGTGGCACCATGTAAGAAGCACTAACAAGGGTGGCACCATGTAAGAAGCACCACCAAGGGTGGCACCAGGTACGGAGCACTAAGGGTGGCACCATGTACGGAGCACTAACAAGGGTGGCACCATGTACGGAGCACTAACAAGGGTGGCACCATGTACGGAGCACTAACAAGGGTGGCACCATGTACGGAGCGGAGAGTAGACAAGTAATGTTCCCTCCCTACACCAAAGGCTGGAAACCCAACAAAAAGTGAAAGGACACTTTCACACCTTTTACTGATTTTCTGGGACTGAGGCTAATTGTAAGCTGTTACACACACATTCACACCCAGTACAATAAGGCTCAACAAGTCCAGAATTAAAGCTTGACTTACTGAACAGTTGAGATAAGAATGTTAAATTAATGACTGTAGTGGATACGATGGACTCAACACCCAATTTAGGAGCCAACTCTGTGGCTGCATCAACAACTGGGGCTGGATCAAAAATTGAAGATTAAATATTTATTGGGGCCAACAGCAAAGTCCGGGGTCTCGGTGTTTCACAACTGTTCTGTAGGTTGTGTGGAGGGGGTGGGGGGGGGGGGGTAAGTTCAGGATGTTGATGATTCGACAATGATAATGCCACTGACTGCTAAAGGAAGGAGGTCATCTCTCCCTTGTTGGAGATGATCATCTTCTTGCACATATGTGGCGCTAATGTTACTTGCTATCAGCTCAAGCCCGGATGTTGGCCAGATCTTGCTGCATGTGGGCATGGACTGCTTCATTGGCTGAGGAGTTGCAAATGGAACTGAACACTGTGCAGTCATCAGTGAACATCTCCACTTCTGACCTTATGATGGAGGGAAGTTCATTGGTGAAGCAGCTGAGGATGGTTGGGCCTAGGACACTGCCCGACGAACTCCTGCAGCTATGCCCTGGGGCTGAGATGATTCACCTCAGACAACCACAACCATTTTCCTTTGTGCCTGGTATGACTCCAGCCACTGGAGAGTGTTCCCCCTTGACCTCAGTTTTACTAGGGCTCTTGGTGTTACACTTGTTTGAATACTGTCTGGATGTCAAAGGCACTCTTACCACAACCTCGGAGCAGAGTGGTCCTGGCAGAAACCAAACTGCGCATCGGTGAGCAGATTATTGGCGAGTATGTGCTGCTTGATAACACTTGACTACTCCTTCCATCACTGTGCTGATTGAGAGTAGGCGGATAGATCAGTAATTAGCCTTCCACTCTTCCACATTGTCAGGTAGATGCCAGTGCTGTAGCTGCACTGAAACAGCTTGGCTAGAAGCACAGCTAGTTCTGTAGCACAAGTCTTCAGCACGACAGCCGGGATGTTATCGGGGCCCATAGCCTTTGCTGTATCCAGTGCGCTCAGCTCTTTAACATTATGCAGAATGAATTGAATTGACTGAAGACTGGCTTCCGTGATGATGGGGAACTCAGGAGGAGGCAGAGATGGAACATCCACTTGGCCATGGTGAGACCAAAAAGGGTTTATATATTTAATTTGGTGTGTAATATATACAGCATCTCGAACAAAGGAAGGAATTTTTATTCAAACTATTTTGAGCACTGCAGTTAATCCTCTTCATTGCACAAGCAGAAAATGACAACCACCTGTGTTACTGTTGAAACAACTCTCAAAATACTCTGTTGCTATGAGAGATATTTGCAGCACAGCAAATCATTCTGATGTGCACTCACCAAATGCTGCAAACCCAGATATCCGTGTCTGTGCCCACATCTTGTTATTTTCCTGTAATTTGAGCAGCAACGCCCCACTCATTGCAAGAGACAAACTCCGCAAACGAGGAGCTATCGCCCAATCGGCCGGGCTCTTTACACTCACCATTTTAAGGAGACATCCATCGGTCCACTGGCTCTTAACAGCAGTGCAGCACTACGCATTAGTGTGACATGCTTACTTACATTTCCAATGAGATCCAGGTACTATCGGTGTCGCCAAACTGTCCAGTCACACGTACCCGACAAGATTATGCTATACGATCAGAAGTATATTGATTTCGCACAAACAACCATACTCGGTTTAGATGTTTTAGAAACATAGAAACATAGAAAATAGGTGCAGGAGTAGGCCATTCGGCCCTTCTAGCCTGCACCGCCATTCAATGAGTTCATGGCTGAACATTCAACTTCAGTACCCCATTCCTGCTTTCTCGCCATACCCCTTGATCCCCCTAGCAATAGAAACATAGAAAATAGGTGTTTTAAAAACGACCATCATCCGAACCCTGTGAAAGGGCACAATACAAGTATGTATGCAAATTTATTGTGCCCTCGCACAAAATCGGCGCTTGGCCCAAAAGCACAGAGCTGATCCATAATCGGATACTGTATAGCAATACAAATAGCATGTTTCATAACATCACAAGGTAGAACCATACGAAGAATGTTGTTAGTTCTCACCCTTCCAGACACCATCTTCCCATAAAAACATCTAGGGATTTCTTAAATGACTCTAGTGTCCTGACCTCAAGCACCCGACAACCTGTTCCGGCCACTCATCACCCCTCTTGCTCCGCACATAAATATATTTTTTCTGGCATACAGCAAGACTTTTATTTAAACAAATGGCAAACTCGTACAAGGTCAAATGACGAATGTAGCGCAAGCAAGTCATATTTCAAGCAAAGACGTAACAACGATCTCCCGTCCCAGACCGACCTCTCTGTCAGTGGCCTCACTATTGTTAATGTGCACTTTGATGATCCAGCACAGATGTGAGAGAATTAAACAGGTTTGAATCGAAGAGGTCAGGTTAGCTGCACATAACCCATAATGAGGAAATAATAGAACATGTGTAGCATGTAGGGTTTGAATGTATTGGTGCAACGTGATTGAGAATGCTATATCCAGAAGCACATCAGCAAACAGAGCTTAATACTGAAGCTCAGTCATGTGCTAGAATCATAACTCAGGCCTACAATGCACAACTGTCGAGACACATAACTCACTTTAACACAGACAATCCTATTTCCCTGCAGAACAGTAGGTTCTGTTCTGTTCTGTACCTAACTCCAATTAAGTGTATTGGATACTGGGTTGTCAGACCATTTACAGAATGCGAGACTAAGCTTTCATTGTGTGTGATGGACAGCAGCAGCTCGTAAACCAACAATGAACAGAAGTGATCAGAAGAACCAGACTGATGAATTAGTCAACTCGATGTTGAGGCTTCATTGGCAGATGTTATTTCGGAATGATGGAGCCCCAGTTATGACCAGCAAAACGAGATTGTGAATGTTCCTGATCCACCTAGCCTGTCGATATGGAGAACTGTAGACATTACAGATCTAGTTCGTGTTTTATCTTATTGCACCAAGACTACATTCCCCATAACCTATCCTGCACCAGGTCCTGTTTGCTCTTCACAACTGTCCGCACTGATCTACAATGCCTCCCAGTCGTTCAATGCCTCAAATTTAAAATTCTCCATGGCCTCATTCCTCCCTATCTCTAACCACCTACAGCCCTACAATCCCCCAAAAAACTTGCTGCTTTCCAGGCTCCAGCCTCTCGTGCATAGCCCCCTTCCCTTGACACAACCGTTGGAGGCTGCATTTTCAGCTGCCTGGGCTCCATGCCCTCAAATTTGCTCCTCGAGCAACTATGACCCACCGCCTCTCTCTCTCCTCCTTTAAGGCTCTTAATACCCACCACTTTGATCAAGCTCTTAGTCACTATTATTAATAGTACTTTCTTTGGTTCTGCATCCATTCCCCCTGTCCCATGCCTCAGTGCAGCACCTACATTTTTCTATGTTAAAGGTCCAAATGAATGCAACTCATTGTTGGACAGTGGGACAGACCTTTGTTCATCTGTTTAGGCCTGAAATAGTAAAAAGTGTTGGTAGAGCTCTTTGACTTCTGTAATCAGGTTCTTTGGTTTACAGGCTTTAAACGTCATGGTAACCCATCCACTGCAGAAACCTTCCATGCAACAACAAATACACAGCCACGTCTTTGGCACAAACCAAGTTTTACACTGCATGGCATTCTATATTAGCTAAACACAGGACGATAAGGTCAAGATGAAGGGCCAAATAAAGGAGAGCAATTTGCATTTATATTTCATAAGCAACCTGGGCTGTGAGCAAATGTCAGTGCACGAATGCCGTGAAGCAGAAAGTATTCTCCAAATCTAGTAGAAGAGGGAGAGTAAAAACAAGAACTATGAGCAATGCAGAAATAGTTTCAGTGCTTTCCCCCTCATTCATAGACTGCCGAATAAAACTGCCAACAAGTCTAATTACCATCAGGAGATTAGCTCTTTGCTACAGAAACAACATCGAATCCAATACAAACTTGCTTCGATTCACTCAGAACTTGCTGTTTGTGGATGCTTGTTGTGCGCAAATCGGCTGCTGCGTTTCGTACGTTACAACAGTTACGACATTTCGAGATAAGATTATGAGGAGGCTTGACAAGGTGGATGCAGAGAGGATGTTGCCACTGATAGGGGAGACTAGAATTAGAGGGCACAGTCTTAGAATAAGGGGCTACCCATTTAAAACTGAGATGAGGAGGAATTTCTTTTCTCAGATGATTGTAAATCTGTGGAATTCGCTGCCTCAGAGAGCTGTGGAAGCTGGGTCATTGAATAAATTTAAGACAGAGATAGACAGTTTCTTAACCGATAAGGGTATAAAGGGTTATGGGGAACGGGCAGGGAAGTGGGCTTGAGTCCATGATCGGATCAGCCGTGATCGTATTAAATGGTGGAGCAGGCTTGAAGGGCCATATGGCCTACTTCTGCTCCTATTTCTTATGTTCTTATGTTATGAAAGTACTTCATTGGCTGTAAAGTGCTTTGAGGCACCCCGAGGTCATGAAAGGCACTATATAAATGCAAGTTCTTTCTTTATATTTTCGCTTTTTACTGCCTGCCTGCAGAAAACCTGGGCAGCAAATCAGTAATAGGCCAAGTGACAGGCAGGTTTGCATCACTACAAAAATTACTTGCCCCACAAGAGTGATTGCAAAAGGCAATCCAGCTATTTTTCACCTCCTCGCCCTCCATCCCTAATCTAAAATGATTGCTCGTGCACCATATTCCACTGTCATCTTTTATCATTCCCTCATCCCTGTTGCAGTCACACTCTTCTACAGCCCAAATTGTTTCCAACAGACCCCCTATTAATCTATCACCCCTTAGTCATGTTGGGTTTCAGTGAAGCTAATGACCGCACACTGGCTCCTTTTAAATAAAGACTATGCTCAGTTCAATTACACAGCGGTGAACACCGACTGACCTCAAGGGTCTGAAGAACTATTCTTCTCTGTATATGATGGGCTTAACCAGTGGTTGGTTCGATTAAAACTTGCATAAGTCACAAATCACAAACACTGTTCTGACTCTTATTTTAACAAAATAATCTGTGCATAATACCGTAGGTATTCCCAATGGTTAGAAGACATAGGCAGCTTTTCATAGTTGCTAAGCAATAATTAAAAAAAATAAGGGCTATATTAGAGCAGGATCTTCTACAATCTCCTACAAGATATCATATCCCTTCAGAATTAAAGTTATTTTTTTAAGGAGATAGGCTTCTTCTACATTAAACTCAATGTAAAACATTGATAGTTCTGTAATAAATTACAACTAGAGGTTTGGAGCAGTACAGGGAGGTTAACCCGTGAATAATTTTTTTTTTTATAAAGTGCAAGGCAGACAGCATCAGTCTAATGGACCCGTTTCAATCAATAAGTCAGCTTTTGCATTAGTGAAAATGGGCCATAGGCTTCAAAATTGGACATTGCGAGATTTCTTTTAAACACCACCTAAATTAGCGCTTAACCATTTGACATTTTCCTATAGTTTAGGTTCCCTACACCATACATCTGGCAATAGGCGGGGGTTTGATGTATGTCAAGACCCCACTCATTCTAGTTGGGAGCAGTCACTTAGAAGCCAGGGTGGTGCCCTACTCTACAACTTCAACATGTAGTGCCTTTAACATAGAAAAACACCGAGAGGCAAACAGAGGCGGAATCGGACACACTGGACACCGAGTCAGAGAAGGAGATATTTGGATGGGTGACCAAAAGCTGGGTCAAACAGGTGGGTTTTAAGGAAAATCTTGAAAGTGGAGAGCGAGGTGGAAAGGCTCAGAGTTAAGGATCAGTGAATTCCAAAGCCCAGGCAGCTTGAAGGCATGGCCATCGATAGTGGGGCAAAGGGGGGAAATGCAAAAAAGGCCAAGGCGGAGGAATAGAGCGCTCCAGGAGCCGGGGGGGGGGGGGGTGGAAGAGGTCAAAAGAGGGACAGAGATACGAAGGGGCAAGGCCATGAAGGGACACAAGGCTGAGAATTTTTAACCGGAAGCATTGGGAAACCAATGTCGGTCAGCGATCACTGGGGTGATAGGTGGGCGGAGTGTCAGGTAAGTAAGCAGCGAAGCTATGCTCAGCCTCATCAGACGATACAACTGAAAGCCAGCAGAGCACAAGTCCATCTCCAATCTCTTTAAAGTGCATCAGATTAGCAAATTGATCGCTTTACTCCAAGTATACTGAACAGACTTACTTCACTGGGGTCATTTGGACAGCTTTGATCCCATGGATGCTGGTTGCTATCGCGTCGTACCTTGTCCAAGCAACTATGCTTCATGCGCAAATGTAGACAGCATGTATTGCCAGGTGATTCATGCATAGTTTGCGGCACAAATTAGCACAGTCTTGTCCTTCCCGAGCAAAGTATCGCTGCGTAGTGACGAGCAGCAGAAACCTGGCTGATTTTCCTTTGCCCAACTTGGAACTGTAGTGCTTCTACTATCCCAACTAAGTCCCTCTAGATAATCCTGCACGAATAATAAGGGCACTCTGTGTCCTTGCTGCCTCAGTGCCTCCTCCAAGTGGTGTTCAACATGAAACTGCACTGATTCATGAGACTACATACCATTGTGCCCCCACCTCTGGTGGGTCTACCCTGCTGGTGGGACATGACATACCAGGGAACAGTGATGGAATAGTCTGGGCTATTAGCTTAAAGTAGGAATATATTGAGCTGTTGCTTGAATAGTCGGTAGGACGTTGGATCAAAAATTGACTGAGGCAGGAAGCAAAGGGTAATGGTCGATGGGTATTTTGTGACTGGAAGGCAGGACTCAGTATTAGGTCCCTTGCTTTTTGTGGTATATATCAATCAATGATTTGAACTTGAATGTAGGGGGTAGGATTAAGTTTACAGATGATACAAAAATTGGCTGTGTGGTTGATAATTAAGAAAGCAAGAAGAAATCAATGGACTGATCAGGTGGGCGGAACAGTGGCAAATGGAATTTAATCCGGAGAAGTGTGAGGTAATGCATTTGGGGAGGGCTAACAAGGCAAGGGAATACACATTACATCGTAGGACATTGAGAAGTGTAGAGGAACAGAGGGACCTTGGAGTGCAGGTCCACAGATCCCTGAAGGTAGCAGGACAGGTAGATAAGGTGGTTAAGAAGGCATATGCCTTGGTTAATAAAGGCATACTTGCCTTTATTAACCAAGGCATAGAATATAAGAACGGAGGGGTGGGGGGCATGCTTGAACTGTATAAAACACTGGTTAGGTCACAGCTAGAGTACTGCGTGCATTTCTGGTCACCACATTACAGGAAAGATGTGATTGCACTGGTGACTGCACATAGGAGATTTACGAAGATGTTGCCAAGACTGGAGAATTTTAGCTATGAGGAAAGATTGGATAGGCTGGGTTTGATTTCCTTGGAACAGAGGAGGCTGAGGGGAGACCCTATTGAGGTGTATAGTATTGACCTTATTGAGGAGTTTAGAAGGATGAGAGGGGATCTCATAGAAACTTATAACATTCTGATGGGACTGGACAGGTTAGATGCGGGAAGAATGTTCCCAATGATGGGGAAGTCCAGAACCAGGGGACACAATCTTAGGATAAGGGGTAGGCCATTTAGGACGGAGATGAGGAGAAACTTCTTCACTCAGAGAGTTGTTAACCTGTGGAATTCCCTACCGCAGAAAGTTGTTGATGCCAGTTCATTGGATATATTCAAGAGGGAGCTAGATATGGCCCTTACGGCTAAAGGGATCAAGGGGTATGGCGAGAAAGCAGGAAAGGGGTACTGAGGGAATGATCAGCCATGATCTTATTGAATGGTGGTGCAGGCTCGAAGGGCCGAATCGCCTACTCCTGCACCTATTTTCTATGTTTCTATAAAAACACAGTGTAAAAAATGTGATCAGGAAAGAGGTCCATAGGTTATAGTGGATAAAACTGTGAGCACAGTGCATATCTGCAGTAAAGGAATATCTACACTTGGGCATCATTTGTTTGAACAGTTTTACCTATACAAATTTTCAAATGTAAAAAGTTACATGTGTGTCAGATCCATGTCTTATCCACAGAGTTATCTCAAATGCCATCCTTCTATTGTGCTTGTTGTTGTGATAGAGGCCTTCTATTCCCCTCAACACAAGATTTGCATATATAGAAAAGGCAATGATTAAGTAACCAAAGCTTTGAGTTCTGTACATAACAGTGACCAACGAGAAAACCCAGCACTCAGTCTGAATGTTATGTAGCATAATAGATTGATGAAAGGATTAGCTCATTTACTGAGCCTACTTCAGGCCAGAATTTATGATATGACCCAATTATTGATTTGTTCTGATGTTATGTTGGGCAAGGATGGGTAGTGACCAAGACACACAGTACACCAGTCCTTCTGGCCAAGAGTCAATTTGCTCCAAATCTGAGGCAGCTTTCTGCTTCATACGTGCACCAGGTGTCAGGATATTGCGGAATTAGTCGATGCTGTAATTGTTGATGTGTTCATATGAAATCCCTTTGTCCATTATTTTAACAAAGGCAATAAATGGGTCAACACACAAACACATTTCGATGTCCGTTAGTAATACAGGTTGGACCTCCCTTATTCGGAACTCTCAGGACCTGGCCTGTTCCAAATTAGAGATATTTCCGGATATGGGGAGGTCACGTGCAACATCCCCTTATCCGGAAATATACTTCATTCGGAACAGGCCAGGTTCCAAGGGTTCCGGATAAGGGGAGGTCACGTATTCTCAACGGTTTACAAACCGAGCTGCCTGCGGGCACTGAAGTGTCGGCTCCGAAGTTGGGTAAATTTCTTTTTCATTGATATTTTTCACCGGCCGTGTTGTGCGCATGCACCACCCAGCGGCCGGGAATGGTTCCAAACGAGGGGTGGTTCCAGAAATGAGGAGGTCCGGTTTAGGGCGGTTCAACCTGTACTATATTACATTGGACAATTTTAACCCCATGATTTTACCTCACTACAAAATACGGGTTAAAAACTTGTAACGTGCAGATCTGACTATATTCAAAGACTTGCAACCGCATAACCTTCCAGTTGTCACACTTGCTTCCTGTGCCATGAATTTGGCATACTTCCGTTGACCCTCTCCCACCTCTAATAAGTAATGCCAGTCTTGTGTAATGTATTAACAAGCTAAAATATCCATATTTAGCAGCATTCTCACCTTACAGTCCTTCTAACCACTAGGTGCATCCAATTTCATAGAAAACATAGAAACATAGAAAATAGGTGCAGGAGTAGGCCATTCAGTCCTTTGAGCCTGCAACGCCATTCAATGAGTTCATGGCTGAACATGCAACTTCAGTACCCCATTCCTGCTTTCTCACCATACTCCTTGATCGCCCTAGTAGTAAGGACTACATCTAACTCCTTTTTGAATATATTTAGTGAATTGGCCTCAACAACTTTGTGGTGGAGAATTCCACAGGTTCACCACTCTCTGGGTGAAGAAGTTTTTTCTCATCTATCAGCTGCCTTCATTACAAATTCTTAACCCATTTGCTCAGTCCAATAACTTGGAAAGTATTTTCTGTTGAATTATAAATATTTCCATTCAACTTTTTAAACTTCTTTCCAATGAAAATATTTATTTTCTATCCCCAGCATTAAAATCTTTTTTCTCTCTGCCTGGTTTAAAAATAAAAATGATGTGGCCCCAATGAAAGAGAAATATTTTTCTTTTTAATCTAGAACTATGCATAAAGCTCTAAAATGACCACCATTAATTATATTAAAGTGCACGCGGCAGTTTTATATATACAAGCTCTTCTATTTGCTGGAAAATTAAAATGGAAAAATATGAAGTACATCAAAATACCAGTAGTTTAATCAATCATGCTCATATAGAGAAACTGCTACCACCGTCAAAGATCAACATCCTTACCTGTTCTGTACTTGGAACACAACAACATAAGAATTAGGAGCAGTAGTAGGCAATTCGGCCCCTCATGCCTGCTCCTGTAAGAATAAAAGTGTTTATTAATGATAACATTGATTCTGTGTATGTATAAATGTTAAAAGTGTAGATTATACAGAAAGGCTGCAGTTACAACAAAATGGAAGCTCGCAGGCTTCCAGCATGGCCTGTTTGTGTAGTGTGGAAAGCCATTAAACCTAATCAAGGGATGCTGGGTCCTCCAGACAGACACATGTGAGGATGGCCTGGAACTGCCCTGGAACCAAGGTCCAATCCGGAGGCTTTCGGAGGAACAATGGACTTAAGGGATACAAAGACCCAAAGCACAGACTGCGCTCTCTCTCTCCTCTCCTGGACACACGGCAAAATGCCTGCTCAAAGACCAGCCAAAATAGCAGGCTGTGTGTTCATCCAGCCAGCCAGAGGGAAGTAAAGTATAGCGCTTTTTATTATATCATTGTATCTCTGTTGTAACTAAGGCAGATCTGTAGGGTAACTACGGCTGTTGATAGATGTGCATGTGTGCGTTTTTAATAACCTGTTCCGAATTGTTTTAAAAGGATCGTCTCGCTGTCAATTTAATGCCAGAGATTCAGAAATCTTACACGCCGCCATTCAATAAGATCATGGCTGATCTTCTACCTCAACACCACTTTCCTGTATTGTCCTCATCCCTTAATATCCAAAAGTCCATCGATCTCGATCTTGAATAACATAATCATCATCATAGGCAGACCCTCAAAAATCAAGGAAGACTTGCTTCCACTCTAAAAGCGAGTTCTCAGGTGACTGAACAGTTCAATACGGGAACTACAGTCTCGGTCACAGGTGGGACAGACGGAGTTCAAGACAGTCGTTGGAGGAAAGGGTGGGTGGGGAGCCTGGTTTTGCTGCACGCTCCTTCCGCTGCCTGCGCTTGGTTTCTGCATGCTCTCAGCGACGAGACTCGAGGTGCTCAGCGCCCTCCCGGATGCTCTTCCTCCACTTAGGGCGGTCTTTGGCCAGGGACTCCCAGGTGTCGGTGAGGATATTGCACTTAATCAAGGAGGCTTTGAAACGTTTCCTCTGCCCACCTGGGGCTCACTTGCCGTGTCGGAGTTCCGAGTAGAGCACTTGCTTTCGGCGTCTTATGAAAACGACTGAGGCTCCACAGCCTTCTGGGGTAGAGAATTTCTAAGCCTTGTTGAGGAGAAAAGTGAGACATGCGAGGGCATGTGGGTAAATCGGGATTTTCTCCACTGGCATTCAGTCATTTTCTACCCACTCTACAGATGGGTTAAGGGGTTTGGGAAACCTATACTGGTTAAGTGGCATTTTAGGACCATCATTGAAACACCTGTGAACTTTTTGACGTGGAAGCAAGTCGTCCTCGGTGCGAGGGACTGCCTAGGATGATGACTGGTTAAGTGGCTTGCTAGGTGTTTCGAAATGGCGAAGAATCATTATCGGTGCTGAGTGGCCAATACTAAGCTCATGACCAAAGAGTACTTTTCTTTTGGTGCGAATCCAGCATTTCAAAAATGTGCATTTCTGGATTTTCATTTGTGTTTCTTGAATGTCGGGAAGAAGAATTTGGGGACAGCAATGTCAAGCCACAAAAACTGGAAATATTCAGCAGAAACCAGCCGGTTGTTTTAGGTACAAGATCCTTACTCAGGTGCTCTGGGGAAACACCTTACATCTTGAAATGCTGAGTGGGTTTTCTTTACCCTGCAGTCTCTGCTCAGATTTCCAGCGCCTGCAATATTTTGCTTTTTGTCACTGATGTGAAAGCTTTGCTTCATTATACAAAATACACTTGTGCTGACCTTTGCAGCACACTTTAAATTGACTTTGGATTTTTACAGTCTAGCAAATTAACATTAAATGGTGTGGATATTAGTAGCGCTGCGACTAGATTCTTACCCTTTTTTAAAAAAAAAGTCTGCAACTTCGAAACACACAATACAGGTGACAACTTCCACACTTCTCTGATTAAATGAATCGAGTCGCGTTCTCTGAAGCGTTCAAGATTAAAATTGCATGCAAACGGCAGGGAAATGAGATATGGAAATGATTTGAAACCACTGGCTACTTTCGATGTTAAGTGTGTGGTGGGGGCCCCTGTATCTCTTTCCGGTCGACCTACAAATAAAACAAAAGGGTTGCTAAAACCTAGGGCAAC
This sequence comes from Pristiophorus japonicus, assembly GCF_044704955.1. Taxonomy (NCBI): domain Eukaryota; kingdom Metazoa; phylum Chordata; class Chondrichthyes; family Pristiophoridae; genus Pristiophorus; species Pristiophorus japonicus. The sequence continues at coordinate 215,040,870 of NC_091983.1, read as the reverse complement.
ATAACTGGGTCGCTGCAGCAGCTCACGATAACGCTTTGGTGTATCGCTAACTTGCGGTGAGCGCACGGTGTTGTCTGCTGCTTCTGCTGCGGTGAAAATAGTTGCCGAGGCTGCATTAGACAAGTTGTCGGTAAGCAAACAAAGGTTCCCAGAGCATTATGCCAATCACAGAGGGCTGAGATAGCACTGCCCTGTCAGATGCTCGGATGGTTTTGATGCAATCACCCAGCGAGGTATAATACAAAGGAGAAAACAGCAGAATCGAGATGTAAATCCGACAGTAGCAAAATCCATCAAAATGTTAGAGAGAGGACAGTGTGAAGGCACAGGCCTGCGGAGTTAGCTGGCGAGTTGCATGTTCCCCTTTGACGATTTTCCACACGTGGAGTTCCTCATCTCCGCTATGCCGCCTTGGGAGGGGGGGGGGGGGGGGGGCTGACAATTGAAGGCCACATACCTCCACAAAGGGGGAGGGAAAGTGGGAATACAAGAGGTCCTGGGGCATTCTCTCACACCTTCGCATAGCTGCTTATACAACAACATGGCCAGAGCACTCCGACCAGGTCAACAGTCAGCCCACCCCGCACATATCTCAAAGTTAAGGTGAAATGCATTCGACTAATAAGAACATAAGAAATAGGATCAGGAGTAGGCCATTAGATGCAGTATTGCACAGGACAAAAGAATGCATGGTAAGATGCCAATTAAGTATGAAATCCTGGCTCCTAAACTGGTGTTAACTGCATCACAAAGGGTGGTAGATGCAAGGCAGAAAATATCGAGGTTCTTTCCGAACCCGGCTTCTCCTACCATTTCCACTGGGCCGATTGGGGGGCTCTTGTCAGTATAAGAAGAAAAAATTACTCAGCGCAGATTTTCTATATTTCACTAGCATTACAACTAAATCCACTGTGGCTAATAAGAACATAACATAAGAAATAGGAGCAGGAGTAGGCCATTTGGTCCCTCGAGCCTACTCCGCTATTCAATAAGATCATGGCTGATCTGATCTTGGCCTCAACTCCACTTCCCCGCTCACTCCCCATAACCCTCGACTCCCTTATTGCTCAAAAATCTTTCTATTACCACCTTAAATATATTCAATGCTGCGCTATCACAAAAAAGTCAGGAAAGACCAGAGAGAGAAAGACACTGCAATACAGAATACGGTGTATTCTGTAGGCATATAACACCCCTGTGAAGCGCCTTGGAACATTTAACTAAATTAAAGACGCTATATAAATACAAGTTGTTGTTGGTGGTGATTGAGGGAGCTGGATCATGCTTTTGCAGCAATGAACTATTTTATTTAATAAAATTCAGATCATCCAAATAAAACAGGATGCCTAATAGTTGCCTTTATTGATTTGGTCAGCCATGTCTCTGGAATAGAGAGATATGTTTCTCCAAAGCAAAATATTGAGAAAGCCACTCAGGTATCTATTTGCCCCAACACAGAAAGCGCACTCTCCTTCCCTAGGGACACAACTAACTTGGACAAGAGTTAGCAAGAGCCAAGGCTTGTTGATGCCATAGTGTGCTGGAGCTACCAGCAAAGAATTTCCTGCTGCTTGGCCAGTGACGACCACCCTATCCTTTATGACACTGGCTTGCAGGATCATCTGGAGTGGAGTGCGCGAAGAATCGCAGATCTCAGTAACAAGTACAATCCTGCTAGCCCAAGTAATGAGCCAGCTTGGGTGGTCAGATCTGAGGAGCTTGGCTAGCTCATGTCAGATAACTGAACTTGCCACGGGAGAGTTACTCCATTCTTTCTTTCATCTGCCATCTTGGAGCTACCTCAACTCCAAGCAGTCTGCATTTCTCCTTCCCCCACCTCCCTCTCTTCCACAATAAGGACGACCACTAGTTGGTCATTCGTCGTGAAAGGTCAGCTTGGCAGCAGCCTCGCCTGCAGGTCAGAAGGTTGTGGATTTAAGCCCCACACCAGGACTTAAGCAAATAAAAGGACTCCAGTACTTCCAAGTATCCACTGTTGACGGGAGGCTGGATAATGGAGGAATAACTGTCTGACTTTGTGCTCCCGCCAGGAATGTGCAATGGAAATCGAGCTTCACGGGACAATTTTCTGAGCATTAACTTTCACTCCGATGTGTAAGTGTAGCAGGTGACACTAGTCTTGGGTGTATGGTCAGAAATGAGCCCTGAACATCACATCTGGGCCTGATATTATCCACACTAGATAGTTCTAGATTTGAAGAGGCACAGCAATCATGGCAATTTTACCTCTCTCAACCCTGGGGCGCTGAGGCCGCTTGTAGCACCCATACCAACTGGAATCGATGGACGTCAATGGAGATAGAATTCGGGAGAGATGTAAAACAGGTGGCAGATCCCATATCGCCCAAAGTCAAAATAACCCCCAGTGACTCATCAACGAAGGAATAGAAAATACTTTAATTTTCAATTTAATGCCTTTGATGCTAGCACTGCATCCTAATTATGTGCTAAATATTTAAAACTTCTAAAAAGACAGCGACTCACGAACGTATTAGCAGCTCATTGGTCGTCGATCAGGGGGCTGAGGACCCCGAGCCTGATCCGCAATGGGGGGCATCCCCGGGCCCTATCCGGGAATTTCCTTCCTTACGATAGCAGAGTTTCACACTTCGACACGCACACTTTCTGAAGGAGGGTACCTGGCTTGTCGGATACTGATGGAATATGATGCTATGCTCACAAAAGCCCCCAAGTTTATCATTTTGATCTTCTTCAACAAAACGGCATTAAAATTGTGCTCGAGGAAAAAGTGTGGACAGACTGGGCTGCAAACGAGATGTGCAATCCCATTCACCGGCAATGGGGCAGTCCTCCCAAGAATACTCGGTAAGTTAACCCAGACTTCACGCTCCAGTTTATTTCTGAATCAGGTGTAAAATCAGATTAAACAACCCGAACGAGCCAACGCTTTGCATACCAGGTGCAGTCACTCCACAAGCCCAGCCTTAACGTCTGCAGACATGCTTCCTTTTTTACAACTAACATGCAACTGGAGGAAGAGGGAGGGAGGGAGGGAGGGAGGGAGGGAGGAAGGAAGCTTGCATTTATATAGCGCCTTTCACGACACCAGACGTCCCAAAGCGCCTTACAGCCAATTAATTACTTTTGAAGTGTAGTCACTGTTGTAATGTAGGAAACATGGCAGGCAATTTGCGCACAGCAAGCTCCCACAAACAGCAATGTGATAATGACCAGATAATCTTTTTTTTTTTTTGCTGTGTTGATTGGCCAGGACACTGGGGATAACACCCATGCTCTTCTTTGAGATCTTTTATGTCCACCTGAGCGAGCAGACAGGGTCTCAGTTTAACGTCTCATCCGAAAGACTGCACCTCCGACAGTGCAGCACTCCCTCAGTACTGCACTGGAATGTCAGCCTAGATTTATGTGCTCAAGTCTCTGGAGTGGGATTCGAACCCACAACCTACGAACATCCTTCTGGCATTTTTGAGTTGGATGCAGAAATAGACGCAGAAATAGTAGAGGGCAAAAAACAACTCCTCAGAGTCAATGCCATGAGGCCAGGCTCGACACGTGCTAGCAATAATATCAAGTCCACCTGTGGCTTCAATTCAATTTTCTTGGCATGTGATGCCTTGAAAAATAAATACCAACGCATAATTGAACAAAAAAAAACAAGTGCTATTCTGATTCCAGTCAGTATCTGGGTCTCGTGCCGATTTCATTTTCAGCAGCACAGCTCTTCTGATAGCTGAAATACAATTAGGATCACTGAGCAACCCCGCAAGGTAATCTATACTGTCAAATTCAGGTACAGGTTAGACAGCAGATCAGTGCCAACAATTAGGAATCTGTTGGAGGGAATACTCTGCGGTACATTACCCTCAGTAACTGCTGCAACTCCTAGGTTTATGGCCAGCCAGGAAATCCAGTTCAAGAGTCTTTAATTCAAACCACTGACAATATCGATGTAAAATACAAAATCAAAGCGTTAATGTTGAACTTGTACAAGACCGTAGGCTGCAGTTAGGAGCTTTCTGTACAGCATTGGGTGCCCCATTATAGAAAGGGTATAATAGCAACTGAGAAGGTGCAGTGCAGATTCCCTGGAATGTTACCGAGAAATGAGGGACTACAGTGATTGAGATATTTAAGAAGTTAGGACTTGTTTCCATGATGATTAAGGGGAACTTTGTAGAGGTCTATGGAGGGGTACAAGATAAATAGCGATAGTTTGGCTTCACATGTCAGTGAGACAGTAACGAGAGGACACAAATTTATCACCACAAAGATTGAGGGCTAAACTTTCTTTTCATTTTCGGCGATTTTCTCGGCGGTACAGCTGTTTTTCCGCCCGGAGAAAGTTTCCCCCTTAGTTTATCAATGGTATTGCCCAAATCTCAAACTGCCGACGTGCTCCGCCGAGAAAATCACCAGGGCGTAGGTTTGGCCTCAACGGAAGCCCGTCCAGATCGCCGAGGGAACCGTCCTGTGAAAGCTGCTTAAACAGGGCGGTAGGTGAGTACTCTGCAAAGAAAGGTAAGTTAAAGGGTCTTTATTTATTTTATTTTTAATTGTCAAATGGCAATTAGGTGTAAAAGTGTCTTGGGAATGTTTTTTTTTCAAACTTTCTTTTGGTGAAATTTTAAAAAAGTTTCCCCCCTCCCTGGGCCCAACCATAGCCTCAGACTAAATTTTTAAAATAACACCCATTTTACTTAGTTTCCCCTTAACCGCCGGGAATAATGGTGCAAGATCCATTTTCTCGCCGAGCGATTATTTTTAAACTTAAAAAAGTGGAAATTTTTGCCAGCATTACTTGCAAAACGTTAGCGTTTTTTCTGGGTGGGCAATCAGGCATTGAGGGTCTCTCGGGAAAGTCTAGACCCGAGAGAGAAGAAGAAAAATAAATCTCTTTACAGGGGGTGGTGCGAATGTGGAATGGAGCACTGACACAAACTGAAGCACAGTCCATATTCTTTTTCAGTCCAAGAGTTAGTGAAAGGTATGTGGAACGAGCAGGAGGGGTTCATTGGATTGGGTGGCTCAGGTGGTGAAACACACCAGTATGGACCCAATTGACCTGTTTCTGCACTGTAACACTCACGGACTCCACATGGGATTTGCCCAAGCGCGCGGGCTTCCTCTAGAGAAACATCACACTTAGCTACATACAAAGAGCTTGTGTGCAATTTGGCAGCGTCAAGTCTCAAGGACACCCAAGTGCACGCAGAAGGACTGCTGCAGATTAACTACCTGCAACCGTGAAGCTTGCCAGAGCAGATTACGACGACTTCTTTCGTATGGTAGTTGCAAAGCAAATCAAATGTCAATCTACAAGTTGGATATCCAGGCCAAAGCTTCCGGTGTAACAGTGCGGATATCTTGTCGGCTGCCTGCAAATTTCCTCGGAGGGCAGATTACTGGGATTGCTTCTGGAAGCGCATGTGGAAAAGCTCTTGCGCAAAAGATGACTGTTGGGGCAGAGTGCAGACATGTGGTTATAGGTCGTTTTACATTTATCAAAAGGAAGCCAAAGGAATCCTAGTACAATTACCAGGCCACGCGTATTTCTTCACGTCAAGCTAAAGAATTATAATGGCTGATAGCGAGGAGGAAAGTCTCAAGTGATTCTAAAGTACTGACATTGGAGTCTCCAAAGAGTAAGTCAGGTGCATTGTTTTCTTCAGTGCAAATTATGCGAACCTTTCTTCTTGGGTGAAAAGGTCACATCTCAATGACTTGTCCTCTGTGTAATATCAACATCAATTTCGCTAAATGTGGGAGAAGTGCTTTTGAGGATCACGGACAATAAAAGAGATGAAAGCAGCATTTAAAGCCTGCGAAAAATTGAGTGTTCTATCAGAAGTTGCTTTTGATCAGTGACAGGTGAACATGATCAGTTCAATCTTAAATGATTGGGTGCTGAGCTAAATGGATCAGTTCGTACCCTTGGTCCCATAACTTTGACTGCCAATTAAGTAGGCTAATGGTGTTGGGGTAAAGGAATGGCAATTTAATTGCTGTGTATGGCAGTCGGTAGGTGAATGGCGAGTTGCATCAATATTCACTTCTTCTAAATTTTGATAGTTTGCTCAGAGAAAGCTCAGTAACTCGGGGAATGCTTTGGTTTTAAGTTAGTTACTGTTATGGTCGCGAATATGGAACGCTTACACGTAATTGAGCACTGTCTTCAGTGAATGTGCATGTGTCCACAATGTTTCCTGTTAGCAAAGTCAAGCAACAGTCACCAGTGACTCAGTGAACTCTTCATGTGATTAATGAATGCTTTGCATTGCAATCATTAAAGATTTGGTGACGAGAATGAAAAACCAAACCAAATTCAAGATGAATTTCTAAAGGCCACCATTTGCATTGTGGACACATGTTTGCGCAAGTCCTGCCCGTTTGATTGGCACCCCATCCACCACCGTAAACAAACATTCTCCTTCCACCACCAGCACACCGTGGCTATAGTGTACACCATCTGCAATATGCACTGCAGCAACTCGTCAAGGCTTCTTCGGCAGCACCTCCCAAACCCGCGATCTCTACCACCTAGAAGGACAAGGACAGCAGGTGCATGGGAACACCATCACCTGCACATTCCCCTTCAAGTCATACACCATCCTGACTTGGAAATATATCGGCGTTCCTTCATCATCACTGGATCAAAATACTGGAATTCCCTCCCTAACTGTGGGAGTACCTTCACCACACGGACTGCAACGGTTCAGGAAGGTGGCGCACCACCACACTCTCGAGGGCAATTAGCGATAGGCAATAAATGCTGGCCTTGCCACCAACGCCCACATCCCATGAACAAATTTTTTTAAACTATCGATGGTTATTTTACTGCTGCGCAGGATGTGGACCAGAAATAAAGAGGAAAAAGTTTGTGAAACTACACTCCTGGCTTGGAGCCTCAGTGGCTGATTGGAGAATCAGAAGCAGATGTTGGCGTGTCCAATTGGTGATGCTCCCGATTTTCCAATTGTTCATTTTAATCACCATAGAATCAGGAACGTCAGGAATTGACCTCCGCACCCGATTCTCTGACCTGCACTCCCATTGACCAAGGCTCCACACTGAAACTTACCCAAGGTCTTAACTTTACAAAGCCCTCAGTTTAGAGAATATGAATAGTGGACGTTGGATTAGGATCCTGGTTAAAGCTCATCAACAAAATGAAAATGTTCATGTCTTAGGGTGCCCAAGTCCCATTGTGTACAATTCTTCTCCAAAAAGGGACAATCTGCCACATATTGAAAGAATAAATATAATGGGAAATATCTAATAGTAGATCTGCTTCATTGATTCAAATGTTCACAATCTTGGAACTGATGTTTGAAGTTTTGTGGCAATGTGACAAAAAACATTTTAGACTTGCTTGGCCAACTTAAAAAAAAAAAGTGTCTTGGGAATAAATTGAGAGAGAGAGACAACTTGCATTTATCTTTCATGACCTCAGGATGTCCCAAAGTGCTTCACAGCCAATGAAGTACTTTTCAAGCGTAGTCACTCTTGTAACGGTGGGAATATGATGTCAGATTGATCCACTGAGTTAAACATCCAACCAAGTAGTAAAGAGTATTAAAAGGTCCCAAACTCCACTTGAAACAGTGATGTATCTAAACATTACTGATCCCTGGACACAAATAACGCACAGCTTTTGAGCTGCATTATAGAATACCGCCTTTTGTTAAACTATTAGGTGCATTATCAATCTATTAGGCATATTATATTAGCATTTGCCAACAAATCCAATACAAAGCTTTGTTACTGTTAAGGGAATATGCACAAGGAAAGCTTCAGCTGGGTAAAGATGTGCTCATGCTCGATGCAAGATTTTTTTTGAGGTGAAAAAAAAACGTCGGAGGCACCAGGTCATTATATCATGATACAGCACAGGAGGCCGCCATTCGGCCCATCGTGCCTGTGCCGGCTCTTTGAATGAGCGATCCAATTAGTCCCACTCCCCTGCTCTTTCCCCACAGCCCTGTCATTTTTTTTCCCCCTTCAAGTATTTATCCAATTCTCATTTGAAAGTTATTACTGAATCTGCTTCCAGCGCCCTTTCAGGCAGCGCATTCCAGATCGCAACAACTCGCTGTACAGAAGAATGTTTCCTCATGTCGGCTCTAGTTCTTTTGCCAATCAAATCTGTGTCCTCTGGTTATTGACCCTTCAGCCACTAGAAACAGTTTCTCTTTATTTACTCGATCAAAAATGTAAGATTTTTGAACACCTCCATCAAATCACCTCTTGCTATCTAAAGCAAAAAAACACTCACATCTTCCTCACCAGACACAAATCATTTAAATGAAGAGATTCTGATTTTACTTGCACAGCAGGCCAGTTACAGACTCCACAAATGGTAAACATAAACACAGACTAAAGCAGGAGCTGCTCTCATGATCGCTCACAAAGAAGGACCTTTTGCAGGCAGGTGTCCATCACTGGCACTCCACGAGATCAGATTCGGCCAGCTTTTGTTGGGCCTTTATTGCAAGGGAGATAGAGTATAAAAGCAGAGAAGTCCAGCTACAACTGTACAGGGTATTGGTGAGGCCACACCTAGAGTACTGGACCCATCTGGAGTTTTGGTCTCCGTATTTAAAGGAAGGATATACTTGCATTGGAGGCGGTTCAGAGAAGGTTCACTAGATTGATTCCGGTGATGAGGGGGTTGACTTATGACGATAGGTTGGGCCCACACACATTGGAGCTCAGATGAATGAGAGGTGATCTTATTGAAACATATAAGATAATGTGGGGGCTCGACAAGGTGGATGCAGAGAGAACATTTCCACTCATGGGGGAAACTAAAACTAGGGGGGCATAGTCTTAGAATAAGGGGCCGCCCATTTAAAACTGAGATGAGGAGGAATTTCTTCTCTGAGGGTTGTAAATCTGTGGAATTCTCTGCCCCAGAGGCTGGTTCATTGAATAAATTTAAGGCGGAGATAGACATATTTTTGAGTGATAAGGGAATAAAGGATTATGGGAAGCGGGCAGGGAAGTGGAGCTGAGCCCATCAGATCAGATCAGCCATGATCTTATTGAATGGTGGAGCAGGTTCAAGGGGTCAAATGGCCTACTCCTGCTCCTATTTCTTATGTTCTTATGTTCTTATGTTCAGCTGGCCAGTGGCTGAGATCGAGAGCTGAAAGTTTTGTGGGGGGGGGAATGCGTCACAAGTCAGTCAATCATTAAATGTACAACACTTGGCACTCTGAAAAACAGACTCGATGTCGCAGACAGGGCCAGGCGGCAGAAGAGTCATCGTCAAGATACAGGATATTCAAAGTTGCCAACCCTCATGAGCATGAGCAATTTCAGATTAATCTCCAGGACACTGCAGTGAGCAACCTGAGAAAAAATTCATTTGGGCCTTAAAACAATTGATTTTTTCCCCCCATTTTCTTTAACCACTCATTACAACAACAACTTGTATTTATATAGCGCCTTTAACGTAGTGAAACATCCCAAGGCGCTTCACAGGAGTATTATGCGATAAAAATTTGACACCGAGCCACATAAGTAAAAATTAGCGCAGGTGATCAAAAGCTTGGTCAAAGAGGTAGGTTTTAAGGAGCATCTTAAAGGAGGAAAGAGAGGTAGAGAGGCGCGGAGCGGTTCAGGCAGGGAGTTCCAGAGCTTGAGGCCCAGGCAGCTGAAGGCATGGCCACAATGGTTGAGTGATTATAATCAGGGATGCTCAGGAGAGCAGAATTTGAGGAGCACAAACATCTCGGGGTGGGGGGGGGCTGGTGGGGGGGAGGGGGAGTTGTGGGGCTGAAGGAAATTAGAGAGAGGGGGGAGGGGCGAGGCCTTGGAGAGATTTGAAAATAAGGATGAGAATTTTGAAAATCGAGACACTGTTTAACCGGAAGCCAAAGTAAGTCAGTGAGCACAGGGGTGATGGGTGAGCGGAACTTGGTGCGAGAGCTTTGGGTGATCTCAAGTTTATGTAAGGTGGGAGATGGGAGGACGAGTAGGAGAGCAATGGATAGTCAAGTCTACAGATAACAAAGACATGGATGAGGGTTTTTAGCAGCAAATAAGCTGACGCAGGCACGGAGATGGGCGATGATATGGAGGTACGGGCAGCTGAGTTTTGTATCCCCTCTAGTTTACGCCGGGTAGGATGTGGAAGGCCAGCCAGGACTGCATTGGAATAGTTAAGTCTAGAGGTAACAAAGCCATGGATGAGGGTTTCAGCAGCGGATGAGCCGAGGCAAGGGCAAAGACAGGCGATGTTATGGAGGTGGAAATAGTTATTCTAATAATATTAGGAAATGGGATAAAATGGCCATTTAACTGATGGTCAGGCATCATCCAATCGGGTAAGTAAGAGCCGGTTTGCTTTCCAATTGGCCTGGGAAGGCAGTGTATCGCACGGACAAACGTATCGGGCAAAGCGAGGGGGTGGGGCGGTTAGTGGCCGAGCTCATGTGACGAAACCTCCAGGAATGCGGCCAGAGTTGGCAATCCTACATTCAGCACAAACTTTAAAGTTCTAGGTGTTTAAGAAAAACAAATCTCACCCTAGAGTCACTGGTTTGGGGAATTTAATATGAAAATGCTGGCAGACCCAGGGCAGACACGAAAGCAGTCCGCACAACCTCAGGACACCACCGGCCTGCTGCCAGTATGTGGAAACAGCTGGTTCAGATTTGTCTGTATAAAATCCAGAAACATTTTTATAAGAGCTCATAAAAGGTGGGAGAATTAAGTCAAAGTAAGGAACAGATCGCCCAACGTGTATAATCATTGCCCCTCCCAGTGTCAGCTGTGGCTCAGCGGGTAGCACACTCGCCTCCAAGTCAGAAGGTTGTGGGTTCAAGTCCCACTCCAGGGACTTGAACACAAAAGTCTAGGCTGACACTGCAGTGCAGTACTGAGGCAGCGCTGCACTGTTGGAGGTGCTGTCTTTCGGATCAAACATTAAGCCGAGGCCCTTTCTGCGCTCTCAGGTGGAAGATCCCATGGCACTATGCTGAAGAAGAGCAGGGGAGTTAACCTGGTGTCCTGGCCAATATTTACCCCTCAATCGATGTAAAACAGTTTATCTGGTCATTATGACATTGCAGTTTGTGGGAGCTTGCTGTCCGCAAATTGGCTGTTACATTTCCCACATTACAACAGTGACTACACACTCCAAAAGTGCTTAATTGGCTGCAAAACACTAAGACGTCCGGAGGTCGTGAAAGGCGCTATAGAAATGTAGGTCTTTCTCCCAATGTACACTGACCACTTTGCCCCTGAACCTTAGTGTAAATAAAAAATAGTAGGGCTCCCATGATATTTACATTAAAAGTCATTCTCTTGACTGAAAGGCATCATATTTAAAAAAATAAAATCCATGAATGGATATTGTTTTTAAAAAGAACTCCCAGTGAGTTGAGAAACCAAAGCTAATCCCTCTCAGATTTACTCTGGTGATTCAGCTGGCCATTTGCACTGTTTGGTGTGGGACTGAGTCACCGAAACCATGATCACTTCAGGATCAATGTCCAGACTGTGCCGAGTTAGACAACCTCAGCCAGCACAGCAGTCGATGCATTCTATCTGATTTTGGTGTCCTTGCTAATACTCAGTGGCTAGGCTAACACATGACGAATGACCACTTGGGAATGTTACTAGAGGATTGGTGTCTGTAGAACCATGAGCAAGCTAGGCACCAGCACTGGCCGGCTCCAGCACTGACACGGGACGGCTCCAGCACCGACATCCTCCAGCCCAGGTCAGCTCCAGCACCAACACTGGCTGGCTCCAGCCTGGGCCAGAACCAGTACCAACACCAGCCAGCTCCAGCCTGGGCCAGCACCAGTACCGACACCGACCGGCTCCAGCACCAGCCAGAGAAAAGGAAAGGAAGTTGATTTGGAGAGAAATTGATCCCAATTTTTTATTACCAGCAATGAAATTTGGGAATGCCCTAACCTGCCAGAGATCCCTACGTGGGATTATATTCAAAACTGGTGTTCGATTTAAAAAAAAAAACACATTTCTCGGAACAAATCAGAAAGTCAATTACAAAATAAAGGTTACATTTCAAGTTTTTCTGTAAAGAATAAAGGTTTGCAAAGCTGATCAAATGTTTGAGTTTAGCAATAGGAGTGAAAGGGACACTGCAGCCTCGAGCTGTTTTGACTCCTCTCTTTAAGGTCTGTACACAGCCATGTAAAATGTAACGTTATACGAGGCTCGGCTGCTTTCCGGGATCACTCTTTAATGACAGTAAGATTACAGTTCAGATCGAACATCGGCATCAGGCTATTTATTGCATGTGCTCTTTCCCAGAAGTCATATGATTCCCTCGGGTTCACTCCAGTCTAAATGAGTGTGTGTGTAATTTGGTCAGACTCGTGGATGGTCCCCAACTGTTCAATCCCAGCTCTTACAGTTCACACAATGGACAAGCTGATGCCATTGCCAATTGCGGTTCAACACATATAAAGCAGTTGGATAATTTACAGCCCTCAGCTGAGGTCGTCAACTCCAATTCAAGAACATGCTTTAAATCCAAGACCAACACCACCAGCTGCAGATACCTTCAGTTTTTTCTCCCCTAAATGTATGGTTAAGTGTGAATTATTAAAGCTGGGTTTGGGAATCAGATAAACTAGTTATAAGCAACACAGGAAAACCACTTAAATTAAAACAGAAAATGCTGGGAAGCACTCAGCAGGTCAGACAGCAGCTGTGACGAGAAGAACCAATCTTGGCAGCGCAATCAGGAGCCCGATTTAGGATTCACGGCTGCTGCACGGTGTAACAAGATAATATATAGCACCCTCTAGCTAGGAGGTATAGGGAGTTGTATAGAGAGAGAGGGTTTGTGAAGGGACGCCATCTTAAGCTCCATATGGTTGACTGAGATCTCCAAAATAAATAGAGTTAAGTTGAACTAAGTGTTCAAGAGACTATAAAATACATGGTGTCAGAAGTGGAGACTTCTGATCTTTTGTCAAACGCATCTACGACCGAAATATTGGAACTGTAAGACTTTTTCGAGCCGATCGAAATCGGCGTTAAGCAGTGCAGTGCAGAGCATGTTTCCTATACATCGCGTGTGGATCCATGAAAGGCGATAGTCATTAGCTTGCAAAATAATCTCGAGGCATTAGTAAAGTAAACTTAGTGGCATCAGCTATTGTAGAGCCTCGATTGAAAAAGTATTTCTACATTTACATGTCCACGATATATTATTATTAGACCTGTTCTAGTCCTCTGGGTATTTGAACTGTACACATGTATGTGATATACGCAGCCCTAAACTGTAGCGAGCTATCATGACCACCACGGTGCTAACTCCCGCGTACATTCCTCTCCCACCTCCATTGCAGGTGACCAGCGATTTGAAAGCCAACTGGAAAAAAATTCAGTCAGCTGTGGGACAGCTCTGAAATTATTATAAATATTTTGGAAAAACTAGATAGCGTTTGGGTAGCAACATTCATCATGGCCATTGGCAGCGATGCCCTACGTATCCACAATAATCTTCCCTACAAATCAGAGGAAGAGCAGGAAATTGAGATCATTTTGAAGCTCTGGGAAGAGCATTGTAAAGGTAAAACCAACATCTATGAACGGTACCAGTTTAACAACTGTGTACAAGGGGACGAGCGGTTTGACAGATATCTCGTGAAAGAGAGAGCTAGCATAGTCATGTGATTTTGGAAATTTGAGGGATGATTTCATCATAGACCGCATAGGCTGCGGAATATCTGATAACACTCTGCATAAGAGGCTGTTGCAAGAATCAAGCCCAACACTGGATAAATGTGTGATGCTCTGTAAAACAACAGAGGCCACAGTTGTGCAAATGAAATCCATGAAGCTCACTAAAACAGGCTACAAAGAGGTCAAAGCTGTCAGATAGAAACACCGACCACAAAGAAAGAATTCGCAGACAAAGAGTTCACAATCAATTGCAGATATTGTGGCAAAAGACTTGAGCTGTCAAAAACTAAATCCCAGTATCTGGGAAGACCTGCACAAGTTGCGACAAACGAAATCACTTACATTGTACATTAATGATTTGGACGAGGGGATTAAATGTAGTATCTCCAAATTTGCGGATGACACTAAGTTGGGTGGCAATGTGAGCTGCGAGAAGGATGCTATGAGGCTGCAGAGTGACTTGGATAGGTTAGGTGAGTGGGCAAATGCATAACAAATAAAGTATAATGTGGATAAATGTGAGGTTATCCACTTTGGTGGTAAAAACAGAGAGACAGACTATTATCTGAATGGTGACAGATTAGGAAAAGGGGAGGTGCAACGAGACCTGGGTGTCATGGTACATCAGTCATTGAAGGTTGGCATGCAGGTACAGCAGGCGGTTAAGAAAGCAAATGGCATGTTGGCCTTCATAGCAAGGGGATTTGAGTACAGGGGCAGGGAGGTGTTGCTACAGTTGTACAGGGCCTTGGTGAGGCCACACCTGGAGTATCGTGTACAGTTTTGGTCTCCTAACTTGCTATTGAGGGAGTGCAGCAAAGGTTCAACCAGACTGATTCCCGGGATGGCAGGACTGACATATCAAGAAAGACTGGATCAACTGGGCTTGTATTCACTGGAATTCAGAAGAATGAGAGGGGATCTCATCGAAACGTTTAAAATTCTGACCGGTTTAGATAGGTTAGATGCAGGAAGAATGTTCCCAATGTTGGGGAAGTCCAGAACCAGGGGTCACAGTCTAAGGATAAGGGGTAAGCCATTTAGGACCGAGATGAGGAGAAACTTCTTCACCCAGAGAGTGGTGAACCTGTGGAATTCTCTGCCACAGAAAGTTGTTGAGGCCAATTCACTAAATATATTCAAAAAGGAGTTAGATAAAGTCCTTACTACTCGGGGGATCAAGGGGTATGGCGAGAAAGCAGGAATGGGGTACTGAGGTTGCATGTTCAGCCATGAACTCGTTGAATGGCGGTGCAGGCTAGAAGGGCCGAATGGCCTACTCCTGCACCTATTTTCTATGTTTCTATGTCTCTATGTTTTTCTCAAAAGTGCAGACAGAGTGGATCAAGGCAGAAGTCTACACGTAACCCTAAATATAAGGGCAAGCCAAAAGTTTATGCATTATATGAAAAGAATTATGATTCTGATTTTGAAGTCATGACTGTAAAGATGCTTGGTAAAGTTGATCGCACAAGGAATGCCATCTTAAGCTCCACATGGCTGACTGAGATAGAGTTAAGTTGAACTAAGAGTGTTCAAGAGACTACAAAATACACACGGGTTTCCCAGGGCTTGGCAAACCCGGCAATGAAAGGGAGGCCGGAACTGCCAGCTCGGTAAGGTGAACCCTGTATTTCAGTGTCTCTTGAACACTCTTACTTCAATTAACTATTTATTTGGGAGATCTCAGATAGCCATGTGCAGATTAAAAGGGAGTTCCTCATCAGACAAGCATATTTCTTCAAAATACCGATCTAGGACTCTAGACCTCCTAGCTAGAGGGCGGTATACATTATATTGTTAAACGCCTTTTCCAGCACAACTTGTGGGCCAGGAGGAGCAGGCCTCGCTCCTCATCACAGGCCCCGCCTCTCTCTGCGGGCCTCGCAGGCCCGGCCCCTCATCGCAAGTTGAAGGCCCCGCCCCTCATCACTGGCCCTGCCCCACAGGCCCCGCCCCTCATTGCGGTACTCTCCAGATCCCATCAGGGCCTCGCCTTCCAGACCCCATTGCCAACCACACTCTTTCTCCTCTTCCCCACCCCCACCCCCACCCAGTGCCGACCTATCCAACCTCCGGAGTAACTGGGACCGTCCCCAAGGGTCCCTGGCTTGACCTTCTACCGCTGGTGTTCCTGTCCGTCCAGCGTTCAGGCTGTCCATTCGGTCGGTTACCGGGCAGGAACTGGAGCTAAAAAACTGCATGAGATCCTGCCGTTTAGTTTGGCAGAAACTCCACATCCCTGACCTTACAGGGCTCTTTTGCTGTTTCAGCCTCACCCGTACCCTAAATATCGGAGCTGACCAGTCAGGTCGATGACCGTTCATTACTTTTAATTACTCGAGCTCCTTAGTGCACGTGAAGGAGCTTCATCAACCAGCACAGTGGCAGCAACAACAACTGTATAGAATCACAGAATCTTACAATCTTACAGCACAGGAGACCATTCAACCCATCGTGCATGTCCCGGCTCTTTGAAAGAGCTATCCAATTAGTCCCGCTCCCGTGCTCTCTCACCGTATGTCTGCAAATGTGTGCCTTTAATGTAGGTAAATGTCCCAAGACACCTTCACAGAACCATAACAAACACAGAGGCTGAATTAAAGGAGGAGGAGAGATTAGGACTGATGACTACATAGTATTCAAACCCAAATGGCTACTCATGTGTGCATGTGTTGAACAAGCACATAGAGAAAGGGGAAATAGTTGTAACATCAGAGGGCACAAACACATATCCTCTCATACCAATGCATCATCATAGGCGGTCCCTCGAACGAGGCTGACTTGCTTTCACATGAGTTCACAGATGTTTCAATGAAGGACACGATATTCCAGTCCTGAACTCCAATTGAAGGGGTGGAAGATGCCTGTGCGTGAATTTTTTTAACGTGTGTTGACCATTGCACATCAGCCATCACATGGGCTTGACAGAGCTAGGCCTTTATCTAGTGGCAAGGGTTAACCAGGACGACTGGAGACCTGCTCTGCTGCACGGACCCAACCCAGTGCATCACTGGGACATTTCAGAGGGTAGTTAAGAGTCAACCACATTGCTGTGGGTCTGGAGTCACATATATAGGACAGACCAGGTAAGGACTGTAGATTTCCTTCCCTGAAGGGTATTAGTGAATTCGATGGTTTTTCACGACAATCTGGCAGTTTCCTGGTCACCATTACAGAGACTAGCTTGTTATTCCAGATTTATTTAATTTAATTTAAATTCCCCAGCTGCCTTGGTGGGACTTGAACACAGGCCTCTGAATTACTAGTCCAGTAACATAACTGTAATGTATGCAGCACTTGGGTGTCTCACTGAATTGGGATAGCTTAGCCTGATCTTCATTATAGAACTTCAGAGCTATGATACTTTTATACAACATTAAAGTTCATAAGAGATCATTGAAGGGTTACTGTACTTAGTTCAGCCGTCCTGCTGAATTGTTTAAAAACACACCCTGTGGTCGTGAGTTTCACATTCTCACCACTCTCTGGGTAAAGCGGTTTCTCCTGAATTCCTTATTGGATTTTTAGTAAACTAATGTTTATCTGGCTCATACTATAGGTTTGGAGTTAACATTGATTGAATTGTACTTGTGCACAGGAAGAAGATCTAATTAACTTAAATTTAACAATAATGCAAACACATGGCAGATACAAACAGCTTTCTAAAGTGTAGAACTTAACTTGAAAGCTTTCTTCAAAAAAAAACATTACCTCACCCCCTGCGTATTCTGCAGTGAGTGACTCACCTCCTGACTTCCCAAAGCATCGACAAGGCACAAGTCAGGAGTGTGATGGAATACTCTCCACTTGCCTCAAGCAGCTCAACATCATCCAGGACAAAGTAACCCGCTCGATTGGCACCCCATCCAACACCTTAAACATTCCCTCCCTCCACCACCAGTGCACCGTGGCAGCAGTGTGCACCATTTACAAGATGCAGGGCAGAAACTTGCCAAGGCTTCTTCGGCAGCACCTCCCAAATCCGCGACCTCTACCACCGAGAAATACAAGTGCAGCAGGTGCATGGGAACACCGTCACCTGCAAGGTCCCCTGCAAGTCTCACACCATCCTGACTTGAAAATATATCACCGTTCCTTCATTGTCACTGGGTTAAAATCCTGGAACTCCCTCCCTAACAGCACTGTGGGAGTACCTTCACCACATGGACTACAACGGTTCAAGAAGGTGGCTCACCACCACCATCTTAAGGGCAATTAGGGATGGGCAATAAATGCTGGCCTTGCCAGAGATGCCCACATCCCATGAATAAAAAACATACTTGCATGATTACAGCAAGACACAGAGCTCATCACCTACTTATTATACCCAGTCATTTATCACAAATACGAGCTGTGTCAAGCTGGACCAGAACAGCAGCAAGGCCTCGTCACCATTGATGCTTACGCAGCTCTTAATTTCTAAAGTTGAGACAATTTGCTTGACCGCCTTTGTTGCCAGCTTCTCCCCCCAGCCTCTCATCCATCCCAGCCCCGGCTTCGTATTAGGTGAAATTTTCCCCAACTAAATACCAGCCTTATAGCCACCGAGAGACATACTTCCCTACTCTACTTCTGATTTCTCAACCATCTCTCCTAGGCCCAGTGCTGATGAGTATCAATATACAGCTCCTTCCACTTCGAAAGCATTATTGTCAACTCATCTCTTTAAAAAACCCCACCCAGCCTCTGTCTTCAGCTACAATCCCAAACCGAATCTCCCTTCACTGCAAGCATTCACAAAGTAGCTGGAGAGTTCCAGTGTGTGGCCAACATAACTGCCTATAGACAGTAGATGGGTACTGGGAGTCAGTGTGTTCTGAAACTTACTTGATCACCGTCAAGAATCATAAGAACACAAGAAATGGGAGCAGGAGTAGGCCATTCGGCCCCTCGTGCCTGCTCTGCCATTCAATAAGATTATGGCTGATCATCTACCTCAGCTCCACCTTTCCGCCCGATCCCATATCCCTTCATTCCCTTAATATCCAAAAATCTATCAATCTCTGTCTTGAATATACTCAACAACTGAGCATCCACAGCCCTCTGGGGTAGAGAATTCCAAAGATTCACAACCCTCTGTTATGTCTGTAATGCACTTATGAATGACTCCACGAGGCAATGTGTTGTACTCAAACTGTAGTGACCTTGGTCCTTTATTCGTAACTCGAGTGAGGCACAAGCATGGTGGACAGCCTTTTATACTGGGCCTTGCACACTTATGCAAGTGACCCTCAGTTCTCCCACCGCAGTGCCTCTGGTGGACAGCCTCTGCCACAGGGGCAGGAAACCCCGGTCTCCACCAGTTGCACCCTCTAGTGGCGCCAGCATAGTATATACACAGTGTAAACCTTATTGATTGTACATCAGGTAACAAGTCTCCATCTTATGCAACTATACAGTGACTACACTGAGAGTATATCTACAGTCTGCATATATAACACTCAGTGAAGAGATTTCTCATCTCAGTCCTAAATGGCAAATTTAGGGATAATGGTGTGCAGAGGTTACACTGTGACTGTATAAAACTGGCTCAACAGAGTAGCTGGTCTTTTCCTAGGTTTGTATCTCTTAAAGGGAGATAGCAAACCACAGATAAAACCTCCCAAGATGAGTCATCTCCAATATTGCACCCCGATACACAAATAGTGATCAAATGAAACTCTAGGATTAATTCAACCGTACAACTTGTACCATTCAAACCGTAGTAGCTTACATTTCACAAGTTTCTCATCCGCGGTCCCACCAGTACAGGAACCATTGCACGCCATGATTGTCTGTCTATTAGTATCTCTGTAATCTTCAATCCATTCACTGAACACACACGCATCCAGCATACATTCCCTTCTCTGCTGAAGAAACACTTTCCTCTAGTCTCTTAATACTAGTTAATTATGGACTCATGTTGTCCATTGAAACAAATAACCAGATTACTTTTGCATCCTGGATGCATCCTTTTCAATCTTTTTTCTAATAAAGAAGTTTAGTTCCATTATCTTGTTTATCTTCATGCAAAGATTCTTAAACTGTCTCAGATTCTTCAAGTGGTCATTTCGATCTCCGATAGTTGAGCTTAAAATCCTTTTTCCATTGAACTCTAATATTTTCAATTTTACCAATGTCCAGTACAGACGCATTTAAAAAAAACACACACACACACACATGCAGTGGATGCCCCAATGCACGGCCATCAGCAGGCCGGGGCCATTGGAGGGAGCAGCGTGCAACGGCCCGGCCTGGAAATTGGCATGGTATTGACCTGCAAGACTATCAGCAAGCCGGGGATATTGGAGGGAGCAGTGTGTGGCGGTATACCACTGCCGGGAGCAACGCCTGCTGCTACAGGAGGGAGACGTCTACGAAACCAGGTCGCTGATTGCTGTGCGGGCAGGCACAGCAGGAGGGGCGAAGGAGCAGCAAGAATCCGTAGAGGGAAGTGATAGGGGCCCAGGAGCAGCATGGATCTGGGACCCAGAAGAGGCGAGGGCTCAGGGGCAGCATGGGACAGCCCACACTGCGATGTGTGCGCGCTCGGTCTGTGCAGCAGAGCTGGTCTCCAATTAGTCTTGGGTAATCCTTGCTACTGGACCAAGACCGAGCTCTGTCAAGCCCGTGTGGTGGCTGGTGTGCAATGGCCACCACACGTTAAAAAAATCCAAGCACAGGTATCTTCCACCCTTCACGATGTAGTTTGGGACCTGGAATATTAGGTATTTCATTGAAACATTTGTGAACTCATCCCTTTTTGGCGTGGAAGCAAGTCATCCTCGCTTCGAGGGACCGCCTATGATGATGGGATGCCCCGATTCAGAGAATGAACTCACTGACCCGCCATGCAAATGGCAGAGAAAACAATACTGACCAGCACTGTTGAATTTCCTGCCATACTTGCTTAAAGATACAATTCAGTTTGAAGCACATTGACAATCCAATATCCCACGTGTTTAGTAATCGATGGGCAGAAACAAAATGGGCTCATGGGCTGGCATTTATCGTAGTCTCAACACAGCTACGACAGAGGTGAAAATGATCTTTTGGTGGAAATTTTAAAAGGGAAATTCAAATTGGGATTTCCATTTTGTGCTCACATCAACTATTTGGTAAAATGAATAACGGGACCAAATTCACTCCTTTAGTCCAACTCACTTGATTTTTTTTTTCCTAGAGAGCAGTGGTTTGTTACACAATTGATACTGCAAGTAGTACAAGCCGGTCACGCTAGCTTGCTAAGCAGGAAGCAATGGCTTCCCCTTCAGGATAACAAATGACAGCAATTCACATTTTATTAGAAGGAATTGGCCCATTGCTGACAGAAAAGATTGCATGATACGACATTTAACTGAGCGGATCTGACCATACCACAAACGCGAGAAGCAGTGCCAAGCATTCTGCGGCAAATCAAGTCAATCGGTTGCAAAGAGAGAACCCCGAGATGCTCTCATAAATGTACTAGTAGAGAAATTAGGGCTGACCATCACCAGCAAAGCCGTCAGAGAATATGATAGTTTAGCTTAGTAATTTAGCTGGTACAGGTTGGACCTGCCTTATCCGACACCACCCCTCGTTCAGCATGATTCTGGTGGCCGGGGGCACATGCACAGAACGCGGCCGACCTCCAGCCCGACTTTGGGGCAGAGCTGACACTCGGTCCGCCGGGGGCCCGCCGACACTCAGCCCGCGCCGATTCTTCAGGCCCGCCCAGGGCACCGACCCCTCCCCTCCCATTCCTCGGACTGACCTCCATTTATCCGGCAAACATAGAAAATAGGTGGAGGAGTAGGCCATTCGTTCCTGCACCACCATTCAATAAGATCATGGCTGATCACTCCCTCAGTTCCCCTTTCCTGCTTTCCCTCCATACCCTTTGATCCCCTTAACCGTAAGGGCCATATCTAACTCTCTCTTGAATATATCCAGTGAACTGGCATCAACAACTCTCTGCGGCAGGGAATTCCACAGGTTAACAACTCTCTGAGTGAAGAGGTTAAATGTCGTATCATGCAATCTTTTCTGTGTCAGCAATGGGCCAATTCCTTCCAATAAAATGTGAATTGCTGTCATTTGTTATCCTGAAGGGGAAGCCATTGCTTCCTGCTTAGCAAGCTAGCGTGACCGGCTTGTACTACTTGCAGTATCAATTGTGTAACAAACCACTGCTCTCTTGGGGGAAATAAAATCAACTGAATTTGACTAAAGGAGTGAATTTGGTCCTGTTATTCATTTTACCAAATAGTTGATGTGAGCACAAAATGGGAAAATCACAATTTGAATTTCCCTTTTAAAATTTCCATCAAAAGATTATTTTCATCTCTGTTGTAGCTGTGTTGAGACTACGATAAATGCCAGCTCATGAGCCCATTTTGTTTCTGCCCATCGATTAATAAACTTGTGGGATATTGGATTATCAATGTGCTGCAAACTGAATTGTATCTTTAAGCAAGTATGGCAGGAAATTCAACAGTGGTGGTCAGTATTGTTTTCTCTGCTATTTGCATGGCGGTGAGAGTGCAGGTTAGTGAGGTTATTCTCTGAATCGGGGCATCCCATCATCATAGGCAGTCCCTTGAAGCGAGGATGACTTGCTTCTACGCCAAAAAGGGATGAGTTCACAAATGTTTCAATGAAAGACCAAATATTCCAGATCCCGAACTACATCGTAAAGGGTGGAAGATACCTGTGCTTGGATTTTCTCAGTCCTAAATGGCCTACCCCTTATCCGAAGACGGTGTTCCCCTGGTTCTGGACTTCCCCAACATCGGGAACATTCGACCCGCATCTATCCTGTCCTGTCCCGTCCCGTCAGAAACTTATACATTTCTATGAGATCCCCTCTCATCCTTCTAAACTCCAATGTATAAGGCCCAGTTGATCCAGTCTCTCCTCACATGTCAGTCTTGCCATCCCGGGAATCAGTCTGGTGAACCTTTGCTGCACTCCCTCAATAGCAAGAACGTCCTTCCTCAGATTAGGAGACCAAAACTGAACACAATATTCCAGGTGAGGCCTCACCAAGGCCCTGTACAACTGCAGTAAGACCTCCCTGCTCCTAAACTCAAATCCCCTAGCTATGAAGGCCAACATACCATTTTCCTTCTTCACCACCTGCTGTACCTGCATGCCAACTTTCAGTGACTGATGAACCATGACACCCAGGTCTCGTTGCACCTCCCCTCTTCCTAATCTGCCGCCATTCAGATAATATTCTGTCTTCATGTTTTTGCCTCCAAAGTGGATAACCTCACATTTATCCACATTATACTGCATCTGCCATATATTTGCCCACTCACCTAACCTATCCAAGTCACCCTGCAGCCTCCTCGCGTCCACCTCACAGCTCACACCTCCACCCAGTTTCGTGTCATCTGCAAACTTGGAGATATTACACTCAATTCCTTCATTCAAATCATTGAAAAATATTGTAAAGAGTTTAGGTCCCAGAACTGAGACCTGTGGCACTCCACTAGTCACTGCCTGCCATTTTGAAAAGGACCCATTTATCCCGAGTCTCTGCTTCCTGTCTGCAAACCAGTTCTCTATCCACATCAGTATATTACCCCCAATACCATGTGCTTTGATTTTGCACAACAATCTCGTGTGGGACCTTGTCAAAAGCCTTTTGAAAGTCCAAATACACCACACCCACTGGTTCTCCCTTGTCCACTCCACTAGTTACAGCCTCAAAAAATTCAAGAAGATTTGTCAAGCATGATTTCCCTTTCATAAATCCATGCTGATTTGGAGCGATCCGGTCAGTGCTTTCCAAATGCGCTGCTGTTTCATCCTTAATAAATTGATTCCAACATTTTCCCCACTACTAATGTCAGGCTAACTGGTCTATAATTACCCGCTTTCTCTCTCCCTCCCTTTTTAAAAAGTGGTGTTACATTAGCTACCCTCCAGTCCATAGGAACTGATCCAGAGTCGATAGACTGTTGGAAAATGATCACCAATGCTGTCATGTATTCAACCAGCATTGTAACCCATGTATAAACTGACCTAAGTTGTACACCATGAGAACACTGACCACTAGGTGGGAGACACTCCTAACCTGGACCTTCAGGTATAAAAGGGGAAGTTCCACCCACCTTCATCACTTGAGTGCTAAGGAATAAAGGACAGGTCACAGACTGACCTTCTCTCAAGCATGGGCCTCGTGTGCATTTATACTGTGTAGTAAGGTCGTATCAAATGCATCCACTATTTCTAGGGCCACTTCCTTAAGTACTCTGGGATGCAGACCATCAGGCCCCGGGATTTATCGACCTTCAATCCCATCAATTTCCCGAACACAATTTCCCGCCCAATAAGGGTATCCTTCAGTTCCTCCTTCTCACTAGACCCACTGTCCTAGTACTTCCAGAAGGTTATTTGTGTCTTCCTTCGTGAAGACAGAATCAAAGTATTTGTTCAATTGGTCTGCCGTTTCTTTGTTCCCCATTATAATTTTACCTGAATCAGAACGTAAGGGACCTATGTTTGGCTTCACTAATCTTTTCTCTTCACATATCTATAGAAGCTTTTGCAGTCAGTTTTTATGTTCCCAGCAAGCTTCTTCTCGTACTCTATTTTCCCCCTCTTAATTAAACCCTTTGTCCGCCTCTGCTGAATTCTAAATTTCTACCAGTCCTCAGGTTTGTTGCTTTTTCTGGCCAATTTATATGCCTCTTCCTTGGATTTAATACTATCCTTAATTTCCCTTGTTAGCCACAGTTGAGCCACCTTCCCAGTTTTATTTTTACTCCAGACAGCGATGTACAATTGCTGAAGTTCATCCATGTGATCTTTAAATGTTTGCCATTGCCTCTCCACCGTCAACCCTTTAAGTATCATTTGCCAGTCTATTCTAGCCAATTCACGCCTCAAACCATCAGAGTTACTTTTCCTTAAGTTCAGGACCCTAGTTTCTGAATTAACTGTGTTGCTCTCCATCTTAATAAAGAATTCTACCATGTTATGGTCACTCTTCCCCAAGGGGCCTCGCACAACAAGATTGCTAATTCGTCCTTATTTGGCACAGGCAAGGTCCCGAGGGTGCCGGATAAAGGAGGTTCAACCTGCAACACATTTGGAGCTGGGCTTTCCTGGTGAGAGCGAGCGCTGGAGAAGCTGTGGATGAGCATGGGGTCGTTATGCTGCTGGTAATCAATTTTTTTTTATTTGAGGACTTTGCGGAATTTCTGACTTCAGTAGCAGGTGCCGGGAATTGAGAGTAGTGTCGCACTGTGCCACGTGAAGGTATGGATTTCATTTGTGACGCACATTAAGCAACTATTTCTGTTTTACTCTGGGTTTTCCCTGCATCTACACACACCTCTTGCTCTTAAAGACTTGCATTTATACAGCGCCTTTCACTGGATGTCTCAAAGCTCTTGACAGCCAATGAAGTACTTTTGGAGTGTAGTCACTGATGCAATCTGCGCACAAGCAAGCTCCCACAGACAGCCATGTGATAATGACCAGATGAACTATTTTTGTTATGTTGATTGAGGGATAAATATTGACCAGGACACCAGGGATAACTCACCTGCTCTTCTTCGGAATAGTGTCATGGGATCTTTTACATCCACCTGAAAGAGCAGATGGGGCCTTGGTTTAACATCTCATCCGAAAGACGGTACCCCCGACAGTGCAGCACTCCCTCAGTACTGCACTGGAGTGTCAGCCTAGATTTTTTTTATGCTCCAGTCCCTGGAGTGGGACTTGAATCCACAACCTTCTGACTCAGGAGGTGAGAGTGCTACCCACTAAGCCAAAACTGACACTGTGGGCTCTCAACAAAGTTTCATTCTCAGAGAAAGGTGTCATTAGTAGGAAAGCTGGTAATCTCAGTCAAAAGACTAATAATGATACAGGGCTGATAGTGATCACCTCATGGTTGCACTGGCAGTGGGGCAAGAACCAAGGCTACAATGCACCCTGGCAGTGGAGCCTCAAGAATTCTACCCTACGGTGCTAGAGAGACATGCAATACAACACTGGGGTCCTGCTTTTAAATCCAACACCTAGGTGTCTTAAATTACATTGATCATTCTGTTAAAACAATGGGGCTAAAATTCCAGCCTCACCGGGTGCCTACAGTTTTCAGGGCACGACGGACATGCGCTGAAAATCAGCTTTTCCGATCTGTCAAGATTTTGTCTCAACACATCCTCAGCATCCCCGGGAGACGGACATCCACATGGGAGAGATTGGGCTATTTGCCCAACTCATGCCCATCACTGTCCTTCGAACTCTTATGCCTGGTAAAAGCAGGCGCATAGCCTACTCTTACTAACGTTAAGAGCTTTAATACAAATAAAATTAAATTTAAAAAACATTTTTTTTTATAGTAAAAATCCTGTCCATTAAGGCAAGTTTACTTTAAACCCTATTAAACACATTTTTAAAAAATTCCAAAAAATATATTTTTTCCCCCAAAACATGTAATTTTTAATTTCAATTAATTTTATATATGTGAGGTGTTTTAAAAAAAAAATTATGTGTTTCTTGTTTTAGGTGTTTTTTCTCATTGATAGCAATGGGAACTCAGAGACGCAACTCATCTTAAAATCGGTGAAGGAAGGAATTCTACCTATTCTTTAGCTGTTGGTCTGCACTGGATTCTCTCCCATTCATCTCACTCCTTCTTCAACCAGATGGAATTGCCAGTGAAGAGCTCGTCTAGGACGGCAGCCAAAGCCACTACTGTCAATTCCTCCTCTTCTCTTGGCAACAGAGCACAAATAAACCCTCTTGTTGCCACGGACAGAACCCACTCATTCACTCTCAGTGCGGCTCAAAAGACAGTTAACATCTGGATTTGAACCCAAGTCCACCGATGACAGCTGAATATTACAGAATCTCAAAGAAATTTACAGCATAGAAGGAGGCAATTCGGCCCATCGTGTCCATGCCAGCCGGCCAAGAGCTGTCCAGCCTAATCCCACTTTCCAGCTCTAGGTCCGTAGCCCTGTAGGTTACAACATTTCAGGTGCACATCCAAGTACTTTTTAAATGCCATGAGGGTTTGTGCCTCCACTATCCTTTCAAGCAGTGAGCTCCAGACCATCACCACCCTCTGGGTGAAAAAAGTTCCCCATAAACTCCCTCGAAACCTCCTCCCAATTACTTTAAAATATTGCACTCCATCAGTACTGCTGCAGTTTATGATAGTTATGTGATCTGAAATGTTTCTGTACCAAGGACACATACAATTATATTTGACACTGAATCACCAGTTGTCTGTATAATGTACACTGCACAGTGAGTCAGCACAGCCTTCGGTCGCCTGAGGAAGTGTGTGTTCGAAGATCAGGCCCTCAAATCTGGCACCAAGCTTATGGTCTACAGAGCTGTAGTGATACTCAGAGACGCGGACCATGTACAGTAGACACCTCAAATCGCTGGAGAAATACCAACGATGTCTCCGCAAGATCCTGCAAATCCCCTGGGAGATAGACACACCAACGTCAGTGTTCTCGATCAGGCCAACATCCCCAGCATCGAAGCACTGACCACACTCGACCAGCTCCGTTTGGTGGGCCACATTGTCCGCATGCCCGACACAAGACTCCCTAACCAAGCGCTCTACTCTGAACTCCTGCACGGCAAGCGAGCCCCAGGTGGGCAGAGGAAATGTTTCAAGGACACCCTGACAGCCTCCTTGATAAAGTGCAGCATCCCCACAGACAGCTGGGAATCCCTGGCCCAAGACCGCCCAAAGTGGAGGAAAAGCATCCGGGAGGGCGCTGAGCACCTTGAGTCGCATCGCCGAGAGCATGCAGAAAACAAGATCTGGCAGCGGAAGGAGCGTGCGGCAAACCAAACTCCCCACCTACGCTTTCCTTCAACCACTGTCTGTCCCACCTGTGACAGAGACTGTAATTCCCCTATTGGACTCTACAGTCGCCTGAGAACTCACTGAGTGGAAGCAAGTCTTCCTCGATTTCAAGGGACTGCCTATGATGATGACTGCACAGGCAACAAGGAATCACATTTCTACTGAGGTTTGAAACATGAATGATAATCACAAATACGCACTTCCAAAAATCCCTGCAAAGAAATCAAATTAAGTTTGATGCCTCAGTCCCTCTGAGCAACATAAATAATTCTCAACAGGCACGCATCTATCTAACTGAACACCTCAGTCTGTGAACTAGCTGCCTTTCAACATAAACTCCACAAACCTATATTCCTGGGGCAATAGCAGGCTGTTTGGTTATTCAGGAAGCTATATTTTGCAAAAGTATGAGATTCGGTCTAAACTGCTGTTCACAAACTCGAAATGGAGAGAGTGTATTACTTACAGGGCGGTGCTGGTGTATGGAGCAAAATGTGAGAAATCGTGTTCCGTTGCAACCACAAACATCACTCAATGAGCACAAAACTACACACAATATCAGTAGCATCTATGAGAACATACATTCAACTTTAACATCCTTTCTTCAGCCTTTTGGGCATATTTAGCAAATGCTGATGGCACTCTCAACTGATCTGAAGAAAAACTTGCAACCCTCATGTCCTCAGGACATCCCAAAAAACTTCACAGCTAAAGAATTACTTTTGAAGTGTAATCACAGTTATATGTGGGCAAATGTAGCAGCCGAGGTACACACAAGGTTCCACAAATAGCAATGAGATAAATAACTCGTTAATCTACTTGGTTGATGTTAGTTGAGGTAAGCAGCAACCAGGATTTGGGAAGAAGGGGTTATGGGGAGAGGGCAGGAAAGTGGACCTGAGTCCATGATCGGATCAGCCATGATCGTATTAAATGGCGGAGCAGGCTCGAGGGGCCGTATGGCCTACTCCTGCTGCTATTTATGTTCTTATGAAAGGCAAGGATTATTTAAGGACAGTCAGCATGGATTTGTTAAGGGAAGATTGTGTTTGACTAACCTGATTGAATTTGAGGAGGTAACCAAGAGGGTCGATGAGGGTAGTGCATATTGACTTTAGCAAAGGTTTTGATAAGGTCAGACATGGTAGACTGGTCACGAAGCTTAAAGCCCATGGGATCCAGGGCAAAGTTGAATCCAAAATTGGATTAGAAGTAGGAAGCAAAGGGTAATGGTTGATGGATGTTTTAGTGACCAGTGGGGTTCCGCAGGGCTCAGTACTGGGTCCCTTGCTGTTTGTGGTATACATCAATGATCTAGATTTGAATATAGGTGGTATGATTAAGAAGTTTGCAGATGACACTAAAATTGGCTGTGTGGTTGATAATGAAGAGGAAAGTCATGGGCTGCAGGAGGATATCAATCTACTGGTCAGGTGGGCAGAGCAGTGGCAAATGGAATTTAATTCAGAGAAGTGTGAGGTGATGCACTTTGGGAGGGTTAATAAGGAAAGGGTATACACGTTAAGTGGTAGGCCACTTAATAGTGTAGCTGAACAAAGGGACCTTGGAGTGCTTGTCCACAGATCCCTGAAAGTAGCAGGCCAGTTGGATAGGTGGTTAAGAAGACAAAGGCTTGTCTTTATTGGCCGAGGCATAGAATATAAGAACATATTAGAATATGCTTAAATTATGTAATACATGGGTTAGTCCACAGCTGGAGTACTGCTTAGGAAGGATGTGATTGCACTAGGGAGGGTGCAGAGAAGATTTACTAGGAATCTTCCTGGAATGGAGTATCTTAGTTATGAGGACAGATTGAATAGGCTGGGTTTGTTCTCATTGGAACAGAGGAGGTTGAAAGGAGACCTCATTGATGCGTACAAAATATTGAGGGGCCTGGACGTAGTGGATAGTAAGGGCCTACTTCCATTGGTGGAGGGGTCTATTACTTGGGGGCATAGTTTTAAGGTGGTTGGTGGAAGGTTCAGAGGGGATTTGAGGGGGGGCTTCTTTATGCAGAGCGTTGTGGGGATCTGGAACTCACTGCCTGGAAGAGTGGTGGATGCAGAAACCCTCACCACTTTTAAGAGACCGTTGGATGGGCACTTAAAGTGCCGTACCTGCAGGGTTAGAAACATAGAAAATAGGTGCAGTAGGCGGCCATTCGACCCTTCGAGCCTGCACCGCCATTCAATAAGATCATGGCTGATCATTCCTTCAGTACCCCTTTCCTGTTTTCTCTCCATCCCCCTTGATCCCCTTAGCCGTAAGGGCCATATCTAACTCCCTCTTGAATATATCCAATGAATTGGCATCAACAACTCTCTGCGGCAGAGAATTCCACAGGTTAGCAACTCTCTGAGTGAAGAAGTTTCTCCTCATCTCAGTCCTAAATGGCCTACCCCTTATCCTAAGACTATGTCCCCTGGTTCTGGACTTCCCCAACAATCGGGCACATTCTTCCCGCATCTAACCTGTCCAGTCCCGTCAGAATCTTATATGAGGGTTACGGATCTAGAGCTGGTAATTGGGATTGGACTGGATGACCTTTTGTTGACTGGCGCAAATAAAATGGTAAGTAGGCAGGGAATAGAATACGGCCAGGGTGATCTCCTGGACTAGTTTCGATCTGCTGAATGGGTCGGAGAGGAATTTTCCCAGATTTTTTTCCCCTAAATTGGCCTGGGTTTTAAAATCTGGTTTTTGCCTCTCCCAGGAGATCATATGCCTCCGGTTGGGGTGGAGTGTAGAATGTTTCAGTGTAAGGGGTGTTGCAGTTGTGTGGGGTGCACTGGTTGGGCTGGGTGCCTTTCCACCATTGTTCATAGGTTTATATGTAACCTGCAGGGCTGCTGACCGAGGGCTGTGCGACTCTATTAGCCGTCGCGGACACGATGGGCTAAAATGGCCTCCTTCTGCGCTGTAAATTTCTATGTCTATGTTTTAGAACGCCCTAGTCTTCTTCAAATAGTGCCACAAGATCGGTTACATCCAGGCAGAAGGAGCCTCGGTTCAAAAGACAACATCTCTGACAATGCAGCACTCCCTCAGTATGGCACTGAAGTGAGACTTGATCCCACAAACTTCTGACTGAGAGGCAAGAATGCAACTAAGTGAAGAATCGACAAGAAGTCTTGTAGCTTCAACAATATGACTATTGATTCTGACAATGTTGGGCAGCAGAATTTAAATTTGCACTTAAACCAAAGCACCTTGTGTCCACGACTGTTCCCAATGGCACCAAGTTTCAGGAACTTTGCTTACATTCCAATGCGATCATCAAACCAACATAACTCAAATAGAGCAACCAAAGGATGTTACAACCAACCAGTTTTTTCAGCAGTTTGATTCCTAAAAGGTTATTGGTGGTAACACTTTCCAGCCTTTACACAAGGCTTGTCCACCAACTTTGTTAGGGGAAAAACAAAAAGTTCACAAGAGCTCCACTGCCCACTAAAAACAGTCCTGCAAACTGAGGCTGGTGCAACACCAGATCAATCGGAGCCTTATTTCATCCAGATTAAAAAAACATCGCACAAGTCCATCAGCTACATTTTCAGATCAAGACCATACCACAACAAAAAACCGAGCAGACCATTACAAACACTGGACTCCATTGTAAAATTAAAAGGCCAATATAATCCACGTGCAGCTTCCTCAAAAAAGGTCTTCTGGTTCTCGAGCTTTCCGCCAATGGGAATGGTTTCTCTCTATCTACTCTGTCTAAATCATGATGGGTCTGATCAGAATAAATAGATAGAAACTGTTCCCATTAGCGGAAGGGTCGAGAACCAGAGGACACAGATTTAAGGTGATTGACAGAAGGACCAAAGGTGACTTAAAAAAAAAAAAGTTTTTCTTTCAAAGTTACGATCTGGAATGCACTGCCCGAAACGGCAGTGGAGAATGATTCAATCGTGGCTTTCATAAGGGAATTTAATAAGTACCTGAAGGAAAAGAAACTGCAGGGCTATGAGGAAAGAGCGGGGGAGTGGGACTAGCTGAAGTGCTCTTGCAGAGAGCCGGCACGGGCTCGACAGGCTAATTGGCCTCCTTCTGCGCTGTAACCATTCATTGGGCCCAAATTTGGCCTACCCGTTTTTTACTTCCTAGGGTGAAAATGGCGCCGAAAAGATCTCCCCGGATTCTGGCCGCTCTGTGGCCTCTCCCATGGCTTGGCACGGCGTGATCTGCCCATTAGGGGGCGGAGCTAGGGCCCTGCACGAAAAACAGTGCTGGTAGCTCAACGCATGCACACTGGAGGTTTTACGCATGCGCAGTAACTCTTGCCCCCAGCCGGAGAGTCCACGGAGAGAGAAGTCAGTCCACGGAGAGAGAAGTCAGTCCACGGAGAAAGAGAAGTCAGTCCACGGAGAAAGAGAAGTCAGTCCACGGAGAGAGAGAAGTCAGTCCACGGAGAGAGAGAAGTCAGTCCACGGAGAGAGAGAAGTCAGTCCACGGAGAGAGAGAAGTCAGTCCACGGAGAGAGAGAAGTCAGTCCACGGAGAGAGAGAAGTCAGTCCACGGAGAGAGAGAAGTCAGTCCACGGAGAGAGAGAAGTCAGTCCACGGAAAGAGAAGTCAGTCCACGGAGAGAGAAGTCCTGGAAGTCTTCGGAGAGAATTCCTCGGAGAGAAGTCCCGGAAGTCGGCGGAGAGAAGCCCTCGAAAGGGAATCAGAGTCGGAGAGGAGTCGGAGTCGGCCCACTGACTTCCCGGACCAAGTTAGGAAGGTAGGACTTAAGTTTTCTTTTTCTTTTTAATTTATTATTGATAGTTTTTATGCTTCTTGAATGTTGTTGTGAAGGTGTTTAATGCTTTTTGCAAGGTCCTCTCCGCTTCCCTTCCCCCCCACCCCCGGCTACCTGCATCAATTTCTTAACTCTCTGCAAGGGTTTTCTGTGCGGCCACAAGTGGCCACATACGCTGGCCTAAGTTAGTTTGGAGCAACTATTAACTGTCCAAACTGGCTTAAAATGGCCAAAACGGGCGTAGGTGGCTGGTACGCCCCCTTTTGAAAAAAAAACGAAACAAAAAAAAAATCCCAACTAACTCACTTACACTGGCGCAAATTAAATGTGCAGAATGGGGATTTTTAAGATACTCCAGAAAAATCAAGTTGCTCCAAAAAAAAAACGGAGCAACTCCTGGGCAAATTTGGGCCCTATGAATCTAACCTCACATAATCTAGACTGACACTTGGGTGCAGCACTGAGGGAATGCTGCATTGTCGGAGGTGCCGTCATTCGGATGCGGTGTGAAGTTGAAGCCCCCTCTGCCTATTTAGTGCTCACGTGGGTGGAAAAGATCCAGTGGCATTAGTGTGTGCGCACACACGTCTGACATTTCAGATAGATGTGTAATTTGTCGAGGCCGCAGAGATATATTGTGCAACATCCTCGCTTCCCATGCTGGTGCAATGGGAGGTTCCCTTCTGAGACAGAGACAATGTTGGAGGAAGAGGAATTTAACCTGCAGCTGCACGCGACCAGAGAGTGCTCTATCGGAATACACTAGGGTTCCGGAGATGGCAGAGCTATTCCATTCACCAGCATTAGTGTCCCTCACAGTGGATATGCACAGGGAAAAAACAATCTAAATATGAAATGACATGAATCACAGCCCTGAGAATGCAGTCACATTACATACTGGGCAAACAAAATAACTGCATAACTGTCTCATCAATATTCGCAGTCATACAGCAGTACAAGAACAGTCTGTCACTTACCAAGCGTTCTCACCATTCAGGATTTTACATTGCTTCGCATACAAGTATGATGGAAGACCTGTGGGATAGGGAGAACACATTATATAGGTACCAATGAAAAATTATTACACAAGGAAACTTTTTTTTTAATTCAAAAAAAAAATAGACTGATTCGAACAATCAATTCAGGACATGTTTAGTACAACTACAAGAAACAAGAAACACAGCTGCTAGTATCTTGCCTGGGCTCATCTGCATTTAACCATTGGGAGGGTTCAGCATAGAGACCAGGATCTTTTACCAAATTTATAAGGCAGAGCAGGTGCTGCCAGAAGGGAACACAGATTCGAGGCGGCGCTCCCTCCAACACAGCATTAAGTAATGGATCCTTCGCACTGCTGCTCCTTGCTGGAGCTCTACAGTCAGCTCACTCTGGCCAACCGCCAGGATCCGTCAGCCATTCAGAAAAAGTATAAGCTCGCAAGTTGCTTCAACCGTCTCCAAGTAAATAAACAGAAACTGCGGCCGTGATGTCCTTTATCAGCTTTTCTAGTCCCCAAAGCTGACTTGCTTTCTAAAACACTTGTGTTTCTATCTTGCCTTTCCCCGGCCACATCTGCACGACTACTGGAAGGAGACACGTGGTAGCAAACACTAAAAAGGTAAATTTAGTGTTGGAGGAGGGCAGATGTGCCGTGTGTGTTTTGTTATTATTCCGGTTCTTTCCAGGGGAGTCAAGGATTATGGGGAACATGCAGGAAAGCGGAGTTGAGGCCAAGATCAGATCAGCCATGATCTTACTGAATGGCGGAGCAGGCTCGAGGGGCCGGATGGCCTACTCCAATTCCTTATGTTGTGTCTCTTGCACTGAATGTACTTTGCATGACAGAGAAACAAGAGGTGAACTGCAATTCAACAAGTCTTCTGCTGTTGAGATGACTGATTTTACATCTTGCCTTTGCTGATTAAGTCTGTAAGCCACTAGTAAATTTGCAACAGAAAAGTTAAAACCATTTACTATACAATATATATACACATTAGGGAAGCACAGACGTCGGGTTTAGCAACAAGAGTACAATTACTGTATAAATGATGATTTTGCTAAACTTTACATTTAGTTACTGCCCCTCCAGAGTGCGATGGCAGGTGACCTCCTCCCCCAAGGTCTCTGCTGTTGACAATGCAAGCACGAGAGTCGATGTGGAACAGCTCCTCACCTTGGATTTATATCCTGTCCTGTTCCCCCTCCCCCACACCCACATCCCCCCAGGAACCGTTTGCCCCATTTAACACCTTCCCCAAGGGGTCTGTCTGGTGTTAAGAAATGGGCAAATTAAGAGACACAAACCTGACTCATAGCCCACTGCCAAATCATCACACCACTTGGACCCCAGATTTAAATCGAATTATTAAAAAAAAAACATTGTTCCTTTAAAATTCGAGCATCAGTGATTGGAAAGAAAAGAGAAAATGGGATTGAGAAGAGCCCGTCCCAACACCCCATCCTGGAACTTGGGTTCATTCAGGACCCAGTCAGACCATTTCCATCTCCACTCTGTCAGGGCATCAAATCCCAACTCATAAAATATTTAAATCTTTTCATTTACTTTTTTTAAAATTCAAATTCATTTCCACTGTACTAAGTGGCAGACCACTGAATTTTTAGCATTAATTGTAGAACAATGCACATAACAGGGAACGGTAGCATAATGGTAATGTTACTGGACTAGTAATCCAAAGGCCTGGACTAACGATCCGGAGACATGCGTTCAAATCCCACCACGGGCAGCTGGGGAATTTAAATTCTGTTAATTAAATAAATCTGGAATTAATAAAAAAGCTAGTATCAGTAAAAGGTGAGCATGAAAATACCAGGTTGTCATAAAAACCCATCGGGTTCACTAATGCCCTTTAGGGAAGGAAATCTGCCGTCCTTACCCGGTCTGGCCAATGTGTGACTCCAGACCCACAACAATGTGGTTGACTCTTAATTACTCTCTGAAATGGCAGCTGACCAGCACCTTCTTGAGGGCAATTAGGGATGGGCAATAAATGCCAGCCTTGCCGGCGACACCCACATAGACATAGAAGAAACATAGAAACATAGAAAATAGGTGCAGGAGCAGGCCATTCAGCCCTTCTAGCCTGCACCGCCATTCAATGAGTTCATGGCTGAACATGAAACTTCAGTACCCCATTCCTGCTTTCTCGCCATAACCCTTGATCCCCCGAGTAGTAAGGACTTCATCTAACTCCCTTTTGAATATATTTAGTGAATTGGCCTCAACTACTTTCTGTGGTAGAGAATTCCACAGGTTCACCACTCTCTGGGTGAAGAAGTTTCTCCTCATCTCGGTCCTAAATGGCTTACCCCTTATCCTCAGACTGTGACCCCTGGTTATGGACTTCCCCAACATTGGGAACATTCTTTCTGCATCTAACCTGTCTATAGAAACATGAACGAATAAAACAAAAAGGAAAAAGAAGCCTATTGAAAGAACGCAGGGCTAATAGATGGAACTGAATTGAAGAGATTTCGCCATCGAAGCAGTGCAATACTAATGGCCTCATGAAATGTCGCCACAGTGAGTAATCACAAAGGACACACGTGAAGTGAATTGCTCTGAAAACTGACTCAAAGAATCAACGATTTGCTTGAGTGTTGGTAGGGGAATACCGGTGAAACGGAGCAGCGCAAGTCATGTCAGTCACTAGGAGAACTGTCTTTCCATCCAGAGAGCGAGAGAGTCATCAAGAGCCATACTGTCATTTTCAGCTCAATCTCAATTGAGAATGGTACACAGTTCCACAGCTGTAATGCCAATCCTGATCAACAATGCAAATACAGGTGATCAAGCATGGTCACATATACATAGACT
The DNA here is from genome assembly GCF_044704955.1 of Pristiophorus japonicus. Lineage (NCBI taxonomy): Eukaryota > Metazoa > Chordata > Chondrichthyes > Pristiophoridae > Pristiophorus > Pristiophorus japonicus. The sequence continues at coordinate 215,004,793 of NC_091983.1, read as the reverse complement.
CGACGGCAAAATGCCACCATTAAATCCAGCGATCCACATTACACAGATTTCCGTCCAATGAAAATAGAGTATGCAATACAGACACAGTCATAAAACAAACTGCATGCAAAAACAATTAGAACATTGCCCTCATCTCATCTGCCGATCATCTATAAAGCTCCCATTGCACGAAGCACAGCAAGTAGATTAATTCACCACAGGATAGCTGCAGCGCACTTCATTTTGTGGCCAATTCACTAACTAATTTGGTCTCGTACTGCATTCTGGTTGAAGGACGCTGAATCCTGGTGAGCTGCTGTGCAATAAGCCACACATTATTAGCCCCTGTAATGTATTTGCTTCATGGGTTCTTTGCTTAAAAATTCATAGCAACACATTGCTATTAAGAACTTGTTTGTTCAACCTTTGCTCATAAACTATCACACTACACATTACCAATCCATTCACCAGGCTCACAACCACCTGCCTCATCGTGGATCTCCTGAACCCAACTGGCTGGGGTTTTATTGAGTCTTGTGAACATCACATGACTGGCTAAGCCGCTCCCAACTCAACAGTCTACAACTCTTGTGTTATAAAGTGGAGAGAGCTGGTTTGAGCGAATTGCTGCTTAACACCTGCTAACTCCCAAAGAAAGCTAGCTCCTTCGAGCCGGAATTGAACCAGCGCCCTAAGGATGATTTTGCTTTGTATTACACTACAGTCCTCCGCTCTACCAACCGATGAGCATACTCATAGGTGCATACATTACAGCACCTTTGTGACTATGCATCATGGCGATCAGCCAGTGCAGACACAACGTACAGAACATGGAAGTGCCTGGGAGAGAATCACACAAGTTCCAACAAGAAGAACAGTACGCACCATAATAAAGCGACATTGGAGTGAGCTGTAGGACTGTAATCTAATAGAGGTCAGATTTTGTCAAAATAAAACAGTTTCTAAAAAGACCAATACCCACGATCTGAAACCAAACACTAGTCGACAGCCTTTAACTTACTGCCCATTAACCACTACTTTACACTATTATTAATGGGCTTTTGAAAAATTCTGTTCAACATCTTCTGTTCAAAATGTTCAAAGTGCCTGTAGCGGTTCTCACTGGACTCCATCTCCTTGATACATAATGATGATCACATAAAATGTACTTGTGCTGCACAACATTAGAAAATTATATGGCCAAGATTTATTGCCTGGTAGCTTCGCCAGGATTTTGAGAGAACTGAAATGCATTAGAAGACTGCAACCGAGCCTCAGGATTTAAGAAGTAGTTACAAGCCTCGCTTTTTCTAACCTTCATTAGATTAGAACCCTGTAATTCACTGTATGGTATAACAGCACTGTAGTTGGGAACAAGGAGAATAGGAGCAGAGGAAATGCTGGACAAAAAAAAAAAGACAAAGATCCCTCTAGTTCGCCTTCCACCATCCTGGCCCTTGCAGAATACAGTGATAATGATGTTGTTGACTAATCATAGCAATTAATCTCCAGCAATTAGTCTGCAACAGACCCAGACATGACACAAGAAAAAAAAAGTGATGGAGAGCTTTGGGTGCCATTGATCCCAAGTCATCCGTTCCTAATAAGCTTGTCACACTCACCAAATGCCATGTCGAAATTACTCATTGTATCCCAAAAATATTATTTTCTGAAAGAAACTAGGTAAACTAGTGCAGTAGTAGTGTCTATATTTTGAAGTACAGGGCTTGGTTTATTGAAGTTATAGGATTGGATGTTATAACAACAAAGGTCTGGTATTGCTCGTGTTTTAATGGCCTTTGATGCTGGGCCACATACTGATTCAGCGGTAGAATAAAAACTCGGGAATTTAAAAAAAAAAAAGGGCTGGTAGGGAAATAACAATGGTGGAAATACACAGGTCAGGCAGCAACTGGAAATAGAAATGGCAGATTAACATCTCAGGTGTGCACCCTTCATCAAGGGTGCGCAGCCAAAAGGTCACAACCGCACTTTTCTCTTCTCGAGCACTGACTGGTACGCCATGCATTTACAGTTCTACTTCAGTATAAAGCTCAAGTCAGTCAAGCCCTCAAAGTGCATCACGAATGTGGTCAACACTTCGACCTGATCCCGCTGTTCATTCCAAGATCACGAGCCACTGTTGATGCACCAAGCCAAAACAAGTTTAACACGCACCAGTTCACTCTCCTGTGGATCTCTTCCAAACACCACCATTACTCAGAATTCTAAATTAAAAGTGTAAACCTAATAGTGTTTCTAATCATTTGATAAGACCGTGAAATGATTTCCTGCTGTCCATCACTTATTACAGGGGCACGGTAGCACAGTGGTAACGTTACTGGACTAGTAATCCAGAGGCGTGGACTAACTATCCGGAGACGTGAGTTCAAATCCCACCACGGCAGCTGGGGAATTTAAATTCAATTACTTAAATAAATCTGGAATATGAAACTACCGGATTGTTGTAATAATCCATCTGGTTCACTAATGCCCTTTAGGGAAGGAAATCTGCCGTCCTTGCCTGGTCTGACTTATATGTGACTCCAGACTCACAGCAATGTGATTGACTCTGAAATGACCCAGCAAGCCACTCAGTTGAATTTAAGGTGGTGGCTCACTATCACCTTCGAGAGAAATTGGGGATGGGCAAGAAACGCTGGCCTTGCCAGCGATGCCCACATCCAATGAATTTAAAAAAAAATCATATTTGCAGCACAGGAACAGACCATTCGGCCCAGCTGGTGTTTCTGTTCCACATTACCTCATCTCACCCCATCAAAACATTTTTATTAAACAGATTGTTTTCATTTTAAGTGGGTTTGGATTTATTTTTTGTTTTGTTTGGCTTGTGGGCCAGCAGAGGCTGCCAGTATAGAGATCTGTTGGTGTGTACCACGTCCTTGATGCACAAAAACATTTGCAGAGGGGATTAGTGAATGCAGAGTCACTGCTGTGGTGGAGGAAATCTGTAGCTTCACTCTTGTAGTTAGTGGGAGTCTGCAGTACTCAGGCAATCATTACTTGCTATGTATGGTCTAATGAAGCCAGTGGTTACCATTAAAATGAAGTCAGAACTACCATTGTTGCCAAGTCTGGAAATGTCAGATCAGAAATAAATTAGCATTTCCTTGCTTTGTGGTGAGAGCTGAGTTTGAAGGTTACCTGCAGTGCATCGTATTTGCTGGGGGGGGGGTTAAAAAAAAACAACAGCTTGAGGATTTTCTTTTCCGGTGTAATATTTAAGCGTACGGGGTTTTAGTGCCTTCCTGGGTTCTGTGGTAAACACCAACAGCTGAAAGCAGTTCCTTAAGACATCTTCACTGTGCTACAATCGTTTATTCCTTTAATTGCTAAAAAAAAATCAAGGCATTATTTCCAAAAACATAGTCCTTGCTTCGAAGAACATAAGAAATAGGAGCAGGAGTAGGCCATTCAGCCCCTTGCACCTGCTCCGTCATTCAATAAGATCATGGCTGGTCTGATCATGGCCTCAACTCCACTTCCCTGCCCACTGCCCAAAACCCTTTACTCCCTTTTGGACACAGAGTCAATATCTAAGCAAAGAAACGCCCTGCTCTGCCCTTATGCTGATGGTTTGGTGCCAGTGTCATTCAGCGACAGCACCATCCCAGTCTATCAATGCACATCGCATGTCTGTTGCCTCATGCTCATTCCCCATTCATTCTGCCAATAAGCACCAATCTTGGAAGGCTATGACCAATCAGTTTTATCTCCACTACTGCAATGCCTGCAGAGTCACTTCTCTTTATAATGTCACCTTCCTCGACTTTAATGAGCTGCCTTACCACTTCAACAGTTCGAAGTGCAATGTGTGGATCTGCAAGATCTATTGCTAGTGCTACATACCTACCACCCACGGTTGGTTTTCCTATGATTTAAAAAATATATATTTCACACCCACACAGAGAAGTTCACGTAAAAGGCTCCATTTTGACTTCATGCTAATATTATTTGCCTTCCGCACACAAATGAGGTGTTCCTGAAGTTGCCAGAGATGTGTCCTTGCTCTCATCTCATTCTTTCAATTATCTCTGTAGTCGCTCCCATATCCCAAATGTTGCCGATTCCAGTTTTAAGTCAAACCCTCCTTTATCTCATCGGTCATGTTCTTTTTAAAAAAAAATGCAAGACTGTCAAAGACAATGTTTGAATTTCACACTAGCTTGAGCTCTCCTGAAAATAAAATAAAGTGCTTGAAATCATCAGAGTCTATTTGAAAAACTTTTAAAATTGAGTTTTTAAGCATAAGATTGTGGGTCTTCAACCCCGAGTGTCTCCTCGCATCGTGGAAAAGAAAAAGTTAAAGCAAGTAAAAAAACTGATAAGTCCTTACTATACAGTATAAATGCACACGAGGTTCATGCTTGAGAGAAGGTCACTGTGACCTGTCCTTTATTCCACAGCACTCAAGTGATGAAGGTGGGTGGAGCTTCCCCTTTTATATCCGAAGGTCCAGGTTAGGAGTGTCTCCCACCTAGTGGTCATTGTTGTCACAGTGTACAACTTAGGTCAGTTTATACATGGGTTACAATGCTGGTTGAATACATGACATCCCCTCCCCCCCAAAGTCTTATTGGGATCACAGGTTGAGTCTCTCTGGTGGTTTACGCTCTCTTGTAGAGCGCCTGAGTTGGGACTCCGGTTGTTGGGCGCTGGCCTGAGTGTCTGCTGTTTGCGGTGCCTCAGGCCTGTCCAGACTGCCCACAGTGATTGGGTTCTCCTCCCTTTGGTTCCTGTGTGCGGTCACCTGTGGTGGAGTGAACTCTACATCGTGTTCTTCCTCTGCTTCTTCTATGGGGTTGCTGAACCTCCTTTTTGTTTGATCCACGTGTTTGCGGCAGATTTGTCCATTGGTAAGTTTAACTACCAGAATCCTATTTCCCTCTTTGGTTATCACAGTGCCTGCGAGCCATTTGGGCCCTGCAGCGTAGTTGAGGACAAAAACAGGGTCATTTACATCAATACATCATGTCCTCGCATTCCTGTCATGGTAGTCATATTGTGGCTCGCGCCTGCTCTCAACAATTTCTTTCATGATGGGGTGTATAAGGGATAGCCGGGTTTTGAGTGTCCTTTTCATTACATGGCTAGTGGGAGTCTGCTGAGTGCATCGGCGCAGTTTTCGGTGCCCGGTCTGTGCCAAATAGAGTTGTCATAGGCAGCTAACGTGAGTGCCCACCTCTGTATGCGGGCCGATGCATTTGCATTTATGGCCTTGTTGTCGGCCAAAAGGGACGTTAGGGGTTTGTGATCTGTCTCCAGCTCAAATTTCCTGCCAAACAGGTACTGGTGCATTTTCTTTACCGCATATACACATGCGAGCGCCTCCTTTTCTACCATCCCGTGGCCCCTTTCTGCCTGTGACAGACTTCTGGAGGCATAAGCTACCGGCTGTAACTGACCCTTGGCATTGACATGCTGCAACACACACCCGACACCATAGGACGATGCATCGCACGTTAAAACAAGTTTCTTACATGGGTCATATAGCGTTAACAGATTGTTAGAACATAACAAATTGCGTGCTCTATTAAAAGCCCTTTCCTGGCTGTCCCCCCAGACCCATTCGCGACCTTTGCGTAGGAGCACTTGTAGCGTCCGGGTTTATGTGAATCACTACCTTGGCCCCCATGAAAGTGCCAATGCCGGGTTGAAATAATGAGTCAAATTTGTCCAGGACCGGTGAACATGATACTCGCTCCACAGAGGAAATTGCATTGACATCGCCCCATTTCCAGTTCATGACAGCAAGCCAACTCCTTCCCAGTAGTGCGAGACCGTCCCCTGGGACAATCCAGAGTGGCAACCTGTTCTCCGAATCTTTGTGGATCACGACTACCATGGCGCTGCCTAGCACCGGAATGATCTGCTTTGTATATGTCCGTAGCTATGCGTCAATCGGCGATAATTTTGGCCTCCTGGCCTTGGACGCCCACAACTTTTCGAACTGCTTGATACCCATCAGGGACTGGCTGGCCCCTGTGTCTAGCTCCATTGATACTGGGATGCCATTGAGGAGCATTTTCATCATTATCGGTGGCGTCCTGGTGTATGAACTGTATATGTGCTCCACCTGAATTCGCTGAACTTCAGCTTCCAGCGATTTCCCCCAGTGTACATTTCAGTAGGTATTTTGCTCACCTCTGCAAACTCCGGCTGAGTGTGTGCCTCCACGCCTCCAACAAGAGCTGCTGTTGGAAACAAAAGGTCCTTTGCCAGTTGATCGTCCCTGACTGCCCCTGTTATTGTCTTTGAGTGTGCCATTAACAGGTGTTGATGGCCCCATTACTGGCCGCATTGTCCCTTGCAATGGCGTGAATCGCCGTTCAGCTTGCCATTGTCTCTATCGAACACCCCCTCTGGGTTCGACTACATGTTGGGGCATGCCCGACTGCCCTGTCTGCCTGGAGAACTGTGTGTTGCTTTAACAATGTTGAATCTCTGTCCCAACCATTCCTTAATACAGTACCTCTCGTCTGTTCTGATCGTGGCCATGCTCGCGTGGTTTAAATCCCAGTTTCTCGTCGCCATTGATATGTCCTTACTATACAGTATAAATGCACACGAGGCCCATGCTTGAGAGGTGGTCAGTCTGTGACCTGTCCTTTATTCCATAGCACTCAAGTGATGAAGATGGGCGGAGCTTCCCCTTTTATACCTGAAGGGCCAGGTTAGGAGTGTCTCCCACCTAGTGGTCATTGTTGTCAGTGTGTACAACTTGGGTCAGATTATACATGGGTTGCAATGCTGGTTGAATACATGACATAAACAGTCGTGCAGCTATAACCTTGCTTTCTTTTGAAATGGGGGCCAGCTTCTTTGTACAACACCCCAAATCATTCACAATAGGGATAAAGAAAACATGCCATCAATCAGTTGCAGCTTTTTGGCAGATGAACATGAGCTGCCAACTTCCAGCACGGGGATGCGTTTTGAACTAAACAATTGAATTGTGTATCAAACAATGTGGTTTTGAAACACCCATTAACCAATCATGCATCCTCAAGCTTTTCGTAGACCAATAGTTCAAAGCCGCTGGAAATACTAACATACACTGCTCCTTGGGCCACCACCCTCCCAAAACCATGTCGTACACTTGCTCTTCCATCAGGTTCCCAGCATTCTATTTTACATTCACAACACGTGGTCTAGGAAACAATTCATATGAAGAGATGCAATGCAGAAGTGTTATATGAAGCATCAATGAGTTTCTGAAATAATGGATGCTGTGGCTAGTAATGTCCCATTACTAATAGCCACCCTGGGAGGACAGAATCACCAACATCAGCGTTCTCAACCAGACCAACCACCCCAGCATTGAAGCACTGACCACACTCGACCAGCTCTGATCACACGGGTGGGCCACACTGTTCACATGCCCAAAGCGCACGCTGTACTCGGACCGCCGACCTGGCAAGCAAGCTGCAGGTGGGCAGAGGAAACATTTCAAGGACACCCTGATAAAGTGCAACATCCCCACCGACACCTGGGAATCCCTGGCTCAAGACCGCCCTCAATGGAAGAAGAGCATACAGAAGGGCGCTGAGCACCTCGAGTCTCGTCACCGAGAGCATGCAGACATCAAGCGCAGGCAGGAGCGTGCGGCAAACCAGACTCCCCGCCCACCCTTTCCTTCAATGACAGTCTGCCCCACCTGTGACAGAGACTGTAATTCCCGTATTGGACTGTTCAGTCACCTGAGAACTCACTGAGTGGAAGCAAGTCTTCCTCGATTTTGAGGGACTGCCGATGATGAATGTCCCATTACCATCCACTTTTGCATCACCATCCCTTTCATTGTTCAATCACTCCTGCCTTCCACCCTATCACACCCTTTTGTTCTTTCCTCCAGCCCCCATTCCCTGCCTCTGTACTTGTTGAAAACCTGTTACATCTATAACATTTTGCAGTTCTGATGAAAGGTCATCGACCTGAAACGTTAACTCTGTTTCTCTCTCCACAGATGCTGCCTGACCTGCTGCGTATTTCCTGCAGTTTGTTTTTATTCCAGATTTCCAGCATCCGCAGTATTTTGCTTCTATATTTGCGTGGCTGGTAATGTGTTCGCTTAAGGAAGGGCACCATTTTGTTCCATTCTCTTCAATAAAAGAGGACAGCTGAAGTTCAGTGGCCCATATCTCTAATACTAAGAAAGTAGCGGTTGAGGGAAATGATCAGGTTTGCAAATGATAAAGTAATGCAAGAAAGTTAGAATGGTAGAGGATGCTCGACTACTGCCGCACATTTAAATAAAAAGACAGACTTGTATTTATATAGCACCTTTCATGACCTCAGGATGTCCCAAAGCACTTTACGGGCAATGAAGTACTTTTGAAGTGTAGTCACTGTTGGAATGTAGGGTGCGTTGGGGGATTGGGCCAGTGACTGGCAAATTATATTTAACTTAGCACGTCAGCAGGTTAAATACTGAACATACAAAACACCCTTCAGGGAAAAACTAAAGCCAGCGGTGAAAGAAAGATCTGAGCTATTTAGTGCATTAATCTCTGAAGGTTCATGACCAATGCCGTGAAGCTATCGCTAAAATGAATAGGGTTCGAGGGTGTATTTACAGGTCAATTCACTATAAAACAAAGCATATTATTGTGTCCTTATTGTGACCTTGGTGAGAATACTGTGTCCAGTTTTGGTCTCCTCTCAGGATGTGTGATCGAGGCTTCGGGAAGGGTGCAGAGGAGCCCTGCTGATTAATGCCCAGTTTAAAGCATCTCAGTTAGCCAGATAAGCTCCAAGAGCTGGGGCCTCTACAATTTAGACTTGGGGGTGATTTGATCAAGGTTTGTAAGATGATGAAGGGCCTAGATTATGTTTGTCTCGATCAATTGTCAACTGGATAGGTTAGGAAGGACCAGGTGTCACTCTTACAAGTTATGCAAGGGCAGAACTAGGTTAGATGTTAGGCAGTTCTTCTATAACCGCCCCACCCCCAGAGAATAGTGGATCTACGCCAGCTCGCACATGGAATGCTGATTCACTTCATTCCTTCAAGTGGGAGCTAAACCTGTTTCTGGCTGGGGCCGAGAGCATTTCATACAAGAGGAAGTACCTTGTAATGTTGATCGGGGCTAAGGTGGTCTCCGGGACTAATTTTGATTGGCTAAGGGAGTCGGACAGAAATTTCACAGACTTTTGTTCCCCCCTATTTGACCAAGGTATTTATCTTGTTTTTTTGCCTCTACCAGGTGATTACGTGGCTCTGGGTGAGGTAGGGAGTGCATGTAATGTGAGGCACATCTGTATGTGACAAGCTGAATGGATCAGAGTTTTTTCCTGCGCCTTATTTATTGTATGTTCGTAGTTACATTTGCAGCTGTTGTGTTTTATTTTGGGTAGAATGGAGCCAGTGTTCAAATTCTCAATCCTTTCTTTCCCTCCAGTATTCCAGGTCCACGAACACTTTCACAGTCATGCTTTGCTAAGACAGTGCACTGTATACAGTCACTGCAAGTAACATGTGCAAGAGCAGATGACTGTGAAGGCTGATGGCATCTTGCCCACACATCTACATTTCTTTGAACGTGGCTGCCTAATGTGTTCATTTCCTTTTTTTCTGGTTGGTTTAGTGCTTTCGTTCGATGACATCTGTGGGACGATCTTGGAAAAATGGAATGTAGGAAGTTGCATCAATGGAGCAAGTGGCAAAACACCACAACATTCCTTCACAGATTTCAAATTCTTTCCCATTTTGTCTGCAACGAGACAACGAGCGTGAAAATCGCCTAAAACGTGCATTGCTATCCCACATGGCTGCCTTGCTTCATTAACACAGTACAGGCAGTTTGTACATGGCCTTCTTTGACCTCACAAAGGCCATTGACACTGTCAACCGTGAAGGACTATGGAGCGTCGTCCTCTTTTTCAGCTGCCCCCAAATGTTTGTCACCATCCTCCGCCTGTTCCACGACGACATGCAAGCAGTGATCCTGATCAACGGATCCACTACAGACCCAATCCACGTCTGGACCGGGGTCAAGCAGGGCTGCTTCATCGCACCAACGCTCTTCTCCATCTTTCTCGCTGCAATGCTCCATCTCACTCTCAACAAGCACCCCGCTGGAGTGGAACTAAATTATAGAACCAATGGGAACCTGTTCAACCTTCGTCGCCTCCAGGCTAGATCCAAGGTTTTCTCATCCTCTCATCGAACTACAGAACGCGGATGACGCTTGCGATGCGCAGACTCAGAGACCGAACTCCAAACCATCGTCAACACCTTCACTGAGGTGTACGAAAGCACGGGTCTTACACTAAACATCCGTAAGACAAAGGTCCTCCACACCAACCTGACCCCGCCACAAAGCACTGCCCCCTGATCATCAAAATCCACGGTTCGGCCTTGAACAACGTGGACCATTTTCCATATCTCGGGAACCTACCATCAAGTAAGGGCAGACATCGGTGATGAGGCCCAACACCACCTCCAGTGTGTCAGCGCAGCCTTCGGTCACCTGAGGAAAGAGTGGTTGAAGACCAGGACCTCAAATCTGGCACAAAGCTTATGGTCTACAGGGCAGTTGTGATACCAGCCCTCCTATGTGGCAGAGACATGGCCTATATACAGTAGACACCTCAAAGCTGGAGAAGTACCACCAGCGCTGCCTCCGCAAGATCCTGCAAATGCACTGGGAAGATAGATGTACCGTCAGTGTTCTCGATCAGGCCAACATCCCCAGCATGGAAGCACTGACCACACTTGACCAGCTCCGTTGGGCGGGCCACATCGTCCGCATGCCCGACACGAGACTCCCAAAGCAAGCGCTCTATTTGGAACTCCCACACGGCAAGCGAATCCCAGGTGGGCAAAGGAAACACTTGAAGGACACCTCGATAAAGTGCAACATCCCCACCGGCACCTAGGAATCCCTGGCCCAAGGCCACCCAAAGTGGAGGAAGAGCATCTGGGAGGGGGCTGAGCACCTCGAGTCTGGCCATTGAGAACATGCAGAAACCAAGCACAGGCAGTGGAAGGAGCGTGCGGTAAACCAGGCTCCCCACCCACCCTTTCCTTCAACAACTCTCTGTCCCACCTGTGACAGAGACTGCAATTCCCGCATTGGACAGTACAGCCACCCGAGAACTCACTTTTAGAGTGGAGGCAAGTCTCAGTTTCGAGGGACTGCCTATGATGATGACGACGACGACAGGCAGTTAGAGTTAAAGCAGTTCAAAACATTTTTGCCCAGTAAATAGCAGGCTGGTAACGGCACAGTGAAAAACAGGGCATCTGGGATCTGATTGAACAGGGAAACCAACTGTGCATTTCCTTAACCAATCAGATTGAAGGATTATGAAATAAACAGCACCAGGACGGAGAAGGAAATGTAAATTTGAATAGATGAATTCAATGTCAAATCAGATACAGAAAGGATAAGCAGAGAGGAAAAGAAAGATTGGATTGAGAGAGAAAAATGTATTTTACTTTTTAAAAGATTTAACCTTTTTAAAAATCTCCAACAATGAATACCTGAAGGAATGAGCCTCCACACTTTAGTTCATTTTCAGGGCCAGAGAGGTTGTTTGACAGTAATTAACACTCATCACGTCGTTAAAATGACGAGACTTAACGTTCTGTGACGAGTTTAGTTCGTATCCACCGCGCAAATACAGCAACATCACGCCATTCAACGCATTGCAATGGTGAGGCAGACAGTGAGATTACGTTTTCGAGAAGCATCGCAACTTGCGGACAGCAATGTTTGGAGATTTGCATTTAACCGCGGATCTGCCCCTCGCCTGAAGCTGCTGTACAATCGGTGCATAAACAACAGTAGGCGCCATTCATGGCACTGTTGTTTTGACAGTAAATTCTGGCCTATTAAGTTCACTGTTTTTGAAGGGTTCAGCCATTATTACATTTTGGTGGGCGCTTCGTCCAATAGTTCACAATACTCTGGGGCTTGGGTGCTTCTAATCTCAAGTTTGGCTTAAGGGTGGCTAACTTTACACTCATGTCTAATAAAATGTGAACACCGAGGCAAGTTAAATTCCTTGCTTACATCTACATCTCTAGCATTTGAAAGATCTGAATCATCCCTTTTCAAGTTTCCTTTCTCCAGTGAAAGGAAGTTCATATTTGCCAATCTTTCTTTGAAATGTCTGTCATAGGAACAGGAGGAGGCCATTCAGCCCCTCGAGCTTGTTCTGCCACTCCATTAGATCATGGTTGATCTGTACCTCTCATCCATGTCTTTGTTACCTCTAGACTTGACCATTCCAATGTACTCCTGGCTGGCTCTTTCTCTCTCTCTCGTAGGATTGATTGTGAGAGACAGAGAGACAGAGAGAGAGAGAGAGAGAGAGAGAGACAGAGACACAGAGAGAGAGAGAGAGACACAGACACACAGAGAGAGAGAGAGAGAGAGAGGCACACACACACACAGAGAGAGAGAGGCACACAGAGAGAGAGAGAGAGAGAGAGAGAGAATGAGACAGCCAGAGAGACAGAAAGAGAGACAGACAGAAAGAGACAGAGTATTAGAAATCTTTCTCTCTATGTGGAAAAAGTGCTTCCTGACATCACCCCTGAATGGCTAGCTCTAATTTTGAGACTATGCCTCCTGTTTTCACCCACCAGAGGAAATAGTTTCTCTCTATCAATGCTTTGATCAGCTCGAATATCACACATTGTTTTTCTGAATCCTCTCCAGCCTATTCATAGCCTTTTGAAGGTAGTGTGCGCAATGTGGAAAACCCAGTTCCAAATATGATCCCACCAATGATCTATGAAAAGCATGGGTAGCTTGTTTTGTTTAACACATTTAAATGAATCATACAATCTTAGGCACAGAAGGAGGCCATTCAGCCCATCGTGCCTGTGCTGGCTCTTTGAGCACTGGCTCCCCTGCTCTTTACCCATAGTCATATATATATAATATATATATTATAAAGAGCAACTCAAGTAGCTTGGACAACAACAACCTTGCAAAACACGGTGAATTATAAAGGCAGCCATCACATTCTGGACTGTGCAGGGCAGAAATACACACATACATACATACACATATATATCGAGTCAGGTATCCCAAGTGCTTGTTCACCAGCTGAACCCCCAGATTGGACCAGAGTCCACTGGTATACAGTATTTTTATGTTGTATGAATTCACTTTCTTTTGACAGCAATCCTTACTTTTGACATGACAGGTTAGTGATGTAGGACCTCAAGATATTGTGGCGGGTCAAATGTAGACGAAATCACCTGCCTCCAGATATTACAAACAAATATACCCCATCAATTTTTGTGTTTTAATAACTTGGAATATATTATACACATATGCTATACAAGCACACACAGAAATACTGTTGCCTCTATCCCACGCACTGTTTGTCTAATGACATGAAGTTTAATGAGATGGTGGCATTTCTAGAAAATGTACCAGAGACAAGTACACATCAACTAACCCAACAGTATTAAATACTTTAATTTATAGTTCCTACATATCCACCATTGAGACTCGCACTTATCCATGTAATTATTAACAATGTATCATCTCACGGAGAGTAGTTATTTTTACATGTTGATTCTTCAGCCAGTGATAGCTCGTTTATCATACAATGGAATTTACAATACCTGTCAGTTCCATCATTTATACCACATGATTCCTTTCAGTGCCACAAACAATGCAAAAATTAATAAGCGCAAAGCCACACAAAGCCAAAATTAGAAACTGACGAGCAGCCGCCCTGATGGCAGAGCATTGTGTTCATGAAGATGTTGTATTTCAAACACGAGGTCAGACATTAGTTGGGTCGCTGAAACTGCCCCCAGGTTACGACAGGCAGAGCTGAAGCAACTGCAGTGGGAGAAGGATGGACGATGAAACAAAACAGCACAGAACAGAAAGCAGAACGTTCAGTCAAATGCTGTCAGTCTCTTCTTATAGCTGGAGAGCTGCATTGGTCGGAGTTTGGCAGAAGGAAGCTTCATTAAAGATTCACCATGCATGTCAAATTACGAGATTGGTATCCAGAATTTTGACATGCAAGTCACAATGTATTGGTGGGAGGAGAGTCAGACATCTGACATGAAATAGCTGGGGAATGATGAGTCTTCCCAGCAGAGAATACAGAAGAAGCTCAGAGGCTATTTTTTTCCCTTTATTAAAAAAAATACAATGATGTTTTTTTCCGGTCCCCTGCTCTCCTACGCTGTTCCCTGCCCCTGGCCAAGAAGTGTGGACAGCTTGCTCTCAGTGTCACTTTGTGTTTGGTCACCAAGAGGTATTTGAGCATGCCTCATTACGGCAAACCCGAGACCAAAGACTCAGCACATGGGAAATTCAGCGAAGTAAACGCCTGTCCTACAAATGCCAGACACCACGTGTACCATAAGAACATAACAAAATTGAAGAAGGATTAGGCCACCTGGTCCCTCGAACCTGCTCTGCCATTTAATAAGATCATGGCTGATCTGATCTTGGACTCAGCTCCACTTCCCCGCCCGCTTCCCATAACCCTGTACTCCCTTATCGCTCAAAAATCTGTCTATCTCCGCCTTAAATATATTCAATGACCCAGCCTCAACAGCTTTCTGGGGCAGAGAATTCCACAGATTTACAACCCTCTGAGAGAAGAAATTTCTCCTCATCTCAGTTTTAAATGGGCGGCTCCTTATTCGGAGACTATATCCCCTAGTTTTAGTTTCCCCTATGAGTGGAAATATCCTCTCTGCAGCCACCTTGTCGAGCCCCCTCATTATCTTATATGTTTCAATAAGATCACCTCTCATTCTTCTGAACTCCAATGAGTATAGGCCCAACCTACTCAACCTATCCTCATAAGTTAACCCCCTTATCTCCGGAACCAATCTAGTGAATCTTTTCTGAACAACTTCCAATGCAAGTATATCCTTCCTTAAATCCTTCTTCTTAGGCGGTCCCTCGTATCGAGGATGACTTGTTTCCACACCAAAAAGAGATGAGTTCACAGGTGTTTTGATGAAGGACCTGGTATTCCAGGTCACAAACTACATATTGAAGGGTGGAAGATGTTAGTGCGTGGATTTTTTTATAAAAGCATGTGGTGGCCATTGCACACCAGCCACTACACGGGTTTGACAGAGCTAGATCTTGGTCCAGTGGCAAGGATTAATCAGGACGACTGGAGACCAGCTTTGCTGTACAGACCTAGTGTGCACACATCGCAGTGTGGGCTGGCCCCTGCTGTCCCTGGGCCCTCGCCTCTTCTGTGCCCCTTAAATATGGAGACCAAAACTATACGCAGTACACCAATACCCTGTACAGTTGTAGCAGGACTTCTCTGCTTTTATACTCTATCCCTCTTGCAATAAAGGCCAACATTCCATTTGTCTTCCTGATTACTTGCTGTACCTGCATACTCACTTTGCGTTTCATGCACAAGGACCCCCAGGTCCCTCTGTACTGTAGCACTTTGCAATTTTTCTCCATTTAAATTATAATTCGATTTTCTATTTTTCCTGCCAGTTAATAACCTCACATTTTCCCACATTATACTCCATCTGCCAAATGTTTGCCCACTCATTTACCCTGTCTATATCCCTTTGCAGATTTTTTGTGCCCTCCTCACAATTTGCTTTTCCCACCCATCTTTGTATCGTCATCAAACTTGGCTACATTACACTCGGTCCCTTCATCCAAGTCATTAATACAGATTGTAAATAGTTGAGGACCCAGCACCGATCCCTGCGGCACCCCACTAGTCACTGTTTGCCAACCGGAAAATGACCCATTTATCCCGACTCTGTTTTCTGTTAGTTAGCCAATCCTCTATCCATGCTAATATATTACCCCCAACCCCGTAAATGTTTAGCTTGTGCAGTAACCTTTTATGTGGCACCTTATCGAATCCCTTCTGGAAATCCAAATACATCACATCAACTGGTTCCCCCTTATCCACCCTGCTCATTACATCCTCAAAGAACTCCAGCAAATTTGTCAAACATGATTTCCCCTTCATAAAACCATGCTGACTGTTTGATTGAATTATGCTTTTCCAAATGTCCTGCTACTGCTTCCTTAATAATGGACTCCAGCATTTTCCCAACATCCATGTGCCCTACTTGTTCAAAAGGTGCAGCCGTTTTAAAACCACACACGCATGTACACACAGCTCGAGCAGACTTTCTTCTTTTAATAGCCAAAACAGCCAACAAGAGCTGATGTTCTAAGTTGGCACACAAGAACTTAATAGGAGCAGGAGTAGGCCATACGGCCCCTCGAGCCTGCTCCACCATTCAATTATATCATGGCTGCACTTCTACATCAACTCCACTTTCCTGTCGATCACTATATCCCTGGATTCCCTTATTGCCCCGGCATTCCTGGCGGGGGTGCTCACTACCCACAACTTCCCCACCTTGTGCTGCCACCCATCCTGGTGCAAATTTGAAAAATTATTCCCAAGAGCTGTGCGAAACCTTGCATCTGTTACTGTGGGAGTGTGTTTAAAAAAAAATATATAAATCTTTGTAATTTATTTTCTGTTTACACTTTCTAGGTCTCCCCAGGATATGCATCACCCATTCCTGCTGCACATGATGCATCGTCACAGGAACTGAAAACACCCACTGGCCCAGGTCTCTGTGACTCAGTTAGGACCAGCAGAAAATACTTCCGAGTGGTTCAGAGAACATAGCCATTACGAATGTAAGAGCCGGCTCCACCATTCAATTTGATCATGGCTGATCTGACATTTCACATGAGACAGTTTTAGATTCCGTTCCTCATCTGTTCGATCCATGAGATCCTAACGTACCTCCATTGCAGTATTGAATTATTTCTTAAACATTTACTTAAATTCGATCATAAATTCCAATGTTAAATAACTGCATTCCTGCTGTGTGCATTTTTCACATCCATCTATATAGGTAGCATTGGAATGGAATTTTTTGGCCAGATTGTGCTTGGCTTTTTCCAAGAACAGAGCTGACTTGGATACTTCCCTCTGTAATGTATTTGCTTCATGAGTTCTTTGCTCAAGAATTCATAGCAACACATTGCTATCAAGAACTAGTTGGTTTATTAGCAAAGGTTTATCACTCGACACATTACTAGTTCATTCACCAGGCTCATATCGCATTTATCTCATCTTGGATCCCCTGAACCCAAATGGCTGAGGTTTTATTGAGTGAACATCACGTGACTGGCTAAGCCACTCACAACTCAACAGCTCTACAAACCTGTGAGCATACTCACCTGGTGCATACATTATACACTCCCTTGCCCAAAGTGGGAATGTCCCCTCCTTTTCCCCTCTCTCCCCACATAAACTTTTATTTTGGTCAGCCAGATGTCTGACATACACAGCAATCCATCACCATCCAAGCTACTAAAAAAAAAAATCAATATTGCTCCTGTTTGTACTGTATGGACTGCGCATACTCTTCCTGCACGGATACGCTCCAGTCTAGAGAGTTCAGGTGCAGGTCAATGGAGCCAGGGCTCAGGGATCCCCAGATATGCACAGGAATACGGTTGGAACTTAACCAGCTAAAACAATGCCGCTTACCAAGAGAGCACCAGCTTTCTGCTGCCAGTCAGGATAGGAATGCTCTGCCCTTGGGCACTGGCTTGCAGGGTTACCATGAGCAGAGATAGAATAACCCCAGTCACCAGTGACTGATTCATCCCTTCAGGCTCCATCACCGAGCCAAGCCGGCTGATGAATCAACAAGTGCCGTAGTGTAGCACAGCCCTTTCTGGTTCAGGAATTGGAACAGCAAGTCTACGCCAGATGGCTGACTGGCTACCAAACATTCGTTGCTGGATGTGTGTCGCTGCAGCCAACTCGATGCCAAAGAAACCCATCAACATCCCTCTCAACGCACATAATCACGAGCGCAATTTGGACAATGTGCAAAGATAGTCGCTTCTAAGCCAAGGTACTTGTCACATCAGTTCAGTTGTGCACAGTTTGTGAAATGGGATTGAGGGTGAGAGAGAGAGGACTATAGCATTGGAAGGAACTGAAAACATTTATTTTTAAAGTAGGGAATTTGTAGGGAACATCAGTGATAAAATAATCATACACGGACATTATACAACTGGGAGCCATTGGTAAAGTAGTTCCGATTGCATCAACACATCGCGACCTCTATTGGGGTGTATTGTGAGGTTTCAGAGAGGGGGTTCTGTTGTATTGGCCTCCTGGAAAGGAATCCAGAGTGCTCATTGTTTGCCTCGTTCTATGCAGAGGCCGCACATCACATGCTCCGACTAACACGTCCCACGTATTAATCCATGTTTGAGGTGTGATGATGATGACCACCACCACAGGGGCTGAGGCACGATTCTGATCTTGGTAATGACAATTATAGTAGTCTTTCCAATGCAGGTAGTCTGCGTCTCCATGGAGACGGGCCTAGTATGCAAGATAATGGACCCGCGGGAACACCAATGCTGTTCATGGTTATAAATGACACTAGATTGCTTGCTTAACTGGTTGGATTCATGGGTTGGGGTGCAGGACCAGAAGCTATGCCCAATCACACCACTCTGCTTACATGCTCTCCAGTATTCGACCAACAGGGAGGGGCAGAATCTAGTTAGGCTTACGTTGTGGGGTGCGGAACATTTCATGTACGAGTTTGAGTTGACCTTCACGTATTTGGTGATTTAGAGAGCTTGCTCCCAGTTTTCCTTCCATTTCTCTTTGGTTATTTGGTAACCATGATCTGGTTCCCATTGTCCATTGACAGAGATCTGTCAATATAGAGGCGAGCGGTGGGAATGGGTCAGAGCTTCAATAAAGGGCACCATGACGAGTAGTTCGTGCTGAAGTTTGCAAAGCGTGGATGCCTCTTGGACATCAAAACGTCGTGCTGGGCGGGGTGGAATTTGTCCAACAACTTGCAGAAAGGACAAAGACTTCACTTTTGAGAAAAAGCTGGCCGCGCCCAGCAATACCTTCCTCACGCCAGGGTCTTGATCCACCCAAGACTTCTTCAGCGCATCAGTCTGGGGAGAGCGGACAGATCCAGTGCAACGGGCAGTCATGCAAAATTCAACAGTCTAACTCGGTAGGGCACTTCTCCGGACTCTTGCAGGATGTACGAAGGGCAGATTAAACAAGGTATGGGTCAGCGGAGTCTGTCCAAGGATTCTGCAGTGGAGCTGTATTCCAAGTCACGATATCCCCAAACTAGGGCATCCAGTAATAACAATCTATTTTTATGCAGAGTTGTGATGATTTGGATTGCGCTGCCTGAAAGGACGGTGGAAGCAGATTCAATCGTAACTTTCAAAAGAGAATTGGATAAATATTTGAAGAGGAGATTTTGGAGGAGTATGGGAAAAGGGATGAGTGGGACTAATTGGACAGCTTTTTCCAAAGAGTCAGCACCGGCATGACAAGCTTAATGGTCTCCTTCTGTGCTGTATGAACCTTTACATCATTTTTATAATTAAAAAAAAAAGACGACAGCTAACAAAGCTCACTCGATAGTGATACATTTTGGGAGGAAGAATACGGAGGCAAAATACAAACTAAAGGATACTGTTACATATTGATGCTTGGGGTCACTCGGCACCAGGGGGCGCCACTGTCGGAGGTCATCGGGCTGTACGCGCGTGTGCGCGGGCCCTGGTATAGAAGAGTGAGTACCATGTCATGTGCACACTGTGGGCACGAATAAAGTTGAACCAGGTTTGCACCTGAGTGAGTTTACATTAACAAGTCTTGAGAGTCATTATATACATTACAGGTACAATCCTAAAGGGGGTGCAGCAACAGAGAGATCTGGGCAGAAATGTGCACAAATCACTGAAGGTGGCAGGACAGGTTGAGCAAGTGGTTACAAAAGCATATGGGAATCCTGGGCTTCTCAAATAGAGGCAGCGAGTACAAAAGCAAGGAAGTTATGATGAACCTGTATAAAATACTGGTTCGGCCTCACCTGGAGTATTGTGTCCAATTCTGGGCACCGTACTTTAGGAAAGCTGTGAAGGCCTTAGAGAGGTTGCAGAAAAGATTTACAAGAATGGTTCCAGGGATGGGGGGGGGGTCTTCATTTTGTGGATAGACTGGAGAAGCTGGGGTTGTTCTCCTTGGAGCAGAGAAGATGGAGAGGAGATTTGCAGGTGTTCAAAATCATGAGGGGCCTAGACAGAGTAGATCGAGAAACTGTTCCCATTGTCAGAAGGGTCGAGAAGCAGAGGACACAGATTTAAGATGATTGGCAGAAGAATCAAAGGAGACGAGGAAAAAAACGTTTTCTCTCTGCAGCGAGTGGTTAGCATCGAGAATGCACTGCCTGAAAGGATGGTGGAGGCAGATTTAATCGTGGCTTTCGAAAGGGAATTGGATAAGTACCTGAAGGAAAACAATTGCAGGACTAGAGGGAACGGGCAGAGGATTGGGACTAGCTGAAGTGCTCGATGGGCCGAATGGCCTCCTTCTGTGCTGTAACCATTCTATGATTCTCTGAAGGACAGTAGTCACGAGTCGTATGGAGTCCAGAGGTCACTTTGATAGAATTACACTAGAGCAGCACAGTGAAAACTAGGACCACTATAAACATTTCCATAAATCCAACTTCACAGCATGCTTGCAATAAAAGCTCTCTAAGTAATGATTCCACTGGCAGACCAATAAGCTGGGTCTGATCCAATTGATCTCGACTCCTAATTATTATGGTCAGGGAAAGAAATGAGAAAGCAGAAAAACTTTCTGCCAAATCGTTGCATCCTTCTCGTCCAATCCATCTGGATGTTTGCTGTGCTGTGGGGGAGGGAGGTGGGTTAATGTGCTGCAGCTCAGCTCACTGCTTCGTTCAGCGCAACCACACTTCGCAAAATACATAGCATGTCACGATGATGAATCACACAAGCAGCAATTTGCACCAAGCCCTGCGGCGTGATTCCATTGACTGCCTCCGATATTTATCCTTTTTTTTTGCCGGGCAAGACTCGCTCTGATTTCATTCCAACCCCACCAATGTTTTCTATCTGCTCTGGCTCACTTAATTACACACAATCTCAAACAACAAAAAAAAATTCTCTTCATTTCCACCTCTTGGTCTCGCCACCGTTCCACTGCACACGCTCAAACAATGCAGCGCATTGACTCGTAGGAAAGGGTCAAAGTGCGAGCACGGGTCTCTCGACAGCACTGCTCAGTTTTTCCACGGAAAGATTGATGCACACATATTTTTTTGGCCCGTCGATGTTAACATTTTGCCCGGGTGCACGAGCGATCTGTGAATGTGATTGGCCGAAAGCTGCTGGAGTGGGCATCTTGCCGTGAGCACTGAGTTGGATTTTTTTTAAACCTCGCCCTTAAGGCCTTATTATTCTTGCACCGTAAATTGCCACAAACAAACCGAAGTAAACAGCAAGGCAAAACCACGGCACTGCTCACTTGCAGGAGGACGTGTCAGAGCACTTTACAATAAAAGGAGGAGAGGGAGACGATGAACTCGGAACATGGGGAAGGGGGGAGTGTACTGCAGAGGTTAGCATGGGAAACTGTCATGGTGCCGAGGAGGTATTACACATCAGAGAGGGAGGTAGTCAGGCAAAGACAAATGGGTAGACGAATCCAAAGGGCAGCTGCACAGTGACCAGACGAGCAGCCATCAATGGTGGTGGGGGGGGGGGGGCAAGGGGCAAACAGCTGGATCTGAGCAAGGACAAAGGAGGTTAATTGCCCACTCACCTAATCTATCCAAGTCACTCTGCAGCCTCATAGCATCCTCCTCGCAGCTCACACTGCCACCCAACTTAGTGTCATCCGCTAATTTGGAGATATTACATTTAATCCCCTCGTCTAAATCATTAATGTACAATGTAAACAGCTGGGGCCCCAGCACAGAACCTTGCGGTACCCCACTAGTCACTGCCTGCCATTCTGAAAAGTACCCATTTACTCCTACTCTTGGCTTCCTGTCTGCCAACCAGTTCTCAATCCACGTCAGCACACTACCCTCAATCCCATGTGCTTTAACTTTGCACATTAATCTCTTGTGTGGGACCTTGTCGAAAGCCTTCTGAAAGTCCAAATACACCACATCAACTGGTTCTACCTTGTCCACTCTACTGGAAACATCCTCAAAAAATTCCAGAAGATTTGTCAAGCATGATTTCCCTTTCACAAATCCATGCTGACTTGGGCCTATCATGTCACCTCTTTCCAAATGCGCTGCTATGACAGCCTTAATAATTGATTCCATCATTTTACCCACCATCAATGTCAGGCTGACCGGTCTATAATTCCCTGTTTTCTCTCTCCCTCCTTTTTTAAAAAGTGGGGTTACATTGGCTACCCTCCACTCGATAGGAACTGATCCAGAGTCGATGGAATGTTGGAAAATGACAATGCATCCACTATTTCCAAGGCCACCTCCTTAAGTACTCTGGGATGCAGACCATCAGGCTCTGGGGATTTATCGGCCTTCAATCCCATCAATTTCCTCAACACAATTTCCCGACTAATAAGGATTTCCCTCAGTTCCTCCTTCTTACTAGACCCTCTGATCCCTTTTCTATCCGGAAGGTTGTTTGTGTCCTCCTTAGTGAATACCGAACCAAAGTACTTGTTCAATTGGTCTGCCATTTCTTTGTACCCCGTTATGACTTCCCCTGATTCTGACTGCAGGGGACCTACGTTTGTCTTTACTAACCTTTTTCTCTTTACATATCTATAGAAGCTTTTGCAGTCCATTTTAATGTTCCCTGCAAGCTTCTTCTCGTACTCCATTTTCCCTGCCCTAATCAAACCCTTTGTCCTCCTCTGCTGAGTTCTAAATTTCTCCCAGTCCCGGGTTCGCTGCTATTTCTGGCTAATTTGTATGCCACTTCCTTAGCTTTAATACTATCCCTGATTTCCCTTGATAGCCACGGTTGAGCCACCTTCCCTTTTTTATTTTTACGCCAGACAGGGATGTACAATTGTTGTAGTTCATCCATGCGATCTCTAAATGTCTGCCATTGCCCATTCACTGTCAACCCCTTAAGTATCATTCGCTAATCTATCCTAGCCAATTCACACCTCATACCTTCAAAGTTACCCTTCTTTAAGTTCTGGACCATGATCTCTGAATTAACTGTTTCCTTCTCCATCCTAATGCAGAATTCCACCATATTATGGTCATTCTTCCCCAAGGGGCCTCGCACAACGAGATTGCTAATTAATCCTCTCTCATTACACAACACCCAGTCTAAGATGGCCTCCCCCCTCTAGTTGGTTCCTCGACATATTGGTCTAGAAAACCATCCTCCTCAACTGTATTGTTTCCAGTTTGGTTAGCCCAATCTATATGCATATTAAAGTCACCCATAACTGCTGCACCTTTATTGCATGCACTCCTAATTTCCTGTTTGATGCCCTCCCCAGCATCACTACTACTGTTTGGAGATCTGTACACAACTCCCACTAGCGTTTTCTGCCCTTTGGTATTCCGTAGCTCCACCCATACCAATTCCACATCATCCAAGCTAATGTCTTTCCTTACAATTGCATTAATTTCCTCTTCAACCAGCAATGCCATCCCGCCTCCTTTTCCTTTCTGTCTATCCTTCCTAAATTTTGAATACCCTTGGATGTTGAGTTCCCAGCCTTGGTCACCCTGGAGCCATGTCTCCGTGATGCTTACCACATCGTATCCGTTAATTGCTATCTGCGCAATTAATTCATCCACCTTATTCCGAATACTCCTCACATTGAGGCACAGAGCCTTCAGGCTTGCCTTTTTAATACACTTTGACCCTTTAGAATTTTGCTGTAAAGTGGCCCTTTTTGTTTTTTGCCTTCCCCTTTTATTCATCTCCTTTCTGTCTTTTGCTTCTGTCTCCATTTTGCTTCCCTCTGTCTCCCTGCATTGGTTCCCATCCCCCTGCCATATTAGTTTAGCTCCTCCCCAACAGCATGAGCAAACACTCCCCCGAGGACATTGGTTCCGGTCCTGCGCAGGTGCAGACTATCCGGTTTGTACTGGTCCCACCTCCCCTAGAACCGGTTCCAATGCCCCAGGAATTTGAATCCCTCCCTGCTGCACCACTGCTCAAGCCATGTATTCATCCGAGCTATCCTGCAATTCCTACTCCGACTAGCACGTGGCACTGGTAGCAATCCCGAGATTACTACTTTTGAGGTCCTAAGTTTTAATTTAGCTCCTAAAATTCGTCTCTTAGGACCACATCCAGTTTTTTACCGATATCCTTGGTATCAATGTGCACCACGACAACTGGCTGTTCACCCTCCCTTTTCAGAATGTCCTGCACCCGCTCCGAGACATCCTTGACCCTTGCACCAGGGAGGCAACATACCATCCTGGAGTCTCGGTTGCGGCCGCAGAAACGCCCATCTATTCCCCTTACAATTGAATCCCCTATCACTATCGCTCTCCCACTCTTTTTCCTGCCCCCCTGTGCAGCAGAGCCAGCCACGGTGCCTTGAACTTGGCTGCTGCTGCCCTCCCCTGATGAGTCATCACCCCCCCCCCCCCCAAAGTACTCAAAGCGGTGTATCTGTTTTGCAGGGAGATGACTGCAGGGGACCCCTGCACTACCTTCCTTGCACTGCTCTTCCTGTTGGTCTTCCATTCCCTATCTGGCTGTGGACCCTTTACCTGTGCTAAGACCAACTCGCTACACGTGCTTCTCACGTCATTCTCAGCATCGTGGATGCTCCAGAGTGAATCCACCCTCAGCTCCAATTCCGCAACGCGGTCAGTCAGGAGCTGGAGGTGGAGACACTTCCCGCACACGTAGTCGTCAGGGACACCAGAAGTGTCCCTGAGTTCCCACATGGTACAGGAGGAGCATATCACGTGTCCAAGCTCTCCTGCCATGACGTAACCCTTAGATACACTTAATTTGGCGGATGAAGTATAATATGGATAAATGTGAGGTTATTCACTTTGGTTGTAAAAACAGAGAGACAGACTATTATCTGAATGGTGACAGATTAGGAAAAGGGGAGGTGCAACGAGACCTGGGTGTCATGGTATATCAGTCATTGAAGGTTGGCATGCAGGTACAGCAGGCGGTTAAGGTGGCAAATGGCATGTTGGCCTTCATAGCAAGGGGATTTGAGTACAGGGGCAGGGATGTGTTGCTACAGTTGTACAGGGCCTTGGTGAGGCCACACCTGGAGTATTGTGTACAGTTTTGGTCTCCTAACTTGAGGAAGTACATTCTTGCTATTGAGGGAGTGCAGCGAAGGTTCACCGGACTGATTCCCGGGATAGCGGGACTGACATATCAAGAAAGACTGGATGAACTGGGCTTGTATTCACTGGAATTCAGAAGAATGAGAGGGGATCTCATAGAAACGTTTAAAATTCTGACGGGTTTAGACAGGTTAGATGCAGGCAGAATGTTCCCAATGTTGGGGAAGTCCAGAACCAGGGGTCACAGTCCAAGGATAAGGGGTAAGCCATTTAGGACCGAGGTGAGGAGAAACTTCTTCACCCAGAGAGTTGTGAACCTGTGGAATTCTCTACCACAGAAAGTTGTTGAGGCCAATTCGCTAAATATATTCAAAAAGGAGTTAGATGTAGTCCTTACTACTAGGGGGATCAAGGGGTATGGCGAGAAAGCAGGAAGGGGGTACTGAAGTTGCATGTTCAGCCATGAACTCATTGAATGGTGGTGCAGGCTCGAAGGGCCAAATGGCCTACTCCTGCATCTATTTTCTATGTTAAATTAGGGTGGACACCAGGTCACGGGAAAGTTGAAAACGACTCAACGCAGAGCCCACGGAGTGTGGTGTGGAGGGGTTTGGGGGCTAGTGGGGCGAGGCTGTTGCGGGGCAGGGGGGGGGTGGGGGAGGGGCGGGGGGAGGGGGTGACGACTCGGCACCGGTGAGGATCCAGTCTGTGATGGTTTGGATGAGTTGCAGCTAGTGCCAAGGGGACCAGCCAGGAGGCCGCTAGAGAAATAATGTCGTAAGGTGAAGAAGTTG
The DNA here is from genome assembly GCF_044704955.1 of Pristiophorus japonicus. Lineage (NCBI taxonomy): Eukaryota > Metazoa > Chordata > Chondrichthyes > Pristiophoridae > Pristiophorus > Pristiophorus japonicus. Next base: position 214,978,891 of record NC_091983.1, on the reverse strand, counting down.
TGGACCAGCCATCTCAGACAATTTAGTGTGTGGAAACCACCTTTCAGAAAATAGAGCAGGCAGTGAGTTAGAGCTGGGGGATATCCGCATAGCTGTGGGGAGCACCAACACTGTGCTTGGAGATAATGTTGTTAAGGGGATAGAATGCAGATAGCCAAGAGGAAGGGGTAAGGGTGGTCTCCCCCAGGGCATACTGGGGGTGACCCAGATGGCAAAGGAGTGTAGTCACTGTTGTAACTTAGGAAACGCATTGTAATATAGACCGCCCTAGGTGGAGGAGGTGCATCCGGGAGGGCGCTGAGCACCTCGAGTGTCGTCACCGATAGCATGCAGAAAATAGGTGCAGACAGCGGAAGGAGCATGCGGCAAACCAGACTATTCACCCACCCTTTCCTTCAACCACTGGCTGTCTCACCTGTGACAGAGACTGTAATTCCTGTATTGGACTGCTCAGTCACTTAAGAACTCACTTTTAGAGTGGAAGCAAGTCTTCCGCGATTTCGAAGTACTGCCTATGATGATAGGAAACGCGGCAGCCAATTTGTGCACAGCAAGCTCCCACAAACAGCAATGTGATAATGAAGAAATAATTATTTTTTTTAGTGATGTTGATTGAGGGATAAATATTGGCCAGGACACCAGGGATAACTCCCCTGCTCTTCTTTGAAATAGTGCCATGGAACCTTTTACATCCACCTGTTTAACGTCTCATCTGAAAATCAGCACCTCCGACAGTTCAGCACTCCCTCAGCACTGCACTGGAGTGTCAGCCTGGATTTACGTGCTCAAGACTCTGGTGTGGGATTTAAACCCACAACCTTCTGACTCCGAGGAGAGAGTGCTACCCACTGAGCCACAGCTGACACTGACAGAGAGCATAGAGCACAGATTCACCAGGGGTGGGCCACTGTGAAGAGAGACTGGACGCACTGGGACTATTTCCACGACAGCAGAGAAAGCTGAAGAGAAAGTTGAAAAAGAAAAGATTTTAAAGTTGATCGAGTGAATAGGCAAAGACCATTTCATGGGAATGGAGAGTCAGTGATGAGGGGTCATCCATTTAAAGTCACAGAGAGTGAGGAAAGAGGTTAGAAGAAGCTTCTTTACACAGACTTGCTGGAGCATAGAATCCTTTGCCACAGAGTGGTAGCGGTGGAAGATATTACATCTTTTAAAAGGGAAAACTGGATAAATATTTGAAGCAGAGGAAAATAGAGGGTTTAGGAGAGAATTTGGGACACTGGGATTAGTTTGATTGCTCGAGCAAAGAGCCAGCACAGGCAGGATGGGAAAAAAAAATGCCTCCTTCTACACGACACCTTTATATTCTGCAGCAAGAAAGATTGGGCCATAAATCGTGGTCTCTACGGGCGTGTACAATGTGCGCACACCCGTAGAGGTCCCGCAAGTGCCGGTTCTTGCCATATGCAAACTGTCAAAATGCCTTTTGACAGATCCAACGCGTCCCCAGGAGAAGGGCCTTCATGGGCAGAGATTTGGGCTATTTGCCCAACTCTTGTCCAGTGAATGTCCTTCAAACGCTGATGCCTGGCAAAAGCAGGCGTATGACCTGCTTTTACCAGCGTAAGAGTTTTAAAAGATAGAAAAATAAAATGTTATCAATAATTTTTCTATTAAATTCCCCATCCATTAAGGCAAGTTTATTTGTACCCCTATTAAAACATTAAAAAATTCAAAAAAATCATTGCGTCGAAAAGATGAAATTCAATTTCAATTAATTTTAAATATGTGAAGTCTTTTTCTTCTTTATTTAAAATGTGTGTTTTTGGAGGTATCCCATTCATAGAAATGGTGATCTCCGTACAAATGGAATTCGCCATTATTGTGAATGGGGATATGCCATTTTCATTGGTTGGTCCGGCCCACCTTCTCCCAGGATGCACATACGTTCCCAGAATATGTGGGCCCATATGCTGGACTCCGCAGTTAGGCCTCGGAGCGCACATCTACGTTCCTCCTGGACCACCAGGTACTTTCGTTAAAAAAAACATTTGGGTTGGATGCGCCCGCCCGCGGGAAGTCTCTGACCGCAATTCAGGGGCATTAATAAAATTTTTAAAAACCCGTTAAAACCAAAAATAAAAGGGAACTCAATAGAAAGGAAGCAGGGGCAAGGTATGATGAACAAATGCAGGGGGGGAAAAAAGTTTCACAACAAACTCAATTTAAAGAAAGAATTGAGATGGCACAGATTCCGCTTACTTTTAAATATGATTCATTTCCAACTTCACAAACAACACACCCAATTTAATAATTGATTGATAACACATACCGGGAAACAAAATCCAAACGAACGCACCAATCAGGATCAAGATCAGCAAAGCAGGTACATAAGGAGAAGTAAGTACAAGAGATGAGAGAAAAGGACCAAGGTGGGCCAGCTGGGAAGCACGAAGAAGATTTGACTGAATAATAGAACCTGTGGGAAGCACTCTTTGTTCAGGTTGGCAAGTGACGCTGATTACAGCGGTGCTGATTTACTACCACGGACTCAGGCCTTTGTTGCTGAGTGGGTGAGGCTGCATTCATGTCGCCAAGCTGCCACAACTCTTCTTGGGTTTTGAGCGTGGCCACAAGGTACACAGTTTACGCATCATTTTCTTCCTCCATTTTCACACATGGCAGTTAGGCTCGTGGTACTAATTTAAATTACTCGCTGCATTCACAGCATCTACCACCCAGTGCAGAGAAAAAGAAAACACGCAGAAAAAAAAATAAATAAAGGCTGCCCCTGACAAGCTCAGAACCTCCACCGCCTGCAGAAATATTCCGTGAGGTTGCATGGCATCAACTTATCTGACATTAAGTCCTGGTGCCACGCTCAATCTGTGCCAGAGATATTTTCAAAAAAAAGCCATGATTGCCATCTGTGAACCCATATTTCTGCCACAGATAAGCTGACAGAATGGAATCACCACTCTTATCACCCATGTTTCATTTGCCAGCAGAATAAATAGCAATGTGCTGTGTCTATACAATGAATAATAAATAATCAAGTCTTGAGAAAGACCAACAGCGGGAAAAGCCTGTAACAGTGCTTTGAATCAATCTGTGTGGAGCATTTTTGAGCTTTTTCTCTCTAAAATTGCAAATATTAAATAGTAAACTGTTTATCATTGTCAGAGTCTAAAGGCAGAAGTGATGAGATATTTTTAAAAAAAAACAATTTTTTGAAATTTAATAAAAAAATTTTTTAAATGGAGTTGCTTTCTTTTTATTTTCTTTCACAGATTGTATTAAAAAAAAGTCAACCAGTAGCTGGCCGTTACTACTAAATAATGCATTAAAATACTGACGCACAGTATAATTAGAATAGACCGAGATGACTTTCTGACCACAAATCCGCTCCAAGACTGCCTACTTCCACCTCCGTAATATCGCTTCACTCCGCCCCTGCCTCAGCTCATCCATGCCTTTGTTATCTCTAGACTTGACTGTTCCATTGCTCACTTAATTGGCCTCCCATCTTCCACCCTACATAAGCTTGAGCTCATCCAAAACTCTGCTGCCCCTATCCTAACTCACACCAAACCTCATTCATCCATCACCCCTGTGCTTGCTGACACTCATTGTCAGACACTGTTTCAATTTTTAAATCCTCATCTTTTCTTCAAATTCCTCCATGACCTCTCCCCTCTCCATCTCTGTAGCCTCCTCCAGCCCTACAAATCTTCGAGACTTATTTAAGGAAGGATATACTTGCATTGGAGGCTGTCCTGAGAAGGTTCACAAGGTTGATTCCAGAGATGAGGGGGGTGACTTATGAGGAAAGGTTGAGTAGGTTGGGCCTCTACTCATTGGAGTTCAGAAGAATGAGAGGTGATCTTATCAAAACATAAAAGATGCTGAGGGGACTCGACAAGGTGGATAGAGAGAGGATATTTCCACTCATAGGGGAAAATAAAAACTAGGGAACATTGTCTCAGAATAAGGGGCCGCCCATTTAACACTGAGATGAGGAGGAATTTCTCCTCGGAGGGTTGTAAATCTATAGAATTCTCTGCCCCAGAGAGCTGTGGAGGCTGGGTCATTGAATATATTTAAGGCAGAGATACAGATTTTTGAGCGATAAGGGAATAAAGGGTTACAGGGAACGGGCAGGGAAATGGAGTCCATGATCAGATCAGCCATGATCTTACTGAATGGCGGAGCAGGCTCGAGGGGCTAAAACGGCCTACTCCTGCTCCTATTTCTTATGTTCTTATGTCAGCACTCCTCCAATTCTGGTCTCCAGCCCATCCCTGATTTTAATCACTTCATCATTGGTGGCTGTACTTTCAACTGCCTAGGCCCTAAACCTCTCCACCTCCCTCTCTCCTCTTTTAAAGATGCTCCTTAATACCTACCTCATGTTCAAGCTTTTGATCTTCTGTCCCGATAGCTTCCTCTGTGGATCGGCGAAACAATTTATTTATTTTTTTTAAATTGACATGGCTCTGGTTGAGCACCGAGATGTTTTACTACATTAAATGCATTATATAAACGCAAGTTGTTGTTTAGTGTTAGAAGCTGGGTAAAATCAGCATGCAACTGAGCCAGTTAGTTTGTGCTAAGTTAGCTGACCCAGGATCACAATAGGGGCATTTTAAATCAGTCCCACTGTCTCCGGGTTAGGAAAGGCTGCCGGGATTCCCACTCCTGATTGCTGACCAGTGAACTTTGCTGGAAAGTATAGGGACCGGGTCAGGTTCAGCCAGGACACCCTCAAATGGTCAACTAACTTGCTGACAATCATGTGAAAAATGATAGTGTAGAGCTATTGCACTGGTAACACCTGTCAACATGTGCAGGAGGGAGGAGAAATACTGTCCAAATAAGAACTTTAGTAAAATCAGGAAATTAATCTCCAGCCTTAGGGTGAAGCAGCTCCAGTGGCCTTTAACGTCATCTTCTCACAATTACGCTTGACAAGCTGATAAAGAAACCAAAAAACACTCTGGCGACATTCCTGAACTGTACATGTGGAGTGACTCCCTGACTCCCACCCCTACACATGGAGGCAGGTGCTACAACTTGATGGTGGGGGGGTGGGGGGAGGAGAAAGAGACAGTATGCCCCAGAGTGCTCACCAGGTCAATTATGATGGCAAACCCACTTGGTAATTGGGCATAACCATGGTGCATGCTGGGAAACATATCATGGCACAGAAGGCTGCACAGTAAAGGTCACATTTCAGTTGTTCAGTACCTCGGGCCATACGATGGCCAATTGTTGAGGTGTGAGAGTGAAAAAGCAGATTCCCCCACCCCCCCCCATCCTGTTCCATACTCGAACCAACGTAAGTAAATCAAGGAAAATATATTCCTCAGCTCCAGCGGTCTCCAAGTGTGGGGCAGGCGGTTTGAGAGTCCACTTCACAATCATTCGGGCAGACGTGAATTTGATCCCTGCAGACCGATCCCGACGTGACTTGCACCTTTTCCGGAGGCACCCCTCTAGGATTTGCTCCCCTGAATTGAGCTTTCCTTCATTAGGCGCCAACTGCCAACATTGCAGGAGCAGGCAGAAGGCAGAGAACCTTTGGAGTGCCTCCTCCTTGGGGGTCACCCCATCACCCCTCCCCCTTAGAAACCACAGAGGAATCTTCCCAGAAGAGGCATCGGAAATACAGGAACTCGACATCCCTGCTGTACATTTATAAACTAGTGCATTTGTGAATAAAATGTAATAGTATAGATATAATTGGATGATAAATATTACCAAACTTTTTGAAAATACACAGGCTTTATCAAAATATATATGGTTAAGCTATATTTATTTGCTCCGAGTGAATGAAGCAATTGGTATTGGTGTTAACAGCGGGATCAGAGGAGCCAGTTGTTGGTATATTTTCCTTCACCATCAGAGGGTGACATGATGAAGTGGGGCAAGGGAAGACAACTGCATTCTTGGTCTCTTCCCCCCTCCATTTAAAAAATAATTAATTCACGGAATACGGGCAGTGGCAAGGGCAGCATTTATTGCCCATCCCTAATTGCCCTCGAGAAGGTGGCGAGCCTTCGTGCTAACAGAGTGGCTTGCTGGGCCATTTCAGAGGGCAGTTAAGAGTCAACCACGTTGCTGTGGGTCTGGAGTCACATATAGGCCAGACCGGGTAAGGACGGCAGATTTATTTTCCTAAAAGACATTAGTGAACTAGAGTACTAGCTCTTTGTTCCAGATGTGTGTCTCCGCATCATTATTTAATCCAGGCCTCTGGATCACTAGTCCAGTAACAGTACCACTATGCTACTGTTCCCTGAGACTGGTTGTTGCCACCGTGAGCCTAGCCAATCTTTTTTTTTAAAAAAAGGTGAACATTTATAAAGAATGATCTAAAAATTAAACTCTTATAAAAGCAAAAGGTGGAAGGACATACAGAACCAAAAAAAACAAACACTTTTCAACTCACTGTGCTCACGTGACTTAAGCCCGTTGGAAAAGGCAACTTTCACCAGCGAATAAATTCCACCCTTGGATTGGTGACTGGTGTGAAAGCAGCACTTGTGCACGGGTCCAGTTATCACTCGGGTTTCAGTGAGGGCCAATGACGAGGCCGCTATGTAGCGGCTTCTTCCTCCGCACCACCCACTCCGCAACCTCCAAAACTGCTAACTTCAGTTCAGTGTGATGTCAGCAGTGTGAAACCGGGCACGTGAACAATCCACCAACATTAAAGAAAAGCCAGACTTGCATTTACACAGAGCCTTTTACGACCACCTGACATCTCAAAGCGCTTTACAGCCAATGAAGTACTATTGGAGTGTAGGCACTGTTGTAAAGTGGGAAGCAAGTTAGAACAAAATCCAGATTTTGCCCTTCCAAACTTCACCTGTGCCTGGAGTACTTTGAGCTGCATAACACTATGGTGGAGTGCAGGCTGTTACAGATCTATCACTCAGAATGACAGAATAGTACAGCACAGAGAGAGGCCATTGAGTCGATCACTTGTGGTAGAACAATTTGAGGTGATTAATTAATTCACAAGAAGCAAACTGCAGAATATTGAAGCGGTTTTGGTTGAAGTGTGATTTTTCCGATAGCACCTTGGCACTCATATTATAGAAGCTCTAGTGAGAACGCTGTGCTGGTTTGTAGAATACTTTTTTAAAAATTGCTTGCAGGTTGTATCTGATACGTCCTTACTACACAGTATAAATGCACACGAGGCCCATGCTTGAGAGGAGGTCAATCAGTGACCTGTCCTTTATTCCACAGCACTCAAGTGATGAAGGTGGGTGGAGCTTCCCCTTTTATACCTGAAGGCCCAGGTTAGGAGTGTCTCCCACCTAGTGGTCATTGTTGTCACAGTGTACAACTTAGGTCAGATTATACATGGATTACAATGCTGGTTGAATACATGACATCACCTCCCCCCCAAAGTCTTATTGGGATCACAGGTTGAGTCTCTCTGGTGGTTTACGCTCCCTTGTGGAGCGCGTGAGTTGGGGCTCTGGCCTGAGTGTCTGCTGTTTGCGGTGCCTCAGGCCTGTCCGGACTGCCTACAGCGATTGGGCTCTCCTCCCTTTGGTTCCAGTGTTCGGTCACCTGTGGTGGAGTGAACTTTACATCGTGTTCTTCCTCTGCTTCTTCTATGGGGTGCTGAACCTCCTTTTTGTTTGATCCACGTGTTTGCGGCAGATTTGTCCATTGGTAAGTTTAACTACCAGAATCCTATTTCCCTCTTTGGCAATCACAGTGCTTGCGAGCCATTTGGGCCCTGCAGCGTAGTTGAGGACAAAAACAGGATCATTTACATCAATACATCGCGCCCTCGCATTCCTGTCATGGTTGTCATATTGTGGCTGGCGCCTGCTCTCGACAATTTCTTTCATGGTGGGGTGTATAAGGGATAACCGGGTTTTGAGCGTCCTTTTCATTAGCAGCTCTGCGAGTGGAACCCCTGTGAGCGAGTGTGGTCGGGATCTATAGGCCAACAGGAGGCGTGATAAGCGGGTTTGTAGGGAACTCCCTTGGATTCTGAGCATCCCGTTTGATTATCTGCACTGCTTGTTCTGCCTGGCCGTTTGAGGCCGGCTTGAACGGTACCGTTCTGACATGGTTAATTCCATTGCCTGCCATGAAGTCCTGGAATTCAGTGCTTGTGAAGCACGGGCCATTGTCGCTGACCAAGACATCCGATAGACTGTGGGTGGCGAACATTGCCCGTAGACTTTCTACCGTGGCAGAGGATGTGCTTGAATTTAAAATGTCACACTCGATCCATTTGGAGTAGGCGTCTACTACAACCAAAAACATTTTCCCCATGAAAGGACCTTTGTAGTCCACATGGATGCGTGACCAAGGCTTGGCAGGCCATGGCCAGGGGCTAAGGGGGGCTTCCCTGGGCGCATTGCCCAGCTGGGCACACGTGTTGCACCTGCGAACACAAAGTTCCAGATCTGCATCTATCCCTGGCCACCAAACGTGTGACCTGGCAATTGCCTTCATCATGACAATGCCCGGGTGCCCATTGTGGAGTTCTCTGATGAACACCTCTCTGCCCATCTGGGGCATGACTACGCGGTTTCCCCACAGTAGGCAATCGGCCTGAATCGAGAGTTCATCCCTGCACCTGTGAAATGGTTTAAATTCCTCAGGGCATGCCCTGTACGTGGCTGCCCAGTCCCCATTCAGGACACATTTCTTGACTAGAAACAATAGCGGGTCTCTCTTTGTCCAGACTTTAATCTGACGGGCTGTCACGAGTGAGCCTTCGCTTCCGAAAGCTTCAACAGCCATGACCATCTCAGCAGCATGCTCTGTAGCCCCTTCAGTGGTGGCTAGTGGGAACCTGCTGAGTGCATCGGCGCAGTTTTCGGTGCGCGGTCTGTGCCAAATTGTATAGTCACAGGCGGCTAACGTGAGTTCCCACCTCTGTATGCGGGCCGATGTGTTTGCATTTATGGCCTTGTTGTCGGCCAAAAGGGACGTTAGGGGTTTGTGATCTGTCTCCAGCTCAAATTTACTGCCAAACAGGTACAGGTACAGCATATACACATGCGAGTGCCTCCTTTTCTACTATCCCATAACCCCTTTCTGCCTGGGACAGACTCCTGGAGGCACAAGCTACCGGCTGTAACTGACCCTTGCCATTGACATGCTGCAACACACACCCGACACCATAGGACGACGCATCGCACGTTAACACAAGTTTCTTACATGGGTCATATAGCGTTAACAGATTATTGGAACATAACAAATTGCGTGCTTTATTAAAAGCCCTTTCCTGGCTGTCCCCCCAGACCCATTTGCGACCTTTGCGTAGGAGCACGTGTAGCGGCTCTAGCAGCATGCTCAATTTGGGAAGAAAGTTACCAAAATAGTTCAGGAGCCCCAGGAACGAATGCAGCTCAGTTGTGTTACAGGGTCTGGGTGCTCTCTGGATCGCTTCCGTCTTGGACGCAGTCGGGCTGATCCCGTCTGCTGCTACCCTCACCCCCAGGAATTCTACCTCTGGAGCTAGGAAGATGCATTTCGCCTTTTTCAGTCGCAGCCCTACCCGGTCCAGTCTGCGTAGCACCTCCTCCAGGTTGTGGAGGTGTGCTTCAGTATCGTAACCAGTGATGAGGATGTTGTCCCGAAAAACCACCGTCCCTGGAATCGACTTGGAGGCTTTCCATATTTCGTTGGAAGATCGCGGCGGCCGAGCGAATCCCGAACGGACATCTGTTATACTCAAACAACCCCTTGTGTGTTGTGATGGTGATCAGCTTCTTTGACTCACTTGCCAGCTCCTGGGTCATGTAAGCTGAGGTCAGGTCCAATTTTGAAAAAAGTTTGCCACCGGATAGCGTCGCAAAGAGGTCCTCCGCTCTCAGTGGCGGGTACTGTCTTGGAGTGACACCCGATTGATGGTGGCCTTGTAATCACCACATATCCTGACTGACCCATCCGCCTTGAGCACCGGCACAATAGGGCTCGCCCAGTCACTGAATTCGACTGGTGAGATGATGCCTTCCCTCAGCAGGCGGTCCAATTCGCCTTCTATCTTTTCCCGCATCACGTACGGCACCGCTCTGGCCTTGTGATGTACTGGCCTGGCGTCCGGGTTTATGTGAATCACTACCTTGGCCCCCATGAAAGTGCTGATGCCGGGTTGAAATAATGAGTCAAATTTATCCAGGATCTGTGAGCATGATACTCGCGCCACAGAGGAAATTGCATTGACATCGCCCCATTTCCAGTTCATGACAGCAAGCCAACTCCTCCCCAGTAGTGCGAGACCGTCCCCTGGAACAATCCAGAGTGGCAACCTGTTCTCCGAATCTTTGTGGGTCACGACTACCGTGGCGCTGCCTAGCACCGGAATGATCTGCTTTGTGTAAGTCCGTAGCTGTGCGTCAATCGCCGATAATTTTGGCCTCCTGGCCTTGGACGCCCACAACTTTTCGAACTGTTTGATACCCATCAGGGACTGGCTGGCCCCCGTGTCTAGCTCCATTAATACTGGGATGCCATTGAGGAGCACTTTCATCATTATCGGTGGTGTTCTGGTGTATGAACTGTATACGTGCTCCACATGAACTCGCTGAACCTCGGCTTCCAGCGATTTCCCCCAGCGTTCACTTCTGCAATTTCTGCAAGTATTTTGCTCATCTCTGCAAACTCCGGCTGAGTGTGTGCCTCCACGCCTCCAACATGAGCTGTTGTTTGAAACAAAAGGTCCCTTGTCAGTCGATCGTCCCTGATTGCCCCTGTGACTGTCCTTGAATACGCCATTAACAGGTGTTGATGGCCCCATTGTCCCTTGCAATGGCGTGAATCGCCATTCAGCTTGCCATTGTCTCTGTCGAACTCCCCCTCTGGGTTCGACTACATGTTGGGGCATGCCTGACTGCCCTTGTCTGCCTGGAGAACTGTGTGCTGCTTTAACAATGTTTAATCTCTGTCCCAACCATTCCTTAATACAGTACCTCTCATCTGTTCTGCTAGTGGCCATGCTCGTGTGGTTTAAATCTCAGTTTCTCGTCGCCATTGATACGTCCTTACTACACAGTATAAATGCACACGAGGCCTATGCTTGAGAGGTCAGTCTGTGACCCGTCCTTTATTCCATAGCACTCAAGTGATGAAGGTGGATGGAGCTTCCCCTTTTATACCTGAAGGTCCAGGTTAGGAGTGTGTCCCACCTCGTGGTCATTGTTCTCTCAGTGTACAACTTAGGTCAGTTGGGTTACAATGCTGGTTGAATACATGACAGTATCCACACAGAGGAGTAGGACCCTCTTTGCTGCACACCATGAATGCAAAGCTCTAAAACAGCATAGGATATGAAGTTGAACTCTAGTAGCAGCCACGAGATCCTCGATCCCAAGAGTAAACGTGTGTGTGGAATTAACCCAGAAGGCAAATATCTTCTTTTAGTTTAAAATAAAGTTGCATTTGTCTCTATAATTAACAACCTAACAAAATTACAGGAGGAAGTGGCTTTGAAGTGTGCAATTTTGGTCACCGATTCCTTTTAGCGGGCCATCAGTTATAGAGAAAGGGAGATAATTGTTTAACGAGGAATTTCTCTGCCTCCCGCCGGTTACTGAGAGAAATTCCAAGCCTCGGGCTTGGTTTTGTAAAAAATGTAAATTGGATCTATCCCCAGCTGTTAACTGCTGTATATAAATGGAGTTCCATACAGTCCCCTTCCCATTAACTTATGACTTCACTTTCTCATTAAACATGCTTGCTTCGCCCGATAGATTCACCAAAATCACTATTTTGAGAGCAATTCTCATTCAGCCTTCCATTTAAAAGCAATGCACCAGCAGCAATAGGGAGGTGACATTTAATTTGATTCTGGTTAGTAAATGGACAAAATTTGCCTTCAAACCTTTTCAGACTGTAGCTGAATTGAAGACCGGTTTTGTATTGTATTTATATAGCGCCTTTAATATCGTAAAGCATGCCAAGGTACTTCACAGGAGTATTGTAAGACACAAAATATTTGACACCGAGCCACATAAGGAGAAATTAGGGCAGGTGACCAAAAGCTTGGTCAAAGACGTTGGTTTTAAGGAGCATCTTAAAAGGAGGAAAGACAGAGAGGTGGAGAGGCTGAGGTTTAGGCAGGAAATTCCAGAGCTTGGGGCCCAGGCAACAGAAGGCACGGCCACCAATGGTTGAGCGATTATAAATCAGGGATGTTCAAGAGGGCAGAACTAGAGGAGCACAGACATCTCGGGGGAGGGGATACGGGAGAAGATTACAGAGATAGGAAGTGGCGCTAACAATTTTTCCCAGTCGTAACTACTCTAACGTTAGATTATATACATGAATCCCAAACTCTGAGTAGCAGCAGTATTGAATGAGAATGCTCCATTAGCTACTGATATCACGCCAACAGCCAGGTATTGAGGAGAAACCTGAACTGCTTGCATCTCGAAAAAGGTGCAAAATGTCAAACTCCTCACTGTATTGGCCACTGCACAATCCAGAGAACTGATGGAAAGAGGATCTACTTTCACAGAAGACAAAGAGAGAGTGGCAAAGTGCCAAAGCCTGAGCAAAGCATCCAGTCAACAACAAAATACACACCATTAAATGCAACAGACAGCAACATCTACCATCAAATGGCTTCTTTTCCATGACAGTGCTGCCCCAATATATCAACAGGTTAAGAGTAAGTGGATTATCCAACGATTTTTACAGGTCTTGGATAGATCCTGGGAAAGGCTACTTGTCTCTCAGTCTCAGCACAATGAAGTGTAATACTGAAGCCAAAGCTTCCAGTCAGTGCATGTTTTTTTTCTCCTGTCGCACCGAGGTGGAGTGATTTGTGGCCGAAGTCAGCAAGTTCGTAACTCCACCGGCTCAGAACTCTGAAAACAAACCACAGGCTCTTTTTTTTAAAAAAAAAGAATGGACAGCATTTACTTTTGCAGCACTAAAGATGTATCATTTTTCATAAACAAAAAATCAAGCAGCGACCCAAATTATTCAGCGATTAAAAATAAATGGAGAAACTAGAGTGGGTTTAGAAATGTATTAACTTGGCATCCATTGAAGTGGGACATCATTGCTTCCTGTTTACAGCATCATGCGTCTAATCAGGTGACGGGTGTCGAGATGTTTTGTGCTGTTAAACAGTTTTGTTCTGTTAAACAGTTTTGTTCCTAACAGAGTGAAGGACTGGTACCAAGCTGGTGATTAATCCCAATGTTTTAAATGAAGGAAGTCATTCATGTGTTCCCAGACAAGACCATGGGCAAAGAAACAAAGTACAACAGTAAATAACACTCACTAATGATCGATTATTCATACATTCCCTTAAGGAATAAAATCCACACTTGAAAAATGGTTGCAAAAATGAAGGGTCATCGACCTGAAACGTTAACTCTGTCTCTCTCTCTGCAGATGCTGCCTGACCCGCTGAGTATTTTTATTTCAGATTCCAGTATCCGCAGTATTTTGCTTTTGTACAAGTTAAAGTTGAAGCAGCGTGGAGGCCCCGACCTGCGTGAGAACACCAGCGACAGGTCGGGGCCATAAAAGGAGCGGAGGTGTGGCGGCCCAGGGAGCAGCGTGAAGGCATGCCATTTCAGGGAGCAGTGCGAGCTGGTGCAGGAGGGAAACGGCAGCAAACAGTGACGTCATCAAGGTCCAGGTCGGTGATTGGAGCGTGGGCAGATACAGCAGGAGCCACGAGACACTGTGGAGGGATGTGATCAGGGCCCAGGAGAGGTGAGAGTTCGGGGCCAAGGGCCCAGGGGTGTGTGTGCGTGCACTAGGTCCATGCAGCAGAGCAGGTCTCCAGTCGTCTTGGATAATCCTTGCCACTGGACCAAGACCGAGCTCGGTCAAGCCCATGTGGTGGCTGGTGTGCAGCGGCAACCACATGTTAAAAAAGTCCACGCACAGGCATCTTCCACCCTTCAATATGTAGTTCAGGATCTGGAATATTAGGTCCTTCATTGAAATACCTGTGAACTCATCCTTTTTGGCATGGAAGCAAGTCATCCTTGTTTCGAGGGACTGCCTATGATGATGATGATGATGATGGAGTTATTAGATTAAAGGAAGAGGCTTATAACGTTGCCAAAAAGAGTAGCAAGCCTGAGGATTGGGAAGACTTTAGAATTCAGCAACGGAGGATCAAGAAATTGATAAAGAAAGAGAAAATAGAATGACAGTAAACCAGCACGAGACATAAAAACAGACTGTAAAAGCTTCCGTGGGTATGTAAAAAGATATTTGGAAACGTTAATGTGGCTTCTTTACAGAGACAGAAAAATTATAATGGCAATTAAGGAAATGGCAGACATATTAAACAAATACTTTGTATCTGCGTTCAAAAAGACAAAAAATATTCTGGAAATAGTGGGGAGCAATGTTCGCACTAAGTTGCGTGGCCACACAGGCTGCTCACCGGCTTTCCATTGTGTGGCACCTTATCGAATACCTTCTGTAAATCCAAATACAGTCAGAAAAATGCTGGAATTTATTATTAGGGACATGGCAACAGGGCACTTAGGAAATAATATGATTGGGCCGAGTCAACACAGATTTATGAAAGGGAAATAGTGTTCGACAAATCTGTTTGAGGTTGTGCTAGCAGGATAGATCAGGAGGAACCAGTGGATGTGGTGTATTTGGATTTTCAGAAGGTATCCGATAAGGTGCCACACAAGAGGTTATTACACAAAATTAGGGCTCATGGGATTGGGGGCAATATACTAGCATGGATTGAGGATTGGTTAACGGACAGAAAACAGTGTAGAAATAAATGGGTCATTTTCAGGTTGGCAGGCTGTAACTAGTGGGGTACCACAAGGATCGGTGCTTGGGCCTCAGCTATTCACAATCTATATTAAGGAGTGTGATGTATCCAAATTTACTGAGGATACAAAGCTAGGTGGCAAAGCAAGTTGTGAGGAGGATGCAAAGTGGATCCAAAGGAATATAGATATCATCATCATCATTGGCAGTCCCTCGAAACGAGGATGACTTGCTTCCACACCAAAAGAGGATGAGTTCACAGCTTTCCAATGAAGGATCTAATATTCCAGGTCCTGAACTACATCCTGAAGGGTGGAAGATGCCTGTGTGTGGATTTTTTTTAAAACATTTTTTGGTGGCCGTTGCACACCAGCCTCTACACGGGCTTGACAGAGCTAGGTCTTGGTCCAGTGGCAAGGATTACCCAGAATATAGTCAGGTTAAGTAATTGGGCAAGACCACTTTGGAAGATAGAAACACAGACTATTTTTTTTTTAAATGGAGAGAGATTGGGAAATGTCGGTGTTCAGATCACTGAAAGTTAACATGCAGGTACAGTAAGCAATTAAAAAAGCAAATGCTTGGTTAGCCTTTATTACAAAAGGATTAGACTACCAAGAGTAAAGAAGTCCTACTGCAATATTCTAGGGCCTTATTGTCACCATCATCATCATCGTCATCATAGGCAGTCCCTCGAATCGAGGATGACTTGCTTCCATGTCAAAAAGTTCACAGGTGTTTCAATGAAGGATCTAATATTCCAGGTCCCGAACTAAATCTTGAAGGGTGGAAGGTGCCTGTGCGTGTTTTTTTTTTAACATGTGGTGACCATTGCACACCAGCCACCACAAGGGCTTGACAGAGCTAGGTCTTGGTCCAGGATTAACCAAGACGACTGGAGACCTGCTCTGCTGCACGGACCTAGTGCGCAACATATTGCGGTGTGGGTTAGCCCGTGCTGCCCCTGGGCCCCCAAACTCACGCCTCTCCTGAGCCCTGATCATGTCCCTCTGCAATCTCTCGCCACTCCTTTGCCCCGACCTCACCGCTCCTGCTGTACCCGCCCACGCTCCAATCACCAACCTGGATCTTGGTGACGTCCCTCTTCATTGCCGTTGCTCTCCTGCTCCAGCACGTGTTGCTCCCTGGAGTGGTATGCAGTCACGCTGCTCCTTCCGCTCCCCGGCCTGCTCCGATGGTGCTCGCAGTAGCACACATGGAGCACTATGTACAGTTTTGGCCTCCTTCATAGAAACATAGAAACATAGAAAATAGGTGCAGGAGCAGGCCATTCAGCCCTTCTAGCCTGCACCGCCATTCAATGAGTTCATGGCTGAACATGAAACTTCAGTATCCCCTTCCTGCTTTCTCGCCATAACCCTTGATCCCCCGAGTAGTAAGGACTTCATCTAACTCCCTTTTGAATATATTTAGTGAATTGACCTCAACTACTTTCTGTGGTAGAGAATTCCACAGGTTCACCACTCTCTGGGTGAAGAAGTTTCTCCTCATCTCGGTCCTAAATGGCTTACCCCTTATCCTCAGACTGTGACCCCTGGTTCTGGACTTCCCCAACATTGGGAACATTCTTCCTGCATCTAACCTGTCTAAACCCATCAGAATTTTAAATGTTTCCATGAGGTCCCCTCTCATTCTTCTGAACTCCAGTGAATACAAGCCCAGTTGATCCAGTCTTTCTTGATAGGTCAGTCCCGCCATCCCGGGAATCAGTCTGGTGAATCTTCGCTGCACTCCCTCAATAGCAAGAATGTCCTTCCTCAAATTAGGAGACCAAAACTGTACACAATACTCCAGGTGTGGCCTCACCAAGGCCCTGTACAACTGTAGCAACACCTCCCTGCCCCTGTATTCACATCCCCTTGCTATGAAGGCCAACATGCCATTTGCTTTCTTAACCGCCTGCTGTACCTGCATGCTAATCTTCAATGACTGATGTACCATGACACCCAGGTCTCGTTGCACCTTCCCTTTTCCTAATCTGTCACCATTCAGATAATAGTCTGTCTCTCTGTTTTTACCACCAAAGTGGATAACCTCACATTTATCCACATTATACTTCATCTGCCATGCATTTGCCCACTCACCTAACCTATCCAAGTCACTCTGCAGCCTAATAGCATCCTCCTCGCAGCTCACAACTTAGTGTCATCAGAATAAGGAGTCAGCCATTTAGGACTCAGATGAGGAGGTATTTCTTCACTCGGAGGGTGGTGAATCTTTGGAAATCTCGATCCTAGAGGGCTATGGAGGCTCAGTCGTTGAGTATATTCATGACAGAGATCGATAGATTTTTGGATATTAAGGGAATAAGAGATATGGAAATCGGGTGGGAAGGTGGAGTTTTGGTAGATCAGTCATGATCTTATTGAATGGCGGAGCAGGCTCGAGGGACCAAATGGCTGACTCCTGCTCCTATTTCTTATGTTTTTATACATGTACTCCAATCAGTAAGTCAGACACAATTTCATTTACCCTGTACAATTAGGGCCCTCTCCCTCGATTCAGAGACAGAAGACAGGGGAATTGTATCATTGCACTATTCTTAGCAGCAGAATACAAGTGCAAATGTGATTTTTATTTAAAGAGCAAGTTTTAAAATATGAAAATAAAAATCAATAGTGCATACATCATTTTCTGAAGTTTGAGGTGTGTAACTTCCAAGAAGCCAGAAGTATAATTTTCCATCAGAAAGAGTTCTATATTCACTTAAAAAAATTAATTCCTGGGATATGGGCCGGGATTTATTGACCATCCCTAATTGCCCTTGTGAAGGTGCCTTCTTGAACCGCTGCAGTCTGTGATACTTCTTTGTAGTGGTTTGGTATAACTGAGTGGTTTGCTGGGCCACCCAGGCCATTTCAGAGGGCAGTTAAGAGTCAACAACATTGCTCTGGGTCCGGAGTCACATATAGGCCAGGTCGGGTAAGGACGGCAGATTTCCTTTCCTAAAAAGGACATTAGTGAACCAGATGGGTTTTTACGACAATCTGCTAATTTCATGGTCACCATTACACATACCAGCTTTTTATTCCAGATTTATTTAATTAACTGAATGTAAATTCCCCAGCTGCCGTGGTGGGATTTGAATCATTAGTTTAGGCCTCTGAGTTACTAGTCCCGTAACGACTATGCTACCGTACCCCGTATTGTACTTACATTTATATTAACTTGTGCAGAGTTTAACTTCAATTTAACTGCTACCAAAATTAAATCAGTGTTCACATCAAAGAACATGGAGGACATGACTACTGCGGTACTCGACAGCAGAGAACTCTGGGAGCCCACTGTACCAGTGAGGCAAGTAGGGGCCTCACTTCCTGTGGCTCTCCGAGAGACATCAGTGACAGGCTGTGTATTGGTGCAGTGACTCTGAAGCAGTCATAGAACTACTGAGTGGGTTGGGTAAGCTGCAGATGGCGGTGGAGGAGTGTAGAACAGGGGAGTACGGCTGCTATAAATAATGTAAGAGGGCCTAGGGGCAGCACGGGCCAGCCCACACTGCGATATGTGTGCGCTAGGTCCGTGCAGCAGAGCTGGTCTCCAGTCGTCTTGGGTAATCCTTGTCACTGGACCAAGACCTAGCTCTGTCAAGCCCGTGTGGTGGCTGGGGTGCAACAGCCACCACAGGTTAAAAAAATCCACGCACAGGCATCTTCCACCCTTCAACATGTAGTTTGGGACCTGGAATATCAGATGCTTCATTGAAATACCTGTGAACTCATCCATTTTTGATGTGGAAGCAAGTCATCCTCGATACGAGGGACCGCCTATGATGATAATAAAAACAGTATGGACACCAACTTTCTATTTATTCCTTAATTGTGCCCATACTGAAAACTTGTTCAATTTTTAAAATATATATCCATTTATATTTATCTGGCTAGCTCTTTCAAAGAGCCAGACAGTGGGCTGAATGGCCTCCTTCTGTGCTCTGTGATTCTACACCCAACCATTATAGAGTTGAATTTCCCCTTTGAAAAACACACTTCTACCTCACATTTGGTCATTCATATTTACCAAAAGGACATCGCATCACTTGGACAGACTATACAAGAAAGTACTGTACCTGCATTTATATAGCGCCTTTCACGACCCGAGGACGTCCCAAAGGGCTTTACAGCCAACGAAGAACTTTGTTGAAGTGCAGTCACTGCTGTAATGTAGGAAACGCAGCAGCCAATTTGTGCATAACAAGCTCCCACAAACAACAAGGATCTGTTTTAGTGATGTTTGTTGAAGGATAAATATTGGCCAGGCAACCAGGGATAACTCCCCTGCTCGTGTCTTGGGATCTTTACATCCACCCGAGAGTGCAGGCGGGGGCCGAAAGATGCCCCCTCCAGCAGCGCAGCACTCCCCCTCAGTACTGCACTGGTGTCAGCCTGGATTATGCGCTCAAGTAATGGGACCCTCAACCTTCTGACTCAGGAGGTGGAGAGTAGTACCCACTGAGCCATGACTGACGGGTATATTTTCTATGTCTCTAAATATGGTCCTGTAAGTTAGGTTTATAAATGAGATTGGCTGCCCTATCTTTGGTCCCCTACAATTTTTTCTTCACAGGGACAAAATGACCTCCTGTGTTTTTGCTGTGTGATGCTTTTCCCTCAGAATGCAGATATCAGACTACCGGTCTGCTGACCTGGAAAGTCACTAGGTCCCAACATGCTTGTTAAAACATCACATCGAAACAGTCATTGTAGTGCTGGGAAGCACAGTGCAACACTATCCACACACACACGTTGCTTGGAATAAATTTAACCCCACCGCCTTAGTCATGCCTGCAGTTTGAATGCTGAACTGTAGCTGAAAGATTAAAATTACTTGCTCCCAAATGCATTTAAAATTAATGAAACACATTTAAGTGAAATTACCATTCTCGCTCAAGCATCACACATCTTAAGAAACTAACGGAGGACTTTGGGGAGTATTAATATTGCAAACGCCACTCGAAACAATGATTCAACAATAAAATCCAATGCAGCCAAAGACCTGAACATTATGCGCTCCTTAGGAAGGCATTTTCTTCTCATTGGTATGAATTGCTGGGCCATTATTGTCGACACCCATCAAGTAATTCGAGAATAATGGATGCTTTAGGTGAGCTATGTGCGTAGTGCTGATAACTAATGCACGGACATGGGAGCCAAAAGGCCACAACCCGATCAGGTATTCTCAGGCACCTCATTGTTCTCCCCCTCACGCCGTACCCCCCACAGGTTTGCGCACATAGAAACATAGAAAATAGGTGCAGGAGCAGGCCATTCAGCCCTTCTAGCCTGCACCGCCATTCAATGAGTTCATGGCTGAACATGAAACTTCAGTACCCCCTTCCTGCTTTCTCGCCATAACCTTGATCCCCCGAGTAGTAAGGACTTCATCTAACTCCCTTTTGAATATATTTAGTGAATTGGCCTCAACTACTTTCTGTGGTAGAGAATTCCACAGGTTCACCACTCTCTGGGTGAAGAAGTTTCTCCTCATCTCGGTCCTAAATGGCTTACCCCTTATCCTCAGACTGTGACCCCTGGTTCTGGACTTCCCCAACATTGGGAACATTCTTCCTGCATCTAACCTGTCCAAACCCGTCAGAATTTTAAACGTTTCTATGAGGTCCCCTCTCATTCTTCTGAACTCCAGTGAATACAAGCCCAGTTGATCCAGTCTTTCTTGATAGGTCAGTCCCGCCATCCCGGGAATCAGTCTGGTGAACCTTCGCTGCACTCCCTCAATAGCAAGAATGTCCTTCCTCAAGTTAGGAGACCAAAACTGTACACAATACTCCAGGTGTGGCCTCACCAAGGCCCTGTACAACTGTAGCAACACCTCCCTGCCCCTGTATTCAAATCCCCTCGCTATGAAGGCCAACATGCCATTTGCTTTCTTAACCGCCTGCTGTACCTGCATGCTAACCTTCAATGACTGATGTACCATGACACCCAGGTCTCGTTGCACCTTCCCTTTTCCTAATCTGTCACCATTCAGATAATAGTCTGTCTCTCTGTTTTTACCACCAAAGTGGATAACCTCACATTTATCCACATTATACTTCATCTGCCATGCATTTGCCCACTCACCTAACCTATCCAAGTCACTCTGCAGCCTCATAGCATCCTCCTCGCAGCTCACACTGCCACCCAACTTAGTGTCATCCGCAAATTTGGAGATACTACATTTAATCCCCTCGTCTAATCATTAATGTACAATGTAAACAGCTGGGGCCCCAGCACAGAACCTTGCGGCACCCCACTAGTCACTGCCTGCCATTCTGAAAAGTACACGTTTACTCCTACTCTTTGCTTCCTGTCTGACAACCAGTTCTCAATCCACGTCAGCACACTACCCCCAATCCCATGTGCTTTAACTTTGCACATTAATCTCTTGTGTGGGACCTTGTCGAAAGCCTTCTGAAAGTCCAAATATACCACATCAACTGGTTCTCCTTTGTCCACTTTACTGGAAACATCCTCAAAAAATTCCAGAAGATTTGTCAAGCATGATTTCCCTTTCACAAATCCATGTTGACTTGGACCTATCATGTCACCATTTTCCAAATGCACTGCTATGACATCCTTAATAATTGATTCCATCATTTTACCCACTATTGAGGTCAGACTGACCGGTCTATAATTCCCTGTTTTCTCTCTCCCTCCTTTTTTAAAAAGTGGGGTTACATTGGCTACCCTCCACTCCATAGGAACTGATCCAGAGTCAATGGAATGTTGGAAAATGACTGTCAATGCATCCGCTATTTCCAAGGCCACCTCCTTAAGTACTCTGGGATGCAGTCCATCAGGCCCTGGGGATTTATCGGCCTTCAATCCCATCAATTTCCCCAACACAATTTCCCGACTAATAAAGATTTCCCTCAGTTCCCCCTCCTTACTAGACCCTCTGACCCCTTTTATATCCGGAAGGTTGTTTGTATCCTCCTTAGTGAATACCGAACCAAAGTACTTGTTCAATTGGTCTGCCATTTCTTTGTTCCCCGTTATGACTTCCCCTGATTCTGACTGCAGGGGACCTACGTTTGTCTTTACTAACCTTTTTCTCTTTACATACCTATAGAAACTTTTGCAATCCACCTTAATGTTCCCTGCAAGCTTCTTCTCGTTCTCCATTTTCCCTGCCCTAATCAAACCCTTTGTCCTCCTCTGCTGAGTTCTAAATTTCTCCCAGTCCCCAGGTTCGCTGCTATTTCTGGCCAATTTGTATGCCACTTCCTTGGCTTTAATACTATCCCTGATTTCCCTAGATAGCCACGGTTGAGCCACCTTCCCTTTTTTATTTTTACGCCAGACAGGAATGTACAATTGAAATATAAATCAATCAAATATAAAGTTCAACCCTCCCAGTAGATGCATTTGCCACCAGCATTCGTGGATAATCAGGAACGCTGACTTCTTCATTCAATATGTTCGTCATCATCTATGTATTCAAATTGTTACATGGGTGTTCACACATTGAAAGCTGCAATCCAAAGGATTCCCATGGGAATGCCATTGAAAAAATGACCACATTTACCCGCTTTAATTCCAGTCAGCCGACTAGTGGCACTCTTAATGTTAATCTGTAAAATAGCTTTTTGTAGATCCTTGCTACTGTATTACCTTTTCCCCCACAAAATTGCTCAAAATGCTTTCTGATAAAAGAAGCAGTCATCAATTCTTCCCCTCAGCTACTGAAATAAGATTTATAATTGTGTGTGTGTATTTTATTGCCAAGGCCTCTCCCAAAAAGCCTGGGCGTGATAATTTTGCCCACAGCTGGGATTCTGTCAGGTGAATGCACATTGTGCAGTCTGAGATGAACAATGCCCCTAATGTCTCCAAGCACAATGCATTGTTACATTTCAATCAGGAATATTTTTCCTTTAGCTTTGAGCAGTTTCAATGCAACTATTTTCCAACATTATCTTACGAAAGGCTATGGGACCAATCTCAAAAGCTTCATTCAGATAAAGTTTATGTTGGTACATACTTTTCAAGAGATGTGTGCGTGTGCGTGCAGGAGAGGCAAAGGACTGGATGTTTAATGGGCGGGTTGCTTGGGGGGAGGGGGGAAAAAAGAGGCCGAGTTTCTGATGGGAAACCTGGAAGTCTGGGTTTTCCCCACGTGACATTTGACCCTGCCGGGTTCTCCGTCTGGAAGTCAGCCTAATTGACAGTCGGGCTACCAGTCAGGTGGGGAGCAAGACTAGGTGGTCTGATCTCTGAACCTGGGGCAATGGGCCGACCCATGACCCCCTCCAAAAACTTCGATGAAAAACAATGGCGTCTTTCAGCGCCGATTTCTCAATGTGCGTTGCTTTCTGTTAACTCACCAGAAGGTTTTTCAGGAATGGCCAGATAAGCCGACGAAGGATTAACATTTTTTGGGCAAACTGCAAAAAATGATGAAAACTGGCGCAGACATAAGGGAATGCCCCCCACCCCACCCCCCCCAGGACGTCAAAAAAACCTAACCTAGAAAAATCGTAACTAAAGCAGTTACACCGGCGCAGATTCCAGGGGGAAACTTTGAATTAAATACTTACGCAAGAAAAAACTGTGCGCGCCAAACAGCAGCAC